>NC_138725.1:64471248-65088748 GCF_965113295.1 Leuciscus leuciscus
CTCTCCTCTCATTTCTCCTAACCTCTCGTTTCTCCTCTCCTCTCCTCTCCTCTCCTCTCCTCTCCTCTCCTCTCCTCTCCTCTCCTCTCCTCTCCTCTCCTCTCCTCTCCTCTCCTCTCCTCTCCTCTCCTCTCCTCTCCTCTCCTCTCCTCTCCTCTCCTCTCCTCTCCTCTCCTGGCTAGTTTTCCTCTCTTCTCGTCCCCTAATTTTTCAAAATTTTCTCTCCTCTCCTCTCCTCTTCTCTCCTTTTGTTTTTTCACTCCTGTCTTCTCCTCTCGTTTCTCCTCTCCTCTTGTTTCTCCTCTTCTCTTCTCTCCTCTCTTCTCTTCTCTTCTCTTCTCCTCTCCTCTCGTTTCTCCTCTCCTCTCCTCTCGTTTCTCCTCTCCTCTCCTCTCCTCTCCTCTCCTCTCCTCTCCTCTCCTCTCCTCTCCTCTCCTCTCCTCTCCTCTCTTCTCTTCTCTTCTCTTCTCTTCTCTTCTCTTCTCCTCTCCTCTCCTCTCCTCTCGTTTCTCCTCTCCTCTCCTCTCGTTTCTCCTCTCCTCTCCTCTCCTCTCCTCTCTTCTCTTCTCTTCTCTTCTCTTCTCTTCTCTTCTCTTCTCTTCTCTTCTCCTCTCCTCTCCTCTCCTCTCCTCTCCTCTCCTCTCCTCTCCCATGGCTGTTGGTGGTGCCGTGTTCTTCAAAGCGTGAGCTGAGAGCAGCAGATCACAGACAGGTCTGTGCGAGTGAAAGGTTAATGGATGGCCTTTGAATATACATTGGGAGTGTGGGAGGAGGGGGAAGGAGCGAGAGTGGCGGTGGTGTGTTCTTTCAAATGGGCCTTTGAAGATGCTTCTCTCTCCTGTCTGTGTGTCTGTGTGTGTGTGTGTGTGTCTCCACTGATGATAGACAGAGGCCATGTCTGAAGCCCTGCATTATCTGCTGTCTGGTCTGGCACATTTTCTTTTATTCATTGTGTGTGTGTGTGTGTGTGTGTGTGTGTGTGTGTGTGTGTGTGTGTGTGTGTGTGTGTGTGTGTGTGTGTGTGTGTGTGTGTGTGTGTGTGTGTGTGTGTGTGTGTGTGTGTGTGTGTGTGTGCTGTGGAATGGGCATTATGGAGACGTCTGGTTTTCACACCGGTGTGTGATTGTGTCATCACTTTGTTCTGGTATGTATTGATGTTGCATTTAGATATGTGCTTGTGTGTGTGTGTGTGTGTGTGTGTGTACGTGTGTGTGTGTGTGTGTGTGTGTGTGTGTGTGTGTGTGTGTGTGTGTGTGTGTGTGTGTGTGTGTGTGTGTGTGTGTGTGTGTGTGTGTGTGTGTGTGTGTGTGTGTGTGTGTGTGTGTGTGTGTGTGTGTGTGTGCTGTGGAATGGGCATTATGGAGACGTCTGGTTTTCACACCGGTGTGTGATTGTGTCATCACTTTGTTCTGGTATGTATTGATGTTGCATTTAGATATGTGCTTGTGTGTGTGTGTGTGTACGTGTGTGTGTGTGTGTGTGTGTGTGTGTGTGTGTGTGTGTGTGTGTGTGTGTGTGTGTGTGTGTGTGTGTGTGTGTGTGTGTGTGTGTGTGTGTGTGTGCGCGTGTGTGTGTGCGCGTGCGCGGGCATGTGTGCGCGCCTATTCTCTACCACCATCTAATAATTATCAGCAGTAGCCAAAGGCAGACAGAGAGACTGATGGGGCAGAAAGCAAATAAAAAGAGAAAAAACTAGAAAATACATAAATATGACCAAATGAGGGGACATAAAAGCTATTTGGGACAGGAGTAAACAAGAGATGTTTTTGTGAACACACATGCATCACCTAGATTGTTTGTGCAAGAGTGCATTTTCTGATGCATTTTCTTTCTTTTTTTACACTTGATATGTGCAGTAAGTAAAATGTGTTATACCTAAAGAAATAAATAATACCTTTGATAGAGACATCAAATTATGTAATCTCATAAGATGAAGACGAGTCATATCAGTGGCCTAGAAAATATGTTTTATATAAGGCAGGGTCGATCGCATGGCTGGCGGATGCTACTGAATTTATTTTTGTAACCCTCTATTATCAGACATTTTTGGTTTTGTTATAAATTAGTTATGACTGACAAGTGCATAGGATATCTTTACAATGGCATTGGTACTAGAAAAACTCCACAGCGATTCAGTATAAATCCTAATACCACCATTATACTTTATACAAAAATACTTTGTGCTATGTTAAATGTCATATTTGTGTAAAATTTTGTGTACATATTTGGGGACACAGCATCAAATAACCCTGCAAATCCAATGTTTTCAAATGGGAATGGAGCTTCACAATTTACTGAGATTTGTGAAAGTAACATAACTTTCATCTAGTAGTTATCACATCTGGGTGCTAGCCACATTCAAATTACTGCTTACTGATTCTGCATTCATTCGGTTTGCCAGAGGCCTCAGATTGGTTTCACATGGCAGGCTACATTTTTTTTTCTAAGCAAAGTGAAGATTTAGATTATTCCCCCCAAAATGGGAGAAATAACAGACATTTCTAAAAGCCATTGCTCAAAATTAATCTTATATAGACTCCCTTAAAAGAGCAGATTTATATCATGAATGTTATAAAAACTGCTGAACTTCATTCAGACAACAGAAAGAGAATGTTTTACGAATTACTTACAGATTTCACTCAACATCAATAGCATTTACAGATGAAAATGCAAGTGTCGAATAGGCATCGTGGCATTGTTGTAGCTACTTCTACTTTCAGGGTTAGAGAGTTGAGAAACAACTCTATTTAAAGACGGGGGATTTGATGAATCCAACTTTATTTCTCCTTGACTTACGCACTCCACTCTCCCCTCTTGGCCTACTTGCTCCCTCCCTCTCCTCTTTTTGATTAGGGAAGGCAGTATTGAGTTTCCATTTATATCCGTTTATAATGCGGCTGCCATTAGCTTATGACAGGCCGGACTAACCAAAGTCTCTGGTGGCATTACGCTGCTGGTTTTATCCTTTGCCCTATGAAGTAGTTTTATTACCTTTACGCAAATGAAATCACAGGACTCAGAGACTGTAGCGTGCCCTGAATTACTCTTTCTCTCTCTCACTGCCTATATTTCACAATATGGGGGTAAAAAAAAAAAAAAAACACTGAGGCACTGGTCTTAGGAAGTCTTTAAGCTCAATGTGAGACATTGTTTGGAGTAAATGTATTTTAACACAAGGTTAATTCAGCAAAGTGTGTTGCGTCAGTCATGTTGCGCGAGTCACGTCCTGTCCTCAACGGGAAACGCATGACGCCCTGTGTGGTCGTCCCCTTCTCATTAGTCTCTCGCTCTGACCGAGTCCTAATCTTAATGCTAGCTGTTCCAGTCGTCGTCCTCTCTCGGCCTGGCCATGAGGCTGATGGAGGGTGCAGAGACGCTGAGTGTGGGGTGTGATGTGTCGCGCCGGGAGAGGCGTGTGGTGTGATGTGGACACATGGGTGTGTGAGTGAGACGTGGGATGCAGTGCTGGGCTGTAATTGGGTTCGGTGCGGGTGGTTGTGATAGCCGGAGAGCTGGGGACGGACTGTAGAGAGAGAAACAGGCGTCGATTGGGGAGGAGAGACACAAAGTGACCTTCAGCCTGGTAGCCAGGGACTTGCTAAGGTGGTTGCTTTCCAGCTCCGTCTCTTTACAAAAAATATTTTCACCCTTTAGTGTGTCACGGCATTAACTGCTAAATTAAAATCTGCTTTGACTGGCACTGAGCCAGAGATGAACGTGTTTAGCGCTCGGTATTTACCACGAAGATCACAGTGATCATGGTCCTGGATCAACATATTTTATCGATTCTGGACCTAACCGTACCCATAACTTCTCCCTAAAATCAGAGGGAAATGATAGGTGAATAACACTGATGTAGAAGCACCTAACCCTGGTTGTAAACTTGTCCCTCAAATCTGATTGGTTTATTGTGAATGCTGTTCCAGGATCAACAAATATGTTGATGATTGGTGATGGGATTGTAGTTTTTTTCCCTCACTAAAGCCATTAAAGGCATAGTTCACTTAAAAATCCATCAACTTTTTGGTTACCCATATTCTTCAAAATATCTTCTTTTTTTGTTCAGCAGAAGAAAGAAATTCAAGTTGAGGGCGAGTAAATGATGTTAGAATTTTCAGTCATCTTGTACCTTGTATTTTTGTCATATTTTCAAGAACTATTTTACTTTTTTGCTTCAAATCAAAGTTTGTGTTGTGATTCACGTCATAGCTGATTGGCTTGGTTCGTGGCTTATACCTCTTTAAGAAGACTATTTTAAATCCCTATGGGAGAAATGAATGGGAAAAAATACTTCCGGAACCAACGCTATTGTGGCTGTGAAGTGTCATTTGACAAGCTTGATCTGTCACCATGGAAATATTAGGGTGATACATTCTAAAATAACAGTTGCCTTTAAAAAAATCATTTCAAACTTACATGTGAAAGGGTTAAATTGTTGTATAAACACCTGTCAAAATAACTATACAGAAATGCTTTCAAATCCATGGCAGTGCATGTTAAAAAACATGTTAAGAAAAGATATTACTTAATAAATGATAAAGACATGATGTGTGATTATGCATTGAGTTCGAGTCAAACTCAATTAAATGAATCAAACTCAATTTAGATTGACAAGCTTGATTAAATGTATTGCTGTAGATCACTGATAGGCTTATGCTCAATGATATTCAATTGCACAGTAATATAATGTCTTCAATTATATTCCTATGGAGCAATTACCGGTATTTTGATGTAAGGTTAATTTTATATTTTGAATTATTAATCACCATATCATGTTAGCAATTTGTAATCGACTGCCCTAATATTAATGTTTTACTAAAATATAGTTGCACTAGTTACAGTAAACGCTACAGCATTGGAATAGATAGTTACTCAATGCTCAACTGGAAGTAATGTTGTATACAATTTTTTTTTTTTTTTTTTTGGTATTTGGCCATTTAAACAGACTTGCAAGAACTGCACAAATTAGAATTATTTGGTCATGTACAACTAATTTTAGAGAGGCCGAACTTGCTGACATGTGGTCCACTCTCTGAACTCTTCACATCACTGTGGTAGTGCTTGCGTGGCAGCCATGCCAGTTCTAATGGTGCCGTTTCCAAAGCTTGAGCTCTGTGCTAATGAGCATTTGAGTGATTAAGTGGCGCCTGGAGATGCACTGAAAGAAGAAGAAGAAGAAGAAGCTGATGGCATCCACACTCAACCCTGCAGTATCTTTATCCCTCACAACCTGGTTCACTGTTAGAGCTCCAAATTGCTTAATCAATCATTGCTTCATTAATTGATAGGCAGCTCTGATAATCAGGTATTTTAAGCTCAATTCAATTGATTGACTTGCTTGATTTACAGCTTTTGGAGTTCACCGGCAGATGAATTATTTAGTGGCAATCGTTACTTGTCATAGAGCAAAGCATTGAGGACTCATGTGACACGTGACAAATGAATGATTACGCTAATGTATCACACATCATTAGAAGACAATTGTGTTGTATCTCTTTCTCATTCTTGTATGAATTTTCTTATATATGCAAATGTTTTTTTTAATTAGATTTTTTTTTAAATATTCATATATTTATTACTTTAAATATATTTTTTATTAGCTTTTATAATGATAATAAAAAACAGGAAATTCTATCGTAGAGTGGACCCTTGCAGACTTTTTAGGATCTGAATATGCATAATATATAGTATGGACACTTTACTATCCCATGAGGCCGTGGGAGAGAGGTTGTGAATGTATAATAAATCGATCGACAGAGCTAGATTTTTGCCAATTACCCCAGTTTCGCCTGGCATTTAAACACCTTGACGTGCGCATATGTGATGGGAAAGCGTCCTTATACGGCAGATCTAAGCACATCCAGCCACAGCGAGTGTTTTGCGGTAGGGGAAGAGAAATATTTTACAAGCTCAGACTTTTTCTTGACCCAAGAAATATAAAAAATGTGTTCTCATCTCTTGCAGCCCAAGGACAAGTTGTACAGTTGTAGAAATTTCAAATATGAGAGGAGAATGAGTCTGTGCAAGTTTACCGCTGACATTTTGAAATACTCTGGGGTTTTTAACGTTTTTTTTACATCAGAACTCACATAATAAATATAGAATACTCTGAGTGAAATACATGGATGCTTGCGTTTCTGAAGTCACCACCAGGGAATAACCTTTTTTTTTTTTTTTTTTTTAAATACAGTCTTGTAAACACGTTTTTCTTGCATTGCCAGGTTATTGATTTGCACGTAAATCAAGTTATTTCAATGAACTGATTTTTGGTAGTTATCAGTGTAGTGGTGTGCATGTAAACGCACTCACTGTTATGTGGTTTGCAACCATTCTCTAGATACTCTAGATTTGCAAAGATTCTCTTTTTCTCCTCATTTCTATTGGCTCTTGAGTAATTGTGAAGCTCTTGGAATAGTGTTGGAACCCTGTGGACCTTTAATGAGCCAATCAATGGCATATTTGACCATCTACAACACTAGATACGAGTGTCTCCATTTCTTTTTCCCTGCTGAGTTCATTGCACCCTTCTTTTCAACTGTCTCACTCCATTTGCGTCTTGCCTGTCCTGTCTAACTCTGTCCGTGTCCTTGTCTGTCTGTGTCGGTCAGTGTGTGTGTGTGTGTGTGTGTGTGTGTGCGTGTGTGTGTTCAAGACTGAGGGCACGGCCTCTCTTCTCTGCTCTCTAAACCTCCCCGAGGCTTTAATTACTGCATTTGGATAATGAGTCAAATCCAATCACTCGTCTCCACTGTTCTGAATTAGTATACAGCTCCTATTATGGCAGCACCAGCCCTAGTTTCTTCACACCAGCTGCCCCGCAGTGACACGTCTTCATTTCTCGCCACTCTTTCTTTCACTTCACTTAGGACGGTGGGAGGGAAGAGGAAAAGAAATGTGTTGGAAAAATCATTCAGGGGGGAAATATATGAATATGGAGCGGAAAGACCTGTTGATATGGTAAAAGGAGGTTGCATGCGGTGTCCATGCATAGATGCTTTTTGAATGAAAGATGGTGATATTGAAATGATGCAGAGTATTTGTAAAGTCAGAGGCAGTGGCTTACAGGCAATGTTAAGGAAGGTGCTTTAACTGTAGCCTGTCATACAAGCTACGCATCTTAAAGGGATACTTCACCGTTTTTTCATTTTAAACTATGTTATTCCCTTAACTAAGACGAGTTGATACATACCTCTCTCGTCTCAGTGCGTGCACTCAATCGCTCTGGCGCGCGGCGACACTTTGATAGCACAGCTTAGCCCAGTTCATTCATTAGGGACCAAACAGAGATGAAGTTAGAAGCGACCAAACACCTCCACGTTTTCCCTATTTAAATACAGTTACACGAGTAGTTACACGACCAAGTATGGTGACACAAAATAAAATGTGGAGCTTTTCTAAGCGGGTAAAAAGGATAACTATAATGTATGGCGGAATAGCACTTGGGAGCACTTCGACTCGGCGCAGTAAAAAGTCAGGTTGGTTCTAATGACAGAAGTGAGAGGGAGAGGATTTTTCAGGAGTGACTTTTTGCTACGCCGAGTCGAAGTGCTCCCAAGTGCTATTCCGCCATACATTATAGTTATCCTTTTTATCCTTTGTAGAGTACTTGATTATAATTTGTACTATAGTGTGTTGTTTGAAATTACAATTATTTGAAATATACTAAATTACAAATTGATAATTAATGTGTAATTACAAATATATTCAAATATAGGACACAAGTTTCAATAGAAATGACATAAATGAAATGTTTGTTTACTATAAATGCTTGTCAATGTATTTGACAGTACACTTTAACCATATTTCAAAGACAATTTAAGTAATTATGAAATTACTTAAAAATATGTAAGTCCTACATAAGTGGGTCAAAAAAGCACTTTTAAGTTCAGCTAATTGTTATAAATATAATTTTAAACTATTATACATTTTTATTTAATTGTAAATAACGTGCAGTTAAGTATCTCCAAACATTACATTTATTTCACTTTAATTATATACAGTGTAATTTGCGGAAATAATATACTGTAAAATATAAAGTATGCTTAAATGTACTACTTTTCACAAGGGAGGTTTTAAGACAAAAAAAAAAAATATATATATATATATATCATCAAAAAATATTTCACAAAAACTTTACATTTACATTGAAACAAATATATATATATATATATAAAAAATACACCCTGGTCAAAAACTAAACTAAACTAAACCAGACTTGTTAGTGCTAAATATGAGAGAGAGAGAGAGAGAGAGAGAGAGAGAGAGAGAGAGAGAGAGAGAGAGAGAGATGTCTGTTAAGAAGAGTGTGTTTGATTTACCTTAGTTCGCTCAGTTATAAAGCTGCCCACG
Source organism: Leuciscus leuciscus (assembly GCF_965113295.1). Lineage (NCBI taxonomy): Eukaryota > Metazoa > Chordata > Actinopteri > Cypriniformes > Leuciscidae > Leuciscus > Leuciscus leuciscus. Next base: position 64,479,598 of record NC_138725.1, read on the forward strand.
CAAAATAATATGACTTTAAAAACCTTTGATGCAGCGATGTGCCATGCTGCGCTGCTATTCTGGAAATAGCCTGTTAATGGCTACTTGCTAAAGCGACAGTATTTTGGAAACTGAAAAGATCCTGTCACACTACTGAAAAATGTGGTTAAGTAAGTATTGCCACCTGTAGTTACTCTTCATTATTGATGAGGAATGGTGATCATGGAGGCAATGCCAGTTCGATTCCTGCTAGCCTCATTCCCCTTTCCCGTCCCCAGCCGATTCTACCATTCATTACCAGTCTGCAAGTTTAGCGGTTCAATAAAAGTGGCACAGTCAAAAAAATTATAATTCTGTAAGTACAAACATTCCCGAAGAAAGAGACTGAATGACAGTCCAGTTTGTACAGAGACTGTTGCAGTCGGTTAAGGTAGTAGCAGGCCTTAAGAGACAAAGGACCAGTGATTAATCTGTTACAGCTACATATACTGTACACTTATAGATAGAACCACATATCAGACTATGACTATCTGCTTCATTACAAGGATTGTACTGAGCAGTCAGTTAGTTCTAGACCTAGCCGATGTTTGTGTAGTCCAGTCGCACATGACATGTGCTTGTTCAGTGGCACTGATGACAGCAGGAGGAAAATTCCTCTGTCCACAAACTGTGTCGCGATTTATTTGCTTCTCATTTGTTTTGAATGCCATTCTGTTACGACCAAATATATTCGGAATTATGAGAATTTGAAAATACAGTGAGCAATTTGCATTCACAAAGCATGCTATAAGCAAACTGCAAGGCAAACTTATAAGATGAACTGTGATTAGTAGTGGGAGAAAATAACTGTCGCCCTAATTGAGATCCTCATTGATGATTGCACTAGATCAGGGTTTCTCAACTCTCGCCCTCAAGGTCCGGTTTTCTGCAGAGTTTGCTCCAACCCTAATTAAACACACCTGAACTAGATCTTCAAGGTCTTCAGGATTACTAGACATTTGCAGGTAGGTGAGTTTATTCTAGGTTGGAGTTAAACTCTGCAGGAAAGTGTACCTCGATGACCAGAGTTGAGGACCCATGCACTAGATAATTTTTGCACATTCATATGCCATTTATCAAGATTTGCGTTAGAGGCTGCGGTCTTTAGCCTCCTGTTAGTGCGCCTGACTCCCATGGTAGAGACCTGGTTTCGAGGCCCACACAGAGCGGGGCAAGTAGGACCTGAGGGGTTACACAAGCTTTGATTTCTCCCCCACATAATTTCAGCCCGCCAGACGATGTGACGTTTACATAGGTAAACATTGAGTCATTGACTAGTCAACTGTTTCAGGATCACTGGTCGACTACTAAAATTACTAACTAAATTATTAGAATACCAGCCCTCACACTAGAAAAACTACGTATCTCAAATACCCCTACTTGGGGTAGGACCCTACCCTAACTTGGGGTAGCATTTGGAAGTTACCCACACATAATCAGCATGATAGAGCATGTGCACTACCTTGCAGGCCACATCTCCGACCCAAACACATTCCAATTACACATCCCAAAAACTGACCCTGAACAAAGATTTCCTAGATAATTCTCTTTCAGATATTTACTTGCCCAAGGTCATTTCCCTAATCGTCTTTAGACCTGCTTATATCAAAAAGACAAAATGAAAATATAACTATCCTATCTTTTAAATGGGTTCCATCTTTTTGCTCTAGACTTTCGTTTTAATTCGGATTATGAAGATTATTCCCCTCAGTCCAATTTCCCCTTCCGATCAGAGATAATGTCTGTGGGAGCAGAATACACTCATAAATGAGGGAATGAGCCTATTAATCCAGTGGCCGTAGTCGAGTTTGGGAGATAACTGGGTGGTTAGAGTTGGAGATACGGGCAGATAGAAAGGAGAAATTATTGAGCTGACACATTTGGCCTTGCTTGCGGGATGGCAACGTGCAGTGTGAGACGGACCGGCCTGCTGAAACTATATGAACATGTGGGTGGGTGGGTGGGTGATTGGTTGGCTGTGTGATTGGCCTCCTGTGGAGAGGCAGTGCCGAGCCCAGAGTAATGGTTTAATCAGTGACCAGCAGTATGGAGCTATGTGTTTGCTCCATGGGAAAGCTGCGGAAACAAGACTGCATGCTGGCACACTCTAATCCCACTTTGCTTCTTTATATATGTGTGTGTGTCATGTGAGCACAAGGGAGTGAATGTACACCAGAACAGCCTTATATGAAGTATGTTTACCCACAGCAAATCTCCCAATCGTCTGAACTGGTCTGAACCCTCAAACCTACACATTTTACGGCAAGATTACGCCATCCATCCCAGGCATGACTTGCTGTGGCGAGCCTGTCTGACGGCTACATGGCTGTATGATGTATGATGCAGTTACGCATGTCCACGTACGTAAGTGCTCAGGGAGTATAAGAGAACAAGACAAGGATTACAGGACATTGGGTGAGAAAACAGCTTAGAGAGTCACAAGCATCTGGGATGAATGGTTGACATTTGCAGAAAACAGAGCACTCTTTGGGACCTGTGCAGCTCTACGTAACATCTGACTTTCACATTGACCTTGGGGTGAAAAGGGGTGGCTCAAAACCAAGAGAACTTTACGTTTTGGTCTTCTGTCTCTTGCGCAAAGAAAAGGCAATTTTATGTCCGAAGCTGAATGGATGTACTTGTTCCGTTTGTCCGTACAACAGAGCCTGTAGATTACTGTTACTTACAAGAGCATGCATCGACTAAGCAGGTTTTCGAGTTGTCTGTTTTTTCGTGAAAATGCTCCCACTATTTGATTGCAGTCTTTGTAGCTGCAAGAGCTGAAGGAATGAATTTCAGGAGTACTGAGTGCTTCATTGATCAGTTTTTTTCCTGTGCATGGCACTCTGTGGGTCAGATCCACCCCCTCATCATTCAGCACAATGGACAGCTCCACAGGTCCCCCCTCTCTATTTGTCAGCACCATGGAGAGCTCCGTTGCCTGGTTTTTGTCCTTCTGTGAGTGGAGGCGGCCGGCGGCCATTTTACATGGCTGGATCTTCAAACTCTTTGAAAGCTCTTGTTCAGATAAAGTATGCCACTCTGGGCCACTCTCGGCCCCTCTCAGCCAGGCACAATGATTAACCCTACAGCACCTACAGCCCTCTTAACGTCTCTCTCTCGCTCTCTTAAATTGAGTGTAAATGGCAGATGCCATGTGTGGGAAGAACGGGTCGGTGGTGCGTCTGGGGTCGCTTCTCTCCTCTTGGTTCTGCTCAGGTGTTTGATTATTGGCTCCCGAAGCGATTAGGACACATGGGAGCTGCTTTTCTTGTCTCAAGCCTTGCATTAGGGTGGCGGATGGCACCCGGCGGAGAGCTGTGTGAAGGAGTGGGAGGATGTTAACAGAGTGTGTACGTAACTCTCACAGTTTGCTTGAGCGAGAGGGTAAATAGTTTGCTCCTTAGGACTATGAAGGCTGGAAATATGACCACTGGCTGTGAAAAACCCTCGTCCATTCCTCTGGGTGGGGGGTGTGGGGGGGGGGGGGGTGTATCATAAAGGTTTGCTGTAATAAACAGTTCCATATGCTGTAATGCCAAGAGTTATTCCTAATTAACAGGTAACTTCATGACCTCCTAATTGCACCAATAATCCAAGCAAGTGTTACGCTCATTTTAAAATCAACATGAAGTCATAGTTGAACCTGTTTATTTTTTAACCTGTTTCTGGTCTGTATGACAAGGATCATGTTATTCATAATATGTTGTACAAATTTCTTGCTCTGCCTCTAAAATAGAATTTCCTCTTACTTTGTACACCCATCCTCTCTATCTACCTATGTAATATCCACTTTGAACCGATTTAATCAATTCAAATGTATAACATCATGTCCCACACTAAAATTTCACTCTGAAATGTGCCAAATTACAGAAGTAAAATGGTTTGTGAACAGTGATAAGTGTCGACTTGAACAGGTCATACTAAATGTGCGTTTCTCTCTCTTCATGTAGCGTTAAGTCGCTCTGCAATGCCATTTGGTCTGATGCGGAGGGAGCTGGCATGCGAGGGTTACCCCATCGAGCTCCGCTGCCCCGGCAGTGATGTCATCATGATCGAGACAGCCAACTACGGTCGCACGGACGACAAGATCTGTGACGCCGACCCGTTTCAGATGGAGAATGTACAGTGTTACCTGCCAGATGCCTTCAAGATCATGTCACAAAGGTACATCGGAGCGGGGTTCATTTTTACAATGTCTATTTTTGTCTTTTGATGAAAAGTCATAAATCATTTTTATAATTTACCTCTGAATAAATGACAGCTGACAAAGATCACATATCAGCTGATTATAATGTACAAAATGACAAAAATGTGTAAAACTGGGGGAAAGATCTAACATTTTGAAAAATGTATTAACATTTATGTTATATTACACTACCATTCAAAAGTGTATATATTTAAATAATAATAATACTTTTGTTCAGCAAGGATGCATTAAACTGATAAAAATGGCTTTCCCCACACATGTTGCATATGCCTGTGAATACAGTTTATTCAGCAAGGAGAATTGATCAAAAGTGAAAGTAAAGTCATTCATAATGTTGCAAAAGGTTTATGTTTCAAATAAACACTATTCTTTTGAAATTTCTGTTCATGAAAGAAACCTGAAATAAATTTGTCACAATTTCCACCAAAATAAAAATTAAGCAGCACAACTGTTTTCAACATGAATGTTTATTGAGCATCAAATCATCATATTAGAGAGATTTCTGAAGGATCATGTGACACTGAAGACTGGAGTAATGATGCTGAAAATTAAGCGTTGATCACAGGAATATATTGCATTTTAAAATACATTATTGTAGAAAATTGTAATAATATTTTAAATTGTAATAATATTTCACAATATTACTGTAATCCATAATTTTAGATCAAATAAATGCAGCCTTGAACATAAGACACATTAAAACAATCCTACCGATCCCTACCGATCGGTAGTACTGTATATTATCATCAACAGTATGTTGTATTTAAAATCATTTCATTATTATCATCATGATGCATCTTTTTGGTCTCGTCTTCGTTATGGTAATTTTGTCGGTAACTTTGTTGACGGGATTAACACTACATGGGAGAGAGAGGGTGGTATAAATGTTACAAATTACTCTGACTGTCCATGTCACTGTTTTGTTTGCATGCACTGTGTATTCCAGAGTGTATTGATATGGTTGAGTGGTTAAGTGACTGTTTAGCGTGTGTGTTTGAATAATGTGAGCATAACCGTTTGTGTGTGTGTGTGTGTGTGTGTGTGTGTGTGTGTGTGTGTGTGTGTGTGTGTGTGTGTGTGTGTGTGTGTGTGTGTGTGTGTGTGTGTGTGTGTGTGTGTGTGTGTGTGTGTGTGTGTGTGTGTGTGTGTGTGTCCCGCCTGCAGTTCCAGTCCCTGTCTGTGCTCAGCATTTGCTTCCTCGGAGACGAGATCAATGATTCCCTATTCTAGCTATCCATCAGCCTTGTAATGGAGAGAGAGAGAGTGAGAGTGAGAGAACGAGAATGAACAGAGGAGGCATGTGGGAGGGATGAGTAGATTGAGAGAGGGATTGGACTGGGAATGATGCTGCACTAGTAGAGAGATGATGAGGGGATATTGAGAGAGGGATTTGAAAAGAGAAGTGTCTCTGCATCTGTTTAAGGGAGAATAAATCTTTACCGTGCTAGATCTGTGTTTGCATTTCATACCGATAACAACCCTGCATTCATACATTTATCTGCTTAAGTCCTCCGCACCCCTTCGACTGACGCTGTCTGTCATATGATCACACCTATAGTGAGAAATTATTACCTCATCATACTTAGAACTAGACATTTGAGCAAACCCCTAACCTTTAGTATTACATTTTAACATGTAGCCTGTGTCTCATCTACTAACATGAATGACACCTTATATCATGCATCTTGTTGAGGAGAGGTGTGATATTACTTGTGAAAGAGACTTCTATTGTGTTTGATCGTAATAATTCAAGAAATACCTGTAAAATAATGTTTAATGTACGTTTAATTTCTGTAAGAGTCATTGCACTTTATGTAAATTAGGATATTTTAGTTTACTTGTATGGTTTCTGTTTAGCAGCCTTAGCTGCCAGTTATTTGACCGTTTTTTATGATTCGATTTTTTTGTTTTGTTTTACAGTGTCACAAAATAGAAACCTTAAATCCTTGTTCTCAAACACTGCTGTTGTTACAGTATATAAAGTATAAATCTGTTTTTTTACAGATTTATTTGATATTTAGATTTTTTTAAGTGAATATTATGATATATATATATATATATACACACACATTTTTTATCAATGGTGTGCTCTTTGTTTACTATCATTATTTGTGCACTACTGTTACAATGTCGTTAGGATTTTTTTTTTTTTTAGGGTATGATATTTTAAAGTCTCTAATGCTCACGAAGACTGCATTTGTTTGATTAATGAAAATGCAGTAAAAACGTTAATATTGTGAAAAATAATTACAATTTAAATGGACTGTTTTCAATTTTATTTATATTAAAATGTAATTTATTCCTGTGATGAAAAGCTGAATTTTCAGCATCATTACTCCAGTCTTCAGTGTCACATGATCAGTGTCATAATGAGAAATTATGAAATAATGACTATTATATTATAAAGTTTGAAGACCATTGCTATAGACAAATTATGCAAATTCAAATACAGTAGATTAACATTTAATTTAGGTGGTTTTAGTTTCTCTCTAGCAAATAATTGAAAGCAGAAAATAAAAAAATATCTCACACACACACACACACACACACACACACACACACACACACACACACACACACACACACACACACACACACACACACACACCTACTCACATTCTGATCATCACAAACAATCTCAGTGTAATTTCTTATAATATATATATATATATATATATATATATATATATATACTGCTGTTCAAAGGTTTGGGATCGGATCGGTTGGATTTTTTATGTTTTTAAAAGGTGTCATGCTCACCAAGGCTTATTTGATTATAATAAAAAAAAATAATAAAAAAAAAATTAAAACAGTAATATTGTTAAATATTATTACAATTTAAAAAACCTGTTTTCCATTTGAATATATTTAAATTTTCAGCATCATTACTCCAGTCTTCAGGTCACATGATCCTGATGAGTGAGCAGAAGAGACTTTCAAACTTTTGAACAGCAGTGAATATATATATATATATTTTTTTTTTTTGTCAAAACAGTTCAATCATTTGTGTGTGTTTGTGTGTATAGTGGTGACTGAACGAATGATCCTTGACTTTGCTTCTTTCTTTCTCTCTCTCTCTCTCTCTCTCCCCTCTCTCTCTGGTCTTCTCAGGTGTAATAATCGGACTCAGTGTGTGGTGGTGGCTGGGTCTGATGTTTTTCCTGACCCCTGTCCAGGAACCTACAAGTACCTGGAGATCCAGTATGAATGTGTGCCATACAGTGAGTAACCATGCAGACACTCCATCCCAACAGCCCCACCCCCTCGCCTCTCCTGTCCCGCCCCTTCACCTCCCCAACCCCACCCCACCTAAACCCCGCCCCCTCAACCAGCTACTGCCATCCACACACACACACTCACTCATGCTCAGTCACGCACACACACACTCACGAGTGCGTTCTCTCCTTCACGCACACACACATCCTCTCGGTTCTCTCTCTCTTTCTTACACTCGCACGCACACACTCTCTCTCTCTCACACTTTAAACCGCTTTTTTTTTTCCATCGGCAGTGCAACGTTCCAGAGGCTGAGGGAGATTTTCACATTGGGGAGGTGCTTCGTGCACAAACAAACACACAAACCGGGACAGATAAGCATTCGATATCCCCAGCGCTGTGCAGACTCGGGCTTTATTGGCGATCATAAGCACACAAACACACTCGTGCACAGCCTCACACAATAACAAAATGACCCAGAGGGTGCTTTATCTGGCATTAAACACCTTTACCTCCCCTCTGACAGACAATCAAAATGAAAATTGGGCCGCGGCGAGGCTGCGAGAGAGGTGTGTGTGCGTCGCACAATGGGAATGTTAACACAAACCTCAAATTTATTTCAGACAGCACGACCCAAAGTCGCACACATGCTAATATTCCCATGGCAACATCGGGCTTTCTGTGGCGCTGCTTCACTCGCGAATGAGAGGCAGGTGTGAAATTTCGAGCGAGCAAACGCCGACTCGAACATGTTTCCGAAGGTGGACTCATGTGAAAATCTCCCGTCAGACGATACCCCCCTCCTCCCCCTCATGAGCGCTGACTTTACGTGTGCAGGTGGTCCAGACCGGGCCGTGATTCAGCGGAGGGTGGGTCTGTGGGGCTTTAGGTGTGTAGTTTGGTTTTGGGGGGGGGGAGTTAATGGGTTTTACTGTGAGCGGGAAGGGGGTTATTAACTCTAATCTATAATCCCGGGGTCAGTTTCTCTGCTCTTCCCACAGGAAATAAAGAGGATGGACTACAACCCACCAGTTCACTCTGCTCACTAATCCTCCTTTCTATTTTTTCTCTCTTTCAGCGTTCTGCTTTCTTCATGTGCTCCTCTCATTCGTAATCACTCTTCTGACATTTTTATTTTCTCGTCCAGTCTTTTGTTTCACTCGCTTATTTTTTCTTTTCTTTTGTTCTTCGTTTCTCTTTGGAATCACCTGCTGCCTTCTCTCTTTTTTTTGGTCTCGTACACACACGCGCTCTTTAGCCTTCATCTCTTAGTTTTTTTCTTTGACACGCTTTTATTCGATCTCCACCATCACTTCCCCTTTTTCTGTCTCTTTCTCTTTCTTTTACAGGTTTCGGGAGGCGCCCAGAAGAGTTGAGCATTTATCTTTTTCTTTTTCTGTCTCTTTCTCTTTCTTTTGAAGGTTTCGGGAGGCGCCAAGAAGAGTTGAGCATTTATCTTTTAAAGCTCTCAAACTCTCTCTCTCTCTCTCTCACACACACACACACACACACACACACACACACACACTTGTACAGAATGAACAGGACTCTTCAGCCCACACTCTTTGACCACCTTTGCCCAGCGACCGTAATCCTCAATCCGCTTCTACACAAACACATCAAAACACAGAGTGCAAATACTCTTCCTCGCTTTCCTCTTTCGGGTGCTTAGCAAGACTCAGGTTTTCCTTTGAGTCAGCGGCTAGTCTCTCCCTCTCTCTCAAAAACTCAATGTCTTTCTTTGTTATTTCATATTTCAACAGTATTAACACTTTGTTTTAAGGGGAGACACCCCAGGTGAATAGGACTTTTTTTACTAATAGATATCAGCATGAAACTTCCCCAGTTGATTACTGACATTAAGACAAATATCTTTTGTATTACAAGTTTTTAGAATATTTATGTTTAAATATGCAAATTAGGTAGTATCTCATTAAATATGCACTAATTTGCATATATTTCCAGAAGAGAAATCTGAACATTGGATAAAGCCAGATTCTAAATTCTTGTTTCATTTTGTTGACATATTAGAGTCAAAGGTTTTTACAGAGGGGATTTTGGATATCTCTTTTTATCACTCCATTAATCAGAAAAAAACTGTCAACAGCCATAAAAAGATCAATTTTCGCCCCGTTTTTAGGTATAAAATGTTGTATAAATCAGAATCTGAATGATATATGAAAAAAACCTCTGTAAAAAGAAAGTTTGGTGTATGTAAGTGCTGCTGAAGTGGAGATTTCTGTCTCAGAGAATGAGAAAAAAAAAACATTTTGAGAAAACGGCCTTTAAAATTGACATCAGCCAATGAGATTTGTGCCAGTGAGTGCTCTTCACGCGTTTTCAGCCATACCAAATCCTTCATTTAGTAAATGTTTTTAAACGGGACGCATATCCTCATGGTGTTGGTTCACCCTCCGCGTATGATCAGAAAATTTATATTTTATGTTTTGGTGTTGTTTTAATATAGAAATTGGTCTATTTCAGTTATGTCAGGACCACTATCGTCAAATACGATTGACAATTAACATACAGTTAGGATTGGCGATATGGTTCTGTTCTGGTTAAGCCTAGCCTAGCCTAGCCTAGCATGGATAAGAGCAGGGAGAGCAGCAATAACCCCCCTTAGGGTGAACAGAACAGAACCAACATGAGTGTATTGCAGATATCATTAATTCAAGATTTGTGTTACAACATCAACATCATTCGAGAATTTATTCTGATTCAAAGGGAATCATAATGCCAAATCCTGACTGGCGAGAGGAGGTGCTGGGGATGGAGGAGGGTAATTAGCTCCTGAGAAACGCGATAGCTGCTGATAATACTGAAGGAGCTTATATATGTATACAGTGATAGGCGTCGTATTCCTATGGGTAGACGTGGATCAGCTGAGAGTCAGCTGACGTGAGCTTGACTAACGTGACCTGCCAGAACTGACGCTACACTTAATTTATATTAGGCTAAATATGGGATGTTATTGTTTTGGTGAATAGTTCATAACAAAAAGTTCTCCCTCACCATTAAAAAAAAATGAAATGCCCACATGTTCTGGTGACGCCCATGGTCTGTTTTCTCTTTATAGTAGGTTAGATTCTTTCCAAAAGGTATTTTATTATTTCTGATGGAGTAAGTGTGTAAGGCAGGCTAGTCGGTGCGTTAGCATGACATATGTTGGCGAGCCGCATGCAGTTGAGTCACAGCTGAAACACTAGCACGCCTCACCACTCTGCTCACTGCTTCATTTAGCCTGTCACAGTTATTTTCCTCTTTTTTGTTGTTGCTTCCTCCTTATAGTTGCCATCTCTAGGATGCTGGTTTGAAATAGCGCCGTGCGCAGAGGTGAGAGGATGCGTGATTAACTAGCTGCTGACTTGCATTTTATCTCCTATTTTTAAAAAAACTTTGTTTATGGTGTTTTAGGAATAGAAAGGTGAGGAAAATTGGGACCTGATTCCACCATGATGAAAAGTTCTCGCTGTCTGAAGTGACAAAGAACAGCCAATTATCGGAATCCTCCGTCAGCCTTGTCTCCCCCGAGAGAGTGTGGGCACGGAAGGGACGCGCTCCGCTCCTTTCTCTCCGCTCCTCTCCGGGCTCCACATGTTGTTGGCTAGCGTGATGGAATAAATAGAAACGCGCCTCAATTATATCCAGACTTCACGCCCCTCGAACGCCGAACCAATTCGGCCATTTTTAATTACCGGGGGATGGTGGCATCGCGCGGGCCTCTGTGGAGATTTGTCGAGATTAATTGAATTTACTGCGGCTAATTGCTCTGATAATGCCCCATCTTTCACGGCTGCTGGAGAACACGTTCCGCGCCGTTATTGGCGTGTTTATCACTGACACATGTCCATTTGTTTGTTTATTTAACATGTAAGGAAGAATGAATAAGGGCTACTGCGTTTAAGGACGCAGCTTGGCTTCTGACAGACAGTTTGTTGTGCGAGTGACGCGGCTCCCATGATAACAGCCACCCGAGACAGAACGGCGACAGATTCAGCCAAACTGTCTTACACTCTCGCACACATACACACAATTAAGGGCAGAGTCAGTACGCCAGCCAACACACACACACACACAAATGCTCACACACAACCGCGACTGTAGCCAGCATGTCAAAGTCGGATGCTGAGTGCCAGCAGGAGTCAAACTTTCCGGGCCCTCATATCCACAGAGCTCAATGTCTCAGAGGAAATGACAAACGGCCAGCGCCCCATAAAGACAAACAGCAGCGGCTGACTCTGAGTCAGCGGAGACTCGCTGGAACTCCACACAGCCTGAGGCCATGTCGGCCGAGAAGCATTACTGCATCCACGACCTCTGTAACACGTCCTCATTCGCTCTTGCGGCAGAAATCTGTTTAGTCGAGTCGGTTGGCATCTTTTCTTCGGTGTCCGGTGTCGTTTTGCATTATATAACAAGACCGCACGCACTTGATACTCGCGCTAGCTTATCTGATAAACTTAGCCGGGTCAAGAAAAGGCAATTAGATGCATTTAAAGGTACGGCGTCTTAAGTTAGTCTTCACAATAGGCAGCACACGCTCAGCTTATCACTCTGTCCAGTTCATCGATCGGTACTTTAAGAGTAACGTCGTGGTCACGTCATGCAATGACCGTAATTACTAGATGACAATTACTCTTTGCTGTTCACGTCCTTGCAAACAGACATTAATCATTTCCTTTGGTGTTGCTCTTCATGCCAATAAAAGTGGAGTGGGTGGCTTGTCAACTCTCTATGCTAAGAAAGTAAACCATATATAATATCTTTTTATTTTATTTATAATTTTTTAGATCAAACTCTTTGTTTTTTATTTTGATTGTTATTATTACTTTTATTAGTTGAATTACAAGGGGAGAGCGGGGCACAACGTAACGCGGGGCTAGTTGTAACACACTTGTTTTAAATACTTCCACACATGCTAGCATGATGAAACTTACTGTATTTACCAATTGCCATATCAACATTATATATATAAAATAAAATAAAATCAGAAATCTTTGGAAGATATCACTGAACATTTATTTAACTATAGCAAAAGTACATTTCTTACTTGTGGTAATTTTTCATCTAAATTTTTTTGTGTTTATTTAAAATTAGACAAATCTGATATTATTTTAATCTCCGTTATGTTATTTAACAGTTGATATGGTTCTTTAATGTTTCGCTAACTAGTAGAATACACTAGCAGGGTTTAAATCCCAGTTGTGCAGATGGGGAACGTTATAACTCTGTGTTACAATGTGCCCCTATTAGAACTATTCTATTCTATTCTATACTTTTATGAATTCTATTGGGAAAACATGAGAAAAAGGTGAAGACTGAGAGTCAATGTTCAGATATGATTCATTATTTTTATGTTTTGAACTATGCTGTATAGCTGTGTTTCCCGGTGTGTTCTTTGTCAAACTCAAAAATGTGTTTATTTTTAATGAATTTTCAAACCGCGTTTTTGAGACTGTCTTTGGTTCACTGCAGTTTTATGGAGAAAATACTCAGCAATGGTGTTGACTAATGAATTTATACATGGTTTGTCTTAAAGCATATTAAAAACAAGACATATACATATAAAAAAAAAAACATTAAAAACTTGATTTTCACCATAGGGAGACTTATTTCAACATAATTACCCCAAAAAGTATTTAATTTTGTAAAAAATTTTTTTTTTTTACATTTACTCAAAAGGTTTAACTATAAACATAATCAACTAATGTTTGATAACCACAAGGAAATATATGGTTTTTTCTGACTAGGAAATGCATGCATTTGGATTTATATGTAATACAATGGCATTCATACATTATGACCGTGGCTGAAGTATCCAAATACTTTCACACATTGCACTGCACATAATGTTATACACATAGCCAGAAGCATGCCATGCTGCTATATGATTGCATTCCTTCACCAGAACCTAGGAAAAGAAAATGCAGTTGTTTATATTCAGTGCACATCCTGACTGCATTTGCTTGTTTTATTTTTGGCCTCATAAATCCTTAGAAGAGTTTTCTTTCTTTTTTTAAGGATGTAAATGTGAGAGAAAATATGTTAGTGGTATTCCAGCCCGAACTCTCCCAGAATCAGTGGGAGTATATATGAGCACTAGGTGTTTTGGTGTAATTTGGTCTTTGTGAGAGAGAGAGACGGAGAGCTTTGAAACCACTGCAGCTGAGAGTTATTAATATGTATTAGGCCTACATTAGTCGTGAATCTCATGAATGTTCGTGGAGTGACATGCGCAAACAGTTTGCCGCCGGGTGTGTCTCCAACTCCACCTCTTGATGCCAAAGAAAAAATATTAGCACGGAGACACGCTCTGGGGGCAATGCGAAGCACGCATCATCTTCTAGCTGTGCTCCTCAGGTGTGTGTTCATTAGCTCTCCTCATTATCACATGAGTAATTGATATCATTGCGGAGACCGCTGGGCTGAGGGGGCTCAAGGGCCACCGTACTTGTTCACAATGACAACCAGAAGCAGGAAGCCACTGAAACTCTCACAATGAATCCGCATGCATGAGCGGTTGACGTGTTTCTAATGCGCGAGTGTTTATGTTTGTGTGATCGTGTGGATGTGCGTGTCTTTTTCTTTACAGGTGGAAGAGGAGACATGAATTAGTCAAGTAACACTTTCCTTTTCTCCTTCTTCCCACGTTTTCATCATAGCCTTATGAGGAAATGTTCCTGCGGTATCTATCTATCTATCCGTTCTATTCATTCTATCTATCTATCTATCTATCTATCTATCTATCTATCTATCTATCTATCTATCTATCTATCTATCTATCTATCTCTATCTATCTATCCGTTCTATTCATTCTATCTATCTATCTATCTATCTATCTATCTATCTATCTATCTATCTATCTATCTATCTATCTATCTATCTATCTATCTATCTATCTATCTATCAATCTATCTATCTATCTATCTCTATCTATCCATCTGTTCTATTCTATTCTATCTATCTATCTATCTATGTATCTATCTATCCATCCGTTCTATTCTATCTATCTATCTATCTATCTATCTATCTATCTATCTATCTATCTATCCTAATATATCTATCGATCTGTTCTATTCACTATTTCTATCTATCTATCTGTCTATCTATCTATCTATCTATCTATCTATCTATCTATCTATCTATCTATCTATCTATATATCTATCTATCTATCTATATGTTCTAATCTATCTATCTGTTCTATTCACTATTTCTATCTATCTATCTATCTATCTATTTATCTATCTATCTATCTATCTATCTATCTATCTATCTATCTATCTATCCATCCGTTCTAATCTATCTATCTATCTGTTCTATTCACTATTTTTATCTATCTATATATCCGTTCTATTCTATCTATCTATCTATCTATCTATCTATCTATCTATCTATCTATCTATCATCTATCTATCATCTATCTATCTATCTATCTATCTGTTCTATTCACTATTTCTATCTATCTATATATCTATCTATCTATCATCTATCTATCTATCTATCTATCTATCTCTATCTATCCATCCGTTCTATTCTATTCTATCTATCTATCTATCTATCTATCTATCTATCTATCTATCTATCTATCTATCTATGTATCTATCTATCCATCCGTTCTATTCTATCTATCTATCTATCTGTTCTATTCACTATTTCTATCTATCTATCTATCTATCTATCTATCTATCTATCTATCTATCTATCTATCTATCTATCTATCTATCTATCCTAATCTATCTATCTATCTGTTCTATTCACTATTTCTATCTATCTGTCTATCTATCTATCTATCTATCTATCTATCTATCTATCATCTATCTATCTATCTATCTATCTATCTCTATCTATCCATCCGTTCTATTCTATTCTATTCTATCTATGTATCTATCTATGTATCTATCTATCCATCCGTTCTATTCTATCTATCTATCTATCTATCTATCTATCTATCTATCATCTATCTATCTATCTATCTATCTATCTATCTATCTATCTATCTATCTATCTCTATCTATCCATCCGTTCTATTCTATTCTATTCTATCTATCTATCTATCTATCTATCTATCTATCCATCCGTTCTATTCTATCTATCTATCTATCTATCTATCTATCTATCTATCTATCTATCTATCTATCTATCCTAATCTATCTATCTATCTGTTCTATTCACTATTTCTATCTATCTGTCTATCTATCTATCTATCTATCTATCTATCTATCTATCTATCATCTATCTATCTATCTATCTCTATCTATCCATCCGTTCTATTCTATTCTATCTATCTATCTATCTATGTATCTATCTATCCATCCGTTCTATTCTATCTATCTATCTATCTATCTATATATCTATCTATCTATGTATCTATCTATCCATCCGTTCTATTCTATCTATCTATATATCTATCTATCTATCTGTTCTATTCACTATTTCTATCTATCTGTCTATCTATCTATCTATCTATCTATCTATCTATCTATCTATCTATCTATCTATCTATATGTTCTAATCTATCTATCTATCTGTTCTATTCACTATTTCTATCTATCTATCTATCTATCTATCTATCTATCTATCTATCTATCTATCTATCCATCCGTTCTAATCTATCTATCTATCTATCTATCTATCTATCTGTTCTATTCACTATTTCTATCTATCTATATATCCGTTCTATTCTATCTATCATCTATCTATCTATCTATATGTTCTAATCTATCTATCTATCTGTTCTATTCACTATTTCTATCTATCTATCTATCTATCTATCTATCTATCCATCCGTTCTAATCTATCTATCTATCTATCTATCTATCTATCTATCTATCTATCTATCTATCTATCTATCTATCTATCTAATCCATCCAATCTATCCATCTATCCATTTATCTATATATCGTTCTATCTATCGTTCTATCATTCTATCCACCGTTCTTTCTATCATTCTGTCTTTGTGCTTCTTTCTTTCTCACTCTCTTTCTCTCTGGATCAAGAGGAAAAACTATTTTAGTATGACTCAAATCCAGGTCACAGAGAGCCATGGCACATATGCCACAGCCCCTCAATGAAGTCTCATATGAATCACCATTGTTGAGGCATCTGTACAGAGAAGAGAGAGCACTTGTTCCTTCATGCAAAGACCAGTGTATAATGTTCTTGTCCGATTGCATCACCCTGTTATCACACATACAGAGGGACGTCTCTGTCGGCAATTTTTTTTTAATAAAATGAAGTGCTTTGCATTAGTGATGATATATCACCTTTAGGGTGAGGAAATTTCTGTTTCAGTTTTACATGAAAAATACTAGCAACAAATGATAAGGCCATTTCATGACATTTGGTTTAATCTGTTTTGTTCTGCTGAAGCAGACTCAACACTATGCTGTAAAATACAGTCAGTATATTTTACGTGACTGAAGTGTCACAATATAATAAATGACACAGTTCTGATTTTGTGGCCTATAAATTTAATGAATCGGTCAAAATGACTCATTCAAAACAAACTGAGAACTGACTCTGTATTATGTGTACTAGTGTTGTTATTGAGTGGTTGCTCATATCATATGTGACCCTGGACCACAAATTTTTTTATTTTTTTATTTGAGATTTATACATCATCTGAAAGCGGAATACATAATCTTTCCATTGATATTAGGTTTGTTAGGATATGACAGTATTTGGCCTAGATACAACTATTTGAAAATCTGGAAACTGAGGGTGCAGAAAAATCGAAATATTGAGAAAATCGCCTTTAAAGTTGTCCATTTCTATAGGCGATTGTGCTGCATCCACTCACAAAAATATATTTTTTATATATTTAAGGTGGGAAATTTACTAAATATCTTCATGGATCATGATCTTTACTTAATATCCTGATGATTTTTGGCATAAAAGAAAAATCGATAATTTTGACCCATACAATGTTTTGTTGGCTTTTGCCACAAATATACCCGTGCGACTTAAGACTGGTTTTGTGATCCAGGGTCACATATGACAACATGTAGATAAAAGTTTCCATTTAAACCCAGATTTTCCTACCATTCAAAAGTTTGGGGTTGGTAAGAGTTTTTATTTTTTATTTTTTTTATTTTTTTATACTCAAAGCTGAATTTTCAGCATCATTACTCTCTTCAGTGTCACATGATCCTTCAGAAATAATTCGAATACGTTTATTGATGCTCTAGAAACATTATTATTATCAATGTTGAAAACGTGCTGCTTCTAACTTGGAAAATTAGAAGCAGCTAATTTTTGGAAAATGTAATACATTTTTTCAGGATTCTTAACAGCATAGTATATATTTTTGTTACATTATACATTTCTTTACTTTCACTTTTGATCTATTAAATGTGTCATTTCTGAATAAAACTATACATTTCTTTTTAAAACAAATCTCACTGACCCCAATCTTTTGAAAAGTAGTTGATTTGATGGTCTTAGCTGGTTTAAATAGGTCTACTAGCCTGGCCAAACTGGTGTAGGACGGCCAGCTGGTCTCCCAGTCTGACAGCTAAAAAAATAAATAAAGAGATCACCTATTAAACCAGCTTAAGCTTTTTATTCTCAGCAGGGTTGTTGTTTTGTACCAAAAGTACTGAAAGAGCTGCTAATAGAATCATTATGGAACAAGAATCGTTAAATGGAATCTCTAAGTAACTTTAATTCCTTTTGATTCCCATTCTTATTCCCCCTTCTCTTCATTTATCAAATGGTGTGAGTGATTTAGACAGTGACGACTGGCCGCTGCCTTTTATACAGACAGTGTAACTGTGTCTGTATGTGTGAGATCACTTCAAAGACCTCAACTTCAGAACCTTAAACCCTCACAGGCTCAGAAAAGAGAGTCTCTTCCCATTTCTTTTCTTCACTGATCACTCCATCCCTCTCTCCCCTGAGATCCCCCTCTTCAGATACTCCAGTTTGTCTTTTAGGGGACAGAATGGGTCTCTGGGGGGGAAGACGCTGAGCTTCACACACTGCTTGCGTGTTGCCGGCTACACGTTAGCGGTTGCCTTCGTGCTTATGTGTGTCAGCCACGGGTACAGGCTAACACTGCTAGCACATCCAGATCAGCGAGACAGACAAGCTGTCACTCACTTTCACATGCTGGCTGTCTCTCTGTCATACATACCAATGATGTTAGCTTCACACATACAAACACTCTCCGCCCAGAAAGAGAGAAAAACAATGCAATAGCTGAACATGTAGTAATTCTATATTCTGTGCTAACACAAGTGAGGAGAAGTGCTGCTGGAGATAAAAGCAGCATCAGATGGTTTCATGTGCTTTGTTATTGGTCATTGATGGTCAATAGGTGATCTAAACTGGAGTAGATGGTTGATTAGATACAACTACACTGTAAAAAAATTCTAACCTCTCCAAGTCAAAATTTTATAGTGACTGGTCACATCTAAGTTTTTAAATTGGCCCAAGTGTAATTCTTGTTGCAATAGTCTGTTAACATTGGCTCAATGAGAAATAATACGTCAGACTAATTGAAAAATTTAGATGTAACCAGTCACTAGAAATTTTTGACTTGAGGATGTTTTTGGTTAAGCTCATATTGTTTGTCAAAAGTCTGGCTACATGAGTGTAGGATTAATACTGTTGAACTAAATTCATTATACGGTCTATTATAGCACTGCCAACTATTTCAGATAAACCCCGCCCTATTTGGCATGTACAGTGGTCACTTTATGTGCCGTTCAAACAATTTCTTCCTGTACAGAGATGCAGTCACATTTACTGTTACTCAGCTAATTTTCGTGAGCGAAATCCAGTCATTTCAATAGGAATCCATGAAATCGGTATTTCTCGTGAGGGTGAAATATTTCCCCACGCAGACTTCGCAGAGGGTTCAAGTTGGTCACACAGATTTGCTTGTAAACGTTTTGCTTGTAAACTTTCAGTGACTGTACCTTAAGTAAGTAATAATAAGCTGCCAAATGTATCAGCATTTACGCTGATAGTCAAAAGTCCTGCTTTGTGAGACTTGGCTAAGCTCAACCTTAGCTTAGATGACCTCTTACCAGCAACAAACCATCTACCATTTTCCAAAAACCAGACTGACCGCCTCAAACCTGTTTGACCTATATATATATATATAATTTTTTTTTTTTTTTTTTTTTTTTACCAGCACGCAGTGGAAACAAAATGTTCCTCTGTTCTGCTTCCCTCTGTCTTTCTCCATCTATTTTTTGTCTCTCCAACTTCTTCCGTTCTATAATGGCCTCTCTCCTCCTCCCAGCATGTTTCTGGTTCTCAGAAATGTAGCTCTGCCAAGCCGCATGGTCCGACGGACTGTAATCAGTGATTGGCAGCTGAATCTTGATGGATTCAGTGAGTAGAAGCGATAAGTGGTCAAGCTCTATGAGAAAGAAAGAATAGCTCGCTCACCGGATTCCCAGCTGAGCCAGGACTAGCCCCTTTAGGTTCAGAGAGAAATCACCCATTCCTTTTCTACCATTTTCCTTCTCTCTCTTTCTCTCTTCTTCATCACTACATCAATCTGTGTCTTTTTTAACTCCTTTTTTCCTCCTTACAGCTGCAGAAGACTCCAGTGCACTTTGGAATATGTTCAAAATGGCATACTAGCATACATCTTACTGCACAGTATATACTACATAGGCCTATATACAAATATAGTATGCACACAGCTTGCAGTATGCAACGATTTAAAAAATGAAGACCACTACTACACAATTTTACCCCAATGTTCTCTTACACCAACTTTATGCTTTATGAATTGCAGCCTAACACATTTCGCAATGCCTTATAAATGAAATTGATTTTATGTACTAGAAGTGTTGGTGTAACCGATCCTACTTGACCCGCTCCGAGTGGGATTCGAAACGGGGTCTCCAGCGTTGGTGGTGGGCGTGTTAACTGCGTAGCCTCTAGCGTCAGTCGCTAGCGCGCCTTTTGAGGCCAGTGGAGTGAGGTTTACATGCACAGCTCTTACTGACCTACGTCTATTACACTCACCCCCCTAAACCTCACTCCCGTCCGGGTCACAGCACCAAATACAAACAGTCCTACTCAACCCACTCCGAGTGGGATTCGAACCGGGGTCCTCCAGCGTCGGAGGCAGGCATGCTAATAAGGACGCAGCCTTTGGCGTCAGTCGCTAGCATGCCTCTTGAGGCCAGGGGGTGAGATTTACATCCACAGCTCTTACTAGCCTACGTACGTTACACTCCCCCCACCTAAACCTCACTCCCATCCGGGTCACAGCACCAAATACAAACAGTCCTACTCAACCCACTCCGAGTGGGATTCGAACCGGGGTCTCCAGCGTCGGAGGCAGGCATGCTAATAAGGACGCAGCCTTTGGCGTCAGTCGCTAGCATGCCTCTTGAGGCCAGGGGGTGAGATTTACATCCACAGCTCTTACTAGCCTACGTACGTTACACTCCCCCCACCTAAACCTCACTCCCATCCGGGTCACGGCACCAAATATAACCAGTCCTACTTGACTCGCTCCGAGTGGGATTTGAACCAGGGTCTCCAGCGCTGGAGGTGGGCGCGCTAACAAGGATGCTGAAGACCGCGTCTACTAACGTCAATTGTCAATCGCTATCGCACCATTTTGGGTCTAAACAAATTTCGCTATAACACAACCTTGTAGCAGTGCTAAGAACTTTGTGAATTATAGCTTGAGACATTTTGCAATGCGTGACAAATGAAATTTGTCATTTGCATTCACATACTAGCTCATTGTACATGTTTGACCTAAAAATGCTCGTTATAACACAAACTTGTGGCAGTGTTAAGAACTTTTGTTGCATTATAAATTAAGGGCCTGACACATTCAATGTGTGACAAATGAAATGGAATGTGCGTACAGGAAGCAGTTGCATTCACATACTTGTGCATTGTACTTTTTGGGCCTAAAAATGGAAGCCCAGTTCATTGCGTTATGGAATACATAATAGCACATTTTGCATACTGCAAAATTTTGCATACTGCGCACAGTGTACATACTGCATACTGCAAAGCTAGTATGAGTACTATGCCATTTCGAACATACCTCATGTTCTCTCTCACAGCAGCCCAAAGATGCAGAAGTACGGATGGAGGGGAGAGGGGGCAATGGAGGAGAAGCGAAGGGGGGCGGGGTCCGTGTGACTGGGTGAAGTGTACGTGTGTCATGTGACAGGAAGAATGTAAGGGGTTTCACGAAACTTTGTGAAAGCAGTTGAGGCCATTCTCCCCTCTCATTACTCACTCGAGTCATCCTCTCTGTAAAGAGCCTACATCACACTGACAGAATGCCATGATTTGAGAAAGGATAGCCTTTTATTTAATCTCAATTTTCTCTTTTTTCCTGCACCTGTTTTTCTTTCATTATCTTCACTCTCTCTCTCTCTCTCTTTCGCTCTTTCTTTTGCTCTCCCTGTCTTCTCTCTCTTTTTTTCCGATGCTTGAATAGAAGTGGACCAAAAAGGTAAAGACCACAATGAACATAAATACCACAGCTCGCTCCGCCCGCCCTCCTCCTCCTCCCCTTCCTCTTCCGTTTCCTTTCCTTCCCTCATCCCCTTCTCCTAACCCAGCACCTTGTGTAGTGCTCATGTTTGATGTTTATATCCCTCCTTCTCTCTTTCTCTCTATTGTTTTCTCTCTTTCTTTTCTCTGGCTTATAACCGAACCTCCTTCTAGATTTGGTTCTTGTTTCAGATAACACAGACACGCGCCATCATATGTACGGTCCTGCATACACGCACTAATCCCTGTGCACAGAAGACCTCATGCATGCATATCGAACGTGCACGCACGCAACTCTCACTTGAGGAAAAATAGCAGAACTCCACCAGCTGTCTTGCTAAAAGTTCCAATTAAGTCTATTTGAGAAATTAATAACCATCCTTTAATCTGATCACTTCTACCCCAAGGGAAACACGCTCTCCGACTAAATGCGGCACATGTACGCGTGCACGCGCTCTATTCTTTCTCTCTCGCGCGCACTCGCACAAGCCACTTTACGTCGAGCAATTCTCCGTTCTACTTTTCTGTTGGACAGGAAGTCATTTCTCCCACTAAACCCATATCCTCAGCCGACACGCGCACCCATCTGTGCAATTCCACCCTCTCTCATGCACCATCATTTATTCATTCCTCTATTGTTTGCGATTAATTTTGTATCTGTCCTTCCAGATCCAAAGCGACTCCTCCATACAGTTTGAGACCTTTTTTTTTTTTTCAGACCCTTTTTTTTGTTTGTTTATGTCTTCCTTCCTTCCTTCAGGATAACCCCTATGTTTTGTCTGTATGTTATTTTGGATTAGAGTAACGATTTGTAGAGCTGGTAACTTCCCGACCCCCTGCCAAATGCTCTCTCCCATTTCCAGGTGCTTCAATGTCTCTCTTTACAAGCTTTCTCTTTTTCGCCATGTTACGTTCTCTCTCTTTTTTCATCTGTATTCTGGTTCCTCTCCTCTTGGTTGATATCCTTCCAAATTCTCATGTGTTCATCACAAGCAGCCACATGTTTTCTGAGCCTACCTCAGACACTCCCTCCTCTCTAATTTGTTGTCTGCCAGTGGCGTCATTCTTCTTTTTAATCCCTTCTGTTTTGTTGTCTGCTCTTGGACGCTGCTCAGTGGCGTCTGTAGCAGTCGCTCCCTCCCTGTGGTGTGTCCGCACGTGTCCAAAGGGGAGGGTATGGCGACAGTTGGCATCTCTGTAAGATGGCTGCTTTGTTAGGCAGAGCTGGTTCCACTCACACGGCCTCTCTCTGTGGTGCCAATCACCTCGCCGCCTGATTCAGTTCAGCAAGCCAATCATGGAGATTCGGGGCTGCTATACTTGATCCTCTTGCCAGTCTCCTGAGGACTCAGTTTCAAACTTTTACAAGACTTGAACCGAGCTTGAACCAGGCATAATTCAGCCCCATTTCGTCTACAGAGGGCTATTCGATTTGAACAATCTGTTCCAAACCCTTGTGAGCTGTCTTGTATCTGCTAAGGTCTCCACATAGGCAGCAACTGTAGTAGTACATCACAGTCTTGAACATGATTTGCTGCTTGCTATTGTAAGTCAATTGCAGGTGGTATAAGGAGGGTATATATCAGGGATGGGAAACATCAGTCCTGGAGTGCTGCTGTCCTGCAGAGTTTTGCTCCAACCCTAATCAAAAACACCTAAACAAGCTAATCAATGTCTTTAGGATTATGAAGGCCAAAGCCA
This sequence comes from Leuciscus leuciscus, assembly GCF_965113295.1. Classification (NCBI taxonomy): domain Eukaryota; kingdom Metazoa; phylum Chordata; class Actinopteri; order Cypriniformes; family Leuciscidae; genus Leuciscus; species Leuciscus leuciscus. The sequence goes on from NC_138725.1 coordinate 64,503,237, forward strand.
CATGAACGCAAGCCTGCAACCTTAGCGGAAAAAAAGCGTAACCTCTGCTAACGATGTGGGAAGGAAGGAGACAAGATTTTTTATGAATGTCAATGGAGGAGAGCCTTCACTATACTGAATAAACTGCTTTTGTGGGAAAATGGCTTATCATTTAGAATCGACAGCCCATCAGCTAATCTTCAACATGTTTGGTCTTAAATAAATGCTGTTTTATAAGAGAAGCCACAGACAATAGTGCGGCAGGTATGATTCAGTTTATGGCACTTCTCATTCATTTCTATGGTATCCGCAAAAAAAGTGATTGACTGTCGCACAACTCTGAACAAAATTCAATAACGTCAAGGCTGTAATGTGATTGGTTATCAAGGCACGTGTGATCCAAGTTAGCCATTACGCTTTCTCCAATGGTAAAGCCACAGACTCTTGTATCTCCCAATAATAAGACCCTCTCTGCTAAGGCTACAGGCAGGTGAGTTGGAGCTAAACTCTGCTGGACAGCGGCACTCCAGGACAGACATTGCCCATTCTTGGAATATATCCATTCTAAACAGGATGTCATAGGCACCTTAAAGGGTTAGTTCACCCAAAAATAAAAATGATCCCAAAATGTATTCTTCCTCAAACCATCCTAGGTGTATATGACTTTCTTCTTTCAGCCAAACACAATCTGAGTTATATAAAAAATATCCTGGCTTTATAATGGGAGTGAATGGTACTATTTTACCATTCAAGCCACAAAAAAGTGCATCCTTCCATCATAAAAGTAATCCATGCGGCTCCAGGGGGTTAATAAAGGCCTTCTGAAGCGAAGCGATGCGTTTTTTGTAAAAAAATAAATAAAATAAAAATCCATATTTATAACTTTATAAACTATAATCACTGGTGGAAGAGTGACCTCTGACCCGACGCATGTCGCATTGATGAATGCAGAAGCGCAGAGGAAAGAGCAAAACAAAACACAGATCACAAATTAGAAGTCTAAAATGGGAATTTTTACAGAGAAATGTCGGAGGAGCTTGAGTTTGTTGCCCAGCCCTATTAGTTTGAACTGTGAGAGGTGTGTACTCTCTCCTAAGCTTATGCTACTCATACATCCTGCGTCATACATCGGGTCATAGTTCACTCTTCCGCTGGAACTCGATTCACGTACGGCCGTTACCTGAAGCCAAGTGATTATAGTTTATAAAGTTATAAATAGGGATATTTTTCTTACAAAAATTAGCCATTTTGCTTCAGAAGGACTCTATTAACCCCCTGGAGCCGTATGGATTACTTATATGATGGATTACCATTCACTCTCATTATAAAGCTTGGCAGAGCCAGGATATTTTTTATATAACTCTGATTGTGTTTGGCTGAAAGAAGAAAGTCATATACACATAGGATGGCTTGAGGGTGAGTAAATTATGGGATAATTTGTGGATGAACTAACCCTTTAAAATAATCCTACCAACCCCAAACTTTTGAACATTTGAGTCAGCTAACAAACATAGACTAAAAGCTACAAAAGTACATTTTTAAGTATGCTAAATTATTTTGTACTCCTCAAATAATGCGGCCAACAGGGTGCAATGCCATGCTCCAGGCCTTCTTTTTTTTAAATAATGTATAAATCGCAAACAATATTAAATTCAAAATGTTAAAATTCTTCTCCACATTCACATTACCATAAAAATTTGAAGTTTGTATTCTGTGTTTTGAGCCAAGAGGCCAATTTATGACATTGGAACCTCTGTTGGTTAAATGCGTTTTTGTTATACGAATTAGCTGATCAGAGTTCACTAAACTTGAACTTTAGTTTGCATTCCCACTCACCCACATATGCATGGATATGAATGGAAATTAACATGAAGTCCAGTGTGGTTGTACATCAACACTCACTCACACATACTATGCAAATATCACTTGAGACTTTCACAGACCTACAAAATTTACCGTTAGCATTTTTGCTAAGCTAATGACTCAATACTCCAGTGAACAAAAAATACACATAGTCTATTTAATACTTTTTCAGTTCTATAACTGTATTTATTACTCAGGTCTCTGGGTTACTCAACTCTGATTTGTGAATTGTGATATTCTGTGATCAACTATTTTTATGCAATTATGCTAATCTGAATTATTGACTTGCACCAAGCAAATGATTTCCTACAAAGCTGTGCTAGTTTTGTCTCTCGTAGCACTTTGCAGTCAATACTTCAAATCCATTTATTGATGTATTTGTTAAGTGTAATATGCTGAATAATACACAGTTAGCCAGTCGTTATCACATAATAAACCCTGACAGGGTTATCAGGAGGACCCTGACACAATTGACATTTCTTTAGAATTTTCCTAAAGCTCATTGCAATGGATTCTGTTATTTACATGTGCAATTTACACAGCCAAAATGATAGAAGTGTCACAAAAATTAAACCTACATATGTCGTCTAGATAGATTGCTCACCTAGGGTTTGGACTGAGCAAATCTGTTACCTCCTGCCCATATTTGTTTCGGCCCTTTACATGTGTATTTTCCTGACTGCACCATTCAGAAACACATGTGTGTGTGTTTGTGCACCCTGTTCTGTCTCTGTTTTTGTGGGAATGAGTTCTAAACCTGTTCTGAGACCTGCACCTGAATCTTCCACTCCGCTGACGCTGACATCAGTTTACACATCTTCGATGTCGGCCCTCCATTTTGTTTCCTCCCCATGGTGCTGTTGGCGAGTGTTGTAAGAGTCCTGCCCTACATTTCAGAGTGTTCTTACCTGCAATCATGCCACAGCGGACAGCCAGCTCCCCCCTCCTTTCCCTTCTTCCGCCGCTTTATCTGTCCTCTCGCTCTGCTGCTAATTATTTTCTCTATCTTCTATCTATTTCATTAACAGTTAACAATTATTTTCATTAACAACATTGTCTTGACCACCCACCCACCCAGTCTTTGTTTATTAACACTCGGTGGTTTAAGGATCGATTAATTGTCTGATTATGGAGTCATGGGAAGTGCCTCGATGCTGTTGTGCTCAGGGTTTGTCTTTGTTTGAGAGACACACACACACACACACACTTTTTTCTCTCCTCTTGGCTAGTCTTAAAGGGATAGTTCAGGTAAAAATAAAAAGAAGTTATCTAGCAGAATCTCCAAGCTTCTCTTCTCCGTAATGGATCCAGTCTGGACATTCTGCTAAACATCTTCTTTTATGTTCCAGATTTTGGATTTATTTATTTATTTCAGTTACCGAAAATGAGTTTTAATAGTTTTACTTTTAGTTTAGGATAACCACTGGTTTCAACGCGGTGATTAAATGATCACAGAATGTAGATTTTTGGGTGAACTATCCCTTTAATACCTGCCAATATATCAAGTATAATCCACGCACACACATTGTCTCACAACCTGGGCTGCCGCTCGGCTGGGCAGTAAGGGAGATAGAAGATTGTCTGTGCGCACTTGTGCATGTGCATTGTTAAAGCTAAAGAGCCAAAGCGCACGCAGGTGGTCACGAATTTCAATGAGTGTGTAATGTGATGTAATTCAGATACAGATAGACTGTTCTGGACTGACAGCGCTGCTGTGAGAACAGACTCAGGGGACAGAACGCAAACCCTACATAACAAGGACATCCCAACTGTCCCCGTAATTCTTTAAAAAAAAAAAAATTATATATTACATTTTCCAGTTTTCTGTGACGGTTCTGTTTAGAGATTTATAGAGGGTTAGCCAATAGAAAATATAATTAGCTTAGTATAAAAAAAAAAAACGTCTATGAAAAATCCTTTGTAAGGATAGGTGTACCAACATTTGTGTCCTGGCATTGTGTTGACGATTGTACAGGCATTACAAAACTGACATATAGATGGGCTTTATACAGTAAGCCTATGTGTGTGTGTGTTTGAAGGATGTGGATGTTATTGAGGTGTGTGTATGTTTTAGCGTGTATCTGTGTTTGCGTGTCCATGTACGTGGAATAAACGTAGCACATGTTTTCTGTCTTGCTGCTAACCTCTTGCTGTCCAGGACACAATCTGGGAGCCCTTCTAGCCTTTATCAAATTAACTCAATCCTAATTCTCATTTCACAGGAATAACCTTTGACCCTTCGCCTTTTTCCATCCCTCTCTGCTTCCAAGCACACAGCAACACTTCTTTCAACCTTTAACTGTCTTTCTCTCTTTCTCGCTCACATTCAGATGCACAAAACGGCAGTGTTTTACACCTACCTCTCTGTCTACATCTGTCTCTCTCTCTTAAAAACACACACTGATGCTCATCCACATTCTTAACGCATCACTGCTGACGTAGAAAATAAGCACACAACGACCCATTCAGATTTGAAGGGGATGCCCAGACACAGAGCTCTGCCCCCTGTTGGCAGCACTTTTGTACCTGCCAGTAACAGGTGTAGGATTCAATTAAGCAGCATGTTCTCAGCAGTGAGGCCAGACAGTTAGACGCCACTGCGGGAAGGCCTGGAGGAGCCCTGACTCTCACACACACGCACACACACCTGACTACACGCAGTAGTGGATGTAGTACTGTACATTCTTTTCCTCCTTCTTTTGTAGATTGTGCCTTAGCCAAAGCTGATTTTCACTCTCGTTTTTTTTTAGACTCAAATATTATAAATATTATGAATAGGCCTAATTATTTATAAGTTAAATAATTCATGTATCAGAGGCTGGCCATCCTGCACAGTGCACTGAGGTGACTTTTAAGTAATGTGTCAATAAAGTATCAACTTTGCCTCAGGTGTTGCGCCTAAATTAAGAAAGCACATTTGAGGCAATTATTGACACACAGTAAGAGTTCAGATCTATTTAGATCTAATGTGGAAAGCTTAGCTCAGATATTTTAGTCTTAGAAGAATATTGAGATCACATATCTGAGTCTTGATCGCAGACTTTGCTGTCTTACCGGAGGAAAATGTTACTGCTCAAAGGATGCTCTTTCATGCCTCAGGAGACTTAATTGTGTTCTCTGATTTGTATTAACATGTCTAAATGGAGGTATTGAGAAATATTTGATGAGTTGGTGTTGAGTTCATATCTGATGGCTATATCAGATATTGCTGACATAAGAAAGATTTATTTCTGAGAGGTCATGTTTCTGAGGGACTTGTTAGGGATAGTTCACCCAAAAATAAAACGCGCCCTCATGTCATTCCAAAACTGTACAACGTTCTTCTGTGTAACATAAATTGGAAATCAATGGTCGCCAAAACTGTTTGGTATTTTTCAAAATATCTTCTGGAACTAAATGATGATAGAATTTTCACTTTTTGATTAAGTTTTCAGTTATGTATCAATTTCATTTCCGAGGTTTCTTCTAGAATAACAGACATGAATAAGACAATTTTGCATAAACAGTACCAGTATAAAGCTAAAAAGGAATGTGGATAACTTACAGATATTGGATCAGAAATGTTTGAATTCATATTTCTTTTACTTTGGTATCTCAGTTTGAGACATTATTGAGATGTCTGAACTGTATAAGCTATAGACACGTGAGATTTCTGAGGTATTTTGTTCAAGTGAAAAGTCGAATCCCTAAACAGATGTCTCCAGTTCATCTAATTACTTTCTAGGACAGTGTTTCTAAACTGCTGGGTCGCTAGACGTTTTGAGTGGGTCTTGGAAAGTGTGCAGTCAAAGAAACAACAACAGCAATAAAACGTAATTCTAAATGTTTGTTTTGAATCAAGACTTTTATTTTGAAAGACATGCGTGAAAGCTGTTGACTCTTCTGTCAGATGCATTTTAAGTAAAGAGTGCCTGAGAAAAACATGTTGTCCTGATTCAGCATCTGCGGTTAGATTAGATGTTTTCAGGCTATTTGTCAGTGTCATTATTCTAATGTCATTTTTGTAACTTGTTACTAAATAAAAAGTCATTAAAAATGTACTTTCCTGTCCAGTCAGATGTTAAACTGTGCTTGTAGTGCACTCTTTAACTGCGCTCGCTGTATATCACTTCACCAAATATACGTACAGTATAAAAAGCAAAAGAAAATACAAGCATGCAACAACATAGTTATATTGTCAATTAGTAAGTCATGAAATTATCAAAAAGTAGGTACAATACTTCAAACAAAAATTCTTTCAATTGTGTACTTACATTATCTTAAACGTTTCCAAGAATTTGTAAATTCAGAGAAATTCATCATTTTAAATAGTACCCGTCCCTTGTCACATGTCGCCTGTCAATGACAATTGTCAATATCCGCGGTATCCCTGGTTTCCGCTTGTACTGCCATAGTAACCATGGCGACAGACGTGGACAACTGTGTAACATCTAGCGGCACGCTGTTGTTGTTTCGTTCAAACATTACAGACCATGGCAATCAGACTTTGGGACAAAAGGAGAAATAAAACGAGGATCAATATCGGCATCAAAAAACGCGATATGTGAACGGCCCTTTATGGCAGCGAGACATTAGTCTAACCTCTCGTCTGTTGAGCAGATAGTCGAAGGAGGAGTAATGTCAGCCGTGTGGAGATATTTTAAGATAAGCGATGATGATAAAAGTAGAGCAGACTGCAAACTATGCTCTGCTAAATTGTCAAGAGGAGGGGTGAGAAATAGCTCCTTTAACACAAGCAATTTGATTATACAAGTTGTATTTACTTTGTTACAGTCAGAAAGTGAAAAACATCTGATGAAAATAAAACATTGTTAGAAGAACTGTATGGTATTATTAAGGACTCATATCGGTACTTGGTATCGGCAAGCAAGTACTTAATGTACTTACTAAGTAAGTAATGTAAGTACTTGTACTTGTACTTGGTCTGAAAAAAAGTGGTATCGGTGCATCCCTAGTGTAGACCAAGTGAAACAGCGTTACCCCACAATTTTAATTTGTTACATAAACTGACCCATATGAGTAGTAATTCAGCACTTGAGGGTAGTTCGGTAGAATGAAATGTCCTCATTCCTTTATATCCGTGGGACTCGCGTGTGGCGCTGATATCTGTCTCTGATTAGCAATCGCGACCTGCTTCATACCACAGTCATGTTAAAAAGCATGAATGTATTCACTTATCCATAAACATTATTTCCCATAAACTTTATTAGATCCATCGGCATGACGACAAGTTCCATAATTCCTTAGATCAATTGATCCATAGATCAATGAATTAGATCAAAAAAATTAAATAATAATAATAATAATTTGTGTCACGGCTTAATGACCATGGGAAAATGTGGGTCCCATGGCCAAACCAGTTGAGAGCCACTGGACTAGGAGACAAAATTGAGATGATAAAGAGATGTGTTTTGTGTTATTTCTTTCTGTCCTAATGGTGGATAAAGGGAACAGTAAAGGGAACAGTAAAGGGGACTGAAAACAACTATAATTTTAATAATAGTTCTGTCTATAGGTAAAAAATCTCTAGCACTCTGAACGACCACACACAGAAGCCCAGCCCATGTTGGGTCTTTTAGTGTTTCATAGAGATGGAGGTGCTAATTCTCTTCTTACTCAGGGTTTAAACAGTAGGGAGTTGGTTTCAGTCCTAGGTAAGTGTGACTTACAAGGACATTGATTTTGCAGTAAACACCACAAGATATCGAGGTGAGAGCGGTATAGTGACCTCAGCCTGGTGGAGATTGACAAGGATAATTGCACACTGTGTGTTGGTCATTTTTCCAATAGTTTGGTATAGGATTGTGTTAAAATTCTTGTTTAAGAAAGAGAGCGAACCAGAGCTCAGTATACAGTAGGGAACTGAGCTGCCAGAGAGCACAGGTCGGGTTTAATGAATTCTCTCAGGTCACACTGTGTGTGTGGGAGTATGTGTTTCAGTGGACTGAAAAGTTCCACACACACACACTCATTCCTATCTCGAGCCTCTGTAATTATCATATTCACCATAATAAGCCCTTTGTTACATCCCTAATAAAGGAAATAAAGAAGCTCAGGTCTAGAAAGACATCTAGAAAGAGAGAGCCAAAGCCTTTATCTTAAATTAGAGCATGCTGAGCTGTTTGTGGATAGCAATCGCTTGAACGTTGACAGCACAGCAGCTGGAGTCGATGCAGGGCGTGTGTGTGTGTGTGTGTGTGTGTGTGTGTGTGTGTGTGTGTGTGTGTGTGTGTGTGTGTGTGTGTGTGTGTGTGAGAGAGTTGCTTGTATCGCCCTCCATGTAGTTGAGCAGACACTTGGACATGCCTCCGGGAGCTTTTCTCTGTGTAACCTAGATTACAGCCCCTGGCATTAATACTGCATAAAGAAAGCTTTAACCCTGTGACACGGTATGGAGTTTTCAACCCGATGTGCTAGGCTCAAATATTACTTCCTCCATAGACTCTGACTCACTGTCTATATAGGAACGACCCCTCTTAGCCTGTTCTGTTCAATGACTGTTTGGAGAAAGCTTGTGCTTGTGTGTGTCTGATCTTGCATTTGTCCCAATTTCCTTTGAAACTGAGGGTACTCGTTCTTTGTTTTATGGGTCACCCATATAGAACAGGTCAATATAGTGTGTTGCCGCTCCTCTCAGGAAGAAACTGCCTCCCTGCTCTTAGATGAGTCTATTAATATGTTTTAGTTAAGAGATTCTGATTTGTTTGCTCCTCTTCATAGTTCTTCTTTTAAATTGGCATTTTTCAGTGACAAATGGTATTAGTAGTCTAAATACTGGTGGATGTAATAGGATTGTCTTTGTATTTTGATGAGAAATTGTCAGACAGAGGTGGTTTAAATCCCACTGTATTGGACCTGTAGAGAAAAAGTGCTTAACACAAGCTGCTTTATGCTGGTTAGGTCTGGCATAGTGTGATGATAAGCATAGCCATATTGTTTAACAGCAAAACTATGTTGGTGAAGCTAGATGATGGATTATGATCTTTCTGGTAAAGTTGATTGACCAAGATTGTGTAAGCTAGTCTGTTGTGATCACCAGCACATGTGTGAAAGTTGCAAGTGTCTTTTGTACACGACTTGCATTCTAATATTTGCCCAGTTTGACAGAACTTTGTATTCACGTAAATGCCATATTCAGACATTAACCTAGGAAGACTGCTGGAAAAAAAAAGGTCATACCACCTTACGGTGATCAGTCTGTTTTTATTTTTAGAACATGAAACCAACTATCATGCTACAAAAACCACCTTAAGGTTGAAAGCTGTTTATCATCTTGACCAAGATGGTCTACCAGGGCAAAAGCAGGTTCTCTGACTATCTAAACCAGTGTTTCCCAACCCTGTTCCTGGAGGCACACCTACAGTACATGTTTTCGAACTCTTCCTAATCAACCACACCTGATTCAATCATCAGCTACTTATAAACTCCAAGACCCGAAATGGATGGGTCAGATTAGATTTAGGCTAATGTGACAAAATGTGTACTGTTGATGTGACTTCAGGAACAGGGTTGAGAAACACAATCTAAACTACCTTGACTAGATTGGACCATAGCCATGCAGTTTACCAGTTGGTGAAACTATTCGTACAACATGATCTTTCTGGTTAATCTGACTGAGACAGTAATGCTGGTCAAGTTAGTTATGAAGCTTGGTGAGATTAGCACCTAGCACCAAAATGGTGAAGCTATACTCAATTTTCTTAGCAGGGCATTTCTAAGAAGAGTTAGTGCTTATTTCTTCTACATTATGATTATGGGATTTTTTACTGCTCCTAAAGGATGAAGACTGCACTTGATAGGTTAAAAACTAATTTATCTTAACCTGAATGTATTTATATAGCTATTGACCAAATTATAACTATTATCTGTAATGTGGTGTGCATGGATGTGTGTCTCTGTGTTCATGTGTATAATTTACTAATTACAAAAATCATTTCAGTTTGTCTTTCAGTTTCTCATTTTTGGTGTATATGTGTGTGACTGTGTAGCAACAGTAAGTACTGGCTGTCTGGGACACACATAGCCTATAGCAGGAAAACCCCACTAGCTTACCCCAACCCCCCACAGCTGTCCCTTGTGACATCACAGTACTGATGATGTCTGCTTTATTTTTCCATAGACACCCCCAGCTCCCTTTCCCCACACCCCCAAGCAGTAGCTATATTCTCTCAGGTCCAATACCTTCTCAGTCTGAGAGTGAGAAACTGCGTCAGCCAGCTAATTCACACCAATCCCAGGTGAATGACCTTGTTCAGAGTACAGAGATACATAGATACAGATTGGTGTGTGTATGTGTGTGTGTGTCTTGAACAAGTACACCTAGCACATAAAAGTTGAGCACTGCAGTTGTTTTTGTACATGACTGGCATCCCAACATTCGTCCTTATTCAACATTAAACACAAAAAAAACAAAAACATTTTGACATTAAAGCAGTCCTTTGTGTCAGAACAAATACCAACCTTATACAGAGTCCCAGTCTCAAATGGCACATTTAATGTGGCTTACATTAGTTTTCTATAGATAATAGAGTAGTCCACTGGTCATTTGAGGTTTCAAAAGGGTCACAATGCGTGGTCCCTTTAAGACTACTAGGTACCCTCAGTGCTTATTTTTTCTTCCCAGTGCAATATTACCCAACAGCCCATGTGTTCACATATATATTTAAAGGGAGACTGCGGGTACCAATTGGGCTATTGATGTAAGAAAACCCTGCTGGAAATTCAGTGACATACCAGTTGAAGGTGGACAGGCTGATTTGTTGCTGGATTAAGTGATCTACTAGGTCTAACTTGCTTGTTCAAGATGGTCTACTGAGTTTAAATCAGGTCCATTCGGTGATGGTGCATCTGCTGAATCACTGTTTTCCAACTCTGGTCATGGGCTACTCCTAAACGCTGCATATTTTGACTCTCTAGTCCAAAACACCTGATTCAACTCAGTTCTTGGGAGTGACTCCAAGACCTGAAATGGAGTTAGGGAAAGGTGACATCCAAAATGTGTATTGTTCTGGATAATCCAGGAATATGATTGGAAAATACTGCACTAAACTTTCTAGACCAGCTTGGACCAGCTAATGACCATAAATCATCAACTTGGTCCGGCTTAAACAATTTGAAATCAGTTAGCATCAGAACCTGGTTTCCCTCCTGGTGGAACAGGCCAACAGACTTGCTGCAATTCCAATGTGGTTTACCAGCTCTGACCAGCTTGACAAAGATGGTCTAGCAGCTTAAAACCAGGTACACCAGTCAGAAGTACAGCTAACAAACCGTCTTTTCCAATTTAGACCGGTTAATGACCACAAATGATTGGTCAATCTTGAAACAATGTAAAATCAGTTACCATCAGAAGCTGGTGATTTTCCAGCAGGGAAGATGAAGTGGGGCAGGGTTTAAAAAATTATTCTCAGCAATATATGAGCACAGGCAGCCAGGATTGTGTCATCTCCCCTCACCAGCCTTTAGTCCGGAGTGCAGATGCTTGACTAATGAACATTAACACTCTTTCATTAGAAGAATGGTCATTTATCTCATGTCCTCTCTCCCATTTCTCTCTTCCTCTTTCTTGCTGCCTCATTCTCTTTCATATTATCGTCCCTCATGGCCTCACACCAACTCCCCTTCTTCCTTTATCCTCCATTTCTCCATTTGTCTTCCCATCAAATTTCTCCTCTTTTTAATCCTATCACACCATCATTCTGTGAATTCTTGCTGTCCCCTTCTTGTTATTTCATCTCTCCCTCTCTTTCTCTCCCTTTCTCTCTCACTTCTGCTCTCTCTCTCTTCCACATCTCCAGTCTTTGTATGTCCTGGGACTCTATTAAGGGTGCAGGCAGCAAGTTTGCTGCAGGAGGCGGAGCATCAGTCGGGGGCATGGTGTAAGGATCCCCTGCAGTCTGGTGACCGTCTTTACGTCATGCCCTGGACTCCGTACCGCACAGACATGTTGTACGAGTATGCTTCATGGGAAGACTTCAAGCAGAATCGAGCCACAACCACCTACAAGTGAGTGAGGACAACAGCTTGGGTCTAAAACCAATAACCATCCCTGTGTACAGTCTACAAAATAATGTTTTTTTTTTTGTTTGTTTTTTACTTGCGTTCAGCAAAGTGCTTTTGTTGTTTAGAGTTCTTGGGTTCTTAAGAAGGGTTCTTGAGTTTCTTCTTGATTTCACATTTGATTGCATTTCAGTTTAGCATATCGTTTTTCCATATCATTCCCTTGACAAGCACTGTATATAAGAATGTAGACTCCTGATTTCAGATCATGTTTATAAAACATGTCAGAAATTATAGAGTTTTTCATGTATGGCAAGTCATCTCAAATAACGCACTCTTCTCCCACAGGCTGCCAAATCGTGTGGATGGAACAGGCTTTGTCGTGTATGATGGTGCTGTTTTTTACAACAAGGAACGTACACGCAATATTGTGAAATACGACTTGCGCACACGTATCAAGAGTGGAGAAGCCATAGTCAATAATGCCAACTACCATGACACCTCACCATACCGCTGGGGGGGCAAGTCTGATATTGACCTAGCAGTGGATGAAAACGGTCTATGGGTCATCTACGCTACCGAGGCCAACAATGGACGATTGGTGGTCAGTCAGGTCAGTGTCACTGAACTGTCCAATTTAAGATATTGGATTTCAGCTGAGATCAGAAATTCGGTTACATTGTAGCTCTCTTCCATTTTCCAGAACTGTGGAGTGATCAAATTGTTTTGTTGTATCCAACAAACACAATTAAAATCTGAATCCTTTTCTTTTCACTGTCTTTCAGGTTAACCCTTACACCCTGCGCTTCGAAGGAACGTGGGAGACCAGCTTCGATAAGCGACTGGCATCCAACGCCTTCATGGCGTGTGGTGTTTTGTATGCTGTGCGTTCTGTGTATCAGGATGATGACAGTGAAGCGGGTGGAGATCTGGTGTTGTACGCGTACAACACCAATCGAGCCCGGGAAGAGTCTGTTCACATTCCCTTCCCCAACCCCTACCAGTATGTGTCCTCTGTGGACTACAACCCAAGAGACAATCAACTTTACGTCTGGAATAACTACAATGTTGTGCGCTACCCCCTAGAGTTCGGGCCACCGGATCCCACTGCTGGTAAGTGACAGAGAAAGAGCGAGATCAGCGGGAGGCAGAGCTTAACAGACAGTTTGATCTGTTAAGTGTCAACGTTCTGTTAGTGTTCCCCTCTGTGTCTTCAATACATTGTCTTTATGGTTTAATTAGCTGTGGTCATTAGCGTTTTGTCAGATCAGAAAAAGATTTCTAATCAATTATTCATTCTCATCTTCTTGCCATGAACATTCTCTGCCTGTCTTTCTTTCTCTATATCTCTCCCTCAATCTCTCGTTCTCCTCCTGTACTTCACGCTATCCATTTCTCAGGGGGACTGTGTGAACATATAGTCATGCATTAAAGACTAGCAAATGCTCCTGCTGCTTTAGTTACATTCTTACCAACTTTCTCATATTCCTTTTGCAAGACACATCAAACGTTTAGGATTTCTTTTTTTATATTTTGTCGTCTTTTTTCATCTTCATCAAACATCTGCCGACATTCTCGCTGACTCCGTAGGTGTTCGGAATCTGCTTCTCTGCCTATTACTCTCTTGTTGCCTCAGTTTCAATTTTCTTTGCATTCCTGTCTGTCGTTCTCTCTTGCTCTCAGGTCCTCTCGTCACCACCCAGATGAGCAGTAGCACCACCACCACAGCAAGACCTGTCACTTCCAGCTCCATCCCGTCAACCATACGACCACTTCCCCCCACCTCTCACCCGATAGGGGCCATCAACAAGGCGCCAGATCTGCGACCTATCACCGCCACCGTACCGGTGACGCGCAGACCCTTGCGCGTACCACCCCAGGGCCCGGAGCTCCAAGTGTGCGAAGCCAGAGTATCCCGAGGGGTGCAGTGGCCCGCCACCCAGAAGGGGGAGACCGTAGACAGACCGTGCCCTAAAGGATCATTGGGTGAGTAATAGATGATAGTGATAATTTGAGCATGTACAAGGTTATGATGCTCCGATTGTTAAACATCTGAGTCCAAGAACTGATAAGAATATAAATGTGTACCTCGAAATTCAATGTAAGTCGCTTTGGATAAAAGCGTCTGCCAAATGCATAAATGTAAATGTAAATGTAAACATCCTGTCTATACCGGACACAAGCAGCACGTCAAAATTACATTTCTCTAATTATGTTCTATCGGAGCAAATTACATCAAGTTTAATTGCATTTTGATGCTGATGTGATGATGAAGTTTACCAGGCTTCATGTGTGAAAGTGTCTTGTGATGGAATGTGGTGGGGTGTCCTAACCGGGTGTCATGTGACTAGTTTTGCATGATTGAAAATTGTCTGTGAAAATGCTGGATGTAGCCACAAAATCAGGTAACATTATTTTGATGGTCCACTTTACACATTCTACTATCTACAAGTAACTTTGCAACTACATGTCACCTAACTCTCATTAGAGTATTAGTAGACTGTCTGCTTAATATCTGCTAACACTTTATTTTGATGCTCCTCAACAGACATTCTATGAACTATAAGTAACTTTACAACTACATGTAAGTTCAACTTATTCTACTTACCTGAAACCTAACCCTAACCAAACAGTCTACTACAATCTACTAATACTCTAATGAGAGTTAGATGACTTTTAGTCGGCAAGTTAATTACAGTTAGTATAATGTCTAAAGTTGACCATCAAAATAAAGTGTAACCCAAAATCACAGCCCATCAGAACATATCATATATACAGCTATAGTTAAACAGCAATGTGGAGCAGTTTTTTTGACCAAATACTTCTTGCTGTGGGTGGGACAATCCAATGCGACATCACTTATCTCTTCTATGGCAATCTGAGTCCTTGTTCTTCTCAGTTGTGACCTCGTCACTTCATTTCAAGTGACGAGATCACAACTGGTAATAACACAGACTCAAATTGCCATAGAAGAAATATGATTTATTGCTTGACACAAGGGATGGGTTTCGACCAAAATCCTCAAGGTATGAGTTATTTTACATCATTATAAACGTGTATATATAACAATATAGTTATTTTTGCTGGAAATTCTATAAAAAAAAATTGTTCCACCCACTGATAGTTGCACGCATTACAGCAGAATGTCTCAGTGCTGTTTGATGTTTCAGCGTGTTGCACTTGATTACAACATGATGTAATGTCAGAAAGAATCACAGCTTTACAGGAAGGAAGGGCGCATGAGGTTTATGACATAAAGGTCACGCAATGTTTGTGGAGACAGCTTTTCAGAGAAGTGTTTCTTTTGTTTGGTCTACTGGTTTATTGTATATGTCACAGTTTATGTACACATCTATGTGTATACGCCCATTTCTTTGTATGGAGAGCTTGCTTCCTTTTCCTCCTCATCTCAATATTCTCTCCAGCTGGCAGGTCCTCTTGGGAGTCATAGATAAAAGGCAGTCCCTTGCAAATGAAAGAGTGATCTTCAAACTCAGCAAGGGTTATCCCTGCGAAACTGCCGAAAATGAGCCGCTAGACAGAGTACAGACGACAACACCCCCCCCCCCCCCCCCCCCCCCCCCCCCCTTCCTTCTCCATACAACCGCTGCATCAAATGCCTCTATTGTCGTGGGAGAAAAAAGCGTCTCCTCCCTCTGTTAGCATCTCTCTCTCCTAACCACCGACAGAATGCTGTCTTTCTTCTGTCACCTTTTTTCCCATCACTGAAATGACAGACAAGTTAAATTAGCAGCGGCTTTAATTGGTGAATCCTGGCAGATCCTTCAAAGCCAATCTATAGTGGATGAAGGAGTGGAGAGGAGAGAAAAGCAGACAGCAGCTGAGAGTGAGAGAGAGAGAGAGAAAGCGAGGGAAGGAAAACTCCCGGTGTCTCTGATCTTGCTGTAGCTGCTGTAGTGCTGCTTCACTCCTCCATAGCTTTTCCTCTCTCTTTTTTTCTCTTCCTTCCTCTCTTCTTTTGAGCTTTTTTGTGTTTTGGTTGCTGGAAAGGCCTGCCATTTGTTTGATCCCTGCATGTTGTCCTCTCTGTGAACTCAGCTAACTAAACATCCCAACTTAACTGAAAACGAGGAGTGGCAGAAGGTGTCTCCCTCGAGGTGTTTTCTCAGCATTCAGAAGTGCTGATGGGATGGCCGTGCCTGGTGTGTGATCTTACACAAGTGTGTGCAAGAGTTTGCGATGGCGTTCATGTGTCAGCAAGCTCATTTCCACAGAAAAAAAAAAGTGTTTTACGTGCAAGGTTTCACAGTGAAGCTCTGAATAGCACTCTCGCTCTTTCTTACTTTCCACTGTAACTCAATATTTATATTATATATATTGTATGGGCCCTATCATACACCCGGCGCAATGCTGTGCCAGGTGCGACACAAGTGTTTTTTGCTAGTTTCAGCCCGACGCAGTTATCTTTTTTTTCACGTCCTGCGCCACGTTGTTTAAATAGCAAATGCATTGGGCGTGCTGGTCTAAAAACGAGGTGTGTTCAGGCGCATTGTTGGCGCATTGCTGTTTTGAGGCAACTGAAATAAACTGCTCCATTGACCACCAAAAACCTGGTCTAAAGTTAATGGCACAGTATTTTTCTTTGTTATTTAAAGGGCGCGTTAGTAATATGTGCCTATATGCGGGTCCACAACGCGCGTACACTCTGCTTATTAAACACACAGGTACGCACAGTAGCACACAAACATGACAAATATTTAAAATAAAAGGATTACAATGTAAAATATTAATATTGTGTACATAAAGATATGGTGAAATCTGGCTTGTCCCATAGATGGTCCGCTTGCACGCTTTAAAACTACACTGTGTAATATTTTAAGTTGATTTTTAGCAAAAAACACGTTTACTATTATACGTAAAATTATAAGTTTACTCATTAATGTGTAATCACTTCAACCAACTAATTAAGTATTCTCGTAAGTGTATAATCTGCCATTTAGAATACATACGAGCGAGTCGCTTGAATGGCGGAAGCCATGTTGCGCATCCATCTTGAAAATACATTAGACAAAGAGGGACATACAAGATTCGCCTTTTGCGTTTTTACACGCAGTGGCACCGTGACAAATGCGAGAGGGAGATTTGCTCGCGTTTGCCGGCAGATTTGAAATAATACGGCCACTGTAGGAGTTAAAATGCCTTCGGAATGGGAGGAGCTAGAAAGTAATATTCAGTTGGTAGTCATATACAATTTCACCACTAGATGGGAGTAAATCCTACACAGTGTAGCTTTAACGTCGCGCACGAGCAGATCTGTTTCCTCTCTGGAGATGCGTTCAGTCTTTCCGCTTGCAAATTCCGCAATGTAAATAGCAATCCGCCATGGCGTGAGCGCAACTGGCTTTTAAAGGGAATGGATAAGTCTCTGATTGGTTTATTGCACATTGCGCTTAGATCATTAAAATAGGGCCTTATATATATTTTTTTCGAAACCATGCTGTTAACCTTTACTAAATAAAAAGACGTTATCTCTCTCCCTCCTAACATCTGGTTTTGTATTTTCAGGCATTGCCTCCTTCCAGTGTCTATCCTCTCCTGTGCTGTGGAATCCTCGCGGCCCTGATCTAAGTAACTGCACCTCGCCGTGGGTCAACCAGGTGGCCCAGAAGGTGAGACCACTAAAAAGTTAAAGCTTGCTCCGACCCTCCCATTCCCTGTTCTGCTCTGTCCGCTACCTCAGCTATTATCATTCCGGCCTCAGCTCACATTACCACACACTGGGTCATTCTTTTGACATGATTTGGAACAAAATCTCTCTATTCTATCTAGTTCTAGAGAGTTTAAAAGCATCTCAGGTGAAAGTCACACTGCACTTACACGTCAAGGACTGTTTGTTCTGCTTTTCACATATTACAAAACTTGCAATTTTATTTTAAAGGCATCATATAACATTTTTTGGCATTTTTTCCCCCTGTTGTCTACTTTCTATATATTAGTCAAAAATTGCTGCACCGAAAAGTTTTGTTTATTAGTCACTCTTTATTTGATCCGTCAAATGAAATGGACTTCTGTTACTTTAAGACTGCATATTAAAATGAGTCCAGCTATTTAACTGATGGTTTGCTCTTTACTACAGGTTTGTTCCCACTTCTCTAATATAGTTTGCACTACCTCCTACTTCAATAACAGACTCAATAACACTGTGACAGATTCACAACACAGTCCAATAACAGATTTTGTTAACTAAAACTAAAATTAGAAATGTTGCCATTGTAGCTAAATGAAATAAATTGAGGTTAATGCACTAAACTGACTAACTGGAAATAAAAACTGAAAATTTAATTATACAAATTAGTAAAAATGTAAGTAGCCTATTAATATTTTTAAAAACTAATAACATCGACAAAAGCACAAAAGTGCCTGAAATTTTAACTAAAATGTAAAATATAATGAAGATGTTAAATAAAAAGCTTATTAAAAATGTAATAGTATATAGATAATACTAAAACACTTTTTCCTAAATGTATAGTTTTGTGTGTACAGAATACAGTGATGATTGACATGGAGACAAACACAGCAACATTTTGACATATCAGACTATAAGTGTGGATGGCAACCATTTAAGCCCTTTTTTTCCCATTATTCTTTTAATTGACCAAAGTAATGTTAGCGATTTCATATATATTATTGTCCTGCACTTATAAGCAAACACATTATGCAGATTTTATAATGGTGTTATCACTATTGTAAATGACTGAACTCTTTGTTTACAGCATATGATTAAGGACTGTCAACTGTAAAAGGCTTTAGTAAATAAATTGCATTCTTCAAAGATTCACAATTAATTAATACATTCACATTAAATCTAGGTGATTTTTTTTTCTTCTGTACACAGTACTATGCTAACAGCATGTGTTTCTTTTTAATGGTAATACAGTAGTGTACTTTAATGTACCTTCAAGTACCTTAAAAAACACAATGGTATATGTTATTTTTCTTTTATTAAATGTTAAGTTAAGATGCTTCAGGGCAATTGCAGACATACCGGTATATGTTTCTGCTTTCAAATCAAGTGAGTAATTGTATCACGTTTCACGCTTTCGTTTTTTCCCTTTTTGTTTTTTTATAATGGCTTGATTTAGAGAGTCATTAAAGATTTGCTGTCTTTTGTCTGTGCGTTCAGCAGAATAAACCCAGAAACCCCCAGCTCACACCCCCACAGCGCACAGCAGGGGTTCGAGCTTTAGAGACCAGACTGTGTGTGTGTGTGTGTGTGTTCACTGTGTAGATAAAAAGCGGAGAGAATGCTGCAAACATCGCTGCTGAGCTGGTGAACCACACGCAGGGCCGCATTCACGCCGGTGATGTCAGTTCCTCTGTCAGACTCATCGAGCAGCTATTGGATATATTAGACGCACAGCTGCAAGCACTCAGACCCGGGAATAAGGAATCGGCTGCCAGGAACTATAATAAGGTGACAAATGCACGCATGCACGCTCTCACACACACATTTGCCCTTTAAACAAACCCTTCATGTTCTGTTTGCTGCCACATCGGTGTACCCTCCCAACTCATAGCCTTGACATGAATAGAGGCTCGGCATACACCTATTTCTGCCTCACTTCTTTCCCCCTTTTTATTGCTTTAGTAACTCATTTTCAATTAAAAATAATAATAATAATAATAATACATTAAAAAACGTATTATTAGGGCTGCAACTAACGATTGTTTTGATAGTCAATTAATCTGTCGGTTATTTTTCCGATTAATCGATTCAAGTCAAGTCAAGTCACCTTCATTTATATAGCACTTTTAACAATATGAATTGTTTCAAAGCAGCTTTACAGTGATAATAGGAAATTAAAGTAACAGAGATTGTTTTGGCTTTACAGCAGCTCTAGAATAAAGTTATTGTCCAGCTAAAGTTAGTTTTGATTGATTGACTCACTTCCGTTGCGAAGATCATTAGTTGTGCTTTCCATAGATAATGAAACATAATTTCATGGGGAAAACATGGAAATACTTGTTGGCTGTAAGAGCCAATAAAGTAGATTATAAATTGACTCAAAATCAGATGATTGACATGACTCTTCTACATGTATTTGTGAGTGTAACTGAAGCTGTTTTGTTGTGTCTTGCAGTGGCAGAAGCGAGAGAGGACCTGTCGGGCTTATGTTCAGGTATTGTGCAGTGTTATCTGTATGAGACACTTCACCTCTCGTATCTCGTCTTATCGTCCGTTCAGGGTCCGTAGGGTGCTTGAAATCCTTGAAAAATGCTTGAATTTTGATGTTGTGTTTTCAAGGTTTGAAAAGTGCTTACATTTTTGATAAAATGCTTGAAAATGCTTAAAATTGTAACTGGATTTCTTTCACAACAAATCCCTGTCTGACTGAATAGTTTGTTTATTAAATGGAGAAATAAAATGTAGCCCTTCAGATACAGAGCGATTTGCGCTACACTGGCCAGAGCAAAAGTAGGCGGAGTTTTCATTTTGATTTCCGCGCTTGTTTGGATGCTCCGTTTTTATTGAAATTACTTCAGTTTTACAGCCTGAAAACCACATTATCTGGGAAGCAATATTTGGACATTAATATAATGACAAGAATTATTCATTGGCATTATCTACTTACACAGTGATACATTTTGAAAAATAAAACTCGTGATATGCTTAAATATCTGATCCTTCTACTATTACGAAAAACTATTTTGGCTGTTTATAGCATTATCTCTTTTAATGTGATAAAAACACTAAATAATAATTTTGACTATGTATTGGTACGTCATTTACGGTGGTGGAAGGTGCTGGAAAAGCTTTAAAATGGACCTTGAAAGTGCTTGAATTTGACCTTGGAAAAGGTGTACGAACCCTGTCTGTTACACTGCACACATATACTGATGCTCGACTCCTATCCTGCTCTTGACTGTGAGCATTTTATGACAACACTTTCTAGGAAGCCTGTATATAAAATGCTTTTCAAAGATATTAATATACATTCATAAAAAATTCCTTATGTATCTGGGCATTTCATTACACATTCGGGCTGTTCAGCTGTGGTCCTGAAGGGCCACTGTACTAAAATACTCTAAAGAAACAGTTCCAGGTGGTATTATTTCTCATTCTTTGGAGATTTTGATTGGACAAACATATGTGGTGCAACATTTATTTATTTATTTTCGGCTCAGTTTCCTTTAAGAGGATGTACATTTTAAATGCATAATTATACGTCTCTGTTCAAAAGTTTGGGATCAGTAAGATTTTATTTATGTAATTTTTTCAAGGAATACATTTAATTCAGCAAGGATGTACAGTATTGCATTGATCAAATGTGAAAGTAAAGATTTATCATTTTAAAAAGCTTTCTATTTTGAATAAATGCTGTTCTTTTGAACTTTTTATTCATCAAAGAATCCTGAAATGTTTTTTTACTCTTTCAACTGTTTTCAACATTAATAATAATGATAAAATGTATTATAATAGCATCAAATCATCATATTACAATGATTTCTGAAGGATCGTGTGACACTTAAGACTAAAGTAATGATGTTAAAAATTCAGCTTTGATCACAGGAATACATTTGAGATATTACATATGTGACCCTGGATCACAAAACCAGTCACAAGTCGCACGGGTATATCTGTGGCAATAGCCAACAATACATTGTATGGGTCAAAATTATCGATTGTTCTTTTATGCCAAAAACTATTAAGATTTTAAGCAAAGATCCTGTTCCATGAAGATATTTTGCACCATAAATATATAAAACATTTATTTTTGTGAGTGAATGCAGCAAAATCGTTAACACAAATGGACAACTTTAAAGGCGATTTTCTCAATGTTTCGGGTTTTTTACACCCTCAGATTCCAGATTTTCAAATAGTTGTTTCTCTGTCAAATATTGTCCTATCCTAACAAACCATTCATCAATGGGAAGTTTATTTATTCAGCTTTCAGATGATGTATAAATCTCAATTTCAAAAAAAGTGACTCATGTGACTGGTTTTGTGGTCCAGGGTCACATATATTAAAACACTTTTTTTAAAAAAAATTTAATGACGCTTTGGTGAGCATAAGAGACTTTAAAAAAAAAAAAAAACATTTTTTTTTAAAAATCAATCTCCAACTTTTGAATGGCAGTGTATCTTCTAAAAGTAAAATTGTCAATGTTTAAAAGTGAAGTCGCATATAGAGCAAAATGTGTTTTGATTTCATGGGGTCTTTTAACATGGTACCAGGAATTTTTATAATATATTATATTGGCGGTTACTTTTAATGAAAAGATATAATGCATTACAATGTGGCATTATGACTGCATTCATAATGCATAACATATACAGGCTTCATAGAAAGTGCCATCCATATTTTTTATTGCATATGCCTACCTCAGATTAATTTTATCTGCACTGTGTGTGTGCGTGCGTGTGCGAGAGAGAGAGAGAGAGAGAGAGAGAGAGAGAGAGACTTCTAGCAATGATAATACTGTATGTCTTGCCCAAGGCTTTCTTTTAGCACTCATGTCATTTACAATGGCCCATAAGATGTTGCTCCTTAGTAGAAATAAATTCCAGACGTTACATAAGATTCCCAGAGAGTCATATTTTGTGATCTTTGATGTCAAATGTAATCATAATGAAGTGTCACTGTATGTTTGTTTGTGTATGTGTGCGCAGGCGGTTGTGCAGACTGTGGATAATCTCCTGCGTGCCGAGGCTTTAGAGTCATGGCAGGACATGAACAGTACGGAGCAGGCGCACACCGCCACCATGCTACTGGACGTCATGGAGAAAGGCGCCTTCCTTTTGGCCAATAACATGTACAATAATCACTTCTCAGACCACGCTGCCAATGTCGGTGAGTTTCTGTTGTGGTGTAACTAAATTAAAGTATTGATGGCTCTTTTAAAAACATGAATTGTGTTTTTTTCCGGTAACATGCTATTCGTTCCCGAGTGACTTAATAGCAGTGTAGCGCAACTTAATGTTACATCTCTGTTTGCAGCTGTTCAGTCAAGCAAACACACTGTCCTAGAATGTTGTCTCACCCTCAGGTAGCATTGAGAAGTCTGATTCGTTATAGGGAATTATTCATTATAATAGTTCATGTAATTGATATGTTTAAAATATTAATTCGGCAGTCATTACCCAGTTCCCAGCACACATTTTATTTATTTATTTTTAAATACTGCTATTTATTAACTTTTTCACTGCTGTTTAGTTTTGATTTTGTATTTAGTATGTATTTAGTATGTTTTAATAAATATACACCACTGTTAAAAAGTTTGGGGCTGGTACAATTTTTTAGGTTTTTGAAAGAAGTCTCTTAAGCTCACCAAGGCCACATTTATTTGATCATATTGTGAAATATAAGTTATAATATAATATAAGTTAAATAAATATATTCTATGTTAATATATTTTAAGATATAATTGATCATTACTCCAGTCTTCAGTGTCACATGATCCTTTAGAAAACGTACTCGGTTACTAACGTAACCTCGGTTCTCTCTAGAGAGGAAACGAGTACTGCGTAAATCTTACGCTAGGGGAAAATCTCTTTTCCGCGAGATACTGAAGCCAAAAAATTATCCTTAATTTTGAAATAATGTAAAACGCGTTGCGGCAGCATGCAGACACAGGCGAGACGGCTTGTGCGCCTATTGGCTGCCCTGCGGCAACTGCAGCAGCCTATCGATAAGGCCCACTCGTGACGTCAGCTCCAATGGGGGCGCTTCGCGCCCAATACGTCACGTCCCGCCAGAATGGGCGTGGTCTAGGGCTATAAACATAGCTTCGAGAGGCTAGCTCACTGGTTTTTCATCGCCGAAGCGAACCAGAGCGTGTGCAGGCACGGCAAGATACGCAGTACTCGTTTCCTCTCTAGAGAGAACCGAGGTTACGTTAGTAACCGAGTACGTTCTCTTACGAGAGGTACTCTCGTACTGCGTAAATCTTACGCTAGGGGAAACAGTGTAAAACGCCGTGCATGCTAAGATCCAGCACCAAAGTCCCAAGGGCAAGAGCCCGGGCTCATATAGTACATGATCATAATGGACTCACAGAGAGCCCAGGAAAGAGTGGCTAGAATAGCATCATTCCTGTAATAATATAACATCTTATAAGGAGCAGTTATACTGATGATGTGTCGTACAGTCAGGGCGACCCCCGGCCTGGACTGACGAATATAGTGGGTCTTACACACTGCCCATAGAGCTGCGCGATCCAACAGCGAGCATTTGCTCAAGCAGTTTCAGTATTCTGGCCCGAACACATCAGGGCAGACAGTACCGATTTTAGACCGAAAGCAGCTTAGCCTGCAAGGCGGGAACCTCTAGGTTATAAAACCTTATAAATGTAGACGGGGAGGCCCAGCCTGCCGCCATACAGATATCTTGCAAGGCAATCCCACTAGACCAAGCCCACGACGAGGCCACGCCTCTCGTGGAGTGTGCTCTGACTCCAAATGGGCACTGTAAGCCCTTAGAGGTATAAGCCAGCGCTATAGCATCAACTATCCAACTGGATAGGCTCTGTTTCGACACGGCAAGTCCCTTAGAACGTCCGTAGAGTGAAAACAAAGAGCTGCTCTGTCTGTCTGAAAACAGACGTGCGAGACACATAAGCTCTTAATGCTCTGACTGGGCAAAGGAAGCTTGCGTCTCCTTCCTCGTCAGAGACCGGTAAGGCTGACAGGGAATGACCTGCGCCCTAAACGGTGTGTTGAGGGATTTTGGAACATAACCGTGCTTAGGTTTGAGTATAACTCTTGAGTCATTAGGCCCAAACTCCATACACGTCGCGCTTACTGAGAGCGCGTGTAAGTCCCCTGTGCGCTTCACTGAAGCGAGAGCCAGAAGAAACACTGTCTTGAAAGACAGGTGTTTAAGATCAATCGTCTGTAAAGGCTCGAATGGGTCACCTTTCATGGCTTCCAGCACTGTAGAAAGGTTCCATACAGGGACTGAGGGAGGCCTGGGAGGATTCAGTCTCTTAGCTCCTCTAAGGAAGACGATGACTAAATCGTTCCTTCCTACTGACTGACCCAGCGTTGTTTTTGAGAACGCTGCTATGGCCGCCACATACACTTTGAGCGTGGAAGGGGTCCTGCCCTTGTCCAACAGCTCTTGTAGGAAGGAGAGAACCTCCGTCACCCCACAGTCTAGGGGCGACACGCCACAAGCTGTGCATCAGCTGGAGAACACTGACCATTTCGAGGAATAGAGACGTCGCATAGACGGAGCTCTAGCCTGCGTGATCGTGTTTAACACTCCGCTTGGGGAGGTCAGCGGGTACCCGTTGATGGCCCAAACATGAAGGGACCACAGCTCTGGGCGCGGATGCCAAAACGAGCCCTTGGCCTGAGAGAGGAGGTCCCAGAACTGCATCAGGCATCAGAACTGGGAACCAGGGTTGGTTTTTCCAGAACGGCGCTACGAGTAGCACTGAGCATCCTTCTCTGATCCGTTCTATCACCTGAGGCAGGAGAAAGACGGGAGGAAAGGCATAGAGCGGGCGGCGGGGCCATACGTGAGCCAGCGCGTCCCTGCTCTTGGAGAAAAATTCCAGACAGTGAGCGTTTTCTTGAGACGCGAACAGGTCTACTTCCGCTCTGCCGAATTTCTTCCACAGCAGCAGCCATTCGCCTGTCGGAACATTGTTTCTGGACAGTCTGTCCGGTCCTACGTTCAGGAGCCCTGGCACATGCGCTGCTCTCGGCGAGAGCAGGTTGCGCTGAGCCCACACCAGGAGGCGTTCTGTCAGCCTGTGCAGGTTTCGGGACCTGAGGCCGCCCTGGCGATTTATGTAGGAAACCACTGACATGTTGTCCGAGCGGACCAGGACGTGGTGTCCTCGTATTTAGGGACAAAAACGCGTCAGTGTGTTGTCTACTGCCAACATTTCGAGGCAGTTTATGTGTAGAAGCTTCTCCCGTTCTGACCATTGGCCGAAGAACGGTCTGCCCTTGAGCAGTGCTCCCCATCCCAAGGTGGAGGCGTCCGTAGACACTACCTTCACACTCGAGGAAGTCCCCAGGCTAACACCTGATTGGTACAAGTCGTTTGCTTTCCCAGGTTTCAGAGCTGCGATGCATTTCTGATTGACCTTGAGACGAAGCAGACCGGAAGCCCACGCTCGGCGCGGTACTCGCGCTTTCAGCCAGAACTGTAGCGGGCGCATGCGAAGCAAGCCCAACTGAAGTACTGATGATGCTGAGGCCATGAGACCTAGCATCCTCTGAAATTTCTTGAGCGGGACAGATGCGCCGCAGCGGAAAGAGCTCGCTGCGCGCTGAATGTCTAGTACGCGCTCTGGTGACAGTCGCGCTATCATAGACAGCGAGTCCAGTTCTGTGCCCAGAAAAGATATTATCTGTCTGGGAGACAGAGAACTCTTCGCCCAATTGACCCAGATTCTCGAGGTGATCGAGCAAAATGGTCCTGTGCTCTATGAGCACCGAGTGAGATTGAGCTAGAATCAGCCAATCGTCCAAGTAGTTCAATACTCGCATGCCCTGTAGTCTGAGGGGTGCGAGCGGCTAGAGACAAGCCGAACGGTAGGACTGAGCACTGATATGCCTGGCCCTCGAAGGCGAATCTCAAACGTCGCCTGTGACGTGACGCTATTTGTATTTGAAAATATGCGTCTTTCAGATCTATTGACACAAACCAATCTCCTCGGCGAATGTGCGTGAGGGTTTTTCTGGTCGTGAGCATTCCGAACTGTTGCTTCGCAAGCACTCTGTTCAGTTGCCTTAGATCTAGTATGGGTCTGAGACCCCCGTCTTTTTTCAGTACCAGGAAGTATCTGCTGTATAGCCCTCCTTCACTCTGAGCTTGAGATAAAGGCTCTATGGCCCCTTTGCTCAACAGTTTCAAAATTTCGGCTCGAAGTAGGTGGTGCTACTTCTGTTTTTACCGTAGCTTCGACGCGCGTCACATAGCGGCGAGGGCGTCGGCGAAACTGTAGCGAATAGCCTCTTTCTATAATGTCTAGCACCCACTTCAAAACCCCCGGGTAGCCTTGCCCATGCATCTGCATGAATGGCTAGGGGCTGAATGCGGAGCGCGCTCTGGTCGCTCAGCGACAGAGGGGCTTCGGTGTGCTGTAACATAAGCGTCGCGCTTCGAGGCAGGGGGCGCGCTGATAACGGCGGGCAGATTGCCCGCGCTCGACTCCTTTGCGGTGGTCAACCGAGAGGGGAGGGCTGGGCGAGTCCCGTAGGACCTGTCATGTCTATGTGTGAATGTGGGCGCGGGATAGCGGGCACATTTACAACACTGAGAGCATTGTTCGCCTGAGCAGAGCGAATGCACGTTGGTTTTGTTTTTACAGAAACCTTGAGATATGCGGAACGTAGTGTTTGTGGGCACTGGGCAGTGGGCACATTTACCACGTTTAATGCGCAATCGACCTGGGTCGATTTCATGTGCGCGAGCCCTGTGTGACGGGCTGTGTTTCTGTGTAGGAATTTCGTCTACATTCGTAACACCATCGGCCGTGGCCGGGACACCAGAAAATACACTCTTATGGGATTTATCTGGGTAGCCGTAAAAGCGGCGTTTGTGTGCAGGCAAGCGGGCTATTTCGCCGACTTGTTTACTGCAGAATACACTGGAACAGTCGCATTTACTGGAACTGAACGAGCGAGAAGTTGCCATAGAAACAGAAAGCGTCAACATGCTGGCGTTTGTTTGCAGGCGTGCGTGTATTACAGCAGGCTTGTTCACTGCAATATTGACATTTCCAGTCGTCTGAACTTCAGAGGCGGAAACCATAGAAACAGAGTTTGGGTGCAGGCGAACGGGTTGTACCACGCGCTCGTTGGCTGCAAAATACACATCTGCAGTCGCCTTTTCAGGGAACTGCCAGAGCGAGAATTGACGGCAAAAAGTGTGTTTTGCCGGTAGACCCGGGATTCGATCGCGGGTCTCTCGCGTGAAAATCTGACGATCTACCACTGGACCACAGAGGAAGACACATAGATATTCAGTAGCGCGAGTATTATCAAAGAGCGTCAACATGCTGGCGTTTGTTTGCAGGCGTGCGTGCAAAACAACAGGCTCGCTCACTGCAATATTGACATTTCCAGTCACCTGAACTTAAGAGGGGAATGAGAAATGTGTCAGGAGTGGAGGTCGGCCCGGCCGCAGCGGGGCTAAAAAACACCCTTTTCTCCTTTCGCCAGTGACGCACGGGAACCATAGAAACGGTGTTTGGGTGCAGGCGAGCGGGTTGTACAGCGCGCTCGTTGGCTGCAAAATGCACATCTGCAGTCGCCTTTCAGGGAACTGACAGAGCGAAGCATTGGCGGCATAATATATCTGCCGTTAGACCGGGATTCGAACCCCGGTCCCTCGTGTGAAAAACCTAAGATTCCGCCACTGAGCCACAGGGGGGGAACACAAAGGTGTATAGATGCATGAGCATATAAAAGAGCGTCAACATGTTTTCTTCGGCGTTTGCTTGCAAGCGTGCGTGTTACAACAGGCTCGTTTGCTGCAATATTGATATTTCCAGTCGCCTAATCAGGGAACTGAGTTGTCTTTTCGCCGGTGAGTGACGCGTGAATGGGGCGCAAGGGCAGGGTAGCTTTCTTGTAACGTAAAGAAAAACTAACCCCGATCGTCCGCTTCCAGCCTCCCTTGTGAACGGCGCAGTTTGCGCGGCTCGAACAGAGGGAGAGAGAAAGCTAGCCCCGTGACCGTCCGCTCCTGACATCCCCTGTGAACGGCGCGGTTTGCGCGGCTCGAACAGAGGGAGAGCAGGTATCATCCCCCAAGCAGGCAAGGCAAGCGGGCGCACCGGCGAGCTTTGCGGGTTGGGGGGGGCGGAGGAGCAGTCTCGGAGAAGGATGCCAGGTGAGTCCTCAGAGTCACCAGGCAGTAACTGGCTCGCAGTGAGGGCGGTCGCCGTCAGCGAGCGCGAGCGCGAGAGCTGCGTGATCCTCAGGAAAGGGGCGTCTTGAAAAAGACGCCCGGCTCTTTTAGTGCAATGAGAGTGTGTGTCGCGGCGGCGAGCACACACACATACACAAAACACAGTAGCAGAGAAAGGATATAACGCCGGATAGCGCAGCAGGAAGGCGACTGAAGGCGGCGCGGCCAGCGGCTTCAGAGTGTCGACTCGTCCCGCTGAAAGGCTTTTTCAGACGGCGCGGCTTCTCTCCGGGTCCAGCGATGCGAGAGCTTCGCTGAAGAGATGAAAAATCAGTGAGCTAGCCTCTCGAAGCTATGTTTATAGCCCTAGACCACGCCCATTCTGGCGGGACGTGACGTATTGGGCGCGAAGCGCCCCCATTGGAGCTGACGTCACGAGTGGGCCTTATCGATAGGCTGCTGCAGTTGCCGCAGGGCAGCCAATAGGCGCACAAGCCGTCTCGCCTGTGTCTGCATGCTGCCGCAACGCGTTTTACATTATTTCAAAATTAAGGATAATTTTTTGGCTTCAGTATCTCGCGGAAAAGAGATTTTCCCCTAGCGTAAGATTTACGCAGTACGAGAGTACCTCTCGTAAGAGAACATTCTAATATGATGATATGATGTTCAAGAGACATTTCTTATTATTATCAATGTTGAAAACAGCTGAGCTGCTCAATATTTTTTGTGGAAACCGAGATCCATGTCTTTCTTTCAGGGTTCTTTGGGCCTGTTTACACTTGGTCACTTCATGTATTTTCTCTGATCAGATATCTACCCGATCGAGAAAAGACCAGGTGTAAATGCACTCTGAAACGCATTCGAGACGGATTTAAATCCGATCGCTTAAACCACTTCAGGAGGTGGTTTGAGACGCATTCCAGACGAAACTGGACAAGTGTAAATGCGTATGGTTGTTGAAACCACATATGTACATTTTATTCCTCTCAAAATTATAAAAAATAAATGTGTGAGAGCGTGTTATAGACTATATGACATATTATTATTCCCAGATATGACAGTAATTCTGCAACACGCATCGCCACAGATGAGTCGCTGAGTATCTCTCCAGCAAGCCAATGTGTGTGAGAACACAATCATCTTCATTAAAAGTAATGAGACTAAATGTGACCCTGGACCACAAAACCAGTCACATGGGTCAATTTTCTGAAATTGAGATTTATACATCATATGAAAACTGAATAAATAAGCTTTCAATTGGTGTATGGTTTGTTAGGATAGGACAATATTTGGTCGAGATACAACATTGTGAAAATCTGGAATCTGAGGGTGCAACAAAATCTAAACATTGAGAAAATTGCCTTTAAAGATGTCAATTTATGTTCACGATTATGGTGCATTCACTCACACAAATAAATATTTGAGATATTTACAGTAGGAAATGTACAAAACATTTTCATGGAACATGATCTTTACTTAATAACCGAAAAATCGATAATTTTGAATCATACAATGTATTGTTGGCTATTGCCACAAATATACCCGTGCGACTTATGACTGGTTTTGTGATCCAGGGTCACAAATGATCTTACCAGTGCTGATGCCGCTCTCTCTCCTATTGCGGTCTTTGATCTTAAAATTAGCTGATGATAAAAAAATGCAGCTCATATCTGTTACTTCCGTTGACGTGAACTCATGTAGATTTGCATATAGTGCAGGAATTGACACATTTATGCAGCCAAGTGTAAATGGAACCATTTTAACAAATCATATAGCTATCCGATCAGTAGGACTATCTGAATATCTGTTGGAGGACGTCAAAATAAAGTGTTAGCAGATATTAAGCAGACAGTCTACTAAGTCTAAAGAATGGTAGTTGACGTGTAAGGGTCCGCCTCCCACGCCGGAGAGCTGGTTCGAATCCCGCTCGGAGTGGATTGAGAAGGACTGGTTACAGATTTAGGCCCAGTTGCAAATTTACTTGTATTTACTTATTTCGTATTATTGAAATATTGTTACCAACAAAAGTATTAATTTCTTCTTTTTTTTTTTACTTTCTGACCCCAAACTTTTGAACAGCTAGTGTATATAATATAAAAATAGCTTCAGTGTAGTTAGCTACTCTTTTAACATGCTTTAACTTTTCCAAATGAGTAGCTTTATTGTAACCTTTAACCTTTTTTGCTGTTTCGTTACAGTTCAAACACTCAAAGTGTGTGTTTTTGTGTGTCTTTAGATTTAGAGGTGCGTGTGTTGAACACAGAGACGGATTCTCAGGATTTGTCGTTCCCTCAGAACGGTCCCAGTGACAGCAGCATCCAGCTCTCGGCTTCCACCTTCAAACAGTACAGCCGTAACGGTCAGTCGCAGCTGCATCTCTCTCCTTCCGTCCCCCTTCCATCACTCTTCCCCGTGCAGTTTCACTGAAGCTTAGCCAAATTTCCACTTTGGTTTACACCGTTATTAGTTGATAATAATAAACCTAATCAGATTAACAAAAGCGCTGAGACTATTTCTTCCCTGATGGTTTCTTAACGGCACTCCTAATCGAACAGCCCGAGAGGCGACTAGATTACTATCATTTTCAGGCTGACGGAGCAATCTCAGCTCTCTTTTCTCCTGCTTCTCTCCTTCCTGTCGCCTCCATCTCTTTACCATCTTATCCCGCCATCATCTCTCCTACTCTTCGCTTTTTCCACCACTCCTACGTTTTGCCTCTTTTTGAAGGTACGCCTTCGTTCGCTGCTTCTCTGCGGAGGCAGGTCGGGCGGGGGAAGCGAGATTAGTATGATTGAAACAAACGCACATGAAATATTCATACGGAAGAAACGGAGTGAGTGAGCGCTGAAGAGATGAATGTTACGTTGCCCTCCATATTAAAATTCCTTTATCCCCTGATCACTCACTCACCCCCTCCCAGTCAAAATCATTTTAACCTTCACTCATCTCGCTCCACCGCTCCCTTTTTCGTCTTAGTTGTTATTCATATCCTCCTGCCACTCTCTTTCTTGTGCTGTGTTTCTCCATACAGGCCAGGTAAAAGTGGTTTTCGTGCTGTATAAGAACCTGGGCCCGTTCCTGTCCACTGAAAACGCCACCGTGAAGATGGAAATGGAGGCGGGGCCTGGTGGGCGGGGCTTGGCGGTGAATTCACACGTCATCGCAGCGTCAATCAATAAGGAGTCCAGTCGAGTGTTTCTGACCGAGCCTGTGGTGTTCACACTTAGACATTTACAGGTACATTAAACTCTCATAGACACACACAAGCAATAAACTATAAAGCCATCTTGCATTAGCTACTCTTACACATGGGGTCTCTTACATTAAACATCAGCATATCGAGTTTCTGTGTAAATCATTTTGTAAAAAAAAAAAATAAAGAAATTGCATTCAACTCAATGATTATTATTTGATTATCACTACCCCTAAAACCACCTGTCCTCAAACCATAACATTGCACTTCATGTTCACTACCATTCAGAAGTTTGGCGTCAGTTTTTGTACAGTATTTCATATCGAATATTTGCAGCCTTGGTGAGCATAAGAGGATTACATAAAAAAAAATAAAAAAACATTATATGTGAAATACAATTTTATCAAATTGTAAAGAAACTGTTATTTTAAGGAAGTAACTAACAACACAACAATATAGCTCCTTCATTTAACACATGTGTGATTTGCATAAAAATGTACAGGCATTTTGTCTACACTTGTAAGCTGAAACCACCATCCTGTATCCTCAATTCATTCAACACTGTGACTGGTACATGTGTCTATAATTAACATTTGCCTTGACAGAAAGACACAGATTTGTGAGAAAATGAATGCAGCAGTAAATTGTTCGTGCCCCTTAAACATGAATTCTTCTGAACATGTTGAACAGATGAATGCAAACATAATCCCTTTGGTCAGTTCTGTAACGTGTTTCACTACTTGAGAATCAAGTGCAGTGCAGAAACTGCTATTTCAGACAATACAGTGAAAATACGTTTGTAAGACCTAGAAATATGGTTCCTGACCATGATGGATTTGCACATGACTCCTATCCCAGCCAACATTGCATGGCCCCCAATGTAGCAACGATAGGGGCTTGAGGTATGTCTTCTAAATGGGTTTGTTCATGGGTTCCATGTCGGCCCTATCTGAATTAGTCCCAGTAAGGGCCCTAAATGGGTTTGTCCATGAGTTTCATGTCAGCCCTATCTGAATTGTCCCCAGTAGGTGACCTAAATTGATTTGTACATAGGTTCCATGTTGGCCCTATCTGTATTAACCCCCAGTATGGGCCCCAAATGGATTTGTCCATGGGTTTCATATCAGCTTTATCTAATTAGCCCCAGTAAGGGCCCTATATGTGTTTGTCCATGGGTTTCATGTCGGCCCTATCTGAATTAGCCCCCAGTATAGGCTCCAAATGGGTTTGTCCATGGGTTTCATGTCAGCTCTTTTGAATTAGTCCCTGTAAGGGTCTTAAATGGGTTTGTCCATGGGTTTCATGTCAGCTCTTTTGAATTAGTCCCTGTAAGGGCCTTAAATGGGTTTGTCCATGGGTTTCATGACGAAGTAGCCAAGTTTGGGCCCTAAATAGGATTGTCTCTGTGTTCCATGTCGGCCCTATCTGAATTAGCCCCAGTATGGGCCTTAAATGGCTTTGTTCATGAGTTCCATGTCGGCCCGATCTGAATTAACCCCAGTAAGGGCCTGAAATGGGTTTGTCCATGGGTTCCATGAGGAATTAAATAGGATTGTCCATGCATTCCATGTTGGCCATACTTTAATTCAGAAAGGTCTGACATGGAACCTCATGGACAAACCATGTAGGGCCCATTCCTCAAGATCGTTCTCTCTGTTGTTTTCTCATGTCCCCACATCTTTGCAGCTGGAGAATCATTTAACCCCAAACTGTTCGTTCTGGAACTACTCGGAGCGTTCGATGACGGGCCAGTGGTCATCTCAGGGCTGCAGGCTGATGGACAGCAACAGCACACACACAACCTGCTCTTGTAGTCATCTAACCAACTTCGCTGTGCTGATGGTACACCACGAACCTGATGTAAGTGCAGGCACACACACATATTCCCTTACATTTATCACTGGCTGATAAACAAATTTGAATAAAGCTCTCATACACATAAACAACTTTTTCGCTTCCATGCAGTCTGTAAGACACACACACACACACACACATCTATACACACAAAAGCAAATTACACAAATACACACACCGCAGTTTCAGCTTGACATTTACTGGATTTTCATAAGTCACTCTCCCTCAGGCAGCCTATCCGTTTATGCCATTTCCCTTATCCATCTCTCACTCTCTCAGTATCCAGGAAGGATGCACGAGTTGATTCTCTTTGTGATCACGTGGGTGGGTATCGTAATTTCACTGGTGTGTCTCGCCATCTGCATCTCCACCTTCTGCTTCCTGCGAGGCCTGCAGACCGACCGCAACACCATCCACAAGAACCTCTGCATCAACCTCTTCATCGCTGAGCTCCTCTTCCTCATCGGCATCGACAAGACGCAGTATCACGTGAGCAGTCTAATGATCTATATAAAGGGGAGAGCGCACTGAGAATGAATTTCACACGTTGATTGTGACATTTATGTGCACCCACTGATAGTACGTGCTGTCTGCATTGTTTTAGCATTTGATTAACTAAAGCCCTTAAATGCGAACTGCATTAAGTGCAGGTAATTTGCATTCATTTGCATGCCACAATACCCCATCTTGCAGATGAGTGCTTGCTCTGAGTGCTCGGTTGTTAAGGATGTAGCAGACTATCACAATCTGATGTACTTTACTGGGACTGGTTTTCCATTCCTCATGTTCTTGCTCACTCCCGTATATACCAATACACAGCATCACCTCTTTTCTCACAGTGTCTGAAACCCTGAAATCCTTCGATTAATACAACATCTCTCTAAACCCCTCCTTCCGAGAGCCTACTCTGCTCTGATTGGTCAGACAGCCCAGTCTGTTGTGATTGGTCTACTCTGCTCTGATTGGTCAGACAGCCCAGTCTGTTGTGATTGGTCTACTCTGCTCGAATTGGTTCGACGGCTCAGTCAGTTGTGATTGGTCTACTCTGCTCTGATTGGTTAGATGACCCAGTCTGTTGTGATTGGTCTACTCTCCTCTGATTGGTCAGATGACCCAGTCTGTTGTGTTTGGTCTACTCTGCTCTGATTGGTCAGGCGGCTTAGTCTGTTGTGATTGGTCTACTCTGCTCGGATTGGTCAGATAGCCCAGTCTGTTGTGATTGGTTACAGTGGGTGTCAGAAACGAAACACCCATCACCATATATGAATTTCAGCTCCGGTGGCTTCCTCAGCACTTGATACACAGTGATATGATCAGTAACAATGGCGTAGATCCTTTGGAAGGGCATGCAATGTGGATTTGCTTTCGCAAAGCAGAAAACAGCGTCTTCTCGAACCAAACTCTTCCAGGCCTCAGCTACAACTACAGTGTTTGACGGCAGGTCAAAATAGACATTGATCGCAGGCAGCCAATAAAGACCATACTGGGCATTAAGCAAATTTGTTACAGACCTACGTAGGTTTGAGCAGGAAGTAAGACTGGAGTTACTGACGATTTGTTTCAGGCAGTTCAGAATCAGTTCTTTGTATTGGGAGACAATAATACATTTTATCGTACACTACAATCTTTGAAACTTTACAGACCTTTTACATTCACTTACAGCTATATTACACACTACATGAAAGGTAATATCCCAAAAAAGCATAATAGGGCCACTTTAAAATAAATTAAGATTGAAAATATTGTTGTTTTACTGTATTTTTTATCAATTAAATGCAGCCTTGATGAGCTGCATTCTAGAGACTCCTTTCAAAGACACAAAAGAATTCACTGACCCAAACTTTTGAACTGTAGAGTAAATTTAACAATACATTTTAGAAACACAAATATTAGCCTGTTAGCTTGTGTTATGCACATGATGGAGCAGTCTTGGAGCTAGAGAAAACACTTTCACTCTGACTTTCAAAAAAAAAAAAAAAAAAAAATGCCTCCAGGCAATATTATGCAACTCTGCTTCCACTGCTTACATGCTCCAGATTTTTTGGAAGAAAGCTGTATTATATGTTGATTATGCATTTTCTGTGCCTTTAACCAGCTGCCCCTGTATTTGATTCTTTGAGGCCAATTAAGTTGGTTTTAAGGTTACTGTTTTTTGGTGTATTCTGTTCTCCTGCTCTATCGAAGTGTCAGGTCTTCTTTTTTTGGTTGGCCAATTAAAACAGTACCCATTGTGATTCTCTGAGCATGGAACAGAGTTTAACATTGACCACTGGAAGTATATCTGATGATAGTTGATGATGTGGATGAGGCTTATGTTTTAGTCAGACAACCAAAAATCAAAACCCTAGTGAAAAAAACACTTCAGCAGAGCAGAACAACCGATTAAAACATTAACCACTGTGAACAAATGAACGTTGCTGAGTTCAGATCGAAATTGTATGCGTGCTCGCAAGTATCAGCTCTTAAGTATCAGACCTTCTGTGGTTTCAGATTCAAGAGCAGCTGATTAATTGCATAATCAATATAGCTCTCTTCAGAAGTGAAAATTAGCATGGACACATTTTAGCCTGCAAAATAATTAGGATATTGTGACATTAGTTTCCATACAAATGGTGATGCCCTTAACATCAGTGTTTTGACACCAAAAGTTTCCCGTTGAAAGCAGTGGTGGTTTAATACGTCTTCCAGAGTTCAGGTTGCATCAGTATGATGGGAATCAAAATCATTGACAAGATACCAAGGTTGCTTCAATGAGCTGTTCAGAAGAAGAACTGGATAATGTTTGCAGGCTTTAAGGCATTGATTTTTTATATTTTTTTTATGGAAGATAAGAGTCTTGTTTGAAACACTTAAGTAAATGATAAATCCATGAGCAAATCGGTATCTTGTGCTTTGCAGGGGCGTACGAACAATACATAAAGTGTGTGGGGTGCATTATGAATCTCATCAGCCTCTCTTTGCAAGTATGGTTGTTTAAATACCTAGTTTCCATGGATACACTAAGATTATTTTAAACTTTATTAACCAAACTTTCCAGATACATCAGTCACTCTACAATACATACAAGTCATAAAAGTTTAAATATCAGGGCTAAAATATTGTTGCGACAACTATACGTATATATTATGTTTTTTTTTGTTTTTTTTTAAGATTATTTATCTTCTGTTGCAGACCTTCTCTCCTCAGAAATGTACTTCTTGTCAGGCTCAGCGCACACAAACTGTGCCAAGCACAATTTGAGTCATGAATATTAATATAGTTATGAGACGTTTGCACTAAGTGATTTGCTGAAAGGTGGATGTTTTCAGGTGAGTGCGCTTGCAATAGTGGGATCACTGTTTACCGTCTGCGCATTGCATTCAGCCAATCGATTGGCAGATGCTTCTGCTTGGAGTCCTTTTAATGCGAAGGCTACATTTTTTTTTCCTTCCCACTGCAGCCCAGCAATATAAAACATGTACAAATGTCATTGTCATCCAGAAAAGGAGAGGGATGAATTTATGATTTTGAAGTTTTAGGGGACCGAGTTCTGTCCAAAATGTCATGTAAAAGTAAACTGTAATTTCCATGTCAGTCAGAGGGAGGAGATCCTGTGTAAGTGGCCATTTACATGACACCGTTTTCAACTAAAAACCACAAAACTTTTTATGCATTTCATTTATGGCTGTTCATTTACACGTCAGTGACATCTTGGAGGCCTGAAAATGCAAACCTTTAAAAATTTGTGCAATTTTTTTTGACAACTGTACAGTTATCGTCTCAGTGTAAACTACAAAAACACAAATTTGTGAAAACGGTGACATCATGCGCATGTTTATCACATGTTCAGTCTATAGGTGCATAGTGTTTCTTTACAATGTGACATCGCCACCTACTGGCCTGGCAGCATAATACAGCATTTTTAATTGTTTTCACTGATCTGTGTGAACGGGGATCATTTTGACAACGTAGAGGAAAAACATTTCCGTTTTTAGTACATGGTTGTCGTGTAAATGTACTGTAGGTGGTTCTGGACCAAAACAAAGTGCAATGTGGGGTAATACTTTATTTCGATGGTCCACTTTAGACATTTTACTTGTTAAAAAAAGTAACTTTGCAACTACATGTCAACTAGCAGTCATTAGAGTAGCCTATTAATAGACTGTCTGCCTAATATCTGCTAACACTTTATTGTGATGGTCCACCAACAGACATTCTGCTGACTATAAGTAACTTTGCAACTACATGTCAACTTTTTCTACTAACCCGAACCCTAACCTAACAGTCTACTACAGTCTACTGATACTCTAATGTGAGTTAGTTGACATGTAGTTGGACCATCAAAAGTGTAACCCAATGTGCACCAGATTTCAAAAGATAGTTCACCCAGAAATGAACATTCTGTCATCATTTACTCATCCTTACTGTTATTCCAAACCTGTATGACTTAATTTCTTCTATGAAACAGAAAGGATGATTTTGAAGAATGATGTTGTTTCGGTTCCCGCTTCCATTGTGTTTTTCCCCATACAGTGAAAGTCAATAGGAACGGCAAACTGTTTGGTTATCATTCTTCAAAACATCTTCTTTTGTATTCCTGAAATGAATGAAAGTCACACATGTTTGGAACAACATGAAGGGTGAGAAAATAATTTTCATTTTTGGCTGAACTGTCCCTTTCATAGTCACTAAGGGAGTATCATCAAATGTACTTCTGATATGTTTCTCGCTAACCCCCTCTTTCTTCTCTTTGTCCGAACGCAGATTGCATGCCCCATTTTTGCGGGCCTGCTGCATTTCTTCTTCCTGGCTGCGTTCTCCTGGATGTGTCTGGAGGGAATCCAGCTGTATCTGATGCTGGTGGAGGTCTTCGAGAGCGAGTACTCTCGGAAGAAATACTACTACCTGTGCGGCTATTGCTTTCCCGCCCTGGTGGTGGGCATCTCGGCAGCCATTGACTATCGCAGCTACGGGACTAAAAAAGCGTACGTGTGAAGCAGACTATTTGCACTTGGCCATACAACGGCCGTTGGGTTTTTAAGCAGGGGGCACAACCCCTCTTTAAACCATTTGTTTCATTTAAATGGATTCCAGCAAAATGGCACTCTGGGAGTTTAAATTCCAATTACAGAATCGTCTTTCACTAGGAAACGTATACTGGTATTATGTAGTTTGGAGTTCAGTAGATTGGTTGCTGTCATGTGATCCTGGCTTTACCAAGGTCATCATGTGAATTATAAATGAAGCCAGTTAAAGGTGTTGCAAGCACTTTTTGTTTTGTTTTGAAATAGCACACATAAATCTGACAGATCTTGTTCTGATACATTACTTTAAAAGAACACTTCTTAAGGGAGCATCCCACTATTCTTTTTTAGCAATCTGAAAACTAGCCAATTTGAAAACA
The DNA here is from genome assembly GCF_965113295.1 of Leuciscus leuciscus. Lineage (NCBI taxonomy): Eukaryota > Metazoa > Chordata > Actinopteri > Cypriniformes > Leuciscidae > Leuciscus > Leuciscus leuciscus. The sequence continues at coordinate 64,542,343 of NC_138725.1, forward strand.
GTCTGGAAAACCTGGAAATATTAGGGGGTTTAAAAATAGTAATCCCAGGCCTGAAAAACTTTTGAAATAATTAAAACATGAAGAAGTTACAAGTGTTTTTTTAGCTTTCATTTTTTTTATTTTTTTTATGTGTGTGTGTGTGTGTGTGTGCGCGCTTTTGCTTATAAAATATGCTTATGTATATGTGTGTGTGACCAGTCCTACTCGATCCGCTCCGAGTGGGATTCGAACCAGCATCTCTGGCAGGGGAGGACCCTGACCCTTTAGCTAACAAGGATACTAAAGATCTCTAGAACGCCTCCTGAGGCCAGGGGAGTGAAGTTTACACACACAGCTCTTACTAGTTTGCCTCCATTACACTCACCCCCCTAAACCCACCCGGGTCACGGCACCAAATGTAACTAGTCATACTCGACCCGTTCAGAGCGGGATTCGAACCGGCGTCTCCGGCATGGAGACCGGCTTACAGCACCCCTTTAACTGAGCTGATAACCGCATGTGCGAGTGTGTGTCGCTCTGCGTGTTTGTGTGCATGCGAGTGTGTGTTGGTCTGTGTTTATGTGTGTGCGAGTGAGGAAAAATAGCACAGCTGCAGACTTTTGAATGTTGACTACAGTGCAGAAAATGAGACGCTGACTCAGTGTGCTAATGATTAAGAACTGAGCTTAACCTTCAACTAGACTTTTATTGCTCTTTTATTAGCTTGTTATATGGCAAAAATGTATCATGATGTTTATAGTAATAATATTTTAAGACAGTTTGCCATTGTTTCAGTGGATTCAATGATCAATAATTAGCCAAATAATAAAAGTGCATGCGATTTTGCCTGTAATGAAGTGATCGTTCTTTGAACAGTGAAATGTTACCAATAAAGTTATTGTGTGTGTTTTGTGTGTAGGTGCTGGTTGAGGGTGGATAACTACTTCATCTGGAGTTTTATCGGCCCTGTGTCCTTCATTATCATGGTATTGTTCTCTCTAAACATTCAGCGCACTCTCTGCTTTGCTCACAGAGTTTGTTCTTTTTTCCCTCTGAAAAGTGCTGTGCTAGTCATATCAAACAAAGCACTTTTGTTCACCTATGGATCTGTTGCTGCTGACGACTATGTTTTGGCTGTAATATGCTTTATATGAGTGTGGAGTTTAGATTAGGTTTAGATACAGGAACTTGCTGACATTTTCGTAATTACAATATATTTTACTAATGCGCTAGCGCTGTTTTTGTTGTTATTAGTTTGTGGGTTAAAAAAAGAAAAAAGTTTTTTTTCTTTCTTACATTGGGTCTCTAATCTAACACAAACAGAGCGAATTTCTGTGTAAATGTTCGTATCACCATTCTCATGTAAATCGTGCATTTAATTGCAGCAATTTAAGCTAGAACGGTTTTTACACAGAACTTTTGCTTGTGTTTTATGAATGAGCTCTATTGTTAGGAAGAAACCAGGGGTTTAAACTGTCTAGACCAGGGGTTTAAACGTTCCTGTTTAGACGTTTTCTAAAGGGTTTGTCCTTTTTTGAATAACCAATAGGTTTTAATTTGTTACAAAAACTCAGACATTTTTGTCTTTATGAAATCACTGAGTTACATTCCTAACACCTTTTCCTTTGTCTTATCTTTGGCCTTTAGTTAAACCTGGTGTTCCTCATGATAACACTTCACAAGATGATCCGTAACTCGTCCGCTCTCAAACCCGACTCCAGCCGCCTGGACAACATCAAGTGAGTGTCTTCCACTGCAAAAATACATATTATAATCGCCTTTTTTGCTGTATGTTTTATGGATTTGTGAATGTTCACACTCAGGTCCTGGGCTCTGGGGGCTATTGCGCTGCTCTTCCTCTTGGGCCTGACCTGGGCCTTTGGCCTCCTCTTCATCAATGAGAACACTGTTATCATGGCGTACCTTTTCACTACCTTCAATGCCTTCCAGGGCATGTTCATCTTTATCTTCCACTGTGCTCTACAGAAAAAGGTCAGTCTCATTAATATTTCATACCTAGATAGTACTTTGAGGACACATTTGCTGCTAAATTTCCTTAGAAGTTAGCTAAATATGAGAAGAAAAAAAATGTAGGAATATGCGAAAGCTTTGGATTAGAATTCATCTGTATCTTGATAATTATCATTATTATAAAGATAATTATCATAATTAGCTTTATTTAAAGGTAATTTTTGATAGATTATTGTTTTCAAACAGGTTTTCAAGCACTCCATCTGCCATTGTTCAGCCAAATATAGCCCAAACTTGCACCATTTGTTGAGCCCTGGGGAGAAGTATTTTTGAAACTCTTATTTCCCAAGCTACTTACTGTATAATTTAAAGTAGTTAAACATCACTCAAGCTACCATTTGACTATCTGAGTTATTAACAAAAAGTAGCGAACTACACTGGAAATTTATAAAAAGGTAATGTTATTAAATATATAACTATCTAATGATATCATTCATTTTTACAGTTAGAGCTATTTTTATGACACAGTAAGGACATTGTTTAGGCTGACAGCATTAAACAAATAAATGAATAACACTGGAAATGCCTTAATTTCAAATTAAAAGAGTAAAAAAATAGTGATGTCTAGCTGTGATGACAGTGAATTCAGGTTTCAGTTGAATCATTGAATCATCTTTTTAAGTCGGCATGAACCAGAAATTGTCAATCGAATGAGGAAAAAATGGAGGCCAAGACTTTTGTCAGATTATACTGTTATGTGTTATAGATTGTTACTGTAAAACGATGCTGTCGCATTACCGCAATAATGTTTGAACTACTAAAATGACAAACCTTGTAAAAAAACAACAACAACAAAAACAGTGCACTTAATTGTAGCAAATGTGCACTTAAAGTGTACTTCAGGTGTTAAAGGTGTATTTAAACAAAAATGTGCTGGTAATATAATATTCATTTTAAAAAAAGACTGCTTAAGTGTACTTGAGGACTTTCATGACTATTTTAACACTTTTAAAAAGTGCTCTTTGCAATAATGTCAAATTAAAAGTTTAGCTTAAAGTAAATTTTACAATGTCTGAATAATATTTTGTCATGATTTAAAGTTCACTTATTTTGTTGTGTTGACTATCATACTAAAGCGCAAAAGTATTTGATTATAATTTTAACTGTAGTGTGTTATTTAATATAGCATTTTATAGTTAATATTTTTTAAATGTAATACATTTAAACTTCATCATTACAAATGTGGAATTACAAATAGTTAAATACATGATGACATACTAGGTTTCAATAGAAATGACTTTAACGTTTATTTTAGTTCACCATAAATGTTTGTCAGTATTGGGCAGTAGTACACTTTAATCATATTTCAAAGACAACAGAAATAATTATGAAATGACATATAAAGATTTCCTACTTAAGTGGGTCAAAAAAGAACTCCACATGAATTTCACATCTGCGGAAACACATGTGGAACACATGTGCAACATATACTTTGCACATGGTAAATATGTGTTAGAACAACTCCCATGTGAAATCCTTGTGGTGACATGTTGTCTGCATGTGATCACATGTGGACAACTTGTGAAAAAACATGAGAAATTCATGTGTTTCTTTTTTCTGTAAGAATACAGTTCAACTAATCGCATTTATTATAAATTTAAGCTATAATAATTGTTTTTTTTTATTGACGTTAACATGCAATTAAGTGCCTGAAAACATTACTTTCAGTTCGCACCTTAATAGACAATGGGCCCTATTTTAACGATCTGAAACGCAAGTATCAAGCGCGAAACGCAAGTAACTTTGTGGGCGGGTCTCGCAAATCTAAAATGGGTTGGTCTGAAGTAGCTTCATTATTCATAGGTGTGGTTTGTTGCACATGTGTTTGCACATGTGTTTGTTGCACATGTGTTTGCACATGTGTTTGTTCCACATGTGTTCCACATGTGTTTCCGCAGATGTGAAATTCATGTGGAGTTCTTTTTTGGGCGTAACGTGAAATAAACCAATCAGAGCGACATCTCACATTCCCTTTAAGAGCAGGCGTGCTTGTTCCATGGCGGGTTGCTATTATAACGGCGGATTTGCCAGGCGCACGCCAGGAGCGCTTCATAGCCGAGGAGAGCGACGTTCTCACCAGGGCCGTAAAAGACAGAGAAGTGACGTTGGGGATGGAGAAACACACCCAAATTAGCTTCGGTTAAACAGGCGTATAATCATTTGGGTAAATGTGTAAGCTAGATTTATGCCTATTTTTTCACATCTTCATGGACACAACAATGATTTCCCTCGTGTGTTAATATTGTTCCTTGTAATAATGTATGGTTTTCTAAAAATGAGAACTGCTGCGTCTGTGTGTAGATGAGATAAGCAAAGTGCATGCGCGTTGTACACACGCTACATTGATTATGGCCAAGCATGCGCCCTTAAAATAGCATATGAATAACACGCGCAACGCGCCACTGACTTTAGACTAGGTTTTTCCTGGTCAGTGGCGGAATTGTTTTCAAAACCTGCAAAATAGCATCAGGGAACGTTTGCGCCGGAACACCCCTCCTCTTTTCGCTGAACCGCCCCCGGGAGCACAAGTTCATTCCCTAGTTTACCGGCGTGCGTCTGTGGAGGGAAAAGTCCGCTGTGCGCGTGGGCAAAATAGGAAGGATACATAAGTCGCTGTACAAAGTCAATTGCGCTGGGTGCAAGATAGGGCCCAATATATGTCTGTTCTAAAATGTAGATGCGTTACTGCATCAGTCAACATGTGTAGTGTGTGTAAGTGCCAATGCTCTGTGTTTCAGGTTCATAAGGAGTACAGCAAGTGCCTGCGTCATTCGTACTGCTGCAGTCGCACCTCTACTACGAGCTCTCACGGGTCGCTGAAGAATTCTGCCCTGCGTGCCAACAACCGCTACTACACCGGCAGCCAGGCACGTCATGCAGCCATACACCGACAGGTGACACACATGCACACTGACAGCATTACTATTTATAGACTGCTGTTCACTTCCATTTAACAATTCCATCACCTCATTCACCGGTTTCAGAGCCGAATTCGACGTATGTGGAACGACACGGTGCGAAAGCAGACAGAGTCATCCTTCATGGCCGGAGATATCAACAGCACTCCTACCCTCAATCGTGGTGAGACACTCTTTTAAGCCTCAAAATGTCCCAGCATGCACCAGAGCCCCTCTATACATATGTGTCTGTGCTTAAAGGGGTCATAGTTTTTTCTGAGAAAAGTCAGTTCAATTAGCAGCCATATTTGCAATGCCTCTATTTCAGGCGTGCAAGACCAAATCTTGTCTACCTGAATGGGGAAATACTGAAATATAAAGAAAGTACTTGCCAAACTCACATTTAAATAAAAGATTTCAAATCAGCAACAAACTTTGACATGAACTTGTCCCTTAAATGTTTTTTCTATACTCAAATAGTGTTAAAAAGCTATACACAAAATATACATAATACATAGATATACACAAAGTGCATAAGCAGTTCCAAACTGCACGTGTCTGTATGTGTCTATGGGAGGTGGAGCTTTTATGACTTCATCAGTTGGTGATTGGCTCTTTTATTTAGCAGGCGGGATTCATTCCGCCATATTGCATGTTGGACTTGTTCCCATTCATAGTAATACGAGTGAACCGTCTTGGTATATGTATGGTCTTTAGATGCACGTATAATATTAGTAAAGTTTTAAATTCTGCAAGACTCCCAGAATTTAGTTTTTCATGACCATTTTCATCCCTCTATTTGGCTCTTAGAATGAAATGGGCTATTTTTGCATATGAAATGAGAAACTGTGCTTTTACATTGCTCAAACACAGGCTGTGGGTTTTGTTGTCATGGTCAGTTAACGTTGTTGCTGCCATTTTTTCCATTAACAGCTTTGCAATTACATTGAGACATATTTACCAATAATCTATGCTGAAATATGTGACACAAAACATTAAAGACTGGAATGTTTAGTTACTTCAGCTGTTTTTTTCTAATGTTGGGATCCAATATTTGGATGATTTTCCCATATTTTAATTAGTTTATTATGGTGTTTATTAATAATGGTATCTTTACTTTCTCATTACCTGAATGTGCTTATAGACCAGCGTTATTGTAGAATTATGTGTATACTATTATAGTATGTATTACTTATTTGAATTAGCTTGCATTTTCATATTTTCAGTTTTCATTTTAATTTTAGTTTAATTTTGTTAAGTTGTTAAGTTGTTCATTTTTAAGTCTATTTTATTTCAGTTTAATTTCAGTGAACGAAAAACTACTTTTAATATTTTTATATTTTGTTAACGATAACAACACTGTTATAGACCGCCTTAGTTTTTGCAGCTAAGTTTCAAAACATGCATTTTTGAGTTTAGAAAGTTGCATGTTTTCATAATAGTAAACTCTCAAATGGATATTTGATTCCTCATGATTTGACCACTTTAAATATCAGAAATTTAGAACTCGTACTTTGAACTATAAAAGGAGACTAAAGGCCCCGATATACATCATTTCGAACAAAATCAAGCCAAAACAAAGTTAATTTTGTGTTAATTTGGGGAGTTTGAAACAGCTTGCCAAAGCAATCTTTCCAAAAAAGTTTAAGAATGAAAAACTTTTCAAAGACTTTCAAGTACTTCACACAACCTTTTCCTGCACTTCAAAGCAAGAAGATTATACCATTTAAATGTTATTTTTAATGTGATGACCAAAAACTTTCAAATCTTTCAAAGATTGTCCCCATCTGTAAAAATAAGTTTTACGATGTAGAAAAGCATTGGGTGAAAAACAACACTTATGTTAAAATTTTAAAAAAGACAAAATTACCACTATAACCAGTAGATAGCGGCAGAGGACCACTTATTGGCTCATTAGCCATTTCCACTCCTTAATAGATATTTTTTCAGATGTTTTGCTTTGGAATTTATTTTTAAAGATTATCAAATCGCTATTATAATATTAATAATCTGTCATTTAATTTTTTTTTTTTTTTTATCACTTTACATGATGAAGTTGTAGGCAAGGTCACAAAGGTCCTGTTTAAATCAATGAATCTGACTAAACTTTACAATTAAGTGCGTGTATGAAACTTAGTAAACTTGCACTTAACATAAACATACAGTGTTTTGAGAGGAACTGGGTGGATTCTTACTACCTACCGGTAACTTAAACGCCTCTGATTGGTCATTATTTTCAACAGAAATGGCTGAGTTTGGCTACAATAATCAACTCTGCAAAAGCACATTAGAAATAGACACATTTGCTGTGCCGTTAAACTTACGTGGCATGAATAAAACAACCAGATCGCTTTAATTTACTTGCTTTTCTCTTTATTAAACAATTACAAATTAAATATAGAATATGTATAACTCCGCTAATCCTGCAATAAAAATAAATTACTTTGCATTGACCTGACCAGGCACTCAAGGTATGGCAGCCACCATACCCTGCCATAACCCAACTGACTCCCCAGATGCTGTTTTCTCACCGCTGTCATTTTTGTTGTGTGTTTATTTGATTGATTTTATTATACATATTCATCTAAACGTCACTCTCAGTGGGGCGTTAGGATGTTCGCTAACATTATATCGCTGCTCACATATTTTAAACTTCTTTTTACCCCAAAGCAAAGAGCTAAAAAGAACTTCTCCGTGAGTATATCTGGGCCTTAAATGATAGTGAGCAGAGAGAAGGAGAGAGAATGTGAAAAGCAGACTGTTTCTAGGACCGGATCTGGATTGTGGCGTCACCACCATTCTGATCATCCCAGGGATCAGTGTTTGTGGGAGGAGAGGGGGGTGAAGACAGAGAAGCTGCAGCTAAATCAACCGCCACTCTTTATGCTAATTCTATCCATTTTGTTTTTAATGAAGTGATTAGCCGGCGAATGAACGGGGGGTAATTACTCTAATTGAGGAGAATGACAGTAGCGTCCTCACTGCAGTGTGCCGATTGTTGCTTTCCGGGGACTTTAATCAAGCCGAGAGAGAGAGAGAATTTACGAGACAGAAAGGCAGATCTAAACCATATAGCGGCAAAAAAAAAATAAGAGAAGAATAGATTCTGGGGAGAGGAAACGGCAGGGTTTTGTGCCGCGGGAGAAAGGTTTTTAGATGTTACAAGAGTGAATGGCAGTCAGAAGAAGAGATGGAGGGTAATGAAAGGGCGCGTGCATGTGTACGCCGCTGTTTTTATCAGATTCATCTCCTATCGCTCTCAATTCCCACTTCACCGCTGTGTGAAGTCTATTCTGTGCTTCCAAGAGCCGCCGCCGTACCTCCACCTCCCTCCCGCTGGCCTAGATTCCCTCCTCACGTTTTACACAAGACACTCCTGTGAGATGTTTACAGGAATTAAAGGAATGTTCCAGGTTTAATTCACGTGAAGCTTATTGACAGGATTTGTGGCATAATGTAGACTAAATCCTTGAGACTGCAGGTAGCAGCAGAGGACCTGTTGGTACCAGCAGTAACAAGGTTTTACCAGCAGGGAAGTCAAACTCTTTCAGGTGGGGCTATATTTGTAGGTGGTGAACATCTGGTTATGTGTTACCAACATCATTTTGGTGGGTGGAGTGAAGTTTGTGCCATGTAAACAATGCTTGACAGATAATCTCCTTCTGGTATCGCCTACTATACAATGTTAACAAGTTTTCAAATTAAATCACGTTTAGTGAATCATTTGCACAGCTTAAATTGGTTTGTGAGCTTTACATTGTCATGACAGATTGAGTAGGTCACACTAGTCTCATGTTTAAGTCTTGTGGCTATGATTAACAGTGTGTTTACTACATGTACGTTTCTGTCTGTTTTTTGTTGTTTTTTTATTCTGAGTCTAAATTATTTCCTGCGATAATCAATTTTATGCCACAAATGCTGGTGGCACAGCTTTACTTTTATGAAACTTGGAACATTCCTGCAAGAGGTAAGAAATGTGCGTAGTACTGTATGTGAGTGAGAAAGGCGAGCGTGAGCGAGCGCACGTCTAAAATTAATTCTTGAGGCAGTCCTCTCTGATAGATGATAGCGCGAGAGTGCAGGGTTGCACTTTGCCTCAGTCCACTCGATGTCATACTGGCCTCTTTTTAATTTCATGGCATTTCTGTCTGAAAGCCCCGGGCTGGAGCTCTGTGCCTGCATTATGGGCCATACTGAATGTTCCATTTCTCCGAGTCACATTTGTCTACTGCAAGCGTTCACATTTCACTGGGAAATGAACCCACATTTCAGTGACTGCTCTGTGAAACTACATAATGGCAAATATTACCATTTCCCTCCCAATGACTCCATCTGACAGTGAGGCATAGAATTACACTCCACAGCTACTCTTCAAATACATTTTCGACTTGACTACAAATAAACACTTCATCAAATCAGCCATTACAACATCACACACCGACATTAAGGATTTTTTTTTATTTTTTTTTTATTTTTTTTTTATGAAATGTCAAACACAATAATCATACTGTAGAGTGGCTTCTGCTTAACCTTAATGTGAAGTGCAAACAGCTATTCCATAATGTTCATATTGCGTATTACCCCTCTTAAAACTGATAGTTCTTGCCTCCTGGTGCTCACGAATGCAGCTTTTCAGCACAATATATATTCAGGTTTAATGCGATTATATCACTACAAAGCGAAGGCTAACTGTTAGTCTTAACTTATGTGTCCGCGACTGTATATTCTTAAGCAGAAGTATACTTAATGAGTTTTCTAAACAAAAATAACATGTTAGCAAACATTTTGTGTTAAAAATGTTATAGCCATAAGAGCAATAAGACACTGCCCTAACTAGGTCCAACCCAACCCGATCTCATTAACGTAATAACGCAACACAACGAAATCAAGCCACAACACCATGAAATCAAGCAACGTCTCAAGCCACAACTCAACAGAATCAAGCCACAACACAACGAAATCAAAGCCACAACACAACGGAATCAAGCTAGATCACAACAAAATCAAGCCACAACACAACGAAATCAAAGCCACAACACAACGGAATCAAGCTAGATCACAACAAAATCAAGCCACAACACAACGAAATCAAAGCCACAACACAACGGAATCAAGCTAGATCACAACAAAATCAAGCCACAACACAACAAAATCAAAGCCACAACACAACGGAATCAAGCTAGATCACAACAAAATCAAGCCACAACACAACAAAATCATCAACACAACGAAATTAAGCCACAACACCATGAAATCAAGCAACGTCTCAAGCCACAACTCAATAGAATCAAGCCACAACACAACGGAATCAAGCTAGATCACAACAGAATCAAGCCACAACACAACGAAATCAAAGCCACAACACAACGGAATCAAGCTAGATCACAACAGAATCGAGCCACAACACAACGAAATCAAAGCCACAACACAACGGAATCAAGCTAGATCACAACAAAATCAAGCCACAACACAACAAAATCAATCAACACAACGAAATTAAGCCACAACACAACTAAATTGAGCCACAACACAACTAAATCGAGCCACAACACAACTAAATCGAGCCACAACACAACGAAATCGAGCCACAACACAACTAAATCGAGCCACAACACAATTAAATCGAGCCACAACACAACTAAATCAAGCCACAACACAACTAAATCAAGCCACAACACAACGAAATCAAGCAACACAACGAAATTAAGCCACAACACAACGAAATCAAAGCCACAACACAACGGAATCAAGCCAGATCACAACAAAATCAAGCCACAACACAACGAAATCAATCAACACAACTAAATCGAGCCACAACACAACGAAATCGAGCCACAACTAAATCGAGCCACAACACAAATTAAATCGAGCCACAACACAATTAAATCGAGCCACATCACAACAAAATCAAGCCACAACACAACGAAATCAAGCCACAACACAACTAAATCGATCCACAACACAACTAAATCGAGCCACAACACAACGAAATCGAGCCACAACACAATTAAATCGAGCCACAACACAACTAAATCGAGCCACAACACAACTAAATCAAAGCCACAACACAATTAAATCGAGCCACAACACAACTAAATCGAGCCACAACACAAATTAAATCGAGCCACAACACAATTAAATCAAAGCCACAACACAACGGAATCAAGCCAGATCACAACAAAATCAAGCCACAACACAACGAAATCAATCAACACAACTAAATCGAGCCACAACACAACGAAATCGAGCCACAACTAAATCGAGCCACAACACAAATTAAATCGAGCCACAACACAATTAAATCGAGCCACATCACAACAAAATCAAGCCACAACACAACGAAATCAAGCCACAACACAACTAAATCGATCCACAACACAACTAAATCGAGCCACAACACAACTAAATCGATCCACAACACAACGAAATCGAGCCACAACACAACGAAATCGAGCCACAACACAATTAAATCGAGCCACAACACAATTAAATCGAGCCACAACACAATTAAATCGAGCCACATCACAACAAAATCAAGCCACAACACAACGGAAATGCTCCTGATCACTAGGGGGCTCTCAGAGCGCGGTAAAGTTAGTTTTCCTTGCCATTGTTCTATAGAGTCGACAGTCTTACAAATATATCAGTACCACGATTAGTTTTAAAAGTATGAAACCATTGTAAATCGGCATGAAATATTCATTCAAAATCGCCTACGTGCTTTATAGCTGCATATTTATACCTGAGAATGCTTTGAGAATGCCTGAGAATGCGCTACCACAGTGCATGATGCCTAAAGGAACGTCTCCCAATTCCATCAAGTGGTTAAAACGTTTAATTTGTATTATTAAAATGACTTTTAACATTTAAAAACAGACATTTTCAAATTCCAAAGCTTGTAGTAGGTTCCTATTGGTAAGACTGACTTACTACAGGTGGATTTTGTCCATGGGGAATTGATTGGGTGATTGGATGAATCAATTATAATAAATACTGCAATATTACATAAAAAAATTATTGTCAATTTTGATTTCATGTTGTCTTTAAAATAAATAATGGCTATAACATGTGATTTTACAAGTAGAGTAAAAAAAAAAAAGAAGATATTTATGTTAAGAATTATTATAATATTTTTTTAAAGGCACAATGGGGAACCATCTTCTGACCAACCCTGTGCTGCAAACCCGAACAGGAAGCTCTCCCTACAACACGCTGCTGGCTGAGACGTTTACCCCGCCCTCGCCTGGAGTCTTCAACTCTACCGGTAAGTGTGTGTAGACTTCAGTATGTGTCTGCTGGAGAGAAAAGATCCCTTTAATATCTAAGTTGTTTCAGAAGAGCTGTCTCAAAATGTCACCCAGATTGTATTTATGAAGTTTGCTATTGTATAACTTAAGAGACTTAATGGTGTTTCCTTTTGTTGCGCATACTGTGCTGTGAGAATCAACTTGTCTTGGATGTTTCTTATAAAACCTCTTAGGAAAAACAAATATATATAGTGAAATATTATTACAATTTAAAATAACAGGTTTTTTTTATTATTATTTATACATTCTAAAATTGAATTTGTTCCTGTCTTGCAAAGCTGGATTTTCAGCATTATTTCTCCAGTCTTCGGTGTCACATGATCCTTCAGAAATCAATCTAATATGCAAAGAAATGTATTATTATCAATGCTGAAAACAGTTGTGGTGCTTAATATTTTTGTGGAATCCATTATACATATCCATTATATTTTTTTATGAATAGAAAGATCAAAAGAGCTGCATTTGTTTGAAATAGGAATCTTTTGTAACATAAATGTATTTATTGTTGTCACTTGATCAATGTAATGCATACTTTCTCAATCAAAGTCTTTTTTTTTTCTTTTTTTTTTAAAGCTTACTGACCCTAAACGTTTGAACGGTCTGTATATATAATTGGATGGGGAATATTTTAGTTCAGCTCTTTTAGAAAGCTTAATCACAAAGAGATCTCTTTAAAATCACAATTGTTCCTCCAAGACAGCAATGAGACTTAATAAAGAGTATTTTGTGTTCATGTTTTAATTTCTGTTAGAAAATATCAAGAGAAACATCAGTTGATTACGCAAAAGAAACGTTACTTAGTTTCTTTAGCTTAGAACGACTGTCCTATGAACAATAAAATAAAATAAAATCCTCTGGGATGTTTTATTATTATTATTGCATATGCAGTTTCTGCCGCAGTGTGTTTGAGTGTCACTGATGGTATTCATGTGCACATATGCTGTGTGTGTATGCGTCTGTGCGTCTCCCTCTGCGTGTGAGTTTACACCCTGTCGGTCTGTCAGTGTGATTCAGGGGAGTGGACAGGGGCTGACCATCTGGCCAGCGTTTCATTCCCTCCTGCTGGAAAGACAGACCAGAGCATCGATTAAAGCTAGGGCTGAAGTTGAGTGACTGACAACGGAGCGAGAGAGGAAAGCGATCCCTGGAGATTCGCCACAGAGTATCGGCATGGCTCTGCCCGTGTGCCGCACACACATATGCCCGGGCTTCGCTCTCTTGCCATACCGTTCGCCTCCATGTGCCGATTGAGAGGCAGCGAGAGAGAAAGATAGCTGCGGTTCCCATGTCAGTGGGATGAAATTTAAGACGCCGTCTCTGTTGAATATTTTAAACGTTCCCTCTCTGTGTAATGTGTCAGGCTGACGGTGCGGCGCTCAGCTCGGCTTGGCTGAGAGGACATTTTTAGAATGCTTATGGAGAGGAAGTAGGAGGAGGGCCTCATTAGAATGTCTAATTACTCTCTCTCTGCACAGAGGAGCGTTGATTAAAATCATACCGGGCATTAATATTTAAACCCCCGCACGCCTTGGTCTGTGCCGCCACACGCATCTCCTGCGTTCAAAACACGCCGACGAGTTATAGAATATCACAACATCTCTGGCGTGTGAAAGGGTGCGTGAAATAAACATCGTCTTGACTTTATGAGGTTGAAGTGTGAATAACGTCTCGCTGAATAATCATCATGCCAAAACCAAACAATGAGCCTTCGTTTTCTAAACCCACCCCCCACACCCCAAAGAATCGGGCTCTGTTCCGAAGTTCCCAAACTCCTCAGACTAAAAGAGTGATATTCTGATCTTAAGTTCCTCATTCAACAGAATCAGCCACTGCCCCTAAACTACAGTAGGCTACTACAACAATAGTTCCGCTGTTTTCATACTTTATCTAGCAAATAGAGGTGTAGTGACCAAAAACTACATCACTGGTTTGAATGTCTAAGCTGAAAGAATAAACTCACTCGTCTAAATTGTGTGAATACTAGAAGTGAGCCCTTTCTCTCTTTTCTGTCTGTTTTTGTTGTTGTTCTATTTAGTATAAACTAATATATAATATTATATAATATATAATTACCCATTGAGATTTTCATTCAAATAGTTTATTCATTCAAATTCTAAGCAAAATTAGGCTCTAATTAAATTATAAATTATATAATAGAATGGTTCATTTTGTGTATTTATAAAAAAATAAATAAATAAAAAGTATTGCCCACTCAAAGGGATACTTCATTCAAGCATGAAAATTCTGTCACCATTTACTCAACTCAATGTCATTCATACCCTGTGTGACTTTAGTTATTCTTCGAAACACAAAAGAAGATATTTTGAAGAATATTTTAAATAATTATGTTCTTGCTCATACAATCAAAGTCGCTTTTTGCTTATAACTTTCACTGTATTAACAAAAAAAAAACATTCTTCAACAAATATTTGTTGTTGTTCCACTAAAAAATAAAGAGGAAGTAACAGGTTTGAAACAATATAGGCTACAATGACAAAATTGTAATTTTGTGTACTACCCTTTTAAATTATTCCATTATAGTTAGCTACTTTTTTGTAGCTGATATTGTTGCTAATGACATTTTCTAAAACAGTCATTTTATTTTATATATTTCCAATTATGATTAGCCTGTAGCATGGCAATCTGCAGTTTCAAAGTAGCTTCCCCAACACTGTAAATGAGGCACTGCTGTGTGGGATTTGTTTTTCTATAGATATCCACTGTTGTCTCATGGCTGTTACAGTAATTCAAAACAATAGAGTTCTGGTGTGTGACATTTGTTAATGCTGACATTAATTTTGAGGGGATTTCAAGGAAAATAATGCAGTTACATGTAAAACTCAATGTAGAAATATATCCTTGATCACTTTTGTTGTCTTTCTTTTGTCTAACTTTGCCCTCACATGGCCTCACCATGGATCCACAGGAACTTTCCGTGACCCAAGTAAGACTCTTTTCACTTTCATGCTTATGGCTATTTTCAGTGTTTATAGGCTAATTTTGCAGAATGATAACCTCTTCACGTGTGCAGTGAAGCCCGTGCTTCTATGTACACAATTTACGTCCCTGGTAATAACTTGCCTCTGTCCATAAGCCTATTAATCTTGTGCTGGAAGTTGCTTTCCCCATTATTGATTTAATCCCAGATTCTGTTGCTTTGAATCCCCGTCTTGATTAAAATAGGTAATGAAGTGCTCACTTCTCCCTCTTCTTATTCATTTGCTTACCTCCTCTCATTTGCTCCCTCAACAGAGAGCACACTGTCTAAGAACCGAGATCATGGAGGCATGGAGACTCTACCTCTGAACGGGAACTTCAACAACAGCTATTCTTTGCGGAGCGTCGGGGGTCCGGGTGCTCCCGGGGGAAGCTGTGACTTCCTGGGAGGCGGAGGTGGAGATAGCCCCCCTCCCCTTCTCAACCCCCGCGGTTCAGAAACTCTCGGCGGCATACGGAGAAACCTCTCGGATGCTGCGGCATTCGAGAAGATGATCATATCTGAACTCGTGCATAATAATCTACGAGGCGGTGGAGGGGTTGGGGGAGGTGACAGAACATGTGGCAGCCTGGTCAGAGGACATGGGCACATGGGCATTGGACGGGGTGGAGGCGGGACCGACCCGGTGATAGGCATAGAGGACGACGAAGACTTTTGTTCGAGAGAAGCACGTCAGCGCACACCGCAGGACGTGGAACTGCTGTACAAGGCTCTGGAGGAGCCCTTGCTGCTTCAGCGCGCCCAGTCCGTGCTCTACCAGAGTGACCCCGAAGAGTCCGAAAGCTACACGGCCGACCTGACAGAGAGTTTGGGCCACAGCGGTCAGAGCGGCCAAAGTGCAGCACACCACGGCCACAATGGAGCTCCCGATTCGCCTGCACGGGACTCCCTCTACACCAGCATCACCAACCTACGAGATTCACCCTACCCTGACAGCAGCCCAGAGCCACTAGAAGTGGTTCCACGCTCAGCCCAGCCTCCGGAGGAGCTCTACTACAGCTCGGGTCGGCCTGCCATAGGCTCACGCGGAGCCCCCATGCAGACCTTCTACCAGGCTCCACCAAGGAGACCGAGCACTGAAGCCCACCCCTCCCCTGAGCCCCCCCACAGCGAGGGAGATGGACAGATGCAGCTGGTCACAAGCCTGTGACTACAAGGAAGAGGTGGAGGAGTAAGAGCACCACAGGGTCTGATGCAAAGTGCAGATGCCGATGATGGACTCCTCTCCTGTCTCTGACTCCCTCCTTATGTCTGGTTGCCTTTTAGCTCTTTTATTTGTTTTGAAGTAAGAGGTAAGGAAAGCCTAAACAGGGAGAGCGACCGAGAGGTTTGTCTCCATGGCAGCAGGCTCTCTGAAGTGCTGTGTAACCACTCTGCTCTCTCATCAGCGTAATTTTCTCCTCCCTCCTCACACACACATACAGAAACAGCAAGTCCTACTATCTGCCTTCTCTCCACGGACGTCACCGCTTCCAGCTCTCTCTGTTCCAAGAATACCGTCAAGAATCACACCGGCCTTCTATTTCTGTCTTTTTTTTTTCATGTCACATCTTTAAAATGTTACTTTTGCGTAACTCCTTACCTTCACTTTCCTTTATCTGTCTTTCTCCATCATTATTTGATGAGAGCTGTTACGTGAGGAAATGGGGGTATGCCATTATACTGCAAGTGACAAAAATCTCTCTGAAAGCTCTTTGGTGTTGCCAAAAATAACTGTTTTTGAGCCAGGACACAAACTGGAATCTATACGTACACACACACACACACACACTCACAGAAGTGCTTGTTACTGAACATAAAGAGTGTGAACATATGCTCATGAAAAAGGAAAACAAGGATTATTGTTCAGACACAGGTAGCAGGAAGCTGCCTCAGTGGAGTTGCCTTTATTTCTTTCTCTGAACTGACTCTTCTGTACAGAACAACCACAGAGACTGGGAACTTGGGGGTGGGGGGGGGCCTTAGGACACAACCCATCGTCAGCTGGGTCGTTTGAAGCCTCTCGACCATGGGACCTCTCATGAATGAAACTCTGTAGGGTTTCGTCTCAGATCCACAGATGGGGGCGGATTAAGGACTGAAGCTGCTCTCCGAATCACAGATGGATGTTGTAGGTGGATGTGCTGTATCACCTGTGTTATTGTGGCTAGAAGAATTTTTTTGCTACTGCTCCAGCCATTCTTCAAGTCCGACTTCTGTACATATGAATCACACGAAAGCGACAGCAAGTCTTATTCTACTCGTCTCCTGTACATAGATGAACAAAAGCAACAAAAAATTATCAAATACTATGAAAAACAGTTATTGTACTGCAACAGAAATTGAAAAGAGTCGAAAATAAGTTGTTTTGAAGTTTGTGACCTGGAGACTACACCGATCTCTCCCTCTCTCTTTCTTTCGCTCTCTTTCTCTCCGGCCCTCGTTCGGTCTTGCCCTGGAGCACCGTGGTGCCAGGAAATCTAATTGTCTGCCAAGAGACAGCGAGAGAGAGACAGAGAGACAGAAAGTGAAGGATTTTACATACAAACGAGATAAATCCTGGCACAATTTGTGTGTAATATAACCCATTACATTGTTGGTAATGTTTGACCTTCAACATTCCCAGACAGGAAGTGCTTGACATGAATGAAAGGGGAATACACTGTGCCTCAGGGGTGCACTGGTGCATTGTGGGTTGATTGACAGCTGCCATAATGTAGTGCTGGTTATATTTTATCGGGAGGATGTAATAGATATCAGATGACTAGATGAATAGAATATAAGATATTTAGCTGAAGAAAAACAAATTGGGGGGCATATTCGGAAAAGATTCAGTCGCAAACCCTAGATTGTATTTGACTGTTTTTACATACCAATATCAGCAGTTGTTTCTGAACCTGGTGTGACAGTTGATTTACAGTTTGTATGTGTATGTCTGAACGTGAACATTTGGATGCCTGTGAACCAGAGTGTGTGTGTGTGTCTCAGAGGCTATTTTTACTGGGTAACATGGACCCGCATTAGAAGGACAGGAAGCAGAGTAAATCTATATCTATATAAAAGCTCAGTATAAGCTTCCATCTAAAAGACTTTGTTAAAGGTATTTTAAATGTTATTTTGCCAGTCAGGTACACTGAGATTTAAAACAAAACATAATGGCATTCATTGGGCGAAAGGAACATCTGACCAATGAGATGGCCTCTGTGGTTTAGAATCCCCATATGCAAATGAGCTGCATAGCCTATTGAACAAAAGAGAGGTATTCATGAGTGCTCCACCCCTCTGAAGTCTGCTCAATCTGCAACTCTTTCATGTCTGATGTTTTATTTATTAATATTTATTTGTCTGTTTTGGTTATTTATGCACATATTCATTTATTCAGTGTGGTTTTCATTCTGTGTACAGAGCATATGTGAAGGTAACAAGAGTGTGCTATATTTTGAAGAGCATACTAATATACTACTCTTACTACTGCTGCAGTATATACTGTGTATCCGGTGCAAAATATGCAGATATACTTGACCTTTCATTTCTTATGTGATGGATGAGCTAAAAATGTCTGCAAATTTTTTGAATTATTTGATTGGACTGCCAAAACTTAAGACATTTTATTTGCCAAATCACTTATTTTATTCCCAATGCTATTTAGACATAACTCACTGAATTCAACATGCAACATGGTGAGGTCATGTGACATCAGTGTGCATGTTTGAAATGTATATTGTGGAACATTTGTCTTCTGTTTCACTTGCTATTATTTTGAAACACAGTGTATACTATGCAGTATGTAGTAAGCTAGTATGCCATTACAAACATAGCCATGGAGAGAAAGAGAGAGAGCAGGGGTGAGTATCCATGTTTAATGAAAGAGGTGATGTCAAACCTACATAAGTGTGCAGCTGGTTTAAAGAAGGTCTGTTACACTCGCTGTCAGAGGTGGAGAACATTGTGCAACCTGAATGTATGTCCTATCTGCACTCTCTCTTTCTCTATCTCTTACTACTGTAAGTCTTCTAAGGGGACATGTGTGCAATCCATTGCATGGTAACTTGTACTGATTGACACAGGGTCAGTATGTTCACCGGTGTGCTGGCCAGAAGGTGGTTAGTACACCCGGTCCTATATTTAGCCCAAGGCATGTATGATCAGCTTTTATTTAAAGCAATGACCTGAACAGTTTTTTTTTTTTTTGTTTTTTTTTTTTTATGCTTTTCTTGCAAAAATGTTCCATGTTGATAAGTAGGACCAGCTTCAACTGGTCAGCAGGTTTGACCGTTTGAATGTATTGTCATACACCATTGTGAACTGGCTCTCTTAGAGCTTAGGATGCTCTCTAAGGAGATCTGGTCCTGACTCATGGCCCTCTTCCCACCTGGCACCACACCGCTGCTGTTTTACCCTCTTACCCTGCTGCACCGGCCCGAGGGAGAGGCTGTTTACCTCTCCCCCTCCATCCCCGGAGACATCCGATGTGCGTCACGTTTTCTGCATCGCTCCGATTTCTGCCCTTGCTTGCTTTAATTTCCCATCGACCCTTTTTCCGCATTCCCCCTGCCTACACCGTTCTCTCCCTTCCCGCTTAGCTCACCGAATAATTTTTACATGGCTTTCCTAGCTGAGCATTAATGTGGGAAGATTTGTTATGTTAGTCAAAGGCTTTGTTTACATGGGACTGAGGGGATAATATAGTACAGTGTTGAATATGGTGATAATGACAGTGATTATGCGCTGTAGTAAACTGCTAGACTAAAGCCTGCTCCGAGGGACTGCTACCACCTCCAAAATCCCCATACAACCCCTGATTATCATAATAATACTAAGAGCTATAATCTAGTGAAGTCAACCCACCATGTTCCCGCGCTTTGGGTTTCTCCCTTTGTCTTTCCCCCCTCTCGCTCTTTGAGAGCACTTGTGTTCGCTGTTCTTTAGATATGAAAGGAATCACCCTGATCCACTCTCCATATCAGCCTTGTTTTCATGTCTTCACATTCACACGGAGAGGCAAAGAGTGCATGAGTAGATACTGGATGAGTAGGCCAAGACAGAATCTGCTGCTTTTCCCCCCATTTTTATGCGGAATGAGTTTAAAACGATAAAAATTATTGTCTGAAACCATAATGAAATTTGACAGATAGGAAAATAACTCCTGAAATGGCTTGTCAAATATGGTTTTCTTTCCTGTTTTGATGAATTTCCTTTTGAAACAAGAAGTTTGGGCTGGACATATCAAAGGGTTTGTCCCTTCTTTATACAACCAGTAGCCTTTAGTTTACATCACTCATGATCCATGATTGGCTGACAGGTGGAATCAGGGGGAGGAATATTCTGATTCTAGAGCAGTTGATTGGAAAATAAATGTACACGCCCATGAGTGCAAGATGAGTCATCAATATATTTTGGCCTGTTTTCCCAGTAGAGAAAGTACATTGTACTAGCGTATATCTTCTAAAAGTGGATTTGGTCAGTGTTTAGGAGTAGAAAAACTACTTAAACATAAAGTCTCAATGGTCTTTTAATAATGAATTTAAGTGTGTGTCCAACTTTGCATTTTCTTCTGAAAAACCTTGATTTCACGTGGGCCTGTGAGACAGAGAGGAAATATAAAGGTCCTCTCTCCAGACCCCGTCTCTTGTCCCTCGCCTGCACTCCTGTGATCTGACAGTCTCTCACCCTCCTGTCATCCCAATCCTCAGCTGAGGCCTGGCACCAGAGAGCCAGAGTCATGATCTCTGATCACGAGCCGTCCCCCTCGCTTTTAGAGACACATGTTGACTTGATGTCCAGATAGTAGGATAGATATAAGAGAGAGAGAGAGAGAGAGAGAGAGTGATGATCTAGTAGTTATTCCCTGCTGTCAAAACAACCTGAAGCATCAGCCCTGGGCAAAGCACCCCACCTGCTCTGCCGCACCACCCCTGACAGGCAAAGAGAACCCCTGGAGTTATCTGACATGTTTTATTGGGATCTCTCAGTTACTGTTACAGTTACTTTCCTGTATCGTGGCCGCATTTCAACCAATGGAGAGACCATTCTAACAGATCTCACCCACCCCCTTTTTTCCAACCAAATGGTGATTGTGTTAGAGGAATGCATGAGCCTTTCTCACAACTGGCCCACATTTCCAATGACTTGAGAACTGAAAGATGACATAACTGACTATGTTGCTACGTAGCCTGTCTACGAACAAACAATACTTTTCTGTCTTTTAAGGTGCAGTCATAGTCTGGCTATCACCAGACCAAGCTCAGTCTTTTAAGATTGAACATTGGTCTGGGGAGTCTGCTCTGTATTTTCTACTGCACAAGAGGCGTGATCAACGGGCATAGTTCAAATGACTCTGTACGCAATTGGATAGTCCTTCAACCAATCAGACCAACGATCCGGGTGACGTACTTTGCAGAGCGACGCGAAAACTCCAGGCAGGAAATATGTAACCAAACATGTTGCAGAGGCAGCAATGGAATCGAGCGATTTTAGCAGGTTATACAAAAAAACAACAAAAAAAACATGAAAGTTAGTGGTATTTACACCACCACACCACTCGAGCGAATTGTTTGCTAAAAAGAAGCTATTGAGCATCGTCGAGAGGTTAAAAGGAATTGGATAGAGCCGTAACGGCTATGGAATTGGATTGGATTAAACCCGCCAATAAGCGCGCCAGGTGGATAAGCCAGTTTGTGATTGGTTCCCGCAAATTTGTAAAAGAAGCAGCAGAGATAAATGCACAGGTTTCCAGCCTGAGCTGCAGGGCGAAATCAAATCGCTGGCAGATCAGGCTGGGTTTACCCAGTCTAGTGCAGTCACAATTACCTTTGCAAAATCCAGTAATTTCAATAGGAATCGCAAGGGTAAACATTTCCCCTTGCAAATTTCACACAAATTCGCCACTGCTTGATTTGACGCTATTGACTAACTTTTTTGCACACGGCCCCATAGCTAACAAATATATGTTCTAAGAATGTTTCGCTAACTTTACCATTTTAAAAACGTTGTTTCGGAATTTTACCTAATGTTTTTTTTTTTGGGGGGGGGGGGGGGGTTATACGAACCTGAAGGGAAAATTCTATTTTAACATTCAGCAAACATTATGGGAGCGTTACTTTTGAATAT
This sequence comes from Leuciscus leuciscus, assembly GCF_965113295.1. Lineage (NCBI taxonomy): Eukaryota > Metazoa > Chordata > Actinopteri > Cypriniformes > Leuciscidae > Leuciscus > Leuciscus leuciscus. Next base: position 64,564,644 of record NC_138725.1, read on the forward strand.
TATCTGAACATATTCTGAAACAGGTACAGTAGCAACATTTTAAAAAACATTAGACGAACATCCAACTAAACGTTTCAGGTAAAAACATTAGAAATGTTTTTGTGTTAACTTTTTGAGAGCATTATTAAAGACCATATAGGCTAACTTTGAATGAAGGTTTGATGTAAAGGAAGTTATTTTAAATATTTAAAATCTTTTAAACAGTGATTAGTAATATTACATTTATAGAAAATAAAATTCATTCATCATTTTACATGTACAATATTTTGAATTAGAGCAATAAGCCACAAGAAACCGTGCATCACGAGGCAGAGTGCCTAAAACTCCATTAACCGTGGTAAAATCAGTGTAACGCACAGGTTTGAGAGCTTATTGTTGGAGATGATGCTGACAGCAATACGTTTAAAGATACAAATATAAAAAAAAATCTGAATTAATATTCCATCTGCTAAAATAATTCAAACTACTGCTATAATATAGAATATATGTTGCAGGAGTATCAGCATTGTACAACAAAGTTGAAACTATCCGTTATTGAAAATTCATTTTACTTCAGATTGACAGGGAAATTACAATTGTTATACAGGCTGTTAGGTGTGACAAAAATGACATTAGCGGTTTTTGGTTTGCAATTTAAGGGCCCAGAACCACCATTTTATGTGTGGATCGGGCCAGACTGGGCTTTGGCACCACTGTGTCGATGGAAAATGGGTAACTGTCACAAACATGGAGAGAACAGGCAAGCACTAGTTTTAAACCAACGTCTACACACAAATGTAGTATTATTCTGTCATTGATCTCTTGAAGTGTGTCAGTGCTAGAAACAGCACCTGTACTGTAGTTTTGAGACTGTGACAAGAGCTCACTGGGGAGGTTCATGCCGTTGACTGTTAACCAGCTGTCTGTCAGTCTTTTAACAACGGCTCGGTCAAGCAGGGTGACACCAAAACACAGAGCTCTGGGTAATACTGACTCCCAAAACAGTGTTCACAAAACACTAACACATGAGCTGTGTAGTTTTTTGTACTCTGTACAGAAAGAGGATATAGAAATCTTAAAGCAAGGGCATTTTTACATATTTAAGTTTGGAGATGGGTGGGTGTAAAATGGTCATCAAGGAGAATCACACATATCATACAGCAAGTTTCTTTAAGAAACACCCAGTCTTTTTGTTCAGCGTTGTGTTCATTTCTTGTCAGGGTTGGGTGGTTTTGAGAAAGAGGGCAGGGGACAGAATCACCCTAGAATGTATTAGGCCTTCTTGAGTTGGACTATCATATTAGTACATTGTTATATGACCGGGCAGTATTAGACATTGTACAAAACAAGCATGGGAGGGAATGAGTCATCAAAGTCCAGGGTAATGATCCTGTCATTTGATTCTTCTTTTTTTTTTTTCTCTCTTCTGAACTCGTTGTTTTATTTGAACAACTCTTTGATTAAATTATGATGCTTGGGTCCCGTGTAACAGGAGGGTTAATGTGATTTACTGTTTTTACTGAAGAATGATATGTGTTTTATTTCTCACCGTCATTGCTTTGACAGCTGTTTGGGCCAAAGGGGATGGTTTTGTGTAAGCGTTTGCGTCATTGCAGGTCAGTACGACCCTGTATCAGCACATATTAATAAAAAATTACTAAAACCGAACATTTGTCATTTCATATCTGTGGTGAATCAAAAAAAGCATAAAATCACTGGACAAATTAACATTCAGGTGTGTTATCTTTCTCAACCGACCTAAATGGTTGTGCAAATTAAAGGGACCATATTCTAAACTTTTTTCATTTCTTTTTGTTTTGCCATGAGATCTACTTATAATGTCAGGCAAGGTTTTCTTGATCAAAAAAAATAAATGTAATTACATTTTACGTGACTCTTTTCCAACTTCTGTGACCTTTAGAATTAAACAGGCAGTTTAGACGCTTGGTCACGTAGGGACTTCTGGGAATCTGCTTTTTTCACAGTTTTATGTGCACAAAACAACAATTTGACAGTATTTTACAGTCAAATATAATTTGATGTTAAACCATTTACAATTTTTCACAATTTTTTACAGGTTTTTACTGTAGCATTTTTACAGTATTTTTCAGAGAGCTATGCAGAGACAAAGTGGCTTCCCCATAACCAGGAACATTTCTTGATTTTAATATGAATAATAGTATCTTCTTCATCTTGTGCTAATTTATTGAAGCCTCAAATCTCAAGTTAAGATCTGACAGATTTCTAACTAAAATCAGCATGGTGTCAGGATGTTTCTGTAATATGGCCCCTGGTGTTTAGAAATAATAATAGTTTCTTACTTCCTCATTACTTCACTATGATCAGAAAATAGGTGTGAAAATGTTAGTGTGCTTGTGACTAATTGGCTGTGATACACCCGTTAAGAGATGTCTAAATTTAGAGGATGCCTAAACTGGATCCTTTCATTGTAAAACAAAATGGAAATGATGTTTTCCATAATGCGACCCCTTGGTTAAAGATGATGCAAGTTGCCATGCAGGTTGTTTGAGTCAAGTACCTGAAGAGCTTCATAATTACATTACAACACATACCACAAAAACACACACAGTATTAAACATTTCACTGGATATTATCCTGAGCTGTGAGGTCAAAAATAGCAGAAATGAAAATAACCCTGTTTAATGTAAGTCCGTTTCACGTTGTGTTAAAAAAAGATTTTTCGAACTTGTAAATAAAACAAATATTGGAGTGCGTTTACAAGAAATTCCTGTAATGCTTTATTTTGCAGGGTTCTTGTTACACGTTACATGTAGTTACTAGAGTAATTACTACATTGTGCTTAATTACATGCAGTAAACCCCAAATCCTAACCCTAGTTAATTATCCTAATCCTAGCTAATTATTATTACTCCGTAAATGTATGTGATTACACTGTAAAACCTTAAAAAGGATAACCAAAATGTCATGTTTAATTCAATGTGTTATTTATTTGTAATCCTTTGAAAAATGCACTGAGTGAATATTGTTTCAGTTTATTGTTTAGGTCTGTCAATCAAAACTAATTTGCATCTAGATTTGTAGTCATGCATATATTTTCACGTTGAATTTTGTAGAATACTGTAGAAACAACCTAAAGGCAGTGTTTTAAATATGTGATTACAGAATATTAAAAATATTTAAACTTTTAACTTAAGTGAACCGGTATTCACTATAATTTAGGTGGCGTTTAAACGAAACTATTTTCAACTAAAAACGGAAAACTTTTTATGTGTTCATTTACAGTGGGTACGGAAAGTATTCATACCCCCGGTAAATATGATTTTAAAAAAATGGCTGTAAAAAATAAATCTTTCATTCAAAAAATGTGATCTTTCATTCAAAAAATTGGCAAAAATCGAACCTTTCATTGAAGTAAAAGAATTAAAATTGGGGGGGAAATCACATTATGAAATAAATGTTTTTCTCCAAAACACGTCGGCCACAATTATTCATACCCCTAGAATGTTTTATGAATAAAATATCTCTGAAGTATATTCCCATTAATATTTACCTTTTTCAGCACACCAGGGTGACTAGGAACATGAAATTGTCCAGCTATGACTCCTTGTTTCACAGGATTTTAAATATGAGGAAACACAAAGGCCAAATTCCCTAATCATCCATCACAATGTGTAAAACCAAATAATACAGTTCTGATTTGCAGAAAAAGATTGTTGAGCTTCACAAAATAGAAAGTGGCTGTAAGAAAATAGCTAAATAATTGAAAATACCCATTTTGACCATCAGGGCAATAATTAAGAAGTTATAATCAAGTAAAAAATTTACAAATCTGCCAGGAAGAGGACGTGTGTCTATATTATCTTAATGCACAGTGAGGAGGATGGTTTGAGTGGCCAAAGACTCTTCAAGGATCAAAGATGGAGAATTGCAGAGATTACTTGAGTCTTGGTGTCAGAAAGCCTTTAAAAAAAAATGAAACAACCCCTACATCCCCACATGTTGTTTGGGAGGGTTTCAAGAAAAATGCTCCTCGCTCATCCAAAAACAAACTCCAGCATATTCAGTTGTCAGACACGACTGGAACTTCAAACAGCACAGGGTTCTGTGGTCAGATCAAACTAAAAAAAAGAGCTTTTTGGCAGCAAACACGCTAGATGGGTTTGGTGCACACAAGGATAAAAAGTGCCCCATGTGTACAATTGAATATACCATTGGATCTTTAATGTTGTGGGCATATTTTTCTGCTGGAGGTCCTGGACTTCTTATTCAGATACATGGCATCGTGGATTCTATCAAATATCAACGGATAAAAAAAATCCAAACCGGGCGACTTCTGCTAGAAATCTTATAATGGGCCGTGGCTGGATCTTCCATCAGGACAACGATCCAAAACAAACACCAAAATCAACATAAAAATGTGTTGGGGAGTACAAAATGAAGCTTCTGCCATGAGCGTCCCAGTTCCCTGACCTGATGAGTGGAGTAAATTGAAGAGAAGAAGCACCAACATGGATCTGGGAATCTGAAGGATCTGAAGAGATTCTGTATGAAGGAATGATCGCTGATCTCTTGTCAGGTGTTCTCTAAACTCACCAGGCGTTATAGGAGATGACTCAGAGCTGTTATCTTGGCAAAAAGGTATTTACTAAAAGGGTATGAATAATTGTGGCCAATGTGTTTTGGAGAAAAACATTTATTTCATAATGTGATTTCCCCCCCCCCCCCCCCCCAATTTGAATTCTTTTACTTAAATGAAAGGTTAGAATTTTGCCAATTTTTTTAACGAAAGATCAAATTTTTTGAATGAAAGATTTATTTTTTACAAGCATTTTTGATCATATTTACCGGGGGTATGAATACTTTCCGTACCCACTGTACATGTCAACGGCGTTTTGGGGGCAAAATTTTTGGGAATGTTGTTTTTGACAACAGTTTTTGAAACTGTTTACATTTAAACTACAAAAACACTTATTTGTGAAAAAGGTGATGTCATGCACATGTAGATTATGTGTTTATATTACGTAAACATAAAGGTGTATAGTGTTTCTTTACAAAGTGACATCGCCAACTACTGGCCTGGCATGAAAAACACCTCGTTTTAATCGTTTTCACAGATCCGTATGAACTGGGATTTTGACAACATTGTTGTCTGTATGCAAAAAAAAAATGCAAAGGATAAAAGTGATACATTTGTATTACATCATTGTCGTGTAAACACACCCTTAGCTGTGCCTTTTATATAGTGTGTTTGAATGTTTGAATGACAGCTTACAGTTCCTATACGTTTTGTATTAAAGTTAATAATGTGAAATTGTAAAAAAAATAAAAATTAAAATTCTGTATAAAGCATATTTGTCAGGCGCTGGATTGACTTGATAATCCAAACTAACAGGCTTGACGCATAAGAGTGATGAACACACATTTAATAAACACCAGGAACGAAGAAACACCAGCATGAAACGTTACCATGTGACAAAGAACAGAAGACAACTGAGGTTTTAAATTCATAAGATAATGAGTAACAGGTGAGACACTAATCAATGAAACAATGAATAACTATGGCAACTAACAAAACAGCAATGGATACAGAGGAAGCAGGAACTTAAACACAAGCAAACCAGACAAAAGAATACCAAAATAAGAGTGCTTGAAAACAGACATAGGGAATCATTAAATATTATTTATATTTTGTAAGAATGCACTTTTAAATGGTCGTCAATGGACAAATACAGTTTTTACTACCAGTTATGGGATCTGCCAGCTGGGTCTAAAAGGGACGTGTTTGTTGATGCAACTGGTGCAGAAATTCTCCTGTAAGCATAACTGATAATCAGTTTTATTTGAGGTCATTACAGCTCGGCAGCAGCAGAACAACAATTGTTTGCTATATCAGGTTTTCCTGAACTCTTTCATCAGCGGTTAGTTGTGGAAGGGAATTTGAGTTGTGACCTGAAGAGAACATCCTCTCCTCTTTATTACATCAGAATAAATACCTCAGAGAAAGACCTTATGATATTGCTATCATCCATTACTTTTACTTTTTCCTCTATGTATAACATTTTAAACTAACAAACAACTTTTATTGTCTGACACAGCGGGAAGGTGTTTACTTTGCATCCAAATTACTCCTCGTTGTAACTCTGGGAATGAATATAACTCTTGAAGCGCTAAAGCCTGTAGTTGATTTGTTCATACGGATGCCAGCAGGTCATCCTATTTCACAGAATCGCTACATTTAACCTCCTTGGCGGACCTACAGAAGACGAGAATGAACCAGCCAAGCATCCTCTATTCACTCTTACATGCTCCTCTGAACTGTGGAGATGAGGCATCGCAATTCGTTTGTGCTTTTCCTGAAAACAGCCCTTTTCTGCCCTAAAATCATGCAAACAGCAAAAAAAAAGTGCTTTTGTATGCATCCAGCGCCCACTCAGGGTACATTACAAGCGGCCACCACACCTACCCACCTTGGAAACGCACCAAATCGGTCAGATTCATGTAGATCGGCTTGTCTGGACGAAGGATCCAACATTTGTGAGGGTTTAAAGGTGTCGTGCATGAAAGCTTTGACGTGTTTTGTGGATTGATGGAGAATAAATAAGAGATATATTTAAAACCAGTGAATGGAGGACGTTCCTCTTCGCTGTGCAATTGCAGATCCGGTTATATAGCACGATATGAAGAGGCACGAGGTGAGTTGAGCCCAGTAAATTAACCAAAATAATGGGTTTCACTTTGGCACTGCTGTCTTTTGTCTGCGAGGCTCGATTAGCAGATAAAAAGCAGCACGCAGGGATGTCCATTTAAGAGGCCTGTGAAAGACGCTGTCAGCGGATAAAGTGATTTTCGAGTTTTTCCACATTGTGTTTAGGCGTGTATGTCAGAGTTTATCTGAGGATGTGTTTTTGAGTATTTTGGGTTGTGTCATTATATTTGCATGGTTCTCCCCTGAGGCCGTTCTCTGCTGAGTCTGGTCATTGTGTCGTCTCCGTTTCACTGAGCAGAAAGAGGCTTGAGAGCTTTTTCATTCTGTGTTACAAACGAAGGCTTGATTTACTAAAGTTTTGGATCTCTTAGATGGGCAAAATAGTGCATATTGGCAGATTTTTGGGGGGAGCTAATGAACATGTAATTTGGGCCGTACCTCTATACACGTGCAAGATACAGGGCAGTGTCAATGCAAATGGATTAAATTGTGCCCACAAAGTGATTTTGCAGGCATGAAAGTAATTTCAGAAGCGGTAACTGCGTGTGCAAATTAATGCGACTGAATGGCAGGTATTAATCTGATTCTCGTGGTGCATCGTACTGCTATTTTAGCAAAATAGAGATATGGAGAGCAGATAATAGTTCTGCTGTGCCACTGACACACACATTCATGTAATACGAGATTATTTTTGGTGTGCGCATTAGTGTTGAACCACAGTGATGGCTGGAAATTATTTTTTGGTATATGCCCATGGTACAATGGCTTTAACATTTCAAAATTATTTAAATACACACTGAAAAAAAATATTTTGGCTGCTTGTTCAAATTGCTTTATTAAAATTAGCTTAAGCAACACAATTGCTATACATTTTGTCCAAACTTAATTTGATTGTGTTCAATCTGCTTAAATATGTCAAATTTAAGTTTACTTAATCCGTTTGTGTTGGATAACATGAATGATTTGTGTTGCATTAACTGAAACTGGACGGTGCTTGTTAGTTCCCAGCATGCTTTGCATATAGCTGAATTAAGAGGGAATAAATGTTGAAATTAAATGTTATTTTATATGTTTTTGAGAAAATGAGGAAAGGGGAAGACTTGATAGTAAGTGTGTTTAATGTTCAATTACATTGGAATTATTAGAACCATTTAAATTACAGTGGGTTACCCAGGGGCGTAATTTGTGGGGGGGTTGGGGGGGAGATAACCCCCCCAATATTTAAATCTTTGCATTACAACCCCCCCAATATTTATATCATGATCACATGAAAAATATGCAGAATAATTTTTCAACCCCCCCAATGTTCAAGCCAAATCTACGCCCTTGGGGTTACCATTGTGGAGAAGAGTGGAGCATTTGGTTAGTCTGTGGACTGATTCAAATAAGTTTAACTTTTGAGGCTGAAAAAGCATATAAATCTTAGAATTGATGTTAAGTGCTACTATTAGCTAATAACCAGCTATTATCTAGAAATTCATTTGAGAAATCATGAAAATTCTATAAACTTTAACTTTTCAGTGCAGATTTAAATAAACTAAAGTATGTTCACTTAACTTAACCGGTTTAAGTTACAGGGAAGCAATTCCATTGATTTGGTTGGACATTACTATTTCACATTGATTCTTTCTCATTCATTTGTGTTGTCACAAAACAAGGAGCTTACATAGATTAAACAAATTCCATTTATGTGAATAAAAAAATAATTTCCCTCTGTGGAACCACTGTCCATAATTGAATTAAGTTAGTTTAAAGAGTAATTTTTTTGAGTGCAGGCTTTTCAGTCCCTCCAGAAAAACGCGATTATGCGATCGCATGATTCCATGCATAATCAGCCAAAGTCCGCATATTTATGCGGGGGGCGCATTTTTTTAAATACGCCGCACTTTTGCCGCATAAATTGCAGATTTCCGCGTGCAAAATATGCGGGCTTGCATGATTTCATAATCCCCGCATTTTCGTTGCAAAAAGTCAGCAGAAAGTTGACAAATGTTGGGTTTACTTCACACAAGCGCAGCCATTTCCCCTGTTGCCATGGGAACGTTATGAAGTGACGTAATTACGCGACATCATTGAAAAGCTGCAAACCCCGCGATAGGCCTATTTCACAAAAATCCGGTCGTATCTTACACCGCAGGCCGTGCTTTGCATGTTTTCATGGAACAACTGGGGAGAAGTTAAATCACGTCAGACACAGAAGGCAAAAAGACGTGTCTGTGGTGTGAAGGAGTAAGTTAAGCAGATGTTGAAAATGGAGTGTTGATGCTGGTTCGGGAGTGATGCCCTGACAAAACATGTTTATTGCACTTGATTGTTATCTGATTTGCACGTCATGCACTTTTATTTATTATTATCAAATGTTGGCAAATTAAAATTGTTTGTAGAAGTTGTTTTCTGTAACTTTCTTAAAAATGAGTGAACATGGAGCAGTTTTTCCGTGAGCGGGACTGGAAAACCCGGAGTGGATCATGAGCGGAGTGATAAAAGAACGCTTAGAGTGGAGAGAGGAACATGCTTTTGCTCCACTCCAGGCTTTGATCGCATCCCCCTAAGCAGGGTGAATAGCCTACACCTCGTCTTTCCCATTCAAACTAAAATGAAGACATTTATTACACTATTAATGTAATTGGTGTTGGGCAATCACTTTTTTTTTCTCTTTTTCATCAAACTGCAGTTTTCGCAAGTTCCCGCAATTTTCGCAAGTTCCCGCAATTTTCGCAAGTTCCCGCAATTTTTGCAAGTTCCCGCAATTTCATCGCATAAAATTGCATAAATATCCCGCATATTCCATCGCATTTTTTAAGAAATCTTGCCGCATAATCAAGGATTTTTGCCCGCAACAATCACTAAAAAACTCCGCGTTTTTCTGGAGGGACTGGCTTTTATACATTATAGAAGGCATTAAATCGTTGAAATTCTTGGTAAGGTCAGATAACAGCATAGACAACATTTACCACACAACATGCCTTTTTTTAAATAAGGTTGTGTTCAATGTATTCGCACTTGTAGCACAGTTATTCCCCTTGTAAAAAAAATGTAAATGATCAATAGATGACAACATACATTTTTACATTGCTTTAACTCATCAAAATAGGTTAAGCAACTTTTTTTTTATGTTATACAAGATTCAACTCATTTTTAGTCATTATAATGTCATTTGAAATGAAATTACTTAAACACCCAAGTTAATTGTATTTTTTTTTAAAGAGTAGGCCTAATTCTTATGGAAATTATATACTTTAGTGCAAACTGAATGTGATGTTTTCAGACACTTAATTGCAGATTAACTTAAGAGAGCTTTTGACCCACTTAAGTAGGACTTAAGTACACCATTATATGTACTATCTATTCTATATCTGCACTATCTAAATGTACTGACAAGAATTTATGATAAAATAAATACATACATATTGAAATAGTAATGAATAACACATACCATTAAAATTGTAATCAAATACTTTACATGCGATTTAGTATGTTAGTCAACACATCAATTAAAGTGCACTTTATTAAATTATGCAAAAAGATTATTCAAAAACAATGATTTAAAATTAAGTACACTTATGTGTGTTAAGACACATTGTCAAGAAAGTGTTTTCTCTAAAGTCCCCCTGTGTTGAAAATCAAGTTTTTAATGTTGTTTTATATGTCTATGTGGTGTTTTTAATATGCTTTAAGACAAACCATGTGTAATTTCATTAGTCAACACTATTGCTGAGTATTTTCTCCTCAAAACTGCAGTGAATCAAAGACAGTCTCAAAAACACGGTTTGAAATCGCTGGTGTTTCTGACTTCACAAACTACCTTGTAACCAATCAGATCAACGTGTGATCGTCAACGCTGAGCTGGTGCGAGTGAGTGGAGGCGGGGCTAATTTGCCAATATATATCACAGAACCGCGTATACTAAATAAGGCAAGGGTGTAGAGTTACATTCAAGCTATTTTAAGGCATGAATAATTTTTTTTCAAGGAAAAAACGTTTACATGTCATTTGGTGCATGATCAAAGATGACTTTTAAAGAAAAAATGATTGGCCTTTTATTCCTTAATATTATCTGCAAGTACATTATTTAAAATATAGCCTACTTTTAAGATTTGAAGTACACTACAAGTGATCATTTAATACAAAAAAGATTCACTGGTTATGAGTCATCACATAGTTTTCCCAGAAGTCCCTGATTAGCATTATAATATAGTTATATATCACACCCTTAAATAGCCTCAAACTAAGTAATTGAATATTGTATGGTAGTATCTTGTAGTAGAGAGTTGATTGATTGTAGCTTATACCTTGACAAACTGCAGTTTCAAAGTCTTCCCCAACACCGGTATACATTTACATACAATTATCTCTAGCCCTGACTATTCCTGCAAAAGTGTCAAGAGGTTACTTTCAGACCCGCTGTAACAGTTTGCAGGCACAGAATCTCACAAATCCACTATAAGAAAAGCATGCAAGATGAAAAGTAAAAGAGGACACAGGAGAAAATCAAAGCTTTCAGCCGTTCACTGTTGAAAAGGAAGATCATCTGCACAAGAACGTCTCGCAACCACTGAGGGAACAGTGAAATCCGGATTACACCTGAGAGCATCACAGGAGAATATATATGCTGAATGTGAGTCATTCAAAATAACATCACCCCAAACACCGCGTAAATATCCAGACAACTGATCTAAGCATTTGAAGAACCCTTGACCTGACCGAAATGTTGTGGCATGACCCAAACTCAGCAGGTCAGTCAAGACAACCTCCAAAATTGATTTGAGCAGTTTTGCTGAGAGAAATGGTTCAAAATACCACTGGGTGGAGGAAGCAACTGTTTACTGAATGGATAATATGAATTAAAATACTGGGTTTTTTTTTTTTTCAGGTTTGGTGTTGATGAGGGGAGTGCTGATGGCTGTGGGGTACACCAGACCAAAAATACGGCTAAACACACTGTACAAAAATATATATGATCAATATGTTATGACAACATCTGTTTTTACCTTGCTTTAACTCATCAAAATAAGTTAAGCAGTTCTCAACTTTTTTTTATAAGTTACACAAGATTAAACTCATGTTTAAGTCAGTTTAATTTAATTTAAGTAGAAATGACTTAAACATCCAAGGTGATTTAAAAAAAAATTGTATACAGTGCACTGATGTAGATTAATTAGTGGCTTTGAGGTTGGTTGACAAATGTAAGATTCATGAAGAGGCAAAAATGGAAAAGCTATCAAACCATTGTTTTGGCCAATAGATAATAAATCATGTAAAATTACATCACATAAACATGGAAATATATGGTAAAACATGCTTTTCTGACACGGTAAACTTGCTCAGTAACTCATGGTCTCATGAAATGCGAGTCAGATAAAAGAGCTCAAAGTAGAAGCTAAATGAAAAATGTGTTTTTACCTAACGATGACTTTTGTTAACACTATCATTTTAGGTTTAGGGTAAACTTTATTTATACGTTATTAGGGTAGAGCTTTAACCTTTTAGCGTCAATCACTGAATTTTATTTTCAAACTGCCACGATACATACAGCAACCAAAAAAATGCTGGGTTGTTTCAACCCATGTTTGGGTCAAATATGGACAAACCCAACCATTGGGTTTAACAATTTGATAACACTTTAGTTTAGGGTGATTGAATATTCTCACTCGTTCTTATTAGCATGCGTATTACTAGGATATTGGCTGTTTATAAGTACTTATAAAGCACATATTAATACCTAATTCTGCATGACCATATCCATATTAATAAGCAGTAATTGGGGTTTATTGAGGCAAAAGTCGTAGTTAGTTAATGGCGAGAATTGGACCCTAATCTAAAGTGTGATAAAAATTTTATTTGAATTACTCTTTTTTTGTATTTTTTATTTTTTATAAAAAAATACAAATTGGCTCCATATGAGCCAAACATGGGTTGAAAAAACACAGCATTTTTTTTATTTTTTTTTTAGAGTGAAGCATCTATGAAATAAATGCAGTTATTGAGGGAACTAATCCTGGTCTCCTCAATGTCAAAAAAAAATGTATATGGAGTTAAAGATAGCTCTAAAGGGCTTTTACTTGTACAGAACATGTGTCTGTGTTCAGTCTTGTTCCTCCTCCTCACTGTCCTGATCATGGTACTCCCACTGAGAGATGAGTGTTCAGCTCTGACCAGCCGTTCACCCCACACTTCTCTCCAGTTACTGCAACACACAAACACATTATCTGATATCCTTGTGGGAACTTCACATATGGGATTCTGTATATATTTTTAGACATGTTTTTGCCACACAAAGAAAACTAAACAAACACTAAATAGCCTTCATTTCTAAGCAAAAGTTCTGTTTTCTTTCAATTTTGCGATGAAATATGACCTGTTCTTCATCCATTAACTAGTACTATCACGACCACTACTACTTCTGTCAACACAAACATAAATACATACACTTACCCAGTGAATAACTGTTTCTATTTGTACTAAACTCACACTCATTACTCATTCATCCCAGCACACATGCAGGCTTGCTGGCCGTTTGATCTGAGCATCAGTGTAGACGCAGTGGTTACAGGCAGACAATGTCTCACCCAGCAGACTTCAGTGAATGAATGCTGTACGGACAAGCCTTTGTGCTGAACATGATGGAGCGTCAAGAGCCCTGCGTCTGCACCACACTGCCCACATGTGTTCACATCTGTCACTGCAACACACCACAACTCAACACAACAAACGCAGGCCTCAAAATCAAAGAAATTAAAATCAGAGTTGTGTGGCTTTTAGTCAGTGAGTTTTAGCGTTAATGCTATTTATGCTACTGTACTCCTAAACACTGACACATTTTTTTATTTTGTTTTTATGTACAGCTTTTCTCTTCTGGAAAAAAAAAAACAAAGGAAAGAAAATGATGACTCATCCTGCACTCAGGGGTGTGTACAAATCTTTGTCCAATCAAATGCCATCTAGACTGAGAATGTCCCACCCCCTAATTCCGCCTGACCCGCTATATAGTGTCTATTAACAATGTATTGTTATGTTAACAGCTATTGTCTATTAAAAAATAACAACAGTCCCATTTAAAGGAGTAGTTCAACGTGATTAAGTAATGCGTGGCGCATCACAGCTATAGTGCAAGACAAGCATTTGTGGTCAAAAATTATATATATATATATTATTTTTTTTATTTTTTTTTTTATTTTTTTTTAAATGACCGATCATTTCTCTTGATAAGACCCTTATTCCTCGGATGGGATCATGTAGAGCCCTTTGCAGCGGCATTGAAACAGCAATTTGGACCTTCAAATCATTGGACCCCATTAAAGTCCATTATACAGAGAAAAATCCTGGAATGTTTTCCTCAAAAATCGTAATTTCTTTTCGACTGAAGAAAGAAAGACAAGAACATCTTGGATGACATGGGGGTGAGTATTATCAGGAACTTTTAATTCTGAATTCTAAGTGAACCAATCCTTTAAATAGGAAATATGTCAACACATAAAACTCAATAAAGCACCAAATGTGAGTACAAACTGACTTTGAGTATTAAAACAAAGTTATATTTTTTTCATGTTGAAGGAATAAGTTTCAAGTAAGCAGTTCAATCAAATATAGAAAAATAAATATTTTGGAGGGAGGGATTCTAACTAACTTGAAAAGAGCAACATTTTAAGTACTAAATAAGTGATATTTTAAGTACAAGCTCATGCTCAATTTGAATAGCAGGTTTTCCTATTTTCCACAAGCCAAAATGCTGTGCATGTACAGAAGAACTAAGACAAGATGTTCGAAATGATGATAAAATATTAATGCATGGCTCTGTTTCTTGATATCTGTTATACCAGCGTTCATCCATGTCCGCGCCGAGCTGTTGGTGGTCCAGCACGAGTCAAGCTGTAGACTGAGAAAGACTAATGGGATAGAGAAATATGTCAAACTGATCTGTGCCAAAGCTGGAGCGAGGAGGTTAACTGCATTTTCACAATATGTGGGACTGTTATATAAACCTATTTCACTGATATTAGTCACTCAATTAGGAGGGAGGAGAAAGTTTATTTATATAATGTTTATATAATTTTATGATGCTTTTTCAGGTCCAGGATGAGTTTCTTTTGCAAATATGTTAGTGTCCTTTAATGTTTTCTGCATGCTCACATTGACACGAGTCCTGTTCATAGACTTTCTACAAGGGACATTAAAATCCCAGCGTGTTGCTTCTAATGTTGTGTGATATTGAGTGAGTCTTTGTCCTTGGGAAGCTTTGTGTGCTAATGTTGCGCTCGCACCTTCACCACGTCTTTTCATTCTGAATGAGTGTAGCTGCATTTTTCATCCTGACATGTTGTGCGCCATTTACTTCAAGAATAATACTGTATATTACACAAATAATACTCAAGAGTGGCGAAACAAATCTTGAGTCTCAGTGGCAAACAAATCAGAGAGACACAGTGAGTAATGACCGTGAAGAGCCTGAAGCATTCTGATCCACTGACTCCCTTCATAGTGTTCACTGCTCCTTACACACTATGGCTGCGTCCGAAATCGTCCCCTATACCCCCTATAGGTTAAATTGCACACTATTTGGGGTGCAGCCATTTGTAGTGGTGTCCGAAACCATGGTGAACGTTATCGAGTGCACTCATTCAATCCCATAATGCACCCCAATAACGAGTGCTCAACGGCTAGAGAATACCCATAATGCACTGTGACGGTCGCTTCGAATTCCTGCATCTGACCTGAAGATGGCGCCCTAAGCTGAATCATCCATTTTCCAAAACGATGGTCCAATGTGGGTACAGTGTAACATCATACAGGTATAAATTCATTTTTTATTTATTTATTTATTTATTTTTTAAAAAATGTATTGATTAATTTATTATTATTTACGCATTAGGTCCGTAGGCAGTGAGTAGATGGTCTTTTGAGGCTGTTCGAACGTATTCGAACACATGAGCATCTACACTACAAAAGCAATCCGGTCAAATGCGTTGGACAAGCTCAAAACGTTTTAGACTTTTAGACACCTGTATTTAGCGTCAACCACTTGTGATCCGATCGAATAAATCGCATCTTAATACCAGGCCTGAGTGTCTGAATTCACTCACTCGTTTTCAATCACTCCTTCAAGTGGACTATATTAATGGATTAATGTAGGGAGTAGTGAATTTTAAACACAGCTTATGTGTAGAAGTTGACAATATTAGTTGTATGAAAAATGATGTCAATGCTTGTGGTTTCTCTTGCAAATGTGTTGTGTTCCCCCGAGAAACTTTACGTCCGCTCGCAAACATTATCGGAGGAACGCAAAAGTTTTGTGAGGGAAAATAAAAAGTTTATGAGAGAACATTGAAATATATTTTTCCTCCCATCTCATATTTTTTTTTCCATCAGTAAGTTCCTCTAAGGGCTCAGTACATTTCCAATGCCCTTCAATGTACCAAATATATTCTATAATTTACAGTGTGCATTTGTCTTGACTAGCAACACATGTATCTGGCATTGCCAATTGACTATTCACAAGCTGCATGAATCTGAAATCAGTTGCGTTTAGTTCAGCTATACTTTGTTTACTGACTGAGGTGCTGTGCAATGTCTAATGGGTAATCCCTATCTTCCTCCTGTGAAGTAATATATTTATGTACACTATTGATGTTTCCTATGCTGTGTCCTTCAAACCGAGCATGTTCTTTCCCTACAATATGGACTCTCACAGTCACTCAAGGTGGTAAAAAACCCTGTAAAGTCCACTTCGAAGGGCATTGTCAGGTTCTAAGAACTTACTGTGTGTGAGCGAGTGAGTGAATGATTATGACAGGATGTGCAGTTGATATGAGGGCCACTAGAGGGCCACAGGGGACCATCTGGAAATCTACAAAGGTGAGATTGAGGGTATGAAGGGAGGAGGTGAAAAAACCTCTAATGTAAATGGAGCTGATGACTGTTCAGAATGGAATAGGCCTACTAGTGTACTGCTTAGTGCACACTAATACTGCCTGTTGTTTTAAGTATGTGAAACAATATTAGGCCTATGCAACATATTGTTGTCATTTGACCTCATTCCATGTGTAATAGTTGAGTCATGTCCAGTTGAAAGTTCTTTTTTTTTTTTATATCTTTTTTCAACAGGGACGTGCAGAGAGTTCCTCAGGGGCAGGGGCTCAAATGTAAAAAGGGGGCTAATATATAGAGAGTACTGGTCACAAGTTTGAAAACATTACTATTTTTAAAAGTTTCTGAAAGGAATCTTTTCTGCTGACCAAGGCTGCATTTATTTGATCTAAAATACAGAAAAAACAGTAATATTGTGAAATATTACTACAATTTAAAATAGTGGTTTTCTATTTTAATATACTTAGTTATAACCTTTGATTCTTTTTTCACGATTCTGAGTTTAAAAAGAAAAAAAAGAAAAAAAGAACAGCATTTATTTAAAATAGCCAAGACATATTTTGTACCAATATGCAATATATTTCAAAAGTTTGGGGTCAGTAATTTTCTTTCTTTCTTTCTTTCTTTCTTTTTTTCTTTTTCTTTCTTTCTTTCTTTCTTTCTTTCTTTCTTTCTTTCTTTCTTTCTTTCTTTCTTTCTTTCTTTCTTTTTAAATAGGCTAAATAAATACTTTTATTTAGCAAGGTTGTGCTAAACTGATAAAAAGGGATAGTAAATACTTATAAAATAATTTCTATTTTAATTAAATGCTGTTCTTTTAAACTTTTTATTCATCAATGAATCCTGAAAAAAGTATCACAGCTTCCAAAAAATCATTAAACAGCACAACTGTTTCCAACATTGACAATACATCAGCAGAATGATTTCTGAAGGATTATGTGACACTGAAGACTGTTATGGCTGTTGAAAATTCAGCTTTGCATCAAAGAAATAAATTATATTTTAAAGTATATTAAAAAAAGAAAACCATTATTTAAATTATATATATTTTTTGATCAAATAAATGCAGGCTTGATGCACATAATGACTTCTTTAAAAAAAAACATTTTTGACCAGTAGTACTGTACTATATGCTATTGCTGCATAATTATCAAAAATGTTAATAAAATAAAGTCCTTTCATGTCACCATTTCGCGTGTTGTTGCCCGCCTACACTTAAAGGGCACCTATTATGCCCCTTTTTACAAGATGTAATATTGGTCTTGGGTGTCCCCAGAATGCATTTGTGAAGTTTCAGCACAAAAACCCCACAGTTAATTTATTATAACCATTTGAAAATGTCATTTTTGGGGCCTGTTTTAAAAAGAGCTGTTTTGGAGTGTACCACCTTAAATGTTAATGAGCTGCATATCCCCGCCCTGCTGCTGCACCCAGATGATGAAGAGACACGAATGAGAATGGTCTAAACGTCTCGGAATGGTTATTTGATACATTTATGTACTTACAAAGTTTTAATCGCGTCCCCTTTGCAATTATGGATGTGCAACACACACACACACACACACACACACACGAACTGTGAAAACGTTCGCGCAATTTTTTGAAACTACACACACACACACACACACACACACACAAATACTGTGATAACGTTTGCTAAGTACAAACGATTTATTAATTTTTTTCTTAAGGGGAGGGAGATAGACGTTTATATACTGTCTATGGAGATAGAGCAGACCTTGATTTATTTACATTTGTAATTGCTGCAAAAATGATAGCCTACGTGACATAAAACTGTCTGACGTTGTTTGTTGAGACATCTATGACGACGACAATAAATAGCTTTAGACGCATTTGTTGTTGAACTGGCTGACATCGATTGAAATGACTATTTGCTCAAAAATCATAAAATACACTTACTTCTGGAGGTGACGTTGAAACAATGGAGGATGCAGATCACCGAGGGCGGGGTCTATGCCAAAACCATACTGTCAATCAAACCGCGTCGGTGGGGCTTAGCGCATTTCTACGTCACAGTGAGGGAAATCTAGAACAGGGCGTTCTGAGACAGTGCTTGTGATTTATTGAGATGGTAAAAAAACTACTGGGTGGATTTTATCATTCTAGGGTGGTTTTGCTCACACACTGCCAATACACATTTATGTTCAAACACCATGTAAAAGTGAATTTTGCATAATAGGTGCCCTTTAATAGGCCTGTAGGGGGACGGCACCTGAGCATTGGGTCAACTATGATAGTTTGATGGTAAACGGTGGATCAATTATACATAGGCTAAATACAAGTGACTTGAATACTATACATGCTACTTTTGGTGCTGGTTTTGTGCAGTGCTTTGTAGTCAATTAACATCCATTAGTTCAACGACGCAGATTCAGATCGCTTCATAAATGTAAATTTGTCTGTCCATGCAATTTTCAAACGATTTATGAAAATGACCAAAAAATGACCGCTCCACTTCACATTGTCCAATGAAATTTGAACTTGTGCCCAGATGACGATTGGTCGGTGTATTATACATGACAAACAGGCATCAATGAATTATGTAATATTTTAAAATTTGTGATATGTGGATTTTTTATTGAATCGACACACTGCCTTTAATTATAAAAAAAAAAAAAAAAAAAAGTTTAACAATTGTTTGGTTTATTTATTTCTTCCTGCCAGGTAGGCTACTCACTGAAAGAACCATAATTGGTTCGAAAGAATCGGTTCCGAGCAGACTGTGGGATACATAATAGTGCATTTTCGTTTTAAAACGCATAACTTGTGCTACGTTTACGCCGTCCACACACACTACTCCTGAGTTTAAACCCTCGAAAACGGAGACTCCTTCAAGTCCGAAGCAAGACACACGCAAGTTGAAGTTACGCAACCCATAGCAACGCGTTGGCAACAACGCCTCAGACTGACAGATAGGCTACATAAAAAGTAAACGGCTACTTTAGTTTTGTTCACATTGTCGTGTTAATTAATCAAATGCATTTTGTTTTATTAACCACAATATTGTCATTGATATTTATTTGAGAGGGGCACTTTTGATTAATTTTCAAAAAGGGCAGGGGCTCGAGCCCCCAAAGCCCCCCACCCCCCTCTGCACGTGCCTGTTTTTCAAGAAAATGCACATGCAGCTGATATTAGGCTATAGTATAATAGCTCATCATTCAAACTAGAAATGTAAGGTCAAGTAAAGTGCATTGCATTCTGGGATACAGTATTTCACACTATGTGCTCTGTGGTATAATGCACATTTATAAAACAAAGTTATGTGTGAGTCTGATTGGATGATTACCAATCTGTGAAATAGGCAAAAAATACATTCTATAAAAAATGCAGTAAGCAAGTTTTCAGTTGTGCCAATGACCTATGTTGTTTTGGCAGAAGTCATCTTTATTTCAGTTATTTATATTAATAAATTCAACTATTTTTAAATCTATATGGTGAAGATGGTGATAGATAGACATCGTGAGCATGTAAAGTTGATCAAACCTAAGCCCTGCTTTATAATTATCACTTAAGTTATTTTGTAAAAAGATTAAATTAACAAATCATTTGAGTCATTTTTGTTAACACACAGATGATCACACGATTTCAGTGTTTACCACTTCATTATCACTTCACACTGTACACAATATTATAGGACTTTTTCATTTTATACAGTCCTAAAGGAACTGTAATTAACCCTTTGCTTTCATTATATGGAAAAGCGCTGCCAGGACCTTTAAAAAAATCCTATTGTGTTTCAAAGAAAAAAGTCATTCAGGTTTGGCATGACATGAGGGGAAGTAAACCATTCGAAAGTTTTTCGGCTGGTAAGATTTTCTTAGTGTTTATGAAAGAAGTCTCTTATGCTCACCAAGGCTGCATTTATTTGATCTAAAATACAGTGATAACAGTAATATTGTGAAATATTATTACAATGTAAAACAGCTGTTTTCTATGTGAATATATTTTAAAATGTAATTTATTCCTGTGATCAAAGCTGAATTTTCAGCATCATTACTCCAGTCTTCAGTGTCACATGATCCTTCAGAAATCATTCTAATATGATGATTTGATAAAGAAACATTTCTGAATATTATCAATGTTGAAAAAGATATTATGCTTAATAATAATAATAATAATAATAACTGTATATATATATATATATATATTCAGGATTCTTTAATCAAAACATTTTTGTGTATTTGAAATAGAAATTTATACATATGAATTTTCACTTTCAAATTATTTAACGCATCTTTGCTGAATAATGCTGGGGAATAAAATCTTACTGACCCCAAACCTTTGAATGGGAGAGTAAATGGCGAAATTTACATTAGTGAGTGAACTATTCCTGAAGTTAAGGAAACATTCCATTTTATCACTTTGCAAACATTATGGGAACGTTACTTTTGAATTTTCTTTGTAATATTCTGAAACAAGTTGCATAGTTAAAAAAATGTTAGATGAACGTCCAACTAAAAACCTTTTGTCAGGGATGTATAAACAATGTTTTTGTGCTAACCTTTTAAGAACATTATTAAGGACCTGATACATTTAAACGAACATTCTAGTAATGTTACTAGTAAGTATCTTTGACAGAACCTTGTCAGAAGTTCTGAGAACGTTCTCTGTAAGCTGGGATGTCAGAATGGCATTAATAACATCACTTAAAGCACCTTAAATGAACCGTGAACCATGATCACAGAGTAAGTCGTGTACGAACGTCTGATGCTCTTAACTGCAGTACAGCAGCCGATGATGCCTCAGGGAAAGATGTGACCGGTGCCACGCGCCAATCAAACACTTCACGCCAGCTGCTCACTTATCTATTAGCACTTGTGCTAACAGATCTCGCTGTGTAATCAGAACGTCACAGCGCGGCGTTTGGATGGATATTGTGTGTGAGTAATTGATGAATGTTGGCGTCAAAGCACACATTGCTAGACACAGTGCCCACATGCTGAACGACAGTGATAAGGAGGGTTGTGAAATCACACAGAGCTATTTCTGCTTGTCTAGGCTTCTATCAAATGAGCTGAGCTGAGCTGAGTGTTTGTGTATGGCACATATGGCTACCGTGTGTGTGTTGGTGTGTTTATGTTGGAGTGTATATGAGGGCTGATAACACATTGTTGTTTTTGGGAGCTGATGCGTGGAGTGAGCGTCTCTGTCAGCCCATCAGATGAAGTTCCTCTGATCGGTAGCAGGAACGGAGGCCTCTGCTGAAAGGAGCCTGTGTCTTTCTCTCTCTCACTGACTCACACACACGCGCGCATGTGCATGCTCAAAGAGCAGAGGGCGCCAAGATCAACATGCTTCATTTACAGATTCACTGAATCTTCTCTGGTCCAGCGAGAAAACACAGACAAGTTTGTGTCACTATCTGGGCTACTCCGTGCCCTCTCTCTCTCATTCTCTCAAACACTCTCTGTTGCTGCGTCCCAATTCGCAAGTATCCATCCAAAATATTATCCAAAATTAGAATTAGTTTGTCTCAAATCACAGAATGTTCTTCTTTTTTTTAAAGAAGATTCATTTTTTTCTTTTATTATGATAGGATAGTATAGAGTGGACAGGAAGCGAGGTGGGGGGACAGGATCGGGAAAGGTCCATGAGCCGGGACTCGAACTCAGGTCGCCCGAATCGCAACGGCACTATTTGTCGGCGCGCTGCCCGCGAGGCTATTGGCACAGACAAATCACAGTATGTTGAAATAAAGGTGCGTTCACACCATGTCAAAGATGTCCTTGTAGAACTCGGAATTCCAATTTGTAAACTCGGAATTTCTGAGAGCTCCGAGTCTGAGGATGTGAAAAGCTCCAAGTACAATGCCATGGGTTCTTGTCTCGTAATTACGGTAATTATGACATGGTGTGAACGCAGCATGAATATCCCAAAGGTATCCAGATATTAATATTCACAGTCTATAATATTTATAGTCAACTATATTTACAATGGAAATTCAAAGTGCAGAACCATTCACACTCTCTAACGTCTAATATTGCTCACAATCAATTGCGCACTGGACAAGGATTCAATTAGAGATACAAAAATAAAAAGCATTAAAAAAACAACAACATGGTGGCGGTTAAGTTGAGAGGTTTAGAGAAAAAGGGTTTGAGTGATTAAAGGTAGAGTCAATTTGAGAGTCAAAGTGTCAATAAACACTTTTTGTTTATTCTGGTTGAAACTCTCTCCACATCTTGATACTGTAGCAATCAATAACAGAAGTTGTCTAAATATTAAAACACCTATATCTTCTGTGGAAGTTTCAGGGCCAAAAAAAATATTTGTCCAATTATTGCATTCGGTCCAAATAAAATGATAGGATGACCTACCTGCCTGTTAACATATGCCCCTGGTTTCACAGACAGGGCTTAAGACTAGTCCTAGACTAAAATGTAAGTCTGAGCTGTTTCCACTGAAATAAACTTGCACTGACTGATCTTAAAAATATATCAGTGCCTTTTTAGTTTTAAGATGCACATCGGTAATGTTTTTTTCTAAGCATGTTTATAAAAATTACTTAAATGTCCTAATTGATCTATGGTCTAATCCTGGCTTAGTCTAAGCCCTGTCTGTGAAACACCTGTCATGATGTTTTATTAAAGGGGTCATCGGATGCAAAATTCAATTTTATATGGTGTTTGCATATAAATGTGTCTTTGCAGTGTGTGGACACAACCACCATACAATGAAAAAAATCCATGCACTCCTTTTTTTTTTTATCCTCAAAAAGCCCAAACACTCTCAATAATCAAGCCGTTTGGATTTTCTGAGCAAAAAATTTTCTTGTGGAAAATGGGTATCCGATGACCCCTTTAACAAAGTTTGGGAGGAGCACGTTCAGATAATTAACACTAACACGAGTGGAGAGCCTTCAATTAATCAACGATAAAACCACTTTCTATACACGGGAGGGGGGTGTTCGGGCTCTGGGTTCGGGCCAAATTTGGAGCCCGGAGCCCTCCCCCCGGACAGCACGCCAAATGCGCATAAAGCTTTACTCCCTCTAATTAAATGTAAGTGTGAACTCGTGAAATGTATTTCCGTAAAGCTATGCAGAGTTGTAGACACAGTCACGGCGCGTTGTATACAAACATTAGCCACCTTTTACAGTTCCTCCTGAACCAAAACAACAAGCTTATGCTGTGTTCACGCCATGTAGCAACATTAATTACGAGATGGCAACCTGTGACGTTCAACCCAGAGCTGTTCACGTCCTCAGACTCGGATTTATGCGTTTCTATATCAACACTATCAACGCCAAAATGAATCTGCAGCAGTCAGGTGGTACAAGTCCGAATTCTGCAAGTTGTTTGCGTTCATTATTATTGTAATGTTATGTGCTTTGAGACATGAGGTAATTTAATGTGTGTGTGACGCTCTAGTGACGCTTTGCAGACTGTGTGTGTTCATGTGTTTTGAAGGAGGTGTGGCTTTGGAGACGTTCTGAAGGGAGGTTGGGATTTTATGCTTTCAAAGCTAGCTTGCTATTGCTAGCCTCTCCGAAATTGCCTACCAACATATAAGCATAGGATAATGTACATCCAGTCAGTTCTTATTTGCTAAATAAACCTGACAGAGTGATTAGGACCCCGACATGAAGTCCTCCAGTTTTATTTTACAGCAAATACAGTCATTTTTTATTCGACAGTAAATACAGTCGATAATTCCGACAAGCAGAATTTAAATGAAACTAGAGAGAGTGTGCCTGCGCTGACACAAAATATGCTTTTGTTACAGTGTTCTTTTTTATTTGTGAAGCAACGGAATGAATATGTCCTCATGCGCCCCATAGAGAAAGACTGTATCCCATGGGAAAGCAACAGCCCAATGGTAAAAAGCCCTGAAGGCTCCGGATGTTGAGGGATGTACATTGCATTACAACATCTGTCACACAGGATACAGGTGTCTGCAAGCAATTTAAAGGTGTTGAAAGAGTAACAATGCTTACAGTATTATTAGAGATGAAAGAGCGAGTGAATATTCGGATGGAAATGAGATGGAGTGAACAGGAAGTGTGAGTTGCATGTGACCATAACATATATTGCCCATATATATTGAATGACTGGACAGTGGTATGCACTTCCTGTCCTTGAGCCAGACAGAGAAAAAAAGACACTATGAGATAGACGCCATAAACACAACAGTACTGCAGTGACGCAGGCTGTAATGTAAACACACACCCCATCCTGATGCTCATCAGAACACAGGTTAGTAAACACATCTACCCGTGTTTGTGGTCTGTGTAAACCAGCCTCCACTGCACCTGCATCAGTATTTTGATCATTTCCAGTAAAGATATCTAAACATCCTTATACATACATTTACATGAGAAGCAAAATTATGTACATAATAACCCTGGAAACAATATATCTTGAGTTAATGGCTCTCTGGAATTCTTGATTCTGATTGGTCAGTTGCAGCATTGTGCTGTATTTAATTTTTTTGTAAGTATAATAATGATAACTTTATATTTTACTGATGTCCATGGCGGCATACCAGTCCTATGTTCAGGTCTCTGGTACAGTCTCTCTTTTCATTAAAGCAGGGCCGTAATCACCCTAAGTGGTCTAACAGATCGTCAGTGTCAAAATGATGGCCAATCAGATCAAAGAAGGCGGGGCTTACTATTCACTGAAGACGAATTCCAATGCAGCGCTTTAGATTTTACAGTGTAATATTTAGGAGTGCGTAATAAGATGTAAATTGTTGAACATTTAATATTTGATAACTGTTTTCGATAAATATGTTCAACGACTTACAGTAACATACAGTGATTCAAACTACTCAACTTGTTTTCAATGGAATTTCGCCCTTTTGTATTGATATGCTGTCGCTTACATGATCCATGTCATTCATAACTAAATGTGGCGAGACAAGAAACATTTGGGCAGATTAGACATACAAATAAGAGTGAATGTGTGCACTTCACAACTAAGCTAAGCTATAATTAAACAATTAAATGGTATTTAAGGGAATAAAGAAAAATAATTAAGAATGGTAAAATAAATTCTTGGTCTAATTGTATACAATTAGACCAATGTATACCATTCTTAATTATTTTTCTTTATTCCCTTAAAGGTGGGGTATGTAATTCTCTTTTTTGGCCATTTTTTCAAAATCACTTAAAATCCTATTCCTAACCCACTTACAGCCACTGAGTTAGAAGCACTGAAATAAAAATTAAGCAATTTAATCATCTGTGGAACGGGCAGGACTCGAAAAACTCCAGCCAATAATTTCCAAGACCACCTAGAATCATTGGACAGTAAGTGCGTCAATCAAACGGTCGTACCATCCCCCCCCCCCCCCCCCCCCCCCCTCCCCCCATCCATGTCCATGTTCTTTGAATGGGTGGAGTCAAAGGAAAGAAGGTAGGACCATTTGAGTTTTGAGTTTTCAAAATCTGCCGGCCGTTTTGCAAATCACATACCCCACCTTTAAATACCCTTTAATTATTTTAATTTCTTTAAATGAAAAGACACAAAGAGCTGCATGACAGAGAAGACATGTTACACGGAAGCTTACCACCATACGGGGCAGTGCTCTTCTTTTCTACTGTTGCTCGGTGGGACTCATTAGCTTACAGTGCATAAATTATTAAATGTATTAATAATTTACAGGAGTAAAAATGAATGTGCAATAGTTTGATATGTCCAAAAATTCACCATTGTGAACAAAGAACAAAGTAATGCTGCTGTGTAAGATGGATGACTGCGGGATGTGGGATTCGGACTGACACTGCTAGAATAGAGAGCAGATGTCTCCGTCTCGCAGTGTTTTAGGCTGGCACAGAATAAAGTCTGACTGTCAGCATAAAGTCTGGTCCTCTTTGCAGTACTTTCTAACTGCCCACTTAAACAGGAAGAGACTGTCTGTCCCACAGGTAAAAACAACCAATGACAGTTCATTTTGTCCTTGTGTGCAATTTATACTGAAATTATTTTGTTATTATTTCTTTAAACAGGATAAATGTACATGAAAAGATGAATTGCATAATGTTATAAGACTTGTTTTAGAGAATACTGAATGAAGTACATTTTCCTTAAACTATTGGCCTTTTTTCTTGTTTTAAAGGAATATAGATCACTTCAAAATGAAAATTCTGTCATCATTTACTCACCCTCAATTTGTTTCAAACCTGTATGAATTTATTTCTTCTGCTGAACAAAAAAGAAGATATTTTGAAGAATGTCAGTAACCAAACAGTTGATGGACCCCATTGACTTCCATAGTATTTTTTCCTACAATGGAAGTCAGTGGGGCACAAAATAGAATTTTCAGTCTGTCCTTCACACAAGTCTTCTGACTTCAGAAGACTTGGAATGTAGCTCATGCATTGTATAGAATTGTATTCAGAGCTTGTCAGTATCCTATCATTATACAGTTTCATTCTACAGAAAAGGCAGCGTGAACTTTTTCTGAATTTCTCCTTTTGTGAAGATGGAAAATCATTCAAAAGTAAATGATAGCAGGTTTTGATTTCCATGTGAGCTATTCTTTTAAATGGGAACAACACTATCTCATAGTGGGGATCAGCATCCAAAACCCAACATATGCTGGTCTTTTCAGAAGGGTAACGTTTCACACACACAGCTGTCCACTCCAGGGAGACTGATGGATACCAGTTTGTTCTTTGCTTTTATGAGATTCTGATGCAAACTGAATTGTAGTACAAAGTGTAACTGAAGTCTAATGGCTAATAACTGGGCAGAATCAAAGAGGACTCCCAGCATTTAAGGACGGGGAAACATAATTCCTTTTATTCTCTGTTCCCGGGCCTGTGGTTTGAAAAGGCTTCTGGTAGAAGACCGTCCTTGTCTCTAGGGTCGGGGTGGAACATGTGAAAGACGATACCCACACGCAAACTTCAGCACTAACCAGACTCAAGAGAACAAAAGTCCAATAACAACACAAGAACGCCAGTCTCAGAAACACACACAAGCACACACCATAGCGTGCACTTGGACACAGTGAATCCTGTCACACATTGAAATGATTGTGGCTTTATTAAAAAAAACAGATTATGGGGACTGCCAAAGTAAAGTAACTGCAAAACTTAATAACTAAGTAATTACGGACAAGGAATAATTCACACAAAAATAAACATTTCACTACTTATTCATCCTTTAGTAATTTTAGGGTGCACTTATAATACGTGACATCAATTTACTAAAAAACTAATTATTTTGCATTTTTCACATACATACAACAGCGGTGTCAAAACGATCCCCATTCACGTGGATCTGCGAAAACGACTACAAATGTTGTATTATTCATTCCAGAGCAGTAGTTGGTGACATTACTTTGTAAAGAAACACTACGTGCCTATAGACTGGAAACCGTAATACACATGCACATGACGTCACTGTTTTGCACATTCACCTTTTTGTAGTTTACACGGAGATAAACATGAACTTTGAAACCCATTTTCAAAAGTATTCAGGCCCTGAGAATGCATGTAAATTAATGGCCAAAATGCTCAAAAAGTTTTCAGTTTTTAGTTGAAAACTGTGTTGTGTAAACCTAAGCCCCCGTTTTTTATAATATCAGATCATTGTGGCAAGCTGTTTTCCAAATCAAACAAACTTAGTTTTTTTCCGGATTTTGTTCAATATGACGTCACATCAGTTCGTTCCTCGATTTTGTTTGAGGTGTATCTCTTTAACCGTCAGGCCGCCCACACTAGCTCTCACGTACAGCAACCTGAGATCTCTGTGAAACTCTATAATAAAGAATTAGATTAAATACAACCCCCTACCCCCCCCCCCCCCCCCCACCCACCCCCCACCCCCCTCTAATACTTTTCTAGGCCTCCGTCCCAAAGGGCCTATCAGCTTTAAGAAAGAGCAGACATGATACTGTCTGCGTGGCTGGATATTGCCATTTTGATGGAAGGAACCATGTGATTCTAGCAAAGCTTTGATATTCTCCAATAACTCAAGAGAATGACTTAGCAGCTTCCCCGAAGATGTTGATAAACCGATAAGATGTTTGTGAGGGGGGAAATGAGAGAAGATAATTAAACATGGATGTATTTTCGCATGGAAGTTTGAACAGCTCATTCCCTCTTTTTGTGCACAAATGATTCATACTCAAGTTGTTTATACGTGTCATTCCCGAGTTAATGCACATGTAGGAACACAACAACTTAAGCTCCGACTGTGTGTGTGTGTGTGTGTGTGTGTGTGTGTGTGTGTGTGTGTGTGTGTGTGTGTGTGTGTGTGTGTGTGTGTTATTTCTGTGGTGTTCCTCTGAGACATAGCTTTGTCAGCTTTTGTGACAGCCAATAATAATAATAATAAAAAAAAAACAGTCTGTGTGCTACATCTTGCATGCATTACAACACGTTGTACACATTATTTAAGAAGTTTATAAGTTTGGCAATGCTCAAAGAGGATTGACAGTAGTCTTACATGTGGGCCACTTTTGTTTGAAACATTTGGCTTGAAGATAGGAAAAGCATAAGAAACAATGATATATTACTTAATAAATTGCTGCCGTTTTCCTGGTAGATTTTGAAAATGGTAATCCACTCAAATAAAAGTAGTGAAGTTATATTCATTAAACTGTGATAAAGCAAAACTGATTTGATCTTTTTGTCACACTTTAAATTAGGTGTCTTTAAGTACTATGTACTTACATCAAAAAAGTAATAGTTACAGTAAACAAAATACTTATTGTGTTCAAGTTTGTATTGTTAAATACTTTAGCTGCTATTGACGTGGGATACGGGTAAGGTTAGGTTTCAATGTAGCAATGTCTGATACACAATGATGAAGTGATGTTTCACTCATAGTCACCGCAGGCAGAAAACAAAAGAATAGGAAGTATAATCAGCAAAACTTGAAAATGCTCAGAGATTTACTGCAGAGCAAGAACTGAACGCAATCAGATATTAGTGTCACTGTCACTTGATGGTGGATCAGGTGAAGAAGCTGTCAGCGATCAAAATATTGATTTTGAAGATGTTGAAAATGACAGTTTTGAGAATATGTTTGAGATTGCGAATATGATCCAGATGCTGAATGTACAGGGAAATGATCTCTGATGAGTACAGTGATGATGATGGTATAAACCATCTGCTCAAACTGAACCCTTTCCAGCTCCAAAAGGAAGCTCCAAAATATATATTTTTTATTATTCTGTAATTGTTACTCTAATATCAGGAGAGTTTTATATTATCGCGACAGTTAGCGATCCATCCGTGTTAGATATAGATCCAGTATGGTAAAGACCAACCAGATCTCACGGCAATTCGTACGAAATTTACGAGGTGGCTAATTCGTACAAATACATACGACCTCACTTGTACAAAATCGTATGATTTTTGCCAAATCGTACATATTTTATGAGTTGCCCAATTCGTATGAATTCGTACGAATTACCTACCCCTGACCCCACCCCATAAACCTACCCATCACTGGGGTTTAGACAAATCGTACGAATTCGTACGCGTGAGGTCGCATGAATTTGTACGAAAGCGTTGTAAAAACCGGAATATGTAATAATGATTGGTGAAAGATTCATGCATTTAAGGATTAAAACTTAATGAGGTCCAGGATGTCTGCCAATGGGAACATTAATCACCATAATGAACCACATCAAAACACAAAACTTATTAACATTATTATCCCACAATGGAGCACAAAATTATTCTTTTTTTCTGTGATTTGTCAGAAGAAAAAAACTTTCAATTATAACACTTTATTTACAGTGTTGTTACATGTTACATACTTACTGTAATAGCGGTATATTATGCATAATTACAACCTT
The DNA here is from genome assembly GCF_965113295.1 of Leuciscus leuciscus. Classification (NCBI taxonomy): domain Eukaryota; kingdom Metazoa; phylum Chordata; class Actinopteri; order Cypriniformes; family Leuciscidae; genus Leuciscus; species Leuciscus leuciscus. Next base: position 64,594,960 of record NC_138725.1, read on the forward strand.
AAATCAAACTCTAACCCTATAGTAAATGCATGTTGTTAATTAATACTGCTTAGTACTTGAAGCATTGTAGCAAGGACACCTTAAAATGAAGTGAAAAATCTGAATATTTTGTTAACAGTTGCTAATAAATTACAGTTAAATGTTTTCAAATCCTGGCAATATTGTTGTAAAACAGTGTGTGAAAATTCACTTTGACTTGTTGACAGTGACAGTGTAAGTCTTGTAAGTAATATTGAAAGTCTATCCAGTAAGAACGAGAGAGAAAGTGAGACAGTGAACGAGTGGAATGATTTATCACACCATCCTCTTCTCCCCAGGATTGACAGCTCTTCCTCCCTTTCAACGTCCCCTTGTTTATCTGGAGCTTTCTTTTCCCCCAGCTGATCTGCACTGGATCACTGCCTGTCACTGTATTAACAGAGCTTTTGTTTAGCTAACCGTTCTCATGTCCCTCTCATAGCTGTGGCTGGGAGGAATTCTCAGGTAATCCTTTTTTTCAGGAAGTATGCAGGTGAGCACATGCGAGGAGCCCGATCTCCAGCCGTGTCCGGGCAGGCCTGGTCCCCCCCCATCCCGACACACACCTGTGGAAAACAAGCCTGGCATTCCAAATGATCCCTCTGCCTTCCTGGTGAACCACAGAACTGTATAATTACAGGCACTGTCAGGTGGCAGTATTGTCCCACTGTATTTGACTGTCACAGATGGACGGATGGATGGAAAAATTGCAAGCCCTAATCTGATCGATTTCTCTGAGTCAGGGTGCACAGGTTTTAAAATATGAGTCTACTTCATTGTGTTTAAAAAATATTTTAAAAGGCACTAAGAAACAAGTAGGGCTGCATGGGCGATGTATAGAATTTCCAAAATATATATTCACAATGATATATTGCTGGCGATTTAAAAGTAAGCAAAATTGTGAATATCACATGGGATTTTAATGTGCTTGAATATTTCTAGTTTTAAAACTAGTAAAGAGAAATTTTGTATGTTTCTAGAGCATCAAATCATCATATTAGAGTGATTTCTGAAGGATCATGTGACACTGAAGACTGGAGTAATGATGCTGAAAATTCAGCTTTGATCACAGAGATAAATTCAATTTTATAATTTTATAATTTCGCAATATTACTGTATTGACTGTATTACTGACTGAATAAATGCAGCTTTGCTGAGCATAAGAGACTTCTTTCAAAACATTTTTTTTTATAGTTTTCCAAATTATATAATACGAGAGAAAAAATGGTTTATGTCATTTCAGAGCAAAAACATAAATACTTAACTCAAGATATATATAATATAACATATATATATTTTTAGAAAATATAAAATTTTATCAAAAGTCCAAAAAGAAAAGTAATATAATTATAATAATTTTTGAGTTTCTTCCCAGTCCTACACTGTAAAAAGTGATCAGTTGACTTAACTTTAAAAAGAGTGAGGAAACCTTTTGCCTTACAATCATTAAGTAAATAAACTTCATGTGTGATTGAAGAAAATATTAAGTTATGTGGAATTGTCAAGTTCAGGTTTCCTCACTATTTTTAAAGTCAAGTCACCTGCTCACTCTTTACAGTGTAGGACCTCATTTATAAAATGTGGTGTAACCCTTTATTTTAAGGTGACGTAGTTACATGTTACTGCATGTACTTACTAATAACAGTAAATTAAGCATAATTAATAACTAACCCTAAACCAAACCCTAACCATAACTCTATAGTAAGTACATGTAGTTAATTAATATTACTCAGCACTTATTTGAGTAAGTACAATGTAACTACGTCACCTTAAAATAAAGGGTTACACTTTATTTTAAAGGGATACTTCACCTCTGGAAAGATGAACGTGTATTTAAAATGGGTCATTTATGTAGAAGAAATGTGAAATTATTTTTGAATTTGGAGCTTTCTAGACTGAGAAAAGCCCAGAAATTTATTTTTGGCTTATGTGGATGAAAGACAACAACTCCCAGAATGCACTTGCTTCGCTGCCCTAGGAGGCCACTCCCAAGCCACGCCTACCAGTAAGAGCGCGCAGCAGTTAAACAACAAGGCTTAGCTACTAGTGAGTCTCCGTGACGACTCGAGTCTGCCCGGGATTTCGAGATTACCCAAAATGTCTGGGATTCGGCTTTTGCGTTCTACAGTCGCCATTCATCATGTTTACTGTGGCGAGCAGGACGAGACTGAGGGGCGCGGGAGAACGGCGCGAGGCCGGTGGCGTGATTACTGAGACGCACCGGTCTCGTAGGCTATCTCTCACGGAGGAGCGGGAATTTTCTTAGCAATGTTAAAACGCACATCAACCGATCACTTGTTTAGCGTTCATGTAAACACTACATTCAGATTCACCAATCGGAATGAATTCAGTTAGATTGAAACAAAACAGTGTGCATGTAAACAATGAATGGCGCCTGCAGAAAGCAAAAGCCGAATCCCGGACATTTTGGACGATCTCGACGGCCGGACATGTCCGGGAAAAAGAGGATGGTAACCCCTACTACTCAGCTTTCTCCTACTACTCAGCTTTCTCCACAGAGCAAGAGCCTGCTAGCTTAGCTTCCAAAGAAAGATGGCTGACACTATGTGTACATTCTGTGAGTGAGATCCCACCCTCTATGGACGGGTTGAGAACATGCGGGACAGCTCCTCCTACTGGCTGTAGTCTGTAGCCTCTGGCCAAAAAATCCTCCGATGACGCAAAATGACTATTTTTGCGTCATCGGAGGATTTTTTCCAGACAAAAAATACATAAATCTCTCGTCTCAGGGGGATATGAGTGTAGAAAGCATGGTAGTTCGAAAATACTACAGGTTTTCTACTAATACAAAGCTTAATGCTAAATCCTGAAGTATCCCTTTAAGGTGTCATTGTTACAGTGTAATTATATATTTAAGTACTATTACTAAAGTACTAAATAATTAACAACATGTACTAACTATAGGGTTAGGGTAGGATTAGGATTTGGTTGAGGGTTAATTTACTCTTATTACTATGGTAAGTACATGTAACCTATGTAACAAGGACACTGTAAAATAAAGTGTTACCAAATATTGCATAGAAACCGTCCTGTATTTGATCTTCCGATCATTTCTTAAGTGTGTGTACATGTGATACAGAGAATTAACATACGCACAAAAAGCATGTGTACGACTCTCTTCCAGAAATCTATAAATTGCAAACGATCTTGAAATTGTGCACATCTGAATGGTTTCAGATCTCCGCCTTGTGAACGCCCCATAATTAATGTCGTTACCATATAACAGAGCAGCAGTCAACGTCCAAATCCTTTACTTGATAATGGCGAGCGACAAGAATTGCATATACCTGCAGTTCTCCATCTCTCAAAGACCGTTTTTAGAAATATGAACGTTGTCATGGATTTTAACGTTTAACGTTTTCAATCGAGGCCTCTAGCATGAACAAGGTATCATTCAGTTTTGTTTTCATAATTTATGTCTATTAAAATACAGAACTTTCTCATTGTGAATAGACGAACAGTTGAAACAGTTGGACTACTTACATTACTACAGTCTACACGTGTTCTACTAAGTGTTGTCTGTACAACTTTTCATGTAGACTGCTGTGCTATTATTTGAAGGTACCATTTCATTGCATGCTGGTGTGTATGAATGGTTTCAGATACACCACTGAAAGAAGTGAACTGTGGAACATGTCGGCCTTTTCTTGTGTTATTGGTCAGTTCTTGGCAAGAATAATCTAGGTCAGACTTATTTGCCAATAGTCAAAAGTCTGGCTCTGCGAGACAAATCAATAGGCCGATCAATGTAAAATCCATGTACCCTGGAAATCCAGAGTTCTTGCGAGAGCACAAGTTGAATTTGCTCAGTGAGTTTACTCTGGCGTCGAGTAATGATGCTCATTAAACATGCCCTTGTATCCGAACTGCACCAATCACATCAGGTTATCTGATATGGTCAGAGGCGAGCTAAACAGATGACGACAGCGCTGTGACGTCGAAGTCATTAGTAAACATTACAAGATGGCTATGGATGAACACCAGTTGTTTGAAACGGCTTTGGCCGCTACAATGAACGAGTAAGACTTGGCTTTTTATCTAAAAGAGGAACAGAAGACGGCGTGTTCGATTCGTTCCTTTGAAAGAAGTGCGTTTTTGCTGTTTTGCCGACCGGATACGTCAAGAGTCATTACCAGTTAGCTCCGATGGTAGCTAAGCGCATGGGGCTTATTGTGATTGGTCGTAGTGTTATCCAATTGCGTGCAGTGAGATTTTCAAATGCACGCTTGGCGCCGCCCCTCGAGCTGGCCGAGTTTCATTAGTCGATGCCAGACCATTAATCTTTCAGATTTAGGTCTGGATTTCCAGGCAAAAATCAATGTGTATTTCCCTTCAGAAAGGGCCAGCTGAACAGCAGTGAAACACTTTTCTAAGACGACCATTTACAGCGGCCTCTAATAGCGTTCTGGAGCCTGTAAGTGCTCGTATAAACTTTACAACCTTTTCTTTACTCGTTTAGTGACATATGACACAAACCATTTTACAGAGTTGCTATCATTTGAGCTGTCTCCAGTAGTGCGCACACACACACACACACACACACACACACACACACACACACACACACACATAAACAGCCCCGGGCTGATGATAACAGCTGTAATGACTGTGTCCACACCCATGTGGAGTTGGGCCAGTCCTTGAAGTCGTTCCAGCTGTTTGTGAAGAAAGGCTGCAATCTTTCAGCCTCATGTCATAGTGCAGCACAGCATTCTCACATCTACATCAGTGTCACCTGACAATAACAGCAGCACAGCCTTTCCTCTGAGCAGACATTAATAATGGGACGAGGAACAATGCATTCCCTTTATTTATATCAAATTACTGATGCTGAAGTAAAACATTAGAGTGAGACTGTGTGAGAGATATTACTACATTTTTAGGATTGGCGGGGTTCCAGTGGACAAGTAGATGTACCATCCATCCATACATACATACATCCACACATCCCTCGATCTATCCATCCCTCCCTCATCCCTCCCTCCCTCGATCTATCCATCCCTCCCTCCATCCATCCATACATACATTCATACATCCATACATCCCTACATCCATCCATCCATCTATCCATCCATCCATCCCACCCTCCCTCCCTCCCTCCCTCCCTCCATACATCCCTCCATCTATACATATATCCCTCCCTCCATCTATCCATATTCCGCCCTCCATCTATCTATCCATCCCTTCCTCCATCTATCTATCCATCCCTCCCTCCCTCTATCAACCCTCCTGAAAAAGAAATATACTTGATTGTAGTTGAAATATATTCCCTTTTTCAATAGTACATTGCAAATATATCTTTAAATATAATAAATTAGCATCATGCTTTTACCTATTTTCACAATACAAATTTTAACACACTTATAACAAATAATTGTACTTAAGTATATTTTCTAAAAATATATTTTAGAAAAATATACTTGGAGTGAAAAAGTAAAAGTGTATTTATTTGCACTTCATTAAAAATATATGTTAGGTATATTTTAACTGTGTGCTGGAAATGATCATTGTAACAATGCATTGATAGTATACTTTTAAAATACATTATAGTATACAATAGTATTTTGTACAACGTGTAGTTTTATTTGTCTAATAATGTACATTTGTTATTGAAGACATAGTATGCAATTTGTAGTATTTTGAATGAGTCTATACTTTTTACTCAAACACATCACACCATGATAGCCTCGCCGACATGTGCTTCGGGAGACCCGAGTTCGAGTCCCGGAACGTGGACCTTTCCTGATCCCTCTTTCTCTCTCCCTTCCTGTCTAGTTACTGTCCTATCCTAATAAAAGGCAAAATAAAAATAAAATTATACACAAATACACTTATAGTATATTGCTTGTATGTTTTGAAGACACTCGTAATGAATTTGTAATGTACTTGTAACACATTTAAAGTACACTTTATTTTCACTAATCAAGCATGTAATTAGTCCCTACACAGGCATACACTTAAAGTATACTAAGTATACTTGAAGTGGGTCCAATTTAGTACACAAAAGTACACTAAATACACTTAGTTATGCTTTACTACAATTTAATTACAACTAAAATATACTTAGTACCAAATTAGTTGTTTCAAAATAGCACACTTCAAGTTAACTAATCATTAACTCACTTGAACTGATAATTAGTCTGGCTGCAAGTATACTTAGCATTTTGTTTTTCACCAGGACATCCATCCATCCCTCCCTCCATCCATCCATCCCTTCCTTCCTTCCTTCCTTCCTCCCTCCGTCCAAATAAGAAAATCATGCAAACCTGCTCTACACTTCAGGCATAATCTCACAAGCCAGACTTTTGACCGCTGGCATAAAGCCTGGCAGGAATTGTAGCTTATTCTGCAACAAAGTGGAAGCTCATTTAAATTCTCTCCATTCTCTTCTGTAGACAACACCGAAGGGGAAACAGTGTGTTGACTTTGGTCAGAGTTTCCTTCCATCCAGAAGTAATAAACACTGAATATTCACACATCTGAAAACAAAGCAGAATATCCTAATTTTACAGAAAATAACTGTGATTGTTTTACGTTCATTTTCTTTCATTTTAAATTGTACTCAAAACTCTGTAAAATATCAAATAATATCTGTAAAATAAAAATTCAGCTGTTATTTTAGGTGTTGTGACATTAATGACAAATTGCAGTAATTCACATTTCTTTATACAGAGAATTTGTACATCCTAAATTAAATAAACTGAAAAACACTGTTATTTTACAGGTTTAATTTTACAATTATCTTGTATATTTTACTAGCCTGGTTAAAACCAGACCATTCTCAGTAGTCACTGAGTTATGGTCTGGCAAAGCTTCATTAATAACTCATTTCCAAAGGGGTGTCACCAACGGATGTCGCTCAAATGCCTCTGGGCGCGATTAGATAGACCTAAAACCAATCAGAGCGATCGTCATCGTGTAAAGCCATATGCTGCGTCCCAATTCGCCGAAGTTACACTACGCCATAAAAGTATGTACTCTTTTTGTGAAGAAAAGGTATTTACTTTTGAATGTGTAGCAAAAAAGTAGGCAAGCTTTGGGACATACTACTTCGTCATCTTTATCGGACGGATCTGTCGCGTGCATCCTGTCACGTAAACTGCCCTGTCAATCATCTTGTCACAGTTAAAATCCTCTATTAAATCAAATTGAATTTCCTACCGTTTCGGAGAGAAATGTAGCAGCACGTCCATCTGCCAGTGGGTCTTTCATGGAGACTGTCCTCATGTGTTTGCAATTTTAATATGCATTTAAAAGTTGCTGCGCTTCACCAGCGGACGTCGCTCAAATGCCTCTGGGCGCAATTGGATAGACCTAAAACCAATCAGAGCGATCGTCATCATGTAAAGCCCACCCCAACGTTTCTGATTGGTGCCGCGATTTCGACGGATTAGAAATCCGTCTTCTTTGCTCTTTGCCCTTTGCCAGACTACTTGCAGAGCAAATCTAAATTTGCCGGTAGTTGTCTGGGTTTTCCCAGGCTAATATTTTCTTGAATTATCACGATCATATACCTTCATTGTAAATCGTAAAAAAAATCGTAAATAAATGGTCAAATGACTGGCAGCTACGGCTGCCAAACAAAAACCATAAAATTAAAGTAAAATATGCTCATTTAAATAAAGTGCAAACAACTTTAACAGAAGTTTGATGTCACCACGATGGAGATCAGTGTTTGCTTTAGTTGGGCTCATGACCCTTGAGTTATTAACATTAGTTTGTCCCTGGCTGCTTTAACTGTGTTTTTGATACACATTTATATGGCAATAAATGCAAGAGAAAATGCCATCAGGTGATGTTGGACGCTTTATGGTGATGTTGTAGTCATCATATGGTGGCCTGAATCACTGATCTCTGAGTCAAGTCAAGTCAAGTTTATTTGTATAGCACTTTTCACAATATAGATTGTATCAAAGCAGCTTCACAGTATTAAATTAAAATAATACAACAAAGTTTGTTTCAAGAGGAATTTATTGATTGATAAAATTAAATTAAATATCCCCAAAATATCCCCAACTGAGCAAGCCAAAGGCAACAGTGGCAAGGAACCGAAACTCCATCAAGTGACCTAATGGTGTCCTAAAACTCCATCAGGTGACCTAATGGAGAAAAAAAACCTTGGGAGAACCCAGGCTCAGTCGGGGGCCAGTCAAATCTCTGAATAAATCTCTGAGTCAAATCTCTGAATATATAAGTATACATAATGTATATAGGGAGAAGATAATTAATGTCACAATTTTTCACATGATGATATTGTGGCATCATCAGTATTATGACAATCTGATATTCTGAAATTACAAATATATATATATACAGAAAATGGTTTGAGCTGTTTTTTAGGAGTATAGAGACATCAAGAATCAACATATGGATCTCAACAAAGCTTTTTTGTGACTTTAGTATCTTGTTTTGTGGCAAGTTCAGAGTTGATTGAATTTTTTTCATTGTCACCATTGTTGTGATTTATACGCTGATTCTTGATGTCTGTGTGAGACTATATGATCCTGTCAAAACATTTTCTGTATAATGACTTCATAAAAGCTTTCAGAGTATCACAGCACAGCAGTATTTTCTGCAGCAGTATTGGCATGATAAATTAAAGCAGCACTCAGTAGCTTCGGGACTTCTTCGCTGTATTCTCGATTTTTGCTCGCAGGTTTCTCTCTAGAGCTCCCCCCACAGCTTCGGAATAGATATTTGACAACACTGTTGTAAAAACTCGTTGGCGATTCTCAGACACCAGAGGCTATAGATCAACGACATCAAAGCAGATGGGACGTTCTTTAAAACGTCTTCTTCATTCGGGTTCGGACAGCGTGAGGGAGCGCAATAATGACAGCATTTTAGCAGATTTCTTTTGGCCGTAAAGCAATTGTTTACATCGCGAGACCTGATATCACGCGATACTTCCTGACGCAGCGGCCGGCGGCCCGACGGCTCAAAGTTGCAAGTGCGTATTTTCCGCTCACGGGCACCAGGGGGGTGCGAAACGACCACCATTCAACCCGAAATAAGTAATATAACCATTCCAATGACTCCGAAGCTGTTCAGTTAAGGTAAAAAAAGTTACTTAGTTCACCTTTAACAACTAATATTTAATGATTTAACCAGATATTTGACTTCAGGTATCAATAACTCAGGCCACTACATGATGACTATCATCACTACCACTAAAAGTGACCAACATCATCTGATCTGAGGTTTTCTTGGCTTCCTACCATAACAAATATGTGTCAGAGACACACAGTTAAAGCAGCCAGAGAAAAACTAATGTTAAAAACCGAAGGGTCAAGAGCCCAACTAAAGCAAACACGGATCACCAAAATAAATCACTCTTTCTGTAAAACATTAAACAAGTTCATGTAGTTAAAACACTGTTTGCAAATCTCATGCACTCTTTTTTCTTTTCAAAACTCTAAACACATTCTCTCTCTCACTAAAACACATTTTGAACTGTGATGCACTTATGTTTCAAAATGCTAAACACAGGTAGGCGAAAGTTACAGTTTTTCTCGATTGTTTACACACATTTTCTGGTACTTGAGACACAATGACCACAACATGTAACTCATTCACCACCCCCCTGAACCAATTCTGCTAAACTACAAGCACAATTCCTGCTTTACACTCAAATTGCAGTTCTAAAACACACTTTTTTCAAAACACTACACACAATTCTCTGCTTTTGGCACAATTTTCATGCAGAAAATCTCTTGTTTTCACAAGGAACACACTGCCATTCAAATATGCACACTGACTCATCATCACATGGGCAAACACCCGAATAAATCAGAGCTTTAGCATAAAAGGGCAACAGGTCAGCTCTTCAATGGAGCAATGGATGCCAACATTGTTTTTTTTGTGTTTTTTTTTACTGTAACTGTATACAGTAAATTCTTCTGTTGTTTTGTATGTAGACCACTGTATGTACAACTTTGTGTTGGTTGGGATGTACACTGTGTACATTGTTTTTGTGGGAAAAATTAAATATATTTGTTACCATGTATTTGTGTGTTCTGAGTATAAAAACAATATTCTCAAATATTTTACAGCACACTTATGTATGTACTGTCTGTAGTAAGTGTAACACTGAACAAAAAAAGGCCTAAGTCATTATGATGAATGGAGAAGAAGTGTTTTCCATTCATCATAGTGTTTTACATTGAGCACATTAGTGTTCAACTGGTTCTTATAAATGTCTATTCATATGATGGTTTGTGTGTGTCATTTGAAAACAAAATACCATTTTGAGAAGAAATAACATTGTTTTGAATGTAAAGATTAATTTTGCAGGAGAATTGAGGGGTTTTGCCCATTGTGTGTGTGTTTTTTGATTTGTGTGTATAGAGTTCTGAGAATATGAGGCATGCTTTCAGAAAATGTGTGTAAACAATCGAGAAAAACTGTAACACAACTGCAACACAGTTGTCATCGTTTACACACAACGACTCAAAATTGTTCACACTTATTTCTAATGATGTGACCAAACCAACTGTACACAAGTCAGTTCAGAGTCCCAAAATGTACTCAAAATGTTGCACTGAATGTTGAGACCAACAATGGATGGAAACAATATAAGAGGGAGAGGAGGAAGAGGATGAGGAAGAGGAGGAGGACGAAGAAGAGCAAGGTGTGGAGAATGTTGTCAAGTCTGGATCTGTTTTAGGGTTTTTCCCTTTGTCTGCAGAGATGACATTGACTGTGATGTGGAGAAACTCCTCCGGCCAGACCAACATGAAGACATGATCCTGAGCAGAATGAATCTCTCACTGACCTTGATTTTATTAATTTTTTTACAGTTTTTTTAACAGTAACCTTTAACCTTTTTAGCTTTTGCAGTTGGGTCACTGTATTCTCACAGTATAAAAAATGCCGAATATACAGACATTCGATAGGCCTACTATTCAGTATTCAGTACAATGCTATACTTGCAGTAGATACAGTATACAATTTATTCACCTTACTACTGTAAGTTGTCATTACTATACTTTTTTATGTAATTGGAAAATTAGTTTACTTTGTGACAATGTACTTTTTCTGTAACTGCATACTTTGGATGCTGTGTTCTCCATTTTTTGATGTAGTGACTAACGAATGATCTGTAGCGTTTATAATATTGACTGAGTTTGTATGATCTGAGAACATTGTTTGATTTTGAGCACAGATAAAATGGTTTTGAGGCAATTGTTTGATTTTGCCAGAAGTCAGAGGTTCTGTGAATGTGGTTTTTGAAAATTTGGTTTTGTGTTTAAAGTTTTGAGAAAGTGAGTGATGGTTTCAAGAAATGTGTCTTAGTAATTCAGAAAAACTGTATTATGCCCCTTTCTGTAACTAAAAACAGCCATCTTCCATTCAGTAATGAACAATAAGCCTTTAATGAAATGCATTTGCCTTTTGTTGTGTATTCTTAATCACTTTATGTAGTTGTAGGGTGCAGCAGTTAGCAAAAAGTAAGTTTAAAAAATGTATTTTTTTTATAATTGTTAGTATTCTGCTTTATGTATGGTGCATGCATAAAAACAAGTTTGCATTACTGTAAACAACATGCTTAACTGTGCTGTTTTTCCATCTGTATAATATTAAAATATTAGGTTTGTGAGATATATTGTTTGGAGCCATTATTTTTGTTAAAAAAAAAATAATTGAAGAAAAAAAATATACTAATAAATCAATAAAACAATGTCATTAGAAATATACTTATTCCAACCAGAAGCTAATTTGAGTATCCAGAATTTTCAGTTCCATTTCTGTGAATCACTCCTTTTGGCCTTGAGTCTGTTGCTTCATGTGGATTTTCACTTTCAGTGTGGACAGAAGCAGTGCTGCTATTTTCTGTTTTCTCTCTTCTCTCACAGTCTTATAAGCAACCCTACAGAGACTTTACTGCACACCATTTGTTCTCCATTTCGTTTTAATGGCGAAGAGTCATGAACAATTAATGCACACCTGCTCAAACGCACACAACAACACGCACTTATTTTCAAGCGGATTGCGACTTAGCTCTCAGACGCAATAACAAACACATAACTTGCTATCTTTTTCAGTTCATGTCCTTGTCTGTCTCACAGATAAAGTGTTGTATTCATTTAGCTTTAAGTGACTAAGTTATAGACCGACAAGCATGTTGTTTCCCATGAAATTCCTTCCTGTCTGTCTTATCTCACAGGTGTGGTATGTCTGTCTCTCTCTCTCTCTCTCTCTCTCTCTCTCTCTCTCTCTCTCTCTCTCTCTCTCTCTCTCTCTCTCTCTCTCTCTCTCTCTCTCTCTCTCTCTCTCTCTCTCTCTCTCTCTGTCTGTGTGTGGCTTCAAAGGTTGATGTAACACAGTTAACCCAGGTAACCTTGACACTGTTTCTGAAGTGGAAAGTCGCCCTAGAGCATAATGTTTAACATGGACACACTAGAATAAACTAATACCCTGTGTGGCGCCATCACAGATCAGATTACACTCCTCATGACTGTTGCGGTCATTACTATATTAACAGCATGAGCTCACTAGTCATGAAAGAAGCACCTGTCACCCAATGTTGTTTTATTCAAAACCTTTGCATAAACCTGTGAGTGCACGATTTTCCCAAAAGAGGAAGACTTTTTAAATAAGTAAAAGTAGGGGAGACCTGGGTAACACCATCTGGGTTTGAATTTGTTTAGCGATCATGATAATTGAAGTTTAATTACAGGAATCATCTGAATTCTCATTTAGTTTGGTATATAACATATGCCCAAAACTTTGACCTAAATGTTAGAAAAACTGGTTAAACTTTATTTTGATGGTCCCCTTTTGACATTCAAATCAATTCTGTTGATGGATGTTGAATCAAAATGCTTACAATTGAATGGTTAAGAAAACCCAGACAGCAACATAGTGTCGGCCCAGATCTGGCCCACATGTTGAATCTACACGTACCAGATGCGGCCCGGATCTGGGCCGACACTATGTTGCTGTCTGGGAAGGGTATTTATGAGAGTAAAATAATTTTGAACAAGTTTGATTCACAAAATAAATGCATGTACAAAATTTGGTGTTACAACCATCCTCAATCTCCCCAACACTCGCTTATTTATAGCCTAAAGAAATTGAGTAAAGGCACCAAAAAGTCTGCACTTTAACACATTTCCATGAAATCTTCTTAGAGAAAGTGCTGCTTTTTATGATGAACAGAATTTTATCAAAGAAACCGAGGATGTTTGGAGGCGCTTCACTTAACACTCTAAATGGATGTTCTGAATGATAAAACAGCATCAATAGTGATCTACCTTTTTGTTGCACAAACATGTGCGAGTGACGTAGAAGTGTGTTGAAATCTGATGTGTGGGTCTGTCCTCTCAGGTATGACTTGGCAGGATCCAGCCGGGGTGATGTACGTGTCTTAGGGAAACACAGACACCAGCACATCTGATTCCCATCTTCAGCCCTCACTTCTGAACCTCAGGGGCATCGAGCTATTTCAGAACTCTTTGGGATTGTTGCGGTGCCGTTGACCCTGGTGCAGTCCCTACGGTCAGCTCTGAAGAAAAGAGACTGAGATATTTTGTCATCAGTGCTCTCAGACGGCCTAGTTAATGTCTTTCACAGGCTGGAGTCAGAACACATTGTTCTGGTCGGGGAGCGGTAATGACCACTGCCACTGCATTCTCCACTTTCATTACTGGGATAAATGGAGCAATGCACCTCATATCAGGGAAAGGAACAAGACTGGAACTCCTGAATATAAACAGCCAATTAATCCAAGCTAATTCTATTAGGAATTGAGCTGGCATCACGCATAGTTGAAGCCGTGAGCCGCGGAGCGTGGCGAGAACAGCGCCGATACCGAACAGCGCTTTCATCCAGCTCATTTTGTTGAGGTTTAGCCTTTTCCCAGAGCAGATTAACGGCACCATCATAAGCTGCGGTGAGAGCGTAAATAAAAAATGACGATCATTATATAGCAAAGCGTTTGCGGCTTTGGATTTATGAGGTAGTTTTAGTGCCACTGCGGGGGGAATGTCGGTGCAGTGTTGCCGGTCTTTTGTTTGCGAGTGTTCTTGATAATGAGGCGATAGGGTCGTAATCAGATCCTGGAAGGTATGCCCTACTTCCGATTGCTGTCTCAGGTATGAAGTGCTCCCGTCTGGCCGGACTGGAGTGAAGGGAACCTACGTGGGAGAATACATGCGAGAGATATCCTTCGCCACACTCGATTCTTATCTCTAGACGTCACTTTTATTTATAAGGGCAGCTATTTCTGAATGTTTGTTCCCTTAATTTCTTATCAGTCTAATTCCCCTGAGGTATGAACCATGTGTTGGTCAAAGAAAAAAATGGGGTAATCTTTATTTTCTTTGATAATGAGGGGTGAAGGGTCTAAAGTATTTCACAGGCTGCTATTAGGGCTCACTCAGGCAGATCGAAATGTCCATGGGCAAGCCAGTTGCAACCATTGGGAAAAAGAGAAAGTGCAGAAAAAGACATGAAAGTGGAGAGAAAGAATGCATGTAATGTCAGAAATCTGAATTTATTATAAAGTAATACATTTACTTCACTTAACCTTTATAAACAGATATTCTGATATATAAAGTGTAAGACTTTTTTTCTTGTAGAATATCCAGTTTCACAAATCCATCAGAGTTATTGATGATTTATTGCTGATTTAAAACACAAAATACTGAATGCACAACATAAAACTTTGCCTTAAAATCGGCACGAAACGTAAAGTCGGTTGCCACCAACTTTACTACCATTTTGTGATGTGGTATTTCTGAGTGACGCTGTTTCTCAAACAAGAAAATGGAAAATATATGCACCAATAAGGAGTTCACAATAAGACCTGTAAAATGCATTAAAGGAGTAATTCACTGCTGGAAAAATGGGCTTTCAATAAAAATTTGGCTGCCCAAAATAATCTAATAAATCTGATCTGTGCCAAATGCTGTATGTAGAAAAACTTCAACACCCATAATGCACTTGGCATGTTGCCGTCCAAGGCCACTCCCAGCAGTCTGTTATGGATACTCTTGACCAGAATCAAATATCGCCATGCTTTAGTAGGAAATACTACTTAGCAAACTTTTAGTCATAGTGGTGTTTATCTGTATTGTTCCTGGGTGCAAGAATTCAAAGAGTAAAGGTTTAGTGGTGGTGAGTTACTTACGGTTACCAGTGAAGGTAGCGGCTAAGCCAGACAGAAACATTGCTCCAGCCCAGATCCGGCCCACATCTGGTACGCGTTGAATCCACATGTAAATATGAAGGGAACAAACACAGCAAGGGAAAATCTGAAAAACATTTGTTTGGAGTCAACTTTTTGGGGCCAAACAGAGGGGGTAAAAACTGAAAGAAACTGCTGTTCTATCAGTTTCAGCCGAAGCGTTCATTTTTACCATAATGCTGTTTAAATAGTATAAGTACGATACAATTTTCAGTGTTAACTGTTCTGTTAACAACCCTCTGTCGATTCAACTCTTCAGGTGGGGATACAAAAATGCGGAAGTATCTGTATTTATTACAAAAGCCCTGGAGCTCTCAAAATAAATGGGAATTTCTCAGTCCAGGAAACACTGAGATAGAGTAAGCATTGTTCATTTACATACTGACATTGGAACAATACAAAGCGGTGTTGAAAATCGGCTTACACTGACCTTCATTTGTCCCAGTGGTCTTGAGTTTCATAGTGACACCTGCTGGCATGGGAGTTTTTGTTTTTTAATCAATGCCATATCAGAGGACTGATTCTTTTTTATTGATTAATTTATATGAATCATGCAGTTCAAAAATGGACATTCCCGGACTTAATAAAAAACAAGGCTTTGTGTGTTACTGGTGCAGGGAGGCTGTGTGCTGCATTCCACTAGTCTGCTGAGGACGGTGCAGCTGTTTCCTGGATGGAGGGATTCTGTGCTGTGGTGGCTGTGGCCGTCATGTTCGTTTCATCACTCCATAGGCACTGCTTGCTTGGACATTTCAGTTTTCCATTCAAAATCATTCCGCTTGGATTGATGGATCGCACACATGCCGATCCATACCATCACTTTGGCCTCTGGACTGATTTGGACTCCGAAAGTCCGAAAAAATGGCTGCTTTAAAGACAACATGACATCAAAGTATGATATTTACTTCTGGTCTCATTCTGCACAAATCATCAAATTATTCACCTTTCTTCACCTCCTTCTCCAAATTACTTGTTTTCTGTTCAGACAGCAGCATAGTGTCGGCCCAGATCCGGGCAACATCTGGTACATGTGGATTCAACGCGTACCAGATGTGGACCGGATCTGGGCCGACACTATGTTGCTGTCTGGGTTGACAGAACATACATGTGCAAGGAAAATAGTTTATTTAGTGAGAAACATGTAGGACCAGACTTGATTTTATCCAATGGGAATTTTGTCCATAATAAAATTCCTGGTAAGATTTTTTTTCTTTCATTTTTACATTTTATCAAGTCTCTTCTGGCTGCATTTGTTTAATTGTAAATACAGTAAAAAAATTAAATATGGTTAAATATGATTAGAATTTAAAATAAACATTTTCCTTTTGAATATATTTGAATATATAATTTATTCCGGATGTCAAAGCTGAATTTTCAGCATCATTACTCCAGTCTTCAGTGTCACATGATCCTTTATAAATCATTCTAATATGCTGATTTGATGCTCAATAAACATTTTTTATTATCAGTGTTGAAATCAGTTATTCAGATCAAGATATTCAGTGAAAAACATGTAGGACGGGAGTTGATTTTATCAATGGAAATTGATTGGATCGTGAAAGATGGCCTCTATATAACAGGTAGTTGGAGAGAAAGGGGGAGGGGCTAAAATGAGAGACTAAGCATTTTGATTAATGTTTATGAAGACACTATAAAAATAAAAGTGAATAAATATTCAGTGAAATAACATATTTAAATATTTTTTGAATAATGTGGATATTCTAGATTTAATGCATACTTTAAATTCTTTGTGAATGCCATGTCATGTTGTCTTTCAAATATCAGGGAGTTTTATTTACAGGGAGAATCTGACTCTGCTTATCGCTGTTGATTCTGGGCTGCAGGATTCTGGGGCAAAGTGAAGGTCGTTGGAGAGTCAAAGTGGTAAGACAAGTTGAGCGAAGTGCATTATGTAAAAGAGCAGGGCCATACATTATGAAACATGTCTACACGTCAGGTATAAAATATGTTCCCTGGTAAGAACATTGTGAAACAAAACAGCCCCAAAACCACAGTCACATTCCTTCCAACTCGAGCGCCCCACACCCAGAGCCCCCAACACTTCCCTGCGCCACACCAGCAGCCAACCACAGAGCTCCGCCCCCTTACTCGCCCCTCATACCGCACTTCCACTCATGCCTTTACTGCTTCTCTCTCTCAATTGCTTTATCTCTCCCTCGCTCGCTCTGATCTTGGCTGCCTTTTATTCTGGAAGTAGGTACACTGGAGAAGGAAAAAGAGAAGGAAAAGCAAAGCCTCCTCCTCTGCCTCTAGTACTTTGCCAGCTTCTATCTGGCCAGGAACCACCATGACCCCAGAAAGAGCCAATGCGCTCCACTGCACTCGAAAAGAGAGAGAGAGGGAGGGAAATGAGGGGCAGGGAGAGAGAGAGAGCTGGAGAGATTGGATGACTAATGTTAAACTAGTTTCCTCGAAGAGCTGCTCTTGTGTGTGTCATGACAGAAATGTTTCAATATTTTAGCACTCTAACCTCTTGAGTTCAAGGCTTAAACTTTTGCCTGATGAAGCAATAAGGCATGAGAGGTCAGGATTGGGGGAATGTTCAAAGGCCAGTGTTTCTAATTCTGCTTTTGTATCACCCTTGCATTGCTTATGTATTTATTGTCTTTGAATTATTTTGCAGTACTCAAGTGGTCAAAGTTTGATTTGTTAGCATTAGCATTTAGCCACTGCTGGTTGAAGAGCAGGGGTTCTCAACTTCTCAACCTGTAACTTTCTAGTAATCCTGAAGACCTTGATTAGCTTGTTCAGGTGTGTTTGGTTAGAGTTGGGGCTAAACTCCCCTTACAAAAAATAAGCATATCAAACTAATTTTATTAAGTATACTTAAGTAATAAGTATATTTTTTGTATACTTTATGTAGTAAGTATACTAATATCAATGTACTAGAAGTATACTTATAAATGTACTGTTTCAATACTACTTGGGACTAAATTGGCCCACTTTTTAGTGTACTTTTAAGTATACTTTAAGTGTAACAGTAGTACACTTTGAGTTTACACTAGTTTAGAGATCACTCAGAGGTCATTCTTCCGTCGGAACTAGATTTGCGTATGGCAGTTACCGGAAGCCAGTGATTATAGTTTATACATTTATAAATATACATATTTTTCTTACAAAAAAATGTATCACTTTGCTTTAGAAGGCCTTTATCAAGATATATGGATTACTTTTATGATGGATTTGGGCTTCAAAAACTGAGGCTCTATTTACTCCCATTATAAAGCAAGGAAGAGCCAGGATATTTTTTAACAACTCCGATTGTGTTTGGCTGAAAGAATATGTCATATACACCTAGGATGGCTTGAGGATGAGTAAATTATATAGACTTATAGACTTACCATTTTTCAATGGCATTCGCTGTCTACTTTTTGTCTACTGTAATTTCTTGTAAATATATTTTTGCAGTGTTTCATCAGCAGAACAATCCCCCAAAACACATTAAATAACAGTACAACCCACTGAAGAGATGTACTGTATGTGTATCCTTCAAAGCCTCGATTTCATTCTCGTTAAAAATTAAAGGCCGTGCTGCTGTGAATAAGGTCAATGACAAAGTAGTTTGTCCCAAAGCTTGCCTGCTATGCTGCAACACACTCAAAAGTATGTACTTTTTCTTCACAAAGACAGTACATACTTTTAGGACATTGTATAAGTAGGCGAATCGGGACTCAGCATAAAATGTAATAAATTAACATTTACTGGCTCTTTATGCTTGCCATGCAACATAGAAATAGTGATGATGTCAAGTCTCAGGTGTGTTTATCAGCTATTTTACAGCAGCTTTCCTCACAGTGGTTGTGTATAAGTGTGTGTGGGATGATGTGCAGTTGGTTCTGCCACTATATAGGAGGGCAAAATGAGATAAAAAAAAAAAGATTGAACATTCATTTTATTGGTTTGGTTTATTAATACAGTGGTTATTTCAGCCAAGGCTGTTCACAGAGGAAACCAACAAATGAAATAAAACTAGATAAGTAGAATATAGCTTTCTGACAATCTGTGGCTCAGTCACTAGTCTCTTTAACAATTAGCAACAATAACTCTGCGTACCTGATCAACACAAACGATAAAAACATATATAAACACGTAAAACAAGAACTTACAAAAGTGATGCTAATACTTCAGAAAATCTGGATCGTTTATAAAATGATTTATATACATTCAT
Source organism: Leuciscus leuciscus (assembly GCF_965113295.1). Classification (NCBI taxonomy): domain Eukaryota; kingdom Metazoa; phylum Chordata; class Actinopteri; order Cypriniformes; family Leuciscidae; genus Leuciscus; species Leuciscus leuciscus. Next base: position 64,614,378 of record NC_138725.1, read on the forward strand.
TCTGAATAATTATAATTTGGGGGACACACAAAGACGCAAACAAATGGCACTGACCGCAGGAAAGAAAGAACACTGATTTAAGAAGACAAAATATAAAATATTATCTGTAGTAATTAGACGATTCCATAGTGTAATTCAAGTGCTATGAGTAGTAAAGGGTACACAGGTATAGACCCCCGGTCCGCTGAGCGTTTGGGCACAATTCAAGCCCTCATTATGCGGCGGGGGGTGAAGAGGTTGTCAGCTCAAACCTCATTTCAGTCTTACTCATGCAGTGAAAGTGGTTAGTACAAACATGGAGTTTAGCCCACCTTAATACAACATAAGCTTAATAGCATTAGCATCAAATCTGTGCTTTTATAAACAGAGGGTGTCTACAACCCAGGCAGCAACATAGTGTCGGCCCAGATCCGGCCCACATCTGGTTCACGTACGTTGATTCCACACGGCCCAGACGTGGGCCGGATCTAGGTCGACACTATGTTGTTGTCTGAGAATCGGCACCGCTATGATTGTGCAACAGCGCACCAGAACAGTGGTCTAGCCAGGTCCAATAGCAAACATAAGGGGTGTGGTTTGAGGCCCAAGGGTTGCTGTGATTGGTCCATTTTTGTCCAACATTCAACATGTGCCTTAAAAGCTTTACATGTTGAGAGTTACATATGGGTTATTATCTTTAATCACTGTGTGAATCTCTGACCCTGGACTACAGGTGACAAATTATAATACAACAATTATTAGCAGCTTCAACTAGAACATATTTCAAAAATATAAAGGATAAACTTTTTTTATATAAAAATATCATTTATCTATGGAGGGTTGATACCATGCGGACGGGTTTGTTGAAGGGTTAGACATGTATACATAACTGTTCTTGTCTCAGTGTGGTCAGGAAATGGTTCTCTGTGAGGATTTGAACATGTTCCAAAGTTCTTTGTCCCATTCCCATTATTCGCTCGATCACTCCCGCTTTCACTATCAATCTCTCTCAGGTGTCTCTATGTGCAGGTCTGTTAGCAAACGGTTTGCTGGCTGGACAGGGGACTTTCCAGAGACAAGCTTGTGGGAGACATGTCTGGACGAGATGTCTTAAACATGGATGAGATATAAAAGGCCTGAAACCACACAAAGAAAACGTCAAACAAAAAGTACCTTACACCTCCAGATTCATTCTAACGCTTGTCTAGAATGTGTTGTGACGTGATTCTTACCACCCAGTAAGCGGTCAGTCCTCCCTGCAGGAAGCCGGTCAGGACGTCAGTGGGGTGATGGCGGTAGTCGGAAATGCGACTGAGTCCTGTGTACACTGCTAACATCACCAACATGAACTGCAGCAACGGTCGCAGGAGTCGCGCCCCTCGCCATGACAGCCGCGCCTGCAGGTAGAACTGCGCAAAGACAGGAAGTTTCAAGAATGATTAACATAAGGGCTGATAAAAGAGTGTACGGACTGATAAATAAAGCTTACAGAGTGTGTTTGTGTGTCTGTGTGTTTGACCTTGCTTAACTTTTGATGACACATTTCCTGAAAAATCTCACGGAAGTTAGCTAAATCTGATAAACTACCCGCAAAAGCCAAAATAATGCGCTTATTTAGTTTGAAAATGCTAATTGTTATATTTTAGGTGAAGTTTTAGTCTGTAGTTATTATATAGCTTGACCAAGAGCTTAACGTCAGCATGAAATCAGAATCCCCCCCCATCTGTTTTCTAAATGCATGTTATTGATCTTATATTGTGAAACATTTATAAACTTTTTTGAATTTTTTTATCAAAATGTCATCTTTTGTTGAAGCGACAGACTTCTCTCCGTTGATGTGTGCTGGACTTCTTTAATCATTTCGTCCGCATAAACTTAGCATAAAGATCTGCCTCCATCCAATCAACAACTGATGGACTGAACCAAGACTCTCCCTAATTTTTTTTTTTTTTTGATTATCCACTTCACTCGGATGTACATCACAATACAGAAGAAACTATCTGTTTCTGCTTCTGTTTCATCACGACTTTATAAATTAGCTTTCAAAAGAAACACTATGTCAATGAGAAACACTAATTTATAGACCTTCTACTTAGTAGTTACCTAGTTTTTGTATCTCCACCTTAGTAGTGGATGACAATATTAAAAAAGGTTCCATTGCTTCACTTTAATTCACAAATCCTCTCCCGTGGCCTCATGGGATAGTAAAGTGTTCATCGGATATCCACTTCAGAATCTCGCCAAAAGTAGTAGGTCATTCGGGTACTTTTTGCCTATTATTTTATGAAAACTACAAATTTGGACATACTACTTGGGTCACATACTGTTTTTCAACTACTATGGAAGTTAGGAAGGGTTAGTCTTCACGTCTGTGCTATATTAGACAGTGTCCCAAATTGGTCACTTACGAGGCTACAGTTCAGTTAGAAGTAAACACTAGCTTTTGGTGGGAAAAAAACCCCACGTAAACATGTGCTCATCGTACCACCCTGACAAGCAAGCTTTAACGAAAGCCGGGGAGAAACATTGGGGTCAGCGAGCACAGCAGAAGTATTGGCTGTAGATGAACTTTATGGATATTGATGTCACACAAGGGACCGCGAAACATTCCAGACTTTAAGGGTCCTTGTGCGCCTCCCATCACAGGTGTTTGGCTTCCTGCAGTAAAGCCTGGAGCAGCTGGCGCTCAGAGTCAGAGCATGTGGCCGCAGGTCAGGCATTCAAGGCAGGGCTAAGCCTGAACAGAGCGGCCATTGGATGGGACCGAGAGAAAAAAACAGGCAGAGAGGACAAAGAGCCTGGCACGGATTCTCTATAGCTTTTCCCTCGCTCTGTGCTCTTCTGTTCGTGTTTTCTCTCTAATGAGAGTTGAAGAGCTCTCCCACTTTTAGAGCAGCCAGAGGCCCGTGAATTGAATCAGATGAATGGTAGAAAATAGTTTTTTTTTACACAGCGGGACAAATTTTCTTTCCTCCGTTCTAAACGTGATTGGCACAAGGCAGAATAAATTCTGATAAGGTTTGTGGGGCAGTTGAGTGAAAGAGAAATGTGAATGCTATTGAATGTCAAGCTTTATGATTGCTTGTAAGTGTTTTGTCATTTTCCCCCTTATTGTGCCCCTTCCCCAGGCCCTAACAGCGAGTGAGAGAGAGGGGTTTAGCTGAAAGAAGCCTGTCTATCTCTCAGCAGGCCAAAGCTCCCCCCCTCCCGGACCCAACCCACAACTAAACAAGGCCTCCTCTGTCTTCGGCTAGCTTTCACTTGCTCTCCCTCTCTCCACTCATCTATTCATCAGGCCTCTGGAGAACATTCCCCCTTTCACTCAAGCCTTTCTTTTCCGCTCGAAGCAAAATGCCTTTTGGGAGTTTTTTTGCATTCTCAAAGCCTTCTTCTTTCAGTATGAGTGTATTTGTGTGAGTTGAAGTTTTGAGAGAGTTTCTTGTCAGTACGAATTTTTGGGCACTTTTCCCACATGGCAGGGATGGGAAGTGAAAGCTGACAACAGTAAAGCTCCTCGCCGGCATCCCACAGCAAGCATAGGAGTTTGCTGCTACCCTGACGTGTGTTTGAGTTTGCGTGTTTGAGTGTGCATGTGGAAAATACGGCCACACACGGCGATACTCACTGCCAGGTAAAGCATGGTGTACATGGCGAAAGATGCATGGCCCGAGAAGAAGGACTTTCTGTTTAAGAAGAGCAGAGGGAAATATTACCAACTAAATGTCACAATCTTGCAAATCATGAAACCACAGCACTGTTTTATGGGCCGTAACATTGTCTGCATGATGTTATATTAGATAATCACAAGCATACATGTTATTCTAAGTAAATACCTCCATAGTTCAATAAAACATACCATGTGATTAAAAAGCATCTAACATTTGCACTTGAAATACTGTAATTCAACCTTAAATAATCATACACATTCCCCCGGGTTTCACTGACAAGGCTTAAGACTAGTTCTAGACGAAAATGCATGTTTGAGCTGTTTTAACTGAAAGTGACTAGCTATGACATATCTTAAAATATGTCTTTGCCATTTTTTTGTCTCAAGATGCACACCAGTAATGTTTATATATATATATATATATATATATATATATATAAGCTACTTAAATCTCCTAATTGAACTAAGGTGTAATCCTGGCTTAATCTAAGCCCTGTCTGTGAAATCAGTGGGTGGTTGCATAAACCTCTAAGACTACTCTTACAAGTTAGAAAACTTTTTTTTTGAATGCCACCACCTACTGCGGTCATTATTTTTAAATCAGTTACATAAAAAACGTAGATTTAGCCTAACTTGACACTGAAAAGTAAGACTGACTGCCCCTGACTAACTGTCTTAACATAATGGCTATGTTTATGCAACCGGCCCAGCCTATAGCTCTGTTTCAAAATCTAGTGCACCTCCTACCTAAGCAGCATATAGCTAGTGCTGTTCCAAACATCTAAGATATCTTCTTTTGGCCAAATTCTAAAGAACTATCGCATTTATCCTTCACAGAGTAGACAATCCCACAACACATTGCAACAAGCTCTAACTAAGATGGTGGACAAAGTAAGAGACTTGTCGATCAAATCGACAGTTCTAATTTAAAATGTGAAAATATTGAAAATCAATAGCTATGTGTGTGAGGAAGATCCATGGTTCGAATTACGTGGGAGCCAGTAGGAGCTGATGAGCTCCCATGAAAGCAGTAAAATCATACACCTGTGGGGGTCTCTAAAAATCATCAGCACCATTATTTTAAGTTACAAATAAAGCAAGTTTTCCTTCAGACTACTGTAGCGTGACTTAAAAGATAGGGCAAGATGCCAAACACATGGATCTCGGATCTTCATCACACTACATCCTTATGCTTCGCTTTCTGCCAGGACTTTTACTGACTTTTCTCAACTCACAGAAGTGACGTCAACGTCCGATCTAGCAGTAGCATAACCCATCAGGCAAGTGTTATTTTAACATAGGCGTAATTTGCCCATGGGACATATCCCCACCACTTTTTGCTAAGATCGATATTGTCCCCACCACTTTTAAAACATCTCGCGGCACTAATATACCAATACAAATAAATAAAACGTCTCCAGTTAACTGGCAGGGCATTAATTTAGTTCGTTTGTTAAATAAGAGGCGATCTAGTGCTGAAATGTGTTTTTTTTTTTAATAAAGTGATCAAAGTGCTCGTTGCCGCTCCGATCAGTGGCGCGGATACTGTGTTTGTTTGTGGCTCGCGCACAGTCTTCACTCGGATGTGGAGAGACTCTCTATTCGTTCCGGTGAAATTACAAAACAAAATGCACACAAACGTGTCCTTGCCTGATATACAACCACTGATAAACATAATCGGTTTTGATAAAAAAAAAAAAAAACCTATACGAGTGCGAATAAGAACCCAGAACCTCTGACACGCTTGGCAAAAGTTCTGCCACTGGACCACTTAAATACACACTTAAATTGTCGGATCTATTTATTTATTCACGTGAAAATTCTCACCACTAACAACATATACCAGACCTCATTAAACGACAAATTAAACCAAATGTACTATTTAAATTGAATTGTGTTAGCAACGCTTTTTTACTAAACATTTTTATTTATTTACATTAGTAAGCTACACCACGCCTGCTCATAGGCTACTTTTTTTCTTTTTTTAAAGAGACCCCCACAAAGATGAAATCATAATTCGAACCCTGAAGATCCCATAGGAAACAACCTCAGAATGCACTGTGACAAGCTTACAAAAAAGTGCACTTAATTGTATTGAATGTGCACTTACAGTGTACTTAAAAAGTAATTACTTTTAAACAGTACTTCCAGGTAATATAATATTTATGCAATAAAAGGCCACTTACAGTAAGTGTATATACTTTCATGACTACTGTACGTTTCTAAACACATTAGGTACACTTTTAAAAAGTGCACTTTGCAATACTAAAAGTATGACAAACAATTGTTGAAAATGTCTACATGACAGATGTAGAACATCTGGATTTCATTCATACTACACACAAACATACTGTAACACTTTTTTAAAGTATGTACTTAAAGTACTCATTCAAAAGAATATGTACATACTCAGAGAGTATGCGATATTTTAGCAGCCTAGGTTTTGGAACAGAGCTCATCTCATCTCTGTGCCTCCCAAAAAAACCAAACACTTGTAGTCCACATACCTGGCCTCCTCCACTATCTTGGGCCTGTTATTGCAGACGACATCTGAAATGTAGGCTCCAGGTAGGCAGTTGAGTGAAGCATAGGTCACATTGCAAGCCGACAGAAAGTGGGGACGGAGTCGGCCCACACTAAGCTTCGCCATGTTGGTCAAGGATTGGCCTACACAGCAGCCAAACAGGAAGCTGCCCAGCTCCTTGTACAGACAGGACACGTAGAGGTTGCGCACAAATGCTCTTGAGTGCACACTTCTGAACCGTACCCGATAACACTCTCCGACAGCAATCTGAGAAAGACAGGGGACACCGTTGAGGTTACAGCCATGCACCACTGAGTTAAATACTATAAGGCCAATGAAGCATAAGGTAAGTTCACCGTCAGCCCTAAATAATTCACAGTACCTCACACATATTCACAAAAAGGACCTCGTGTTCAATAGCAAAGTAGATAAAAAGAGTAAATCAATAGCCTTGAGTAACAGGAGAACCGTGGGCTAATACTACTGTGGACAAGCAGTCCCTTAAAGGGATAGTTCACCCTAAAATGAAAATTCTGTCATCAGTTACTCACCCTCATGTGGTTTTAAATCCATACGACTTACTTTCTTCAAGGAAACACAAAATGACAATTTTAATGTACATGCAATTACAACAAAGATCACGCTTTAAAGGACACAAAACCACCATAGACGTAGTTATCACATATTATATTTCCAAGTCTGTAAGTCGTTATTGACTGAACAATCTTGACATCCACCCTAGCACCCCTAAGCATGTTCATAAGAGCTCATGAGAGAAGTATAAAGAGTATACATCATTCTTTTGAGTCGGATCTTTTAACCCTCTGGTGCTCTTTGCGTGTCGGTCAAAGATGACAGAATTTTATTTTTATTTTTCAATAAAATTAATGTACTATATTTTAGTTCGATAATGTTTTTGATTTAATATTTTACATTTTTAGGGGATTTTATGGTACTGAAATATATTTACGCTGTACTTATAATCCATTTATTCACTTTTTGAGCACAGACCTGAAAATTTAAGATTATTGCTGAAGTGAAAAACATTTAAAAAGTAAACAATATAAGTTACAGAATTTTACGTTTTATTGTCATGAAAAATTTACATGAATAATAAAAAATGTATATGAAATATATATTTTCAAAAACATGTTGTACTCTAAAACTGAGAAAACCAAAGCCATAAATCTAAACAAGTTGAGTTAAAAAATGTAGCCTGCTTTCAGTAAGATTTTGTTTGGCCGCAGTACTATAAGTTTCCACTAGATGAAATTTGTGTCCCATTCATTTCAAATGCCGTAATTTTTGACCACGAGGAGCACAAGTGTGACTATTTTTTTCAGGACCATTTAACCTGTTCGAATCATGTACATGATTTTTTATTTTTCGTGTTCACATAGCAAGTGCCAAAACCTTTACCATTCCGATGAATAAAAGCAAAAACGAATGTAATATTTTTCGGTCAAAAATGACCGAAGAGCACCAGATTAAATGAATCAGCTGATCAAGTATAAATGATTTGTTCACAAATTGGACTGGTCAGGTTGTTGAGTTCAGCTCACCGACTTAAGGCCGTGAGCTGTTAAAAAGTTACAAAAGCAAGCAGACGACAAAGTAAAGAAGGAACACACAGAAGGCTCTTCTCACTTTTCATGTTAATCTCATTTATGATGATATTCACAGTTTTAGCTCTTCTGGTATACCTTTTATGAATGATGGACAAAGAACTGTCATCTGCTGGTATATGGAGAGTTATTTCCTTTTACACGGACACAAAGCGTAATGTGCTAGTTGGCCATTGGCTGTAGTCTTGTTGAAGCGTAGCTTTCTGGCCCAGAGTTTTCTGAAGTCTTCTGAAGGAACGAGTCGTATTGACCACTTTTAGCATACTTTCATGTTGATTTCGCATCCATTTTGATGCTTAAAAGCCTCTGTTGTCATTCTTTGCAATTCCATGGAAAAGAAAGACTGATACAACTATTGAAAATCTTTTGTGTTTCTGTGAAGAAAATACATCCGACAGGAGGTTCAAGTCAAGTCACCTTTATTTATTTAGAGCTTTACACAATACAGGTTGTTTCAAAGCAGCTTCACGGTAATAAACAGGAAAATAGAATCAAAGATGCAAACTTTATCAAATGTGACCCAAATTCAAATTCGGTTGTAAAGCAGCTCTAGACAATCGTCATTATTCGGCTCAAGTCAGTTCAGTGTTGATTCAGGGTGAGTAAAAAAGACAGAATTTACACCGTTGGGAGAACTATTCCTTTAAGGCCTTTTTAGCAAGTGATCTTTCAGTACATGTGTGTGTTCTCACCGTAAGTCCTGTGATTATGATGCCCCCGGCTATAAGCATGCTATCAGGAATGGCCTCATCTTTAATGTAGGGGTAGGTGATGCTGGGGTCCCCGCAGAAGAAGCCCCTCATGTACGGAGTCACCGCTTTGAGCTCACAGGCGAAGAACGGAATGGAGGCTGTCAGGAGAGAGACAGATGGGTTAATGTTTCTGTCGAAACTACCTGGAGGAACGTTCTTGTGAGTGTTTCTCTGGCACCACGAGATCAGACACAGATACATCTGTAATGCTCTATTATGTGCAATTAGAATCAGGAGTGAGGCTGAGACACTGAGACTGTCACTGTCTTCCTGATGGGAATGGAGATCCAGCCCAAGGAGCTGACATTCCATGCATAGCTCTGGCAGAAAGAGTGTGGGAGGGGGGTGGGAGCTGAAAGGGAATGACAGCACGGATAGATGAAGCATGTGGAGAAGAAAAGACCCTGAAGAATACGGGATTGAGGTCAGAGACTATGAGAGGGAAGATGGAAAGTTTCTTGTGAGCCTTGCTGGGAATGCGGGAATATGGTTCACTTGGGAGGGCGTAGGGGATTTTCTCTTTCAGGAAAACAAACAAATTCATCGCACACCTGGATGGTTGCAGGCAGGTGTGTTTGACAGACAACTGTAAGAAATAACTAAATAAGTATTTAGTAACTAAATAAGTTGTCTGTGTTTGACAGACAACTGTAAGAAATAACTAAAAAAGAAATAACTAAATAAGTTCGACAAGCTAACTACTGTAGCTTGTCGAATTCCTTACAGAATCCTTTAAGAATTCCTTATAGGAGTGTGTGGACTAGCTATCCCCTTGTTAAACAACTACAAATTTAAAGATTAAACAGTAGGTGGTAACACAGAAAAGTTTTCCAGATAAGTGAACCAGGATGTTGTTTCAAATGGATGCGTGACCTCTTAAGGTATGAATCAGTAGGCAAATAGGTCATTTCAAAGTCACAATCAGCTGTGGCTTGGCAGGAAGTGCATGGGCTCCAACACATTGTGTAGTTTAATATTTATTTTAAAATTACGTCCCATTCAGATAAGCTGACCAATTATTTTCATGCCATTGCCAATAAGCAATAAATAGCTATTATTCTGTTTTTTTCTTAGGGACCAGTAGATTGTTTTCTTTGTTCCAAAATAGGGACTTAAACTATTACAATGATGCATTTTCTACCTGGTTCGGTTCATTTCCACAAGGCAACATTTCGAAGTGTACCAAAATGTGTTTATGCAAGTCACATGTGAGTAAAACTGGTCAGAGTGCACCTGCTTATCATCTTCATCCATCAAGATGGATTGACAAGTTTGCTCTGTTAGCTTGAGTTACCTCAAGTTTGCATATACAAATGCTTATAAGCCTTGATTCTCACTCAAACTGATACATTTTATAAGTTAGAGCGGGAATCAAGTCTTCATCGGCAATGCACCTGTTTTGGAGAAGGGCAATTTAAGATGAAGAGGTGTTCTTTGGTTGTCAACTGCGATAAGTAATGTGCTCACTCACAGAATCAGACACTGTTGCTTTTTACCTAATGCATTCCCCATTATGTATTATGATACAGCTTGGTTTGTGGGTCCACTGGGTCAGATTGCTTTCTCACCACAAGGGAACCACTTCAAAGTTTGTAACCTCGTTCAGCCAATCTCAAACTATTTTGTGAAGATCTGTGTTCATACATGCCTAAACAAACCAAACTAAAGGAGAAAGCATGCCAGTTTCCACTCCAAACAAGCCAGGTGTGAAAACCCTTAATGAAAGGTATCCTGGAAATCAATAAGGAGTACACAGTACTGATGTGTATATTTATAGGTCTGTACCAGGATCTGAGTATGAATATAGAAGTGATGAGTGATTCAGCTGTTGTGTTCTTGGTTTATGCTCTCTCTCTCTCTCTCTCTCTCTCTCTCGTTTCCCCCAGGCCCGCACGGTCCCATGCCCTTGATCCACACAGAGCATGAGACTAATCATTAACCCTCCACTTTCTCCCCCAACTGGAACGAACCCAGCCAGTATCACAGACCCTGCCAGGGAATCTTTCAGCATACGTGACCGCTCGGCTTCCAGGGCACATGCACATGCTCGCACACTGCAGGGGGACCAAAACAGATCCAGAGATGGAAAGAAAGTGCAAAGTAGGTCACCGATGGCTGAAACGTACCAGCAAGTTCACTGATCACGATTGTTCTTTAAGAATATTGTGTTAACAATGTTAACTAAGAGCTCATTGATTTTAACAAATGCAAGACTTTAGCAAAATTGACACTCCTTCATGTGTGACCCTGGATAACAAAACCAGTCTTATGTTGCATGGGGTTATTTTTGGCAATAGCCAACAAAACATTGTATGGGTCAAAATTATAGATTTTTTTTTATGCCAAAAATCATTAGGATATTAAGAAAAGATCATGTTCCATGAAGATATTTGGTAAATTTCCCACCTTAAATATATAAAACATTTATTTTTGTGAATGGATGCAGCACTATCGCCAATAGAAATGGACAACTTTAAAGGCGATTTTCTCTATATATTTTGATTTTTCTGTACCCTCAGATTCCAGATTTTCAAATAGTTGTATCTCAGCCAAATATTGTCCTATCCTAACAAACCATACATCCATGGAAAGATTAAAGCTTTCAGATGATTTATAAATCTCAATTTAAAAAAAAATACCCATAAGACTGGTTTTGTTGTCCAGGGTCACATATGACCAACAAGTCATTTTGCTGTTGACTAATGAGAATTTCAGACAGATCTAGTCACTTTCATAAATCAAATTTGCTGCATTCCTGCTTAATTTCAAAATGCTCTTTTAACATTAGTATCAAAACTGCTTCAACTGCTTATTCATTTATTTAATATTTTTACTTTTGTCTGCCACATCAGTCTCAGGGTTTAACCAACACGCATAATTTTAAATGATGTCATAGAGAGACCTTCATGCAGACCCTTGTGACTATGTGTCAATTTCAATAAGACTAATAATTTAAACTTTTTATGACAAGGTGAGGTTAGTTCGGGTTGTGAAATGTGATGTGACTCCCCAAAAACTAATGACATTTATGAATTAGTTACATTTGAAAGCAATACTTTTTAGCTATATGTAAGCTGTAGATATAACATTTTAGATGTGTACATTCACATTAATTTGAGGTGTAAGCTAAATATGATATTAATTTCCACAATTTTGGACCACATGATAGTTAGCCTAAACCATATGACATAATGAGCCATTCATTTCAAACGTTTCTTAAAAAATATATACGTTTTTCAAATCCATGAATTAATTGCAAATTTTGAAACCAACATGAATGGCAGATGATTTTTAAAAGATTTGTACGACCAAAACCACCAATCTCATTTCCGTAACTTATGTACTGTATCATTACGGCAACAAGTATTAACTTAATGTTAATTTAATAAATGGGAATTTTTTTGTTTTTAAATGCGTGTAAATAATCTATATGTTATGTTCTTTCAGGTTTGCCACATCATTCTGAAAATATGTCAGGTTTCAAATAATATATTTAGGTTGTAAACTGCAGAAGGCATTGCAGTAATGAGAGAAATCAATCAAAATAAAATAAAAATGTGAATTTAAAAATATGTATTATTTCATAGCTTCAAGTAACTGTGCATGACTGTTAATGTGAAGTTAATGTGAGAATGGTTACACTTTATTTTAAGTCCTTGTTACAGTGTAATTATACATTTCAGTACTGAGTAATATTATTTAACTTACTATACGTTTTGGGTTATGGTTTAGGGTAAGTTGCATGTAATTATGCATAATTTATAGTTATTAATATAGTAACTACATGTAACAAGTGTAACAAGGACACAGTTAAATAAAGTGTTACCATGAAAATGTGTTAGCTTTTTTAATGGTATTCATGTTTTCACAAACTCTTAACATCTTGCTATTAATTCCTAAAAAAATAAAATTTGTTGATGCAAGCCTTTTACAGACCTGTATATCAGGATGAATGCTTATGAACACTCCCCTTGAAGACACTGATAAGCACAATCAGAATTTAGGACTAAATTTGGACAGTCTCGCTGACAGCTGCTTTTCTCACAATAAGTAGAAGCCAAACAAAGATAAGGGAAGACGCAACAACCTGCACTGCTGAATATATAGAGGTGAAGAAGACATACTGCTGAAGAGATAGCACCGAGTTCCACGTCAGCACACCCCGATCTGACCCTGATCTCGCTTTCGTTCGATCTCACCGTAGCGCATGCTTGACATTTCATCCATGCTTTGGACAGGCCTGTACACTGTTACCCTGCAGGGCCCACTTTAGGCTGGCCGCATGTGTTTGTGTGTAACTGAGATCCCTATCATTAGCCCTGGTCACCATGCAGGATACAGATATGAAGGGCTGGCGATCAAGCCCGGATCCAACTGGCTATTAAATAGAGGTCTACTACAGTCCTTACATAATCTATAAGGCAAAATGTTTTACAAGACCTGCCTCCTTCAGAGCATTTTCCCTCTCAGATTTATTCATTAAATGGTTATTGGTTACAGGCCTCTCTTGAGGTACATCATTTCAATAATCCAGAAATTGGGTTTATTTGCATTTATTTTGTGATTTTACTTGTTTAACTTGACATATACTGTACGGCACTGAACTGAACATCCATCCCCCACCACATAATCTTCTAGCAGGCGAGGAGGCGATGAGAGGGTCGAGCTGAGCTTCAAGCTGGTGCAATCCTGTGAAACTGCAGTGAATGCGCGATAGAGCAATGGACTGCGCGTCTGGGGGCAACTGAGCCACGCTAGTAAGCATTATATCGCTTACGCCAGAATCTGCCATGGACTGGGCTGACAATATGGAAACTTTTTATCTCATGAAAATATTTTTTTCTTGAATCCAAATTTGATTTTGCGAGACACTCCACAGGTCCCGGGTGCTCCCTATGGTCAGTTCATCCTTAGGGAAACTTGGCCAACAACTGTGTGTGCTTGGAAAAAATCTCTCAAGACTCTTTGAGGGCTGAGGGACGCCAACTATAACTGTGGACCTCTTCTCGCTTTCCTGGCTTTCCTGTGCCGAGGAACGAGGAGAGGTTAGCAATAATCTTCCAGTAGTGCTAATCCTCTTATCGGTGTGCGCTCACACTTGGGGCGGTTTGGGAAATCGGTGGAGAAATGGCACCTTGAACTCAGCCTCCAACACTTCCGTTGAGCACACTTAACACACGGCGACCTCACAGGCCGCGCTTACGGTGGTCCATTAGCTCACACAACGAAAGGAAGCTCCTTATCACCAAGACAGCATATTGGCCAGCGGCTAGCTGCTGTCAGCTGAGCTAATGATTAGCTAGATCACTCATGCTAGACTGGGTAACACGTACGCACCTCATGCACAAAGGTCAAGGATTGAGAATCAGTCCAACAACGCCTGTCCTTGAAAGACCCTTTACAAAACATTGACACACTTTGGGTTTCAGTTAATGCTTTCCAGTTCTTTAGTTTTATCTAAGACCAGTCAGAAAGATGGGAGTGAAGCTGTAGTTGAGGAAAAATCTTAAAGTGCCCCTTCTATGCTATTTTAAAGGTTCCTAATTTAGTTTTGGAGGTCACCTACAATAGGTTTTTGCATCCAAGTTAAATAAAAAACACTTACATTTTTTCATAAAACACATTGCAGCATCACCTCTTTTCTCACAGTATCTGAAACGGTTCAATAAAGGATTCAGTCTCTCTAAACCCTTCCTTTCCAAGAGCCTACTCTGCTCTGATTGGTCAGATGGTCCACTCTTGGTTTTCTCTGCTCTGATTGGTCAGATGACTCAGTCTGTTGCGATTGGTCTACCGCTTACAGCGCATGTCGGAAACTAAATTCCCATTAACATATCTGAATTTCAAATCTGGAGGCTTCCTCAGCACTTGTTGTTGGTTTCACCATATCAATTCGAGCCCGAGTCCTCATTATTTGAGAGTGCATGCTTTTGCGGTGCAGAAAACAACGACTTGTTTCAGACAGTTCAGAATCGATTCTTTCTTTTCAGAGACACTAGCTTTATTTATTGAGCACTTTGATCTTTGAAACTTTGCAGACCCTTTGCACTCACAAACAGCTATATTACACACTACATACGTAATATCTGAAAAAGGCACTTAAATGTACTTTATAAAACACTGATCATGTCATGTGGTGTAACCATCAGATTTCCACCATACCTTGGCTTGAATACATGTGAGTATACACATTTTAATAATTATTTTTATTAATTTATAATTATTTTTTATAAATAATTATTTTACAAATATACTTTTCAAGGTGAACAGTGTTTTTTTTCAAATGTCATGAACTATTAATTCATTAAAGGAGTCATGACCTGTAATTTTCACTTTTCCACGAGAAAAAATGTATGTTATGATTGCCTAACGATTATACACTGGCCGGGAAGCCGATATTTAAAAGTGAAGCGTTTGTTTACCCCTGGGTTCGTCAACCAGCCCACGTGCACGCGCACTCAAATACGTGATGTTAATTTCTGTCGGCGCAGGATAGACCATATATGGACACCGCAGAGACCTATGCTGCAGGAAGCCCGCCCTGCCCCTCTCCCCCTTATATTCGGTCGAGCGCCGCCATAACTGAATTCCGATTCGAAGTACGCACTCGACCGTGTAAGATGCAGAAACGTGGTGCACACGTGAGTTGCTCTGTTGTTGACTGCCAGAATCAACATGGAAATGTTTTTTTCTCTCCCAAGAACAGACCAAGCTATCAGGGACCAGTGGATTAAATTCATTTTTAATGACGCGGTTCCTACAACCCTTCCCACTGGCTTAGGTGTCTGTGCTAAACATTTTACAAAAATTGCGTTGCAATGATAAGATCTTTATTCACGCGATCAACAGACTGTCTGTCATCTGCTCAGTCAGTGCTCATCATGCTGCAACCTTTCATGTGATGGAATAGATTTAAATATAATGCTTTAAACGATACTTTTCACGATTTGTTAATCTCGATAGCTGTAGTAGTAAAAACGTAGTAAAAGTTTTCGAGAGAGTTCATGTAATACTAGCTATTTCATGTGCAAGCATGTCAGCCAATCACAGCAGTGGGCGTTTGCACTGCAGTCTCACAGCAGACACGCCCCTTAAAACAGAGCGTTCAAATCTGAGGCTGAAATCAGGCTTGGAAAAATGGCTTTTATTTATAAATTATGACAATTTTTGATGTAAAAATCATACTAACATTATAAGGGCACCCCAGGCAACATTATAAAATAATAAAACAATCCAGTTCATGACTCCTTTAATATCATTATGTTTTGGGGTGTTGCACCACATGCTGAACTAACCTTGCCTTGTCATGAAATGGTCAAATTATCTGACATTTGACGAGACAGAATAACCTTGACACAGTCACAGAGTCTGCTCTAACATCACTATTTTGGTTGCACCACATGACCTTGATTTGAAAGGTTAAAAGTTTTTCAAATTAAAAAAAGTGAAGCAAGAAATAATTATAAAAGATTGTACTAAATACAGGGTTTGCAAAAGATCCTTAGAGTTGAATTTAGCTTTAAGCAATTTAAGGTCCAGGATACTTGGACAAACAGCTGATTTTGTTAAACAGTGTTTAAAAGTGCTTGAAATTAGAAAAGGAAGGTGTTTGCAGTTTGCATGCATGATAAATAAATATATATTTGGGGAAAAACTGTGACATTCCCTGCACGCAGTGCACAAACCCCACTAAAATGGAAGGGGTTGTTTGATATGAAAAGCGACCAGCCACAGCTTGCACTTTTGTGTTGGAGTATCAAGGTGCGTTCACATCAACCCAAAAAATGTTCATTGTCTATTGTCAATAGTTTAGTTATATATAAAGCAGAACTCACAGAGAAGATTTCTGTTGAAACTAACTCGATTTCGCAAAACAACGATAAATGTGACTGCACCTTCAAAATTACAATAACATGTAATTGCATTGCGTTATTGCATTTTAGGCTAATTTACTGTATAGTTACGTAACCACATTCATGAGCAGTTAGTTTATGAAACAAGACAAAAGAAAATGAATAACTGAGTCTGTTTTTAATTATTCAGCAACTAAGAAGCAATAGCAATGTGCTATACGTAATGCAACCAGTGGGAAATTAATAAAGGTCTCTAAAGGAAGAAGAATTCACCACACAGTAGGCTACTTTTTGAAAAGGAGGCAATTCAGCATACATACAGTAGAAGGCTATTATATCAGGGGCGTAGTGCTAATCTCACGTGTCCATCTATAGGCTGTATTTATTAAATATGTAAAATAGGAATTAATATATAAGTATATTAGAAGACATGTATTCTGGCCTTAGTCTGTTTTCTTTTGCACATTATACTCTGCTTATATTCTATGAAGGATGAAGAGAATATGAGATAGTCAATTAAGAAAAAGCAGGTATTTTAAGTAGCCTTAATCCTGGAACAAATATGTTGCTGGAAAAAAGTGCTTGGATTATCATGAAATGGTGAACCCTGTAATAACAAGGATTTCTTTTCAAGAATTTCATTATTTTCTTCATTATGATATCAGGACAGTTTTATCAATCAACCTGACAATTTGTGACAAAATGTGTGCATTTTTTTGTAAAGCGTCACATCATCGACCAAGATATAATCTCACAATTTGTAGTTTTTCAGAATTATTTGTTTGGTCCCACTTTATGTTAGGTGTCTTTAACTTCTATGTACTTATGCCAAAAAGGGTACTGTGTTGATATTGTATTGCAAACACTTGTGCATTGAGGTGGGATACGGGTAATGTTAGAGACAGGTTTGGTGGTATGGGTAGGTTTAAGGCTGGGTTAAGGTGTAAAGGAAGGGTCAACAGTGTAATTACATGCAGGTGTTTTTAAATACAAGAATGCACACATACAGTATAAGTGCATTGTATCAAATGATTAAATTTGAGAAGTTAAAGAGACCTGACTTTGTAACACACGTATCAGGTGTCTGCTGTCATTAAAGGGGTGGTATAATGCCCTTTTCACAAGATGTAAAATAAGTCTTTGATGTCCCCAGAGTGTGTATGTGAAGTTTTAGCTCAAAATACCCCAGAGATATTTTTATATAGCATGTTAAAATTGTCACTTTTTGAGGGTGAGCAAAAACACTCTGTTTTTGTGTGTGTTCCTTTAAATGCAAATGAGCTGCTGCTCTCAGCACAGGGGGCGGAGCTTCAACAGCTTGTGTCCTTTTACCTCACACAGACATGCACTGAAAATGTCAATGTTTATGTTCAAACCGGAGTCAGACAATAATGGAGAGACTCAAGAAGAAGTGACAACATGTCGAATGCAACAGGACATTTCTGAATGGTTAGTTGATGAATTTAGGCAGCTTATGTGTAGATATCTTCTAGTCAGTGATTAGCATATTCTGTCTTGATAATCTATAAATCGTGTTCCGGGGGCGGGGTTTATGTAAATTTTCGCGTTGGTGATGTCACTAACCCGGGAGGAATGTTGTGTAGTCCCAACCAGCCGTTTGTTGTAGTCCTTAAAAAACGATTTCTTTAAAAGCAAATATCTTCCTTTGCTGTGAAATTTGAGCTTCGTAACTTTGCAGATGTTGTTTATACTGAAACAGAAACATTACACACTAACTAAAGTTAAAAAAGCGAAATCATATTCAACCATCCCTTTAAAGCTTACTGTATCAGTGACAAATTCATCGAATTCATTTATGGAACAAGGCCAGAGGGGCTGGTGTGTGTAAAAAAATCTATGCCTTCCTGGGATATTGTATAAAACGCAGCAAAACACTTCCATTAACGCTGAGGAACGATGTCAGGATCAGTGACCCACCCTAGCAGGCTCGCTTATCTAGAGGACATCGCTAATGGATCCACACGGTAATGCAATATCCCGTATCCACCAGTCTGTTCACTCTGCGTTTATTACCTAGAGCCAGTCGATGCTATTGATTGAGGTACATTCTACATGCTGTTCCATTAACGCTCCATCGTGCCAATGGAGTTCGCAGATCAACACAAGTCCATTAGCAGATCACATCCAAAAAGCCATGGCCCAGGATCCCTGGCATACCGGACAAACAAAGCCGTGATTCAGTCCTTACCGAGAAACATGCCGCAACCCGGCTTCACCCAAGCCCAGAGCAAACACGCCACACACTAGACAAGCGGCGTACATGAGTCCAAATGAGTACTGTGAGGTCAGTTCAACCACAGCTACACTCTCTCACAGAGCTTCACAACAAACCTCCAAACCACCAGCTGGCCGCACGCAATCTGTCAAGCAGCTGCGAGAAGTCTGTCACCTGGCTGGAGGAGACAATACGTAGAAGATGGATGAAGAGTGTGAGAAAGCAGGCCAGAAAAGATAGGAGATAAACAGCGCGCACGAGTGCTAGGAGTTGCACAATGTGCTCTCGGCCTGTGCAATTTGTTTCAGTCTCAAGAGCGAGGGAACAGAACATTAGATGAGAAGCAATCCTCGCCTCGCTCGGAAAGAAAAGGTCTGCTTCTAATTTACACTTCTGAGAACCACAGCCCAGAATGAGCTCACCGTGAACGAATAACAATGAAATAAGAGGGAACAAGAGACGGAAGAACAGCACAAAGCAGAGAGGACTTGGACAGAAGTGTGCAAAAGCAGAGGGTGCATATTTCGTTTTTCCAGTGTAGATAATTTGTGTTGGTAATTGATAGTAAACAAGAAAATGCTAAGCAACACAATGCTCTGTGGTTGCTACAAGGATCTATATGGCCACTAGTTTGCTCTGGGTCTCGCCACTAGATATGACTCAGATCCCTCCTCATTTTATCTCATTTTATCATTTTATCAAATCATCATATTAGAATGATTTCAGAAGGATCATGTGACACTGAAGACTGGAGTAATGATGCTGAAAATTCAGCTTTGATCACAGGAATAAATTACATTTAAAAATATATATATATATATTTAAAATAGAAAATAGTTAATTTAAATTTTAATAATATTTCACAATATTACTGTTTTACTGTATATTCGATCAAATAAATGCAGGCTTGGTGAACAAGAGACACTTTCAAAAATAAAAAAAATTGCCAACCCTTAACTTTCGGTAGAGTTTATACTCTGTTGAACTTTGTTAGTAAATGAAATAAGTGAAAAGTTAAGTGAAAGCTTACTTTTATAATTTTCTTTATGAAAGTCTACAAGGCTGAGAGTGTCCATAGTCGAAGAAACACCCAAATAATGAGCAAGAGTGAGTGATGCCTGCCCAAGCAAACAACACTACCGATCACCTAAACAGTCTAAAAAGCCCTCAGCGATTGAGGAAAAGGAGAAGAGAATGAGAAGAATAGTGAGCGTGTGAGATGAGAGAGAGAGAGCGAGAGTTTGCCAGACGGAGGCGATTAGCGGCGGTTCTGGAATGTTAAGGTCAGTGAACGAGGCTCAGCTGAGACCTACTTTGTAAACAGGACCCCTCCTCTTTATAACAATACACACATACACAAACACCTCATTAATATAATAAACACTTATTCCTACAAAACTCCACACAAACATCTCATCACCTCCAGCCCTTACCCAAACATCCATAGAATGCTTCAAACGATATTAAAAATAAAATAAAAATACCCAACTGGCGAACTTCACCATCAAATTTGCTTCAACATTGGGGGTCGGCTTACGAAACACAGCAGAAACCACTGGTTCCGCACGGACGCACAGATACACAAACATCTCTTAAAACCTCAGCACCCACAGTGTCAATATACAACCACACAGACGTGAACTCCACAGACTACACCGACCGCGGCGCACACGTACACGTACACGCACACAACCCCAGTCAACCTTTACAAATAATGAGCAGTGGAAACCCAAGCAGCTTGACAGTCTCTTCTCTGCATGAAACAACAAATCTACAAGCACAAATATGGCTGAAGTCTACACTGAGGGAGACGGCATTGAAAAAAAACTGAACATTTTTTGTGGGAACAAGAAGCAAAAACATGTTCGCTTTATCAGAGGAAGTGAGTGAGAGGTGGGATGTAATTACCCGTCTAATCTTGTTTAATCTCTGTCTTTGTCTACCCTTTGTCTTCCCGTCAGACAAAAAAGAGCCTTTGTGGAAAAAATATGGTCAGGTGTGCATGAGTTAGAGTCTGACAAACACACACACATAGATGAGACAGAGAT
The DNA here is from genome assembly GCF_965113295.1 of Leuciscus leuciscus. Classification (NCBI taxonomy): domain Eukaryota; kingdom Metazoa; phylum Chordata; class Actinopteri; order Cypriniformes; family Leuciscidae; genus Leuciscus; species Leuciscus leuciscus. The sequence continues at coordinate 64,635,062 of NC_138725.1, forward strand.
TGTCTACCCTCTGGCACTGCGGCTGTGTTTTGGATCACAGGACCATCATCCACTAAACTTCTAATTGAAGCTATTGTCTGGGAGAGCGCCTGTTTGGGTTGAGGCAGAGCTGATCTCTGTGAAGACAGAGATAGCTCAAGGGGTGACATTACTCTTCTCCTTGTTGGTTGGTGTTCTGTTGTGTCTACCCCGATCAGCTCACACTAAAGACAAATCACACCAAGAACAAAGACGCACCCCTGGAGAAGAAGACAGGAACAACACACAGACACGAGCACAAACAAATACCAAAGCTACAGCACTCTTCAAAATAAACCTTACCAACAGGGTCTGAGAAACCTTTATGAGTTCTTATGATGCCACATAACCTTTTTAAGATCCTATGTCACATCACTTTTTTAAGTTCTCATGATGTCACATAACACTTTTTAAGTTCCTATGATGTCACTGAACCTTTTTATGTTCCTATGAAGTCTTTTAACCTTTTTAAGTTACCATGATGTCACATAATCCGTTTAAGGTTCTTATGATGGCACTAAACCTTTTTTGGGCCCTATCTTGAACCCAGCGCAATTGACTTTGTACAACGTACGAATGTATCATTCCTATTTTGCACCCGACGCACGGCGGACTTTTCCCTCGACAGACGCACGTCGGTAAATTAGGGAATGAACTTGCGCTCCCGGGGGCGATTCAGCGAAAAGAGGAGGCGTGTTCTTTACCCTAAGGCCATTTTTCTGGTTGCAATCGCATCACCAGTGGGAATTCTGAAGTCACGTAAGCTGCTCTTGTTCTAGTGACTTTTATTTTGACGCCACGGCAGACTTTTATATTATGAGTTCACACTTACATGTAATTAGATAAGCTTTATGCGTATTTGGTGTGCTTTCCGTAGGGAGGGCTCGGAATTTGGCCCAGACCCAGAGTACTCACCCCGTGGTAGGAATACTTAGAACTAGAAGTGTGGAGAAGAGGTGGTGAAGGGATGCTGATAAACTGTCAACGAACAGAGGTAAGTCTGCTATATATATAAACCTCTTATTGTTGATTAACTGAAGGCTCTCCGCTCGTGTTAGTGTTAATTATCCTCCCGAACTTTGTTAATAAAACATCATTTGGAAGGCACTGAGAACGCCAGAGCCTGAGCACAAAGCGCTCCCATTCTCCGTCTCCATAAGTTTACGATCTGAACAGTCCTGTCTAATACGTTATTAGACAGTAAAAAGAAAGTAGACAGTATATGAAAAAGTATTAGCGTTTGCAATGTGGTTGATATCAAATGTCGCTAGCTAAGAAGAAATACATAATCAAGTTTCGCTTGGTCCCTTCAAAGTCACGTTGGAATTTCTCCTAAACGTAAAGGTTGAGAAGTCCATCTATCACTGTTTTCCATGTTCGTAAAGTTAGTTTGTTGAGTAAATATATAGGCTATAAACTGTGTGTAAAAATGGCGGCTGCTGGTGTTTCGCGTGCGTTCGGCCAATCAGCGTACACTGGTAGTTCCTATTGTGCTGGGTAAAAACCCTACTCTGAAGTAAGAGCTTATTTAATTCTCACTAAAGGCATTCCTTGAACTAAAATCTTTCCAGGTTCTTGGGGTGTGTAGGCTTGCACTCGATCGACCCAAAGTCCGGCATCCGACCAGCGCAGAAGGTCTTTTCTCGAGGCAAAGTATTTTTTGATTAAATGCATTTCGTTTATCGTTATTTCATCTGACTCCATAAATGAAAAGGTTTTAATGATATCTGTGCATCATTAAATGTGAGCGAATGTTTGACTATTCCTTTTAACTCTTTAATAATGCCAAAGTCAGTTAGAATAATCAAATGTAACAATTTATGATGTCAGGTAAATGTATCATGCCAATTTCATAATCAATTCAAAGATAATTGATACAAAACATCAAATGCTCTGGAATAAAGAGAAGAGATGCGAACCCAACATAATACATGAAGCTTAGAGTCTTACTCTCAGCCTCACAGGCTAATCTGAAATACAGAAAGGACCCGAACCCTTTGCTGCATTGCATTATATAGACAGAACCTCTTTCACATGGAAACATGTGTTAACAATGGAAATTTGCCTTCAGAGGTTACACCTTTTGGGGGGGTAGGAGACCATTTGCCAGGAGACCACCTTCCTTTGTGTGCCAGTTATCCCTAAACTCTTAAAAACCGTATTACCTTTTGTTTTACTTATTTGGAAATGAGACATTTGTACCAGTCGCACTGAGACATTTCAAATGATACCAAAATGTACAATCCTCAATGATAATCATTCACATTAAAACTATGTATTTTCTTGGGTGAATTCAGGTGATCTGAGTATGAGAGAGAGGGGGTGAGGGATGAGGGAATTAAATGTAGATTAGGATGACTCGGAGGTGAGACTTTTGTCTCAAATGGTGAGTTCAAATGGTAATTTCCAGCAAGATCCTGTCTTCTCAGGGTCTGGTCGCTCCTTAACCAGACTGTCCGGCATTTTCTAATTTCTCAAGTCTTACAGGTGCAAACATCCCAAAAAGCAGGTACTTCTCCCATTAGTTCTAAGAACTATGGAAAGATTCCTCCGGTGCGAAAGCCCCTTATAATGTTACTGAACCTTTTTAGGTTCATATGATGTCACTAAACCTTTTTAAGTCCACATGCCTTTAAACCTTTTTAAGTTCCTATGATTTCACATAATCTTTTTAAGTTCCTATGATGTCACTGAACCCTTTTAAGTTCTGATGTTACTGAAACTTTTTAAGTTCCTATGATGTCATTAACCTTTTTAAGTTCTTGTGATGTTATGCAATGTCAATGCATGATGTCAATGGATCTTTTTGATGTTTTCATCTTTGATGTCAATTAATCTTTTTGACCTTTTTGAAGTTCCTATGATGTCACAAGTCATTTTTAAGATCCTACGGGTATCACAAATTATTATTAAGTTTATGATGTCAGAAGAACTTTAAAAAATACTATGCCACAGAACCTTTTGAATTTCCCAATGATGGTAAAAGACAACCAAGTACTAATGATCCCACAGGAGAACCATATTGGCAGCAATAATGTCATAGGAGAACCTTTATAAAGCCCTGTTCTGACAGAACTAGTTTCCCCAGAGTAGGTTAGGCAAATTTGTGTTTCACAGATGTACCTTGTAATTTCCTGTCTGAATGAAATGCATCATAAAATTCCATAACAAAAGCTGCATTTCTCCTTGCAGTGCCAGGACAACAACTGATACCAACGGATTTCCTGATACCAAAAACTAACATGTTGATCTGATGATTCTGTACTGTAACACTGTGAACAAAGAACCACATGGCCAACTCAAGAACTCTGCTTCTTTGCTCAACCTAAGAAGCAGCCATAAGAAATAATGCACACCCACTGAGTTTAACAGTTCTGCATTCTTATGTAGCACAGCCAACTTATATCCCCTTCAAGCATTTCTAAAAATGCTTCCTTCACACCTAAAAATAAAATGAATCTGTCAGGCAATGAGGTGATGGAGGGCAGAACCACGGGGAAAGATGAGTTGGAGCTTGCTTGAGATTCCCTCTCATCCCTCTCTGACCCCCACCACTAGCGAAGCTGCGTCTCTGGTGTTACTGTAGCCTAGACCAGACATGCGGGGGGGGGGGGGGGGGGGGGGGTTATACTTCACCCCGTCTTACAACACGCTGTTCACAGGAGACACCCAACAGCTGAGGGGGTCAGTGATGCCTCCAGACTCTTAAAGAACATGTGTGTTTTAAGGAGGCTGTGTTGAGGCAGGTCAGTGAGTGAGATGGCTTGACAAAAGCTGATGCTATATTATAACACATCTTAGGGACGTCTGTCTGATGCAAAGAGGTACAGAAGGGTTTCATTAGTTCACACGTTCATGTAATACGCTCCAGACAGGAACAGACAGGGCCGCATATTTTCGGTGCATCATTTTCAGTAATAGAGTTGTGGTAATTGTACTGCTAACTGCCACTCATTTGCTCCTCTCTTGCAAAGAAACAGTGTAATCCTCTAATTTGTTGTGTCTCTCGGCAGGATTCACTCTGGTTTCCCTTCACTCATGAGGGATACGAGCTGCTATCATATATCTCAGCCAGCACTGTCCTTTAACCTCCGACCTTTCAACCAAATCCATAACAACAGTATTAATCCACCAGCAAACACACACAAATTCTCTCTCTCTCTGACGGCCCTGGGCGGTTTCCTCATTTAGAGCTGTAACTCTGTACAGCAGAGAGTTGGCAGGCTCCGGCAGGCTGCACTGGATCAGTGTTGAGTAGCTTAGAGCAAGTCTGATGCTAGACTAATGCACTTTAGCCAGAGGGGAGAGCACAGACAGAGATAATGGCAGGGTGGTCTCTACGGTCATTTACTGAACAAATGAGAGAGGATTGTACAACTACACTCCCTGTGACAGGATGATTAGTTGCTAATAAAACAGGTGTTTGTGCTGTATAAATTATGGCAAAAATTGTTGCTAAACTGAACAGGAATTAATTTAATAAAATCTAAAGATAGGATTTATTGTAAGTTTAAATATTTCATAATAATTTATTATAAATGCACAAATATCTTCTAAATAAATAAAACGTATAAAACTAAAATAAAACATAATATATGTAAAACAAACTAAATAACTCTAAATCAAAATATTTTGCTTACAGATAAATATATAATGAATTAAAGCTAATTAATATAAAATATTTATTATTTAGATTTTATGCATCAACATTTTATTTATATTTAGACCTTTAACATTTCACTTTACAACTATGCACTCAGGATATTACATTACATCTGTAATAAAATAAAGATATTAATTATTTATTAGATAATCTATAGTTATTACAATTCTAATTTGAATTCTAATTTTAATAAGATTTACATTTATAAATTAATAAATATATATTCAGGATTTGCTTTTATATACATTCTTATATTTAGATCGTATGTACTTATTTTTACTAATATTTAGACTTGTATACAACTATATATTCAGGATTTTATACCTATAAAAAAGAGGTATTCAATTATTTATTAGATAATTAAAAGTTATTTACTTTAACATTTGAGATTTACATTTATAAATTCAGATCTATATATTCAGGATGATTTTTATACATATTTACAAGAGTATAATTTATTATAAAAAGGTGTAAAAAATTGTATTAGAAATTGTTTATTGTACCTTTTTTTATTATTAGATAAATCATTCTTATTTACATTTAAATTTTATTTTTACATTTATAAATTCCGATCATATTCAGGATGTACATTTTCATACATATTTATAAAATGAGACAATTTATAGTTATGTACATTTAAAATGTATAGATAGATAGATAGATAGATAGATAGATAGATAGATAGATAGATAGATAGATAGATAGATAGATAGATAGATAGATAGATAGATAGATAGATAGATAGATAGATAGATAGATAGATAGATAGATAGATCGGATTTACATTTATGCATAAACATTTTCTACAATATTATCAAAAACATAATTGATGATTCTTATGCAGCCACATTGATTGAGCTATTAATGTGCAGAGAAGAGAGATGCATTTATCAACATGAATGAGCATGTGGAAACAGCAGACGTGCACCATGTGTTCATGAGCGCGTCTGAATGTGCTGCCGCCCACATAACTGACATGCTGCAGCGTGCTGCAATCTCACTGTCTCACTTGACAACTTTCTCTGCCAACTGAATGGAAACACAAGACATTTATACAAACATACACTTTATACACACACAGACACACACCTGTCTCACACTGACATACACTCTACTGGGTCCTTTGTAAGAGTACCTTTGATTAAATGCTGAATTTTGTGGCAGAGAAGAAAGGTGAAGGACAGAGAAGTGATAAACAGGAAGACGGCCTTCATTCAGGAACAGCCCCACTCCATCTGATAGGCCGTCCTCCTTGAAGAGATGCTTTACTCACTCAATGAGATGTTTACTCTCTCTCTCTATCTCTCTCACACACACACACACACACACACACACAGTCTTTTGCTTTGATGTCTCAGTCATTTCCTTTAGATCAGACCTGCGGGCGTCCACCTGTACAGATCTGGTGAGGCACTCAGGGTTCTCACTCAGGGAACACTGAATCAATGAAGCAGAGCTAAAACCAAATCATCCACAAAACCACTACTGACAGTACCATTGCTCAGTGATGTTATCAGTGGCACACTTTTTTGATATGTTCATTATACTGAAAACGGTACACTTGATATGTAATATGTATATATGACTATAAGTGTTGTAAGTTGTTACAAAAAAGCCCATGGTATTGCCATCGAGGCAGTATTGATATATTGTACTTTGCTTAAACATTTTAATTGGTTTGGAAAACACCTTAGAAATCCCCTAACAGCTGTGCAGAAACCACAGAATCACATATCCATCCGTTCATCTACCTATCCATGTTTCTTATCGATTCCTGATTTTGATTCCAATAAGGTAAAAACAAACGTAGATATCATTCACATTTATCCTAAGTCTTATTGCAAACACATTTCATTGTAGCTGAATACCATCAAAACAAAAATCAACAGGCTAAAGAGCACTTGTGCCTATGATTTAAAAATACCATAGCAAAAACAACTAGCCTAACTAATAGCCTATACATTTCAAGCATTATTAAAGACAAGTAAACATTCAATAGTTAAAAAAGAACAAATAAATACAACTGAACATGTTGAATTACGATATGAATTAAATAAACAGTTTTAAGATTTTAAAGTACTCAGGCACAGAAACTGTAGTCAAATGTAAAATAACACTGCACTTTATAAATAAAATATGCATTACAAATATAGCCTAGTTACAAATGTTTTTCAGTCAAGAAGAGCGAGTCAAATTTCTCTTTGTCTTTTGTTTGATTAACATTATTATAGAGACGACAGCAGGAGTCTAAGGCTGCACGGATATACTGTTTCACATGCGTTTTCTTTGTCAACTGTTTACCGTCACTTAAGACATAACCGACATAACCATTTTTACAAGGATATTTTGACATATTTTTGAGTGTACTTGTCTGTTCTAGGGGTGTAAGGATACAATCGTTTTATCGAAATATCGCAATATAAAAATGCGACGATATGTATCGTTGATGTAAACGATATGATTTGCGATATAGAGTTAGTTTTAGCCAAGGCTCTATTTATAAAGTATAATTCACCAGAAAATGTAAATTCTATCATCATGTACTCACCCTCATGTCGTTTCAAACCTATACGATTTTTCTTCAACTTCCAAACACAAATGAAGATATTTTTAATGAAACCTGAGAGATTTCTATCCCACCATTTAAAGCCCATTCCTCTAAAACTTAAAAGACCCAAAACAAAATTTCAGTGACATTATTTAAACTACTAGCCTAGCCTATATATAATGATGAATATAATGCATAATAATGCAATAGGGGAATATTTGTGTGTCCAGATAATAATAACAATATTATTTTAATAATAATAAAAGTAATAATAATAAAAAAAACTCTCTTCTTTTATTATTTTGGAATAAAATATTGTGATAGTATCGTGATTAGTATCGAATCGTGACATGAGTGTATCGTTACACCCCTGGTCCGTTCAAGTGCAAAAAGATGCGGGAGAGAACTCACTATCGCACACTATAGAATATAGTCTTATAAGACTATGTATTCTTTTTGTTCTTGAATTGTTTAAAAATCACAAAGTCACTTTTTCTGTGAGCAAGCTTTGGATGTGTGTGCAGCGCAGAAAACCACGCACGGGTCTTCTTGCACTTGAATGGTTTAAAATCCCATCAAAATGTGAACACAGGAATCATTAAACAGGATCCAAATGCACATGTCTTATCAAATCCACGGTTCTTGGAAATTTGAACCCGGTTCTAAAATGGAACTGGTTCTCGATACCAAACCCTACCCACTTATCCATCCATCCATCCACCCACTTATCCATCCATCCATCCACCAACTTATCCATCCATCCATTCACCCACTTATCCATCCATTTCATCCATCCACCCACTTATCCATCCATCCATCCATCCATCCATCCATCCACCCACTTATCCATCCATCCATCCACCAACTTATCCATCCATCCATTCACCCACTTATCCATCCATTTCATCCATCCACCCACTTATCCATCCATCCATCCATCCATCCATCCGTCCATTCACCAACTTATCCATCCATCCATCCACCCACTTATCTATCCATCCATCCATCCATCCATCCATCCAGCCATCCATTCACCCACTTATCTATCCATCCACCCATCCATCTACACACTTAATTATCCATCCACTTATCCATCCATCACACTAGTATCATGATCTCTGAAGTCTATATCAAACCTTTTAAAATTTTGGAGAAAGAAAAAATAGTTTATCCTGACAAACTTTCCTTTCTAGTTCCAAAGTGAGATCTGGCACAGTTCTGTCCTGCAGCAAATTACAACCATATAAATGTGTTACCCAAACAACAATACAATTTTTTTACCCTGAACGGATCATAAATGGTCAGCGCTAAATACAGGTGTAAACAGGATCTAAAACATTTTGTGATTGGATAACTAAAATCAGTAGAGTAAACGCTCTATAAATCGAGTGAAGCTCGGTACTGTTCACACAGAATGCATTTTTGCATTCCACTGCACTACGTTTCCATTGTTTTTTCTATGTAAATATACACTAGACGGATGCCTAAAAACGTCTAAAAATGTGCTGTTCTAAAAACATGGCACCTTCAAGAGTTCACGCTTACATATGATCAGATATAGTATAGAATTTGCATATTTGGCATGCTGTCCGAGTAGAGGCCTCCGAGCTCTGAATTTAGCCTGAACCCAGAGTACTCCCCCCCACCCCCATCCCTGGCTGGGAAAAGAATAATTGAGAGTGAGGAGTTGGGGTGCAGGAGGGATGCTGGAAAACTGGGACAGAAGTAAATCGGCTTTATAAATATGCCTCCTCTCATGCTGATTAGGTAGCTTGACTACGTCAGACTTCGTACTTCCGCTCAATTTCAGTTCGCTTCTGTACTCAGTCTAAGGTAGCGACCTATCTCTCAGTTTTCCTCCGGCCTGAAAACAGCCGGCCAATCAACGAACAGAGGGCGGGCTGAGAGCCGTGACGTAGATGCTGATTGTACCGTGGATGCGTAGATTTACTTCACATAATCTGCAAAAGTCGTTCACAGCCATGTTCACTCCTGTATTTCGCTCGATGGTTTTGTTTTCGCATCATACATGTGTTTACAGTGGAAGTTAGATGCGCCTGAACATGCGCATAACACATGTAATAACCAAACGTTATGTGATTGGCTTACGGGTAACCAATGATTTTAAACTTCAGACAAGCGCCTCGAGAAAGAAAACGCTTTTCAATTATGCCCTTCCAGACTCTGTCTACGAAGCAAAGCGAAGTAGCAGAGTTTGGTATTACCAGGCTACTGATTAGGTAGACTATCTGAACGTGCTCCTCTCGAACTTTGTTAATAAAACGTCATTTAAAACGTCACACAAAAACGTGTTCAATGTAAATGACCCCTAACACATGATCGTTCTGGGACGTGTTGAGAGAAACTACACAACAAGCATTTCAAACTTCACTGCTTCATTCGCTTCTTTTCTCGTCGTGCAACATGGGTTCATTCATTCAATAGTATTCGTCGTGGTGCACTCACCCGTGAAAAAACACCGGGTGGAAGCGGTAATGCATCTCAACCAGCCGCTTGCAATTGGATCACTGAAAACCCGTCTTAATACCAGGTGTAAACCTGATCCTTACTGTTCACAGATTGTGAAATTGTCGAAGAGAGAGATAAGAAATCAGTATTGCTCGTTTCAGCATGCATTCTCACAACACACACACACACACACACACACAGGTATGCCTGTGACCTTTCTTTCACACTTTCACCTTTGACCCAGCTCAAGCCAAAGGTACTCAAGCATATCTCCAGGGCAAGCATTTTTCTAAAACATCCTTATGCATCGCAGCCTGGCCGAGTGGAATGTACTGACAAAAGAGTTGCAGAGAAGCAGAGCCAAGTAAGTGATCGATCGTCTCAGCGTGTCTGAGCGCCTCAGTAAACAATCTACAGTGTTGTTTTCCACTGCTGATGCAGTCAGCGCTCACATTCACATGCGCAGCGAGAGTTTCTTACACAGATCCATCAAAGCTGCTCTTATTCCAGCTTTGTTGGACTTATTAAAAGTGGATCAGAATGCCGTGGCATGAATACCCTATTCACTGCTGAAAAAAACAATTACAATCCTTCAGCCTGCGATAGTCTCACGCTTCAAAAGCAAAAAGCCAGGAACAGTACAATGAAAGATACCAATGTTTAGTAAACACTCAAATATATTAGTAATAAAATTCGGAATCAACTTCTGCCAAGAAGTATTATTCAGTAAATGTGGGTTGTTTACCATTTCAAAGCAACTTGTTGCATACAGTTTAAGTCAACTGTTGTGCCGTCACGGGTGTTCATATAAGCTATTTTGCAGCGCCTTTGAAAAAAGTTAATCCAATTAGATTTTAGAGGCTTTATAATTTTAGATTATAAAAATGTAAATGGTTGATAAACGTACACCTATGACTGCACGTTCTATATTAATGAGCCAGTTGCTAAAGAAATAATTGTCTATAGCCAAACTGAATAGCCTAGATGTTGGTGGCTGCCAATCACCAACAAACTTGGTGAATTATACAGAATTCAGCTGATGTTCTGTCACAGGTCGTAGTCGCAGTCAGGTTTTAGAGCCATTTCTATCCAGTCTTACTTTCATCCAAATGGAGAATCCAACAACTTGATCATCAAACAAGAAGTGTGTTTAAGTGTATTGAATGTGCACTTGTAGTGTACTTCAAATCTTAAAAGTATAGGCTACATTTTAAAAAACAATACCTGCGGATAATTTTATATTAAAGGGATAGTTCACCCAAAAATTTTTATTCTGTCATCATTTACTCACCCTCTTGTCGTTCCAAACTGGTAAGATATTTTAAATAAAATCTGAGAGCTTTCTGTCCCTCCATAGATGCAACTACCACTTTAATGCTTCAAAAAGTTCATAAAGAGATCGTAAAACGAATCCATATGAATTGAGCGGTTTAGTCCGAATTTCCTGAAGAGTCTTGATCGCTTTATATGATGAACAGATTGAATTTAGGCTTTTATACACATATAAACACTCAACTCACACATCAGTTGTGGTAAACTGAAGCTCAAGCATGTTCGCTTGACGTGCAGGAACCAATGAGGATCATTCTCATGTTACGCAGCACATTTGAGCTTCTGCAAGAACCAATGAGGATTATTCTCATGTTACGCATCACGTTTGAGCCTCTGCAAGAACCAATGAGGATCATTCTCATGTTACGCAGCACGTTTGAGCTTCAGCAAGAACCAATGAGGATTATTCTCATGTTACGCATCACGTTTGAGCCTCTGCAAGAACCAATGAGGATCATTCTCATGTTACGCATCACGTTTGAGCTTCAGCAAGAACCAATGAGGATTATTCTCATGTTACGCATCACGTTTGAGCCTCTGCAAGAACCAATGAGGATCATTCTCATGTTACGCAGCACGTTTGAGCTTCTGCAAGAACCAATGAGGATTATTCTCATGTTACGCATCACGTTTGAGCCTCTGCAAGAACCAATGAGGATCATTGTCATGTTACGCAGCACGTTTGAGCTTCAGCAAGAACCAATGAGGATCATTCTCATGTTATGCAACACGTTTAAGCTTCTGCAAGAACCAATGAGGATCATTCTCATGTTACGCATCACGTTTGAGCTTCAGCAAGAACCAATGAGAATCATTCTCATGTTATGCATCACGTTTGAGCTTCAGCAAGAACCAATGAGGATCATTCTCATGTTATGCATCACGTTTGAGCTTCAGCAAGAACCAATGAGGATCATTCTCATGTTATGCATCACGTTTGAGCTTCAGCAAGAACCAATGAGGATCATTCTCATGTTACGCATCACATTTGAGCTTCTGCAAGAACCAATGAGGATCATTCTCATGTTACGCATCACATTTGAGCTACCGCAAAAACCAATGAAGTTCATTCTCGTGTTATGCAGCTCGCTTGAGCTTCAGCAAGAACCAATGAGGTTCATTCTTGCGCGTCAAGCATTTATGGTTGAGCTTCAGTTTATCTTCACTGATCAATGTTTATATGTGAATAAAATATTGTGTACTAATGTATAATGTGTTCTATCTGTTCATCATATAAAGCGATTGTGTCTCTTCAGAAAATTTGGACTAAACCACTTGGTTCATAATTATGTATTATAGTTTTATTATCTCTTTATGAACTTTTTGAAGCTCTCAGATTTAATTTAAAACATCTTCATTTGTGTTTCGAAAGATGAACAAAAGTTTTACGGGTCTGGTATTGGTACTATTTAAGTACACTTTTGTAGTGGTACTCTTTAAGTACACTACTTTAAGTGCACTATGTAATAATGTAAAAATTAAAAGATTTACTTTAAAGTATATTTTAAATAATTGTCCAATAAATTGTTAAATAAATCATCTATTTGCATGCTTTATGCAAGTTTGAATGTACTAAATTGCAACTTCACCATTACAAATGTGTAATTAATAATAATGTATTTAAACACATGACAAATAAGTCTCAATATAAATGCCATTTAAAGTATAGTTTAGATAATTCCTTTTCAGTACATTTTGCAGTACACTTAAATAATAGAAGTAATTATGAAATTAATATAAGGACAGGATGTACTCAAGGCCTAATTAATTGGGTCAAAAAAGTTCTCTAAAGTTCAGCTTATATCAATATCAATTTTAACTTCTTTTTTTATTATTTAATTGCGATTAACATGCAATTAAATGTTCGAAAACATTACATTCAGTTCGTACTTAAGTATATAATATTGTTTCCATAATAAGTACACTTTTTAAAAGTATGCTAAAGTCTACAAAAATGCAGTGTATCTACACCTAAGATGAATACGGTAAAAAAAATTAATACGCTCTGAATGTATGACAGTTGTAACAAATGTCAGGAGGAAGTCACACAAGCTCCATGTCCATCGAAATTGAGAAATGTGTTTATGCTGGTAACCACAGAGAACAGTCGCTATGTCCTCGTCCCTTATCACGTCAGCATGCCTCATCATCCCACAGCACAGTTCCTCTCCGCTCTCCTCTCCTTTCTCCAGTCTGTCATCACATGGTTATATGAACTTCTCTATGGATTAATCCAGTAATGCACTGCTGAATGCATGACTGTATGACTGTAACGTCATAATGCAGAAAGTGACAGTTACTGTAATCAAAGGTGGCTCTCTGCGTGACATTTCCTCCATAAACATCCAAGCGGTGCTACTAGACACGTCACGTTTCTAAAAACACATTCTGTGGGACAAGGACTTTCACCTGGAGGCCAAGAGCAGTTCCTACACTAGGTCTTGTGTGAAGAACTTACTGTAACCTGTCTGTCTGCCTGGACAGGTTCTATATGGCACACCAAAAACAACGACATGAAAAACATAATTAAGGTGTTTTTCCACTTATCCCGGTTGTGAATGTTGTTGTGACACATTAAATCATTTGAAACTGATGGGGTGTGCACTAGCAGCTTTGCATAATGCAGTAAATGTGTCAACAAACTAACAGGACAACATTTTTCAAGGATTTGTGCAGATGAAAAAAGTCTTTCTGAATGTGGTATGGAGACTTTACACTTTATAATAACGTTTGTTACTTCATGAACAAAATATGCAATGTGCAATCAGTTAAGAGTAATCTAGATTCAAATATTACTATGAAAATATTTAAATGAAATTTCTTTAGAAACTTTGGAATTTGACAATATTTTGAATGTCCACAAATTTATGTAATGATTCATACAGAAAAAAATTGTTTTAAGTGTGTTTCATATGGTAACATCTAAATTAACTGTTTTAAAAAAAAAAAAAAAATTATATAATTTGTTTGAAATTAAAAATTAAGGGTCTGATCAGAAGTAACAATTGTACAGTTAAGGCTCGTTCACTTCACACCAAGAACAATAACTATAAAAGGTACACTATAACAATATTATACCAACGGACAATAACATTCTGTTTATTCTAAGTGTGTGCTGCAGTTTTGCCATCTATCACTTTAAAAGCTCTCTAAAGCAGGACGGATTCTGATTGGCTGTCAATGTTTTTGTTATTGATCAGCTGGGGAAAAAAATGTGATTCCAGTGATATTCTCTATGCTGTTATTGTTATACTTGAGGTGTGATCTCTGCTATTCTTTTACATGTAGAACGATTTTTAAAACTATATATTTTTTATTGGTATGGTGTGAACAGCCCTTTACACCTTCTTTTTACAGTGCAACTAGCCTAATTCTGTTTTAATAAAAGTTTCAATATAGTATATTAGGCAAAACAAAGTAAACAACACAACCAGTTCAGGCCATCTGAAATGAAAAGGCAGTTTCACTTTTCTCTGGAGAACTGCTTGTTTCCATGGATACGGCTGAATTTCCCAGGACAAACTTTCCTGCCAACTCTAAACTGAAAACACACACACACACACACACACACACACACCACGTGCGTAGAGGTTATGAACTTATTATTTTCCCTTTCTGAGCTCTGATTTGGCCTTTGAGTGGATTATTTGGATGGAGCGACTTTGGATTCCTCCACTTTTGAAATGTTGATCCCAAGTCAACTTTTGACATCAACATATTTTGTGAAGATGTCAAAAACTTTTCTTTTTTTTTTCTTTCTTTTTTAATATTATGAGGAAAACAGATGAAGTGAATGTTCCACAACCTGCAAAGCCCAGCAATAAATCAGTTGTGTTGCTTTCTTTGCATATGAGGGGAAGGGTGGAAATCAAATACATAAGCTTGGCAACACTAACATTAGCTTACTACATTATAAAGCTTAACAGATGATCAGTTCTAATAGAAATGTCATTGATTTGACCGGCTAATTAAAGTAATTATAGTGTAACCCAGTTACTTTATGTAAATAATCTAATAGCATGTCATTATGTCTTTAACATCAGAGTGAAAGTTATTACATAGTGTCACCCAGCATTGTTTCTCTTACCCACGAGCAGACAGAGGACGTCCAGCCCGACCAGCATCTTTCTGCTGGAGCATTGAACCGTATCCACGGGTTCCGCGGGACTCGGGATGTGTTTGGTGCCGTTTTCCCTCGCTGTGTCTCCGGATCCACCGTGATCCGCCAGCCGCTGCTGGAGCTCCGCGTTACTGTTCACCGAATTCAACTTCTGCATGTTGTCCGTTTAATTCAACACTTGTGCCGGATTTACTGTCCTTCACAACCTCAGTAAAGCCAATCTGACAGGTTAGGAACACGGTTTACTTGAACTTTTTTGAATCTTCTGAATGGTTTAGTTTAAAATCCAACAACAAGCGCACGTGTGGATGACGAATATAGAAATGTACACACGTCTTAACTAATGAATCGATCAGACTTGTACAGATATCCTGGTCTGCTCTCTTTTACACGAGAAATCCTTTCTCCAGCACTTTTGAAAAGTTTCGGCTGCAGTTTGGCCATCATCATCTGGACATGATGGAGAAAAACACATTCCTGAAAACATATGTCAGTCAAAAGTTTGTCATCCTCTGTGACTCCCCATGTCAAACTCTTCTTTCTTTCCCCAGCCGAGAGCAAACTTGAAGCGGATCGTGTTTTGATTTGTGGGTATTAGTGTCATTCCTCCGCCCTCTTTAGGGCTGGCTCAAAACCTAGTGAGCTGACTATCCAGGCAGCATGTTGGGGTTATACGTGTTCCGAACGCGGGAAAACTTGCAAACTTGAATTTAATAATAATAATAATAATAATTCGGGCGACCCAAGTTGTATTTTGGCGCAATAGAACAATTAGCCAAGTGTTAACTATAGTAACTATAGTTCTATAAAAAGCACTGTTTTCGTAATAGGTGTAATGATAAAGTGATAAATAATATCATTAGTAGGCTAGGCTTATTTTTCTTAACGAAAAGCGCTCGAGCAGTCCAGTGTTATTTGCCTCCAGGTGACAGCCAATTCCGTTGGTGTCTAATTTTGAAGGCTGCGCCCTCCGGAAGTCACATTAGTCGTGAGGATGTCTCATTTAAAGTCATAATGAAATCAATTAATTTTTTTTTTTTTTTTTGGAATATATTGCATTTGTTTTGTTTTTTATATGCTGTGCACATAAAAAAAAAAATTAAAAAAAATGATGTGCCCTAACTCATAATCTTTAATCAAAATAATTCCCCTGCCTCTTGCTCCGACTGCGTTTTACTGGCGCGAGGGCGGGACAACCTGTCACTCACATTAGATCAACCAATAGCAAACCACAACCATCCAATCAATTCCCAAATGACAAAATCAAGTCCCGCCCTAAAGTTTTTTCTTGTTTGAAAAGCCATTTCTCTCAAGAAGCTGACATAGGCTACCTCACAATAAGGAATAACATATTAACTTTTGTTTCATGCCTACTTTAAGAAAAGTAACCATTATAAAATTGACTGCTATTCCCAGTAGCACCTCAATGCAGAACACGAGATCCGGGGGGCGGAGTTGGATCCAGATAAAGGGGTGGAGATTGGTAGGTTTAGGGGTGGGTTTAGGGATTAAGGGGTGGAGATGGGTAGGTTTAGGGATAGGTTTTGGGATCAGGGGGTGGAGATGGGTAGGTTTAGGTATATGTAAGGTGGGAGGAGTTGGATCTAGATCCGACTCCTCCCCGTGGATTTCATGTTCTGCAGTGAGGACCATCTCGCTATTCCTGCTGAGGCTGTATTATCTTACTTAGCAGTGTAATGTACTTTTCTTAAATGAGACAGCCTCAATATGCGGCAGACATATGTGACCTAAAGAGGGTGCGGCCTTTCGAAATGAGACACGGCTTCTGTTTAGGCCAAGTGAACATTTATGACTAAAGGCCCAGTCACAATTACAAAGATACGCAGGCAATAAAGGCCCATTGTCTTTTGGCAAGAGCATAGTGAAATATGAAGCACAGCTCAGAAGTCACTTCCGAACCAATCAACGTTCTGTTGGTCAACACAAGGAATCTGCATTATCAACATGAACCCATTGAGTAATCTGAATGGGGAACTTTTCCCGACTGCATTGATTTCTTTTGAAATGACTGGCTTTTGCACACGAGAAATTCACTGAAGGATGACAAATGTGACCATAATGCACCATTAATTGTTATTTGACCGCTGTTGTTACTAAACATTTGAAACTCCATGTAAAAAAATAAATAAAAATAAAATAATATATATATATATATATATATATATATATATATTTCATTTTTTTTAAGAGGAGTTCGAAGAGCCATTGATTTGCATACAACTATTCTCTAGCACATGCATCCTTTGTAAACACCCCTTATAGCATTTTGCCACCAAATGCTGTCTATGTAGGCAGCCCACGGGGAAATGAGGCTCAACCTTTCTCCTTCTCTCTTTCTGCTTTCCTTCTTTTTAATGACACCAGCAAATGTTGCCTTTCCTTGTCTTTCAACTCCAGCTCTAAAGCACTGATCAGCTGATCTTTTTCTTTTTCATTAAATGGCGACAATAGAGAAAACCTGTCAGACATTTGTCTTGATGCCATAAAATAACCATTTTGGGTTTCCTGAAGAACCATTCAGTCAACACTTCTTAAAAGAACCATGTTTTCTCAGTGTGGTGAACATTTTAATAATCTAAAGAACCTTTCTGCACGATAAATAACTCAATTATTTGCAGGTCTGGTGAACGTTAGAGAATTGGGAAATACTGCCATCTGGTGAGTTTTAACAATGACATTTTGCATCCGATCCAGCAGAGTCTGGCTGTGCCATCTTAACTCCGGTTGTTCACATCGACGATTATTAAATAGCTGATCGGTGAGTGTCACACTGCTGTCCACACCCTTCTTAAAAGTATTTTCTCGTGGATTACAAAAACCAACTATGCTTTAAATGCAGACAAAGTGTCTGTGATTAATATGCAGAAATGCCCCTTTCTTCTACAGGATGCAACATTTGTGATGTGGATTAAATGATGTTATTTATACAGTCCCTTCCATTCCAACGATGTCTCTTCCATGTCTAAACCCTCGTACATGCAAAGCATCACATAATGTGTGTGGAAATGTGTTAAGACCTGTAGATGGAGACAAACAAACATTTGTTTCAGAAGGTGTGCTTACACGCTCAAGAAATTTGTCTTCATGACACAAGAAAAATATAACTACTCATAGATAATAAAATAATGACATAATCTGCATATTTGTGATATTTACATCAGGGTGCTATTTACCTTTATGAAGGCCACATTTTTTCAGCCTTATACAATGTATGCATTATTTTTCATGTCCAATTCTTACATTTGATCAATAAATGTAGTTATAATAATAAGATATAGGGCTAATACCAATCAAATTTAATAATTTACACTGCAAAATTACATCTGCTATAAATAATGTTATGAGATTAATGTTTTAAATAAATGTTTGAGTATACAAATAAGAAAAAAAATGCAATGATACTTTTAAACATGAAACTAAACCGCCAATAGGTGGCAGCAAGTGACCTTAATGAGTGAGTCATTGAATCATTCGTTCAAATGATTCATTCAAAATGCTGAATCATTCAGTAACTAAACACAGTGTTGCTTTCCTTTGGAACTATTTTTGTCGGTGAAATAAACCCCCCCAAAAAAGTCAATTTTGTGTCTAAAATGTGAGTAACTTAATATTAACTATTGAAAAATAAAATCAATGTAACATTTGCTATTGTGATAATATTCAGAAAAACAGCTCCCTTGGCCATGTTATGTTACTATTTTATTTGTTCATTTGTTTGCATATAAAAAAAAAACCTCAACATTTTACCCCAGTATGTTTCTTCTGTAGGGTTTCCTGTGTGTACTGTTATGCAACTTTATTTTGATTTCTCCATGAAAGTCTCTCACAAAGAGACAGGCAGGGCAAGCCTCAACAGCGCAACCTTGTTACCAGAAAAACACTATCTATTTTCAATCGTTATCCAAACACAAGACACCTGCTTAACTTAATCAATGATTATGAAGACAAATTAACTGAAGAACTGAGGCACGCAGAAATACAAAAAAAAAACGAATAGAAACAGAATATACATGTTACATTACACCCCCTCCTGGAAAGGTGCGTCCTCGCTAGTGTTGTCACGGTACCAAAATTTCAGTATTCGGTACCAATACCAGTGAAAATCCACAGTTCTCGGTACCAATTTCGGTACCAAATTGGCTAGAAATCAATAATTTCTTTGCTGATACTTCCTCGTCATCATGGAGAGCGTAGTTCGCACCGTTTCAAAAATAGTCGATCTCCGAATGCGAATGAACTTACTCTGAATTTTACTTTTGTTTTTATATGAGGATCCTTTTTCAAATAGCCTACAAGGTCAATATTGATTTTCACTAAGGACAAAACAACAAATTATCCGTGAATTTATATGGAACTAATCTTTAAAAGCTTTCCATCTTTACTCTCCTCATGTAACGTTTGCATTCGGAGATCGACAAGTTTCTCCTTTCCAAAAGCGCTTGCTCTCCCGTGGTGTCTGTCATTGCTATGCAACCATGAACATAGGCGTGCCTGGAAAACCGAGCGCGCCGCGTCGCTTCTATTATGAGCGTGCTTGCAGCACGCCTACATTTGGAATAACGGCCACTTATGGCAACGTGACATTAGCCAAATCCAAAATATTTCCATATGTGTCTCTTTCCTCCTTTCTTATCAACAAGTGGATTTACACCACATCAGCAGCACCGCCGGTCGCCATGTCTCAGCGCTTTAATAAAGAGGACGCGCAACTGCATGCGTGCGTGCATGCGTGCATGCATGCGCATCAAGGAACCGGGTTTGAACAGGTCCTCGGTACCAACGGTACTTAAGAAAACTAGGTACCGTGACGTTTACATTTTTCTAGTACCGACTTGGTACCGAAGTACCGGGTCTTTTGACAACACTAGTCCTCGCATTGTATAAATTCCAACTGAGGAGTGAGGGCAGGGGCTCTGGAGCGGGATGTGAAACAGGAGAGAGAGAAAAAAGTTTGGGGCGAACCAAACAGTCCATGGGGGAGTGGAGAGAGGGAGGACCTAGGAGCAGGAGGAGCCAGATGGTCACCCATAGTCCAGTCAGGATGAAGCCCCAGGGTGGGGTCGAGGGAGGGAGGAGCCATGGTGTTGACTTGGCTGAAGACACCCTGGGGACGACTGATTGAAATAAAGCCACTGGAGCATCCGAGGTGGAACCAGGGAGCCTGAAGACTGAGGCGAAGCCGGTGGGACTGAGGACGAAGCCCGGAGCCAGGGGGGAAGATGGAGCCGAAGGTGCAGGCAGGACGACGTCTGACCAAGGCAGAGCTGGTGGGACGAGGGAGCCCGGTGGAGCTATGAGGACAACGATTTCTGGTGGAGCCGAAGTAGGGAGGACCCAAGGTAGAGCCGATAGGTTGAAAAGTCGCGGTTGTTCGTAGGTTAGGGAAGAGGAGGTGGGAGGAATCACAGGGAGCACAGGCAACATGGGCTGGGCAAAACCAGCTGAGAAACAGGAGACTCAGGGCTGGGCGAGACCAGCGGGGGTGGGAGAAACAGGGAAATATCTTTCTCAAACACCTCCAAATTACTTAAATAACAATAATAATTTGTTACATTTGTATAGCGCTTTTCTGGGTACTCAAAGTGCTTTACATATGGAAGGGTGAATCTCCTCAACCACCACCAATGTGCAGCATCCACCTGTATGATGCAACGGCAGCCATACTGCGCCAGAACGCCCACCACACACCAGCTTATTGGTGGAGAGGAGACAGAGTGATAGAGCCAATCAGTATATGGGGATGATTAGGAAGCCATGATGATGGACAGAGGCCAATGGGCAAATTTGGCCGGGATGCCAGGGTTACACCCCTACTCTTTTTCGAAAGACATCCTGTGATTTTTAAAGACCACAGAGAGTCAGGACCTCGGTTTAACGTCTCATCCGAAGGACGGTGCTTTTTGACAGTATAGTGTCCCCATCACTATACTGGGGCGTTAGGACCCACACAGACCACAGGGTGAGCGCCCCCTGCTGGCCTCACTAACACCTCTTCCAGCAGCTACAGGATCCCATCCAGGTACCGATCAGGCTCAGCCCTGCTTAGCTCCAGTAGGCAACCAGCCTTGGGCCACAGGGTGATATGGCTGCTGGCTGCTTCCCGAGTCCATACAATACATCTCCATGACGGTAGGGTTGTGGGCGTGGCTTCCCTCCATACCCTCGAACTACACAAGAACTCCCTCAGTGATGCCCAGTGTTGCAGACACACACACCTGGTCAGACTCTCCATGTGTGCTCAGGCTCCGGGGCGATGTGTCTTCCCGTCCTCCTTGCAGGCTCAGGCTAGTCCATTGTGGCAGGCCAATCTTCACAGTCTGCGGTGGGCTCTTGCCTTTCTGACATAAAGTGTTCTTTAAAATTGAGCCAAGAACCCTAGGGTTCTATATAGAACCACAATTAACCTTTTTTTCCTGAGAGTATTGTTTTCAGTCACAAAAAACATCTAGCTACTCAGGCCTACTTGTGCTGCAACCACTAATGTTTTTTTTGTGTGTGTGTAAAAAAATGAAAACTGAATGTACGTTTCATATGTAAAGTGATGATTTGGCATGGGAATATCTGATACTTATTAAAAGATTAAATTCCAGAGCCTGGAGAAGTGAAGGGACGGTTGTGTGTCTTTATCGTCAGTGGTATTAAAATTACAGCAGTAAATCCATCCTGAGCAGGATTAATGTCACACTTTGACACCATATCTCACCTTCAAAATCCCCCAAGGGCTTATTTCATCTTTTAAAACACGCCATCTTTAGTTGTTCCATTGAAAGCCTTTTCAAAGTAGTGTTACACTGTTGCCAAGTTCATAAGATCATTAGGTGTAATGTCAGCACGGTCAGTTGGTAAAGGATGGAAATTGAGTGGGAGAGAGAAAGGTCAGTCGTATTTGATCATGTTCACGCAACACTATATATAAATTTCCTATCCCCTTCGCACATCTCGGGTCTGAACTTCCTCTAGCTGGGCAGAGGTTCTCACCCACAAGAGTGACCAGTCACGAACACCACCCGACCAGACATGGAGTCACTGGATGACCTTATCTTTGAAATATGCCTTTGTGTCTCTTTTGGTTCCTCTCAATCAAACACATAAGAGCAACATTGTTCCTCTTTTGATTTTCTTCATCACTGATTTATTATCTCACCCAAGGCTTTAAAAAGCTAAAGCTGGGAAAATCTCTTGTGGCTTTGGAAAGTGTTGATACTTCATCATTTCTCTTTTTCTGGTTTATTGGTTTACTATTTTCCTGCAGGTGTTTCCTTTATCTGGCTTATGACAAATAGCAAAAGTCATTCATATAGAGCAACTTTCACAGGTAGACCACAGCCTGGAGCTCACAATATATATAGTCAACATATACATGCCCAGACAACACACAAACTTAATTTTTCTGTTACATAGTTATTACATAGTTATTACATGTTTGCCGTTATAAAACTTCACGTGACATGATTAGTAGAAATTCTTCCAAGTAAAATGAATTATGCCACCGCTGAAGGTGGATCAGCTAGAGAATATTACTAATTTGATAGTTGTTTATTACTATAATCATTTGTCATTTGTCAATTTTCATATTCAGGCTTTCTGCATGATCTGGGTCACAGGGGAAAACCACAACTGGGTCATATCCACAAATGTGTAAGAACATAAAGCTTACATGCGCGTTTTTAATGCTTTTTACTCATTTTATATGTAGTCTTCATAAAATGGTATATGTAGCCAACCGTGCGAGTCCAGATCACTTTGCACTTGACCATAATTTGAGTGGATCTCATTAAACTTGTCAAGAATAAATCTAGCTCATTTTATACCTCAAAATAACAAGAAAAAAAAAAAAGAGTTGTGCTTTATTAGAAAGCTAATCAGAAAAATTAAGTGTATTTTCAGAACCATTAAAATGTTGTGATTTTTTAATCAAAATTATTTACCTCAACTCCCTCAGTACAATGCAAAAAATATCTAATTCTCACCATGTTGATGTCAAAAAAGGATACATTTAAATTGAAATATTTACAGCATGCATATCATGTATTAATTATTGTACTGTAATTAATTTATCAGATTTTTTATATGATTTTTTACTGTAATGCAGGTAAAAAGAGATTTGCATTATTATTCAATTAAATTATTTTAAAGAATTACATCAAAGAATCCTTGAATAAAAGTATTTGCAGAAAAATATTGCGCAGCACAATTGTTTTCAACATTGATAATAATCAGAAATGTAGAGCATCAGATCATCATATTAGAATGATTTCTGAAGAATGTGACACTGAAGACTGGAGTAATGATGCTGAAAATTCAGCTTTGCCATCAAAGGAATAACTTACACTTTACAGTATATTCAACTAATTTTAATAACATTTCACAAATTACTGTTTTTACTGTATTTTTGATCAAATAAATGCAGCATACAGTACTTCTTTTCAAAACAATTCAAATGTTACCACTACATTTGAACGGCAGTGTTTTCATGTTTCATCCTTTCACTTATTCTCCAATGTCATATTAGCTGTGTATGGATATCAAAGATTTATACGATGCTTTGATGGATCGACATTCTGTTATTGTTACCACACACTGCAAAAAAATGCTGTTCATACTTAGTATTGTCTTGTTTCCAGTCCAAATGTCAAACATTTCTTAAATCAAGATGCATTTACTAGATGAGTAAAATGACTCGATATTATGTCCTGTTTTCCAGCGGAATTAATCAAAATTAAGTGATGCTTAATAAAAATACAAAAAGCTAAATTATCTGCCAATAGGGTAAGAAAAATGATCTTAATTCAAACAGAAACGAGATTATTTTTCTTACCCCATTGGCAGATAATTTTGCTTGTTTTAAGCAAAAACTCACTTAATATTTATTTATTTCCTTAATATTATACTTAATATTTAATACTAACTTAAAACTTAATATTGTATGTCATTTTACTACTTTAGTAAATGCATCTTGATTCAAGAAATGTTTGATATTTGGACTGGAAACAAGACAGAAATACTAAGTGAGAAAAGCTCTTTTTTTTTGCAGTGCATGTCAGAACATCAGAATAATAACATATGCAGAAGATAAAAAGTTTAGCTCTAGGCTGATACGGTGTGGTTGTTGTGTATTCCTTCCCTTAATATTCTTAACATGTCAGAACAAGCTCACTTTGACCACTGAAAAAGTTACGGCAAGAAAAACGAAACCAACGCCTATAAACAGCAGCACAGTATATGGTTAAGTACAGGTCTCACGTAGTGCGTCACATGTGGCGTAGAGAATGTGATGGTTTTGTATAGTGTAAAAACTCCCAGCAGTCTATTAAAGGGACTGTGACACCTGCTTCCCTCCGGTTGACAGCGAGTAGGAGGGCCTGTCCCTGCCCAGGCGAGAGATGTTTCGTATAGCACATCACCCATGCTTTAGGGGAAAGTACACTACAGCACTCCTCTTGGACATCTGCTGAGAAACTCTAAACAGGAACACAGACACTCACAAAACACAAAGCCATCGTACAGGAAGCTTGACACATTCTGAGGTTTGTCTACGGGCCAACCAGAAGACGAGAGGTGGAGGCCACGCTCATTCGACATCATCAATCCCAGCCTCACCAGTGTTTTCACCTCAGTTCGCTCACTCTTCTCCTGCACTGACGCTGTCAGGCATCATGTCTCTATCTGCCGAGTACTGCAGTGATAAAACGGGTGACAGGGGTGGCGGTGGTGGAGCTCTGGCCCATCAGAGGAGGCTGATCCGGGGATTGCTGCTTTGGGCCACCCTGCTCACTCTAGGCCTGGCCGCGTCGATAACTCTGCACTTCATCAATAAACCACAGGTATGGATGAGATCTATAATCTAAGTTCATGTTCATTTTATCTATAAGTTGCTTCAACCATGTCTATGAACTTAATGAAATGCATCCTGCTTAATGAAATGCACAATAGCTGTTACTGGTGGGGTATTCTTTCAATAGGTACACCTTTATATCTTATTTCCCCCGAAAGGGTTCATATTAGTACCTTAAAGGTACCCTAAGGTGCACATATGGTACATTTTAGAACAAATGTAGAATGTTTTTTTAGACAAAAACAATATTAAATGAAGCAGTGAAGCAGATACTTGAATCAAAAAATGTTAAGAAAATGATAAACGTAAATTCAGGCAATTGTGTCTAGAGCTGTTGTGTATTGTGTATCTGGTGGGATATAGTCAGACCACAGCGGCTTGCTCACTCAAAACCACAGATGAGGGGAACGCAGATGTGTGTAATCACAACGACCTCATATTTAGAGACAGGACAGATTCAAACAGATAAGCTCAAATAAATATATAACTTTTATATAAAGTGTTTGGGCACATAAAAAAAATTATGTCTAAATGTCAGAAATGTAAACTGAACTTTATAGGTGTTTTTGGTGATTTTTAGTGGATGTATGAAATCCTAGTTGATTTGCAGGTGTAGACTTCATCACATTCACTATCAATATTACAGTAAGTTACAGTAAGTAAGCATGTGATGACCACATAAAAAGGCGAGTCTTTGTTATGCAGAAAACCAAACAGCTCATTTAGTGCCAATGTGGAAACTCAGTATATGTCAGTTTTGATACTGCTGCTCAGTATCAATCATCATTGTTCTTTCCAGCGCAGTGGAGAGATCTGAATTTGCCGAAAATGCTTCTGTTTGTCTGATAAGACATGAGACCTGTGGTTTCATGCCAGTTGGAAGGTCAAATCTGGTTAACACATGAACATGTCAAAACATGTTATGGCTGCCCAACGAACAATTTAGTGCAAGAGAAAATAAGAAACGAAACTTTCTGTGACATAGTTGATAGAGATCAGCATCTGATGCAATTTCAATTTATCATCACTTTTGAGTCACAGCTTTTTCATATAAAGGAACTTTTTTTTTTTACACTCTTAAAAGGTTCGAAAAGAGGCTTTGCGCAACAATGCCATACAATAACCATTTTGGGTTCCCCAAAGAACCTTTCAGTAAACAGTACTTAAAATAATTTTTTGTAAAGAACATTTTAAAAAATCTAAAGAACCTTTTGCGGAATGGAAAGCTTCCGTGGATGTTTCTTCATGGAATCATAAATGCCAATAAAGAACCTTTATTTTTAAGAGTGTGATTGTGCTACAAAAAATAAAACGTAAGAAACGATCCTTTTCGGGTAACTTTTAGAAGGTTATAGGATTGGCTATAGGATTTAACTGGTGGTTTAACTCAAAAGTAACACCTATAAGATATGAGAACCTGATTCTGCTGTTTGAAAATGAAATTGGTTAAGTTCTGAAACTATACTTTCTCTTGAAATTGTTTTTTTTCCACACACACACACACAAATGTAGATGCAGCATATTGGACTGGTGAAAACAAACATGCAACCGCAGAACAGTAGAACATGACATTATGACATCATTCCACTGAGGGGAAATGCCACCCCTGCTCTTCCCTGGCTTGTCTGACATCAGAAGCGCTGCTTGTGCACATACCTTTTACATACATTTGAAAATACATATTTGGGGGAAAAACAAATGTGCTAAAGGGGATAGATGAATTGGACTGGAATTAATTGGACAACATACCATCAACCTGTTGGAAATGGCCTAGTGACCAACCAGAGTAACAACCAACCTGAGCACCTTAGCAACTGTCAAGAAACCAGAACCCAGGGCTAATGGGTTTCATTTCTGAATTTACCCCAGTATGGGGCTTAAATGTGTCTGGGTATGGGTTTCATGCTGGCCCAATCTGAATTAACCCCAGTATGGGCCTTAAATGGGTTTGTCCATGGGTTTCATGTTGGCCCTATCTGAATTACAGGAACAACAGGATGACAGAAACCACATCGAACCAAGTGAAATCATGGACATATCATTTTCACCAAACTGTAAGTCAGCGCTTTGAATCTTTTAGACATTTAAATATTTATCTTAATGTGTCTTCAGTTTGTGATTGTTATTCCCTTACTAGAACAAAATTGTATCCCTTAATATCCTAAAGTAGCCTCAACAGCAATTTGGATACTTAATTCACAATTAAAATGTTGTCTTTTTCTATAAGCATAATAAAAACCTGAAAAGGACTTATCTCTAGACTTGTTCACAGGGCTTCAAAAAGATATGGTGGGACTACTCCATTGGAAAACAGTAAATACTAGCTTCATCGAGGGAGAGAAGCAGTTGAAGGTGAAGGAAGATGCCCTATATTTCCTGTACCTGCAGGTTACCCTTGAACCTCAGATGACAGAAAACTATACAATCACTATTCAATCAAAAAACAAAGGTGTGTTTTTAAAAGGTCTTATCAATGGATCAGTACTCCCAACTGGCTACATGGGTAAAGGGATTAAACTGAGTAAGGGAGATTACTTTAATGTGACCTGCAACCCTAAAGCCAAAATCCAGTATCATTACAGTGAAACCTACCTGGGAGTGATCAAACTTCAATCGATCTAGATCAAAGACTGAAATGGATCTGTGACAGTAAGAATGTGGACTCTGATTTGCACTGACCTGTTGAATTTTGAAGTACACTGGAGGGAGTGTGCAGCATGTTTGACTTGGTAAGAAATGTATTACTATTTTATTTATTTCTTAAAGTCACATCTCCAAAAAAAGTGAAAGCTCTCTGCCTTTATTGCACTATATTTAAAGGGTTAGTTCACCCAAAAGTGAAAATTCTGTCAGTAATTACTCACCCTCATGTTGTTCCAACCGCGTAAGACCTTCGTTCATCTTCGGAACACAAATTAAGATATTTTTGATGAAATCTGAGAGCTGATCACTTCTCCATAGGCTGCTAGGTGGCCCAAACTTGCTGGCCCAGAAAAGTTATTAAAGAGATCGTTAATATAGTCCAAGTGACTACAGTGGCTCAATCTTAAGTATATCAAGCGACGAGAATACTTTTTGTGCGCAAAAACAAACAAAAATAACGACTTTATTCCACTATTCATTTCCTTCTCTCTGGGCCTCGTAAGTGTTTTTGCGCAGCGCGTCTGTGTTACACGTCACCACGTAGGCTCACTATTGGCCGACGCTGGTCATGTGTGTGACGCGCAGTGCAAAAACACTACGCGAACCAACTAGTGGCCCAGAGAGAAGGAAATGAATAGTGGAATAAAGTTTTTATTTTTGTTTATTTTTGCGCACAAAAAGTATTCTCGTCGCTTGATATACTTAAGATTGAGCCACTGTAGTCACTTGGACTATATTAACGATCTCTTTAAAAACTTTTCTGGGCCATCAAGTTTGGGCCACCTAGCAGCCTACGGAGAAGTGATCAGCTCTCAGATTTCATCAAAAATATCTTAATTTGTGTTCCGAAGTCTTGGAACAACATGAGGGTGAGTAATTACTGACAGAATTTTCATTTTTGGGTGAACTAACCCTTTAAGCTTTTCTCCACTCGAAGATCGATGTGTTACTGCATAGCCGAATTCTGATTGTTAAACACTCTAAAAAATGTTTGGTTGACCCATGTTTGGGTCAAATATGGACAAACCCATCCGTTGGGTTTAAAAAATGAATAAAAACATTCAACCAATGGTTGGTTTTTGGCATATTTGACCCAAACATGGTTTGAAACAAGCTAGCATTTTTTTAGAGTGTGCCAATGTAAAATTGGGTACTATTGATGCACTTTGTTAAAAATATATATTTGTGTGCAATTGACCCTTCGCTAAGGCCCTGAACTGCTCCAAATGTTTCTACAACATACTCACTTTGGTATTGTGAACCCTTTATTTACTATCCACACTACAAAACCTGAATCAATAGAACATTTTAATGAGATTTATTCTTACTGATGTTGTACATTTGATTTGTTTGAGAATTATGGTCAACACATCACTTAATGTACAGCTTGAACATCAATATTTTGTGTTTTCAAGATTTAAAGGAGAAAGGGGAATAAATACCGCTTGTTTTCTCTCTGGTTATCTTTTGTCACTATTATAAGCTCCTCAAAAAAAAACAAAAAAAAAAACATATTTCTGGATTATTTCTGTAAAATGCCATACACACTGAATCTACATACATTGAATAGAGTGGGTTAAAGGGTCAAGTGCAGCCAAAGAATATCAGAATACCTCCCTTTAATAAATGCTTACTACACTCATATAATACGCCAATATGGCTAATATGCTATTTCTAATTCAGCCTGAAGTTTTCGCCATCTAACATGTCATTGGTCAGGTGGTGTATCAAGAGAGCCAAGCCAGTAGAAGTATGTATATACTGTAAATTTATGCATATGTACGTTTTAGTTTTTTTAGTTTTTTTTTTATTATATATATTTGTCATATTTATCTGTATTTATGGCTGTTAATTACACAGTGGCAACCATCTGCTTCTATTGGCTACTTAAAATGTATGGTTTAGAGAAAAAAAAAAAGAAAAAAAAAAGATAGTTCACCCAAATATTTCATTGTGTCATTGTGGTCCATCAACTGTTTGGTTACCCATATTCTTCTAAATATATCTTATTTGATGCTCAGCAGAAAAAAAGAAACTAAGTAATGACAGAATTTTCATTTTTCTGGTGAACTTAATGGCTGAATTAATGTTTTGTTTTGTTATATTACTTAATGTCTTAAGATCTCCTTTCAAATAAAGTTACTCATTTTGTGGAGGTTTGTGTCCATATTTGATCACAGATATGTCTGTCAAAAAGCTTATACACTGTGTAAGACAATTGTTTTAATAAACAACTACATACTTTCTGCCATTGTAATATGCATTTTTTTTTGTGATGATGACTCATTCATACTGATGGTAGACTGGCTGATATACTTACAAGAATGAGACAGACAGTGATAAGATTTTCCATCGAGGTGGGAGTGAGGGGGCAGGAACACAGCAGTGACTAATTTCCATGAATCCATCAGCAAACATGTTTAGTTAACCGTGGGTTTTTCAACACTGACATGTTTTCAATAATCATTTCAATTTTAATCTAATCTAACCCTAACCCCCATTTCTAATTTAATCTTACCATGGCACTAAACTGAACCGTCTTCAGTTAGGCTACCTCTGAGCCTTCTGTTATGGTTCTGCATGTGAGATTGATCTCACAGATCTTGAATCTATAGAGTCATCATCTTGTGCTAATGTGGTGTCATGTTTTGATGACTCAATAGCGGGACCCTCTTTCTGTAAAGAAAGCGAAAGAGTGCGTAAACCAAAACATCACTCAGCACATCTGCTTTCGAGGAGCCCATTATGAGTTCATCAACATCTTTCACACACTCATTCCTGCTCAATAGCCCTGAATATTATATGCACTGCTTTTGTCTTATCAAAACCTTTTCAGTGATGGGTACGGATGTTTTTTTATTTTATTAAATTAATACAAATTTACTCTAGTTCTAATAGAGACATGCTGGAAGGAGAAAACCCGCTAGTTAAAAAAAACATCCAACATGGCAGCTGTGGGAACAAAGCCTGTTTCTACATGTTGGTTGGTTGAGAATAAATGAGAATACTATAGCGCTCTCCAGTTATTATTGGCCTTTTGCTCTAAAACTGGGGTTTCCAAAGTGTTATAAGCCCAAAGTATCCTAGAAGTATGGTTCACATGGATCATCATTATCAGAGTATAGGAACTAGTATCTAATGACTAAGTACTAGTATCTATTGAACAAGTACTAGCATCTAGGTACTGTTATCTAAAAAATAAGTACTAGTCACAATTGGAATACATACTAGTCAGAACTGAATAGTTAATATCTGAATGACAGATCCCCAATTCCCCATAGAAGTCAATGGCAAAAATTTTAAATGTGTTACGAGTAACAAAATAATAGTTATAGTTTGTTACTATCGAAATAAGTACTAGTATCTAATGAATAAGAACTAGTATCTATTTAATAGGTACTAATGAATAAGTTCTAGTATCTAATAATAAGGACTAGTAACTAATGCATAAGTACTAGTATCTAATAATAAGGACTAGTAACTAATGAATAAGTACTAGTATCTAATAAATAAGTGCTAGTACCAATTTAATAGGCACTAGAATCTAATGAATAAGTACTAGTGTCTATTTAATAGGTACTAGTATCCTATGAATGAGTACCAGTCTCTAAAAAAATAAGAACTAGTATTTAATGAATAACTAGTATCTTTTAAAAAGGTACTAGTATCTAAAGAATAGGCACTAGATCCTAAAGAATAAGCACTAGCTAATGAATAAGTACTACTTAATGGAATATATACTAGTATCTAAAAAATAAGTACTAGTAGCATGAAAAGAGACTAGTAGGTTTTAAGGATTAAATGTTAAAACGGCTAGCCATAGTAGTACAACCATCCCGATTTTTACAAACCTGTGTGGACTCTGTACGCTCATCTGACGCATTAGCCTTTAATTAGTTTGCATTATTTATTTTATTACTTTTGCAGACATAAAAAGGACAATTGTCTATTGGACAATTGTCTATTGTAAATAGTGTAGCACCGGGCCTAAAACTAACTACACCTGCCAATGGCCCGTGACTGCAGAAAATTTACCGGACATAAATATTTTTTTTTACTGGCCATGAAACTGCAAAAACAGGAAGTAATGACACCAAAGGTTTAGATATCAGTGAAAATTCACAATTCTCTATTCCAATTTCGATACCTCAGCTAAAACTACTAGCCTAACTAATATAAATTTAAAACATCATTAAAGACAAGTAAACCGTCTGTAAAAAAATAAATAATAATAATAATAAAATTACAAGCAATAGCACTAATACATATAGAAGAACAATGATACAAATGAAATAAACAGTGCTTTTCAGGTTTTTCAGGTAGGTCTAATAGTTGTTTCCAGGTACAGAAATTGAATAAATGAATAGCCTGATAGCCACTGCATGGCCTTCACTGTATAAATTAAATATAGATTAATCCTTAATAAAGTTACTCAGTCAAGAGCAGTGAGTGATTTTTTCTTTGTCCTTTGCTGTTAACATAAAAAACACAGACAGCAGCAGGAATATTAGGCAGCTGTCACTTTAAGACATTATGCATGGATCCAATGTACTGATACTGTACACATGCATTGTCTTTCTCGACTGTTTATGTTCATTTAAGCCATAACCGACTGTTTACTAGGATACTTATTTTGTGTGAATTTTTTCATTCAAGCACAAGAAGATGCGAAAGAGAGGTGTTTGGTGTTTTTAGCCCCCAACGGCGCCTTCCAGGCAGCGAGGGGATGGGTAGGTTTAAAGTTGAGGTTAGGGTTAGCTGCCTGGAAGGAGCCATTGGGGGCTAAAATCACCATCGAGCCGAAAGAGAGCTCAATTCAATATTTGCTTCAGACGTTTGTGCTTACAAAACTTCTCACACAGCGCGTGAGTAATGAATTGAGGTTCTTTCGCATCTTCTTGCACTTGAATATGTAAAATTGTAAGGCTCAAGGTTTCACGACGATGCAGCACTGGCCCATCGACATTCACAGTTGTTCACGTTCATGTTCTCACAACATTGCATTGTTGGGATTCATAAAAACTCTTGCCGGCCACCTGGAGATTGGAACCCTTTTATATACTCGCCAACTCCGATTTGTACTCGCTTTTAGCGCTTGGCTAGCGTTAATTGTATTAAAAAAAAATATGAAGCACAGCTCACACAGATATCACTTTCAAACCAAGCAGATTTCTGTTGGTCAGCTCGGCAAATTCACCTGACCAACTTGAAGACGACCGAAATCTGGGTGGGGAACTTTTTCGCCCTCGTGCAAAACTCCTGATCACATGGATTCCAATTGAAATTATCGAACAGCCCGCAAAAATTCCTAAAACAGCAATGTGTCCGCAACTTTAGTCATCTGGCCTCTGACTAGGATACTTCATTTGTCTATTGGACATTTCTCTTCATCTTCCCCGAAATGTGTGATTTGTTTTCCAACATGCTTCACCATGAACACATGGAGAGCGGATGGTTTTGACGAGAGTGGGCTGTAAAATTAGCATTATGGACCTTTTGGTGGCTAATATGACAGTGATTGCCCTTTTCAGATTCATTGGAAATGGCCACATGAAAAGATGAGAAAAGACGAACACCTACTCAGAAAAGACGGGATGTGCACCAGCAATATAGTGTCGGCCCAGATCCGGCCCACATCTGGTACGCGTAGATGTAGCACTATGTTGCTGGGGGGAATTGTGGCAATGTAGCTCATAAAACTGTAATGTGAATTATTCAGATCATACTATTTAACATCACTGAATCAACATAAATAGATTATTTATACTAACAAAACACGTTTATGAGTTAAATCAGGTAGAAATAGCAAAGGTTACCACCTTTTACATCTGACCTTGATGATATGCAATCAGACTTTGGAAAAACAATCTGCAAAGCTAGACTTAAAAGAAAAATAGTTTTATAGAGCTAAAGAAGCTTTTTGGGGGGCAAAAACAGTTTTTGAGATTTTGGCCATTCCGTTTGGATACGAGTTAGCCTACAGGAATATATTGCCAAGATGGATGGACACTGAGTGATTTGCTTAAAAATAAAATGTGAAAATTGTGGATTTAATAGTAGAAACCATTTAAAAAATAACTGATGGAATTTGGCGGAGGTCAAATAATTTTGGCATCATGATATGGTGAAGTCCTACGCATAAATAATAATTCTGCACACAAGGCGATCTACTGGTGCACATCCCGTCTTTTCTGCGTAGGTGTTCGTCTTTTCTCTTCTTTTCATGTGGCCATTTCCAATGAATCGGAAAAGGGCAATCACTGTCATATTAGCCACCAAAAGGTCCATAATGCTAATTTTACAGCCCACTCTCGTCAAAACCATCCGCTCTCCACCTCCTCCACAGGAAGAGGGAGATAATGCAGAAGCATTTCCACTGCACTCGCTTCTGTTGCTGAGGGGAATCTAATTTTCAGTGAAGTCATTCATCAGCTTCTTCTCACTTCTCACAATCTTTGTTTTCTTGAGATCTCTTTCCCTTCTCACGCTGTGTCGCTGAAAATGAAATTGAAAAATGCTAATTTTATGTTCTTGTGTCTCTTGTTTTGATCGGTGGTGTACAGAGGAAAATATCTCTCATTTCACACATTTCATTTGCCTTTATTTGAACCGTCTCATCAGTCGCTGCTCTCTCTCAGAGAATAACACAACAATGCATTTCTGTCAGATCAAGACAATGGGGGTGAAGAGGCTCTGTCACTTGAGCTCCCATATTACAGCAGCAGGTGGCGCTGTTTTACTTACTGATTTTAACACTGTGAGATGTTGGACTTCCGGCCGAGCGTTGTGTATTCTGTGCCCTTCATAAAACGACATGTCAAACATTTCTGTTTTGTTAGAAAGGCCCAAACCACCTGAATTCACCCTATTTATTTTTTCTTACCCAAATTAAGTTATTTCAACTTATTGTGTTTATGTCACCATTAAATAAATCAAATTGAGATTTTTTTATGGAATATTTATCATAAATAATTTATCCTTGCACAATTTTTTTTTAATTCATGTGCCCTCCTACTCTTTAATCAAAAGATCAATCCTCCCCTCCTTCTTGGAGCTCTTCTCTGATGACGCGTTTACTGGCGTGAGGGCGGGGCAACCTGTCACTCACATGAGATCCACCAATAGCAAACCACAACCAATCAATTCCAAATGGACAAAACCGTGGCATTGGTGTTGGCGATCTTCTAAAAACTTAGCTTTGTGTGATCAATAGATTTAAATTTAGATTATGCTGATTCCCTTCTGCTGCAGCTCTCAAGTCTCATTCTCTATTGCACATAATTGAAACTGGCATGTGACACTCACACAAGAACTAATGGCATTAGTTTCTGCAAACCTGACATGTCACGTTTATTGGTCCTGTATTTGAATCTGAATGCAATCGATGAGATTTGAGAGCTGCGGTGAATTATCAGTGCGTAAAGACTTTAATTTTACTTTGTACATGGAATACACATGAGTCATATGAAATGCATTTATGATGGGGATGTTGGAAGATCCAGAGATGATATATTGCCTTAAGAGATTCAGATGTTGTTTGGTAAAACAATGGTGGAAAAAGATTTGTACCGTGAAATGGAATTTTAAGGGATAAATTCTGTCATCACGTACTCGCCCTCAAGTTGTTCCAAACCTGTATGAGTTTCTTTCCTCTGCTGACCACAAAAGAAGATATTTTGAAGAATATGGAAAACCAAACAGTTGATGGACCCCACTGACTTCCGTAGTAGGAAAAAAAAATATGGAAGTCAATGGGGCTCATCAACTGTTTGGTTACCGACATTCTTCAAAATATATTTCATACAGAATTTCATACAGGTTCGGAACAACATTGAGGTGAATAAATGATGACAGAATTTTTATTTTAAGGTGAACTATGCCTTTAAATTTGATTTCCACGTGATTAATCAATGTGTTTTTCATAAGCAAAAATCATTTTCATACTAGCCCTGAAAATCAGCAACACTTCTGATCTGAATCTTCAGTCTATGTGGAGACACACTCTTCACACGCTTTACTGATACTATAAAGTGGAAATTGAAAGGGCAGGGAAATCCAGCCAAATAACTTTCAGTTTCACCCCACCAAAACAGGAGAAAGACTAAATATGCTAATGTGAACATACACTGGATCATATACACCCACAAAGGAACTATACACAACACACACACACACACACACACACACACACACACACACACACACACACACACACAACACAACACAAGAGAAGTCTAAGTATAAACACACACACACACACACACACACACACACACACACACACACACACACACAAAGACCTTCCCATTCAAAATCAGTTAAGGCTGTGTAAGGCTGTGCCTGACATCAAGGCATCATCAAACTCATGCATTGACTGCATTAAACCACCAAACTCTTTTCTGAAAGTGATAATGTCATGCAAGGTTGGGCCTACCGATTCACTTTGTCTAAATGTGCATCTGCTGGTTGGAATCTTCCACCGAGCTCGTTAGAAAAGCTTCAGTCTTAAGACAGACAGATCTGAGTCAGCGAAACAGCCGTTCTCATACCTGTGTTTGCGGCGGGTAGCGTTCCCCACCCCCATTTCCTCTGCAGTTTACAAGCTCTGCTAAGAATACACAGAAGCGTGGGCGCTCACAAAGAAAAGCTTCTTAGAATAAGATCAAATAAAAATGGACCTGATTCAAACGATAAGCGCATATGCGTACGCAATGGACAACGATCCAAGCGTTTCTCCAAACCTCGAAATGTTTGTTGCAGTGGCATCGCTGATGTCATCTGACACATGTGAACAACAGGTATAGCATCTCAATAGACAAATGACTCACATCTCTCCGCACCCAAGGATGGAGGATAAGATGAGTCAGAAAAACTGTACATCATGAATTTAAAAATAAATTTGCAGGTAAAGCAAGAATCACAAATGAAAGTGTCATTGTAGACTAGAAGGAAAGGTCAAACCGCAGCATTACGGATCATTGCTCAAATGACGAATCATGCACCGCCTGTTACATAACTGCGTGTAAGGATGACTTAGAGCAGACTGAGGTTTGGCAGAACTTTATTTTGAGCAGAAAATCCATTCAAAATGAACAAACATTCATTTAATGTAGGCTACTTGAAATAAGTTTTGTGCAGCTGATGCAGAGAGATATTGATCATGCAAGTAAATTATATCCACTGTGCAGATCCAAAAACATGAACATGTGCCACTTATTATGCATAATATCAGATAGGCTATAAAGGGGTCGAAAAGTTTGAAACGATTAGAGAAAATGATTTAATTTTGCAATTAAATATTTCTGTGAGAGTCAATGTTGCTGTATCATCAGGATTCTCAAACAAACAGAGCAAGTGTGTATGGTTATTACAAAATGACACACTTTATCGTCGGCATGAAATGGAAATTCACCCTATCTAGCCTGTAAATGTATGTCATAGATGTTATTGTGAATGTTTTTTTTTTTTGTTTTTTTTTACTTTATAATGTTCAGTCAAAATATCAACTCGATATTTTCGGCCAAATACAACCTCATGGCAATTCTTAACTATTTTACGTTTTGGCGAATTGGTAGCTAATTACTTTTTTGTACTTTGTGAATTTTATGCTTACTCTTTTTCTAAAAATCGTACTATTCGCATATGAATTCATACAAAACGGCATCTAGTCACATTTTCCTGTGAGATTGTGTTTAACGTCAGACTTCTCTGGTAACGTACCGTATGCAGGACATAAAGGGATAGTTCACCCAACAATTTACATTTTGACATAATTTAGGCTGATAAGAAGAAAAATACTATGTAAGTCAATGGCTATATCAACAGTTTGATAACCAACATTGAGTAGGCTAAATGATCACACCAAAATATTTGAGTAGAAATAGTTTTTCAACAGTGTGTGTGTGTGTGTGTGTGTGTGTGTGGAACCCCCGCCATATTTGTATATTTTCCGATAATGTATTTCACTTGGATGCATGTCACAATATGAAAGAAAACATCTTCCGTTTCATTGACTTGAAAGTATATATGTACTTTGTATATAAGTATGTATATTATATTTTCAGACCTCAATGTAGGCAAGAAATATCTTCAAATAGTTGCATATAATTTAATTAAATATTTATAAGAACGATTTTAAAAAAAAATTGAATATTTAAGATGTGCAAAGCAAAAGGAACTGTGATATATTGCAATAGTATGATTTTACATATTGAGAAAAATAAAAATCATGTTCATCTTCCTAAACAATTATTATTACAGCTGTTCTGAATTTATTCAGACACCTGTTGCAGAGGAGTCATGATCTGATTATATTATTAGTTACAGACATTATTAACCAAAGCCTGCATTACATTAAGAAAACAATTTATGCTAAATGTGCCAGACAAACTATAAAGATCAAACTGAAATGATCAGATATATTTTAAAATCTATATTTCTGCCGATCTTTTCTAACAGATGTGCAGAGCGGCAGGTGCTACACACAGAAACATTACAGGCTTTAGCAGTTTTTTTTAACTACATTTTACTCTTATTGTTAGTCATTTTTATCTATTTAAAAATCTATTCTGTATTTTGATCATACAATCTCAAAAGATTAAGTTCGATTCCTTTTGATATGACCCCTCACATGTACTACTCATTTCATAATTCGTTAATTTGGCGTGTCTAGCTTGTTTTCAGGTGGAACAATTAGTTTGTACACTTTTAATGGAAAAATAAATATAAAAATATATAGTTTCCATCCAAATCTAGTGGTGAACTTATTCAACTTCTACAGATTTATCATACACTCTTAGAAACACCAGATCAAAAGCTGCCACTGGGACGGTACCTTTTCATAAAGTAACACCTTTGTAATGTACTTCCCTCTAGTCTAAAGTGTACATACCAGTATACCTTTTGAAAGGGAACTGCCCCAGTGACAGCTTGTGTTCCCCTCTGAGATTGTTTGGTAAAAGTCAGACTCCAGATTTAATCTAAACCATGAACACACCAAAGTAGTTCTCTGCACCATTGGACAACACAACTGTACAATTTTTCACCCTGACAAAGACAGCATCTCCTTTGTAGAGATGAAACATGCCGCTGAGGAAGCTGTTGTCTGTGACTCTCTGCCTCTGGAGTTTAGGATGAAACCTAGAGGACTGGAGAAGCAGAATCTCAGACCTATATCGATCTGTAGTCCGCAGTACAGAGTGGGTGCATGTGATTTTATCATCTTGGAAGTGGATTTTAGAGTAGACGGAATAATATCCCTCTTTCTCAATGACGAGTTTTCCCTCGGCTTGCTTGAGTTTGACTTGGTGAAGGATGGATTCATGATGCTCATTCCACAGCACGACTCCATTAACAGTTGAATTCCCAGCTACATGGGAGAGGACAGCATTAGCGTCATGTACATTAGCACTCAAATGTTTCAGCACTTGACTGAATTTAGATTTCTCATGATTTTTAGGAAAAGTAAATCCAGCTAACAAGTGTCCAACATGCATGTGCAATTTGCTCCTATTTGTGTTACTTCAGTTCTGATTACTTGGAAATATTCATACTGAGTAGACATTGGATTGGTAGTGTTGATTGTCAATAATGCCAAATAAACTAAACCTAACGGCTAAAATAATAATAATAACAGATGTGAAATTACTTGTCAGTTGTGCCATTGGTTTTGACGGCTTCATTTCTCCAAGTTGTTTGTGTTTTTCTTCTTTCTCTATAAAAAAAAGCACAAATTTACCATAGATTTAAGTGCAATCTGATATTCTTCATATATGCCATGTTTAACTAGAATTTCAAAAATGCAAAACAATGTAACGCATCAAAGTAAACTTGTGACAATACAAGTTAAGTGATCTTTACCTTTTTTATCATGGAAAACTGAGGTTCATTTGTAGGGTTCTGAAAGGAGAATCATACATTTTTAAAATTCACTTTCAGTTTATGAGTTTTTAAATGCCTTGGGTGAAAACACCTCAGAAAAACATTACAATGATGTATCATGGACTGCTTCTGCGGCGGATATTGTGTATTCATAGCAGCAAACTCCTGCATTTCATTTGTTGTAAAATAACATCAGTTCATAAGCATCACCTCTACATTTTCATGTCTTGTTGTCATCTGGAAAATATCTGTTGTGTACAAACTCTTACAAAAAAACACAAACTTCAAGTTTATTTTATTAAGTATACTTAAGTAATATTCAAGTTTATTTTAAGTATAAGTAAACTAATATCAATGTACTAGTAGTAAACTTGTAAGTGTACTATTTCAATACTGATCAATATTGGCCCACTTTTTGGTATATAAAAGTATACTTTTGTGTACTATAAGTGTAACAGTAAACACTGACTAGTTTACAACTACGTTTCTCAATTGTACTGCATCTGTACTACAAGTGACTTATAAGTATACTAGTAGTTTACTATTTAAATACTTGTAGTTTATTTTAGTTTATAAAAGTACACTTTGATGTATACTCTCAGTAAACTACAAGTTTAGTAGTTTTATACTGCAAGTATACTTGTAAGTTTTCTTTATAACTCAATATTTTTAAACAATGTAAGTTTTTAAGACAGTATGTAAAACTATTCGAAAAAAGTATTTAATAGGCTACTCAATCAAAAGAGTAAACACAACTACAAGCCAAGTATACTTAGAATACTAATTACACTTTTAAATATCTCAATCAAAAGATTGAGTATAGTCCAAATACACTTAGACTTTTCTGTCTATGTAAGTCAAGTATACTTAAGTGCAATTTTAAGTATATTTCTGAGAAGTATATAAAGTATATTTCTGAGAAGTATATAAAGTATATTTCTGAGAAGTATATAAAGTATATTTCTGAGAAGTATATAAAGTATATTTCTGAGAAGTATATAAAAAGTAGACTGAAAGTATACTTTCTTATTTTTTTGTTTAAAAGAAGTATACTAATCACACTTGAATATACTTTTTTAACATCTGATAAACATCTTTTAAAAAGCAGTTTTACATACATTCTAAATCATAAACATCTTCAAGACATCTTCTACATGTCTATATAACATCTGACAGGAAACGTCTTAGAGACGCATTGCAGATCTAAAAAAAGACATCTCCCAGATGAAAACACACACATCAAATAGAAGTACGTGTATGAGGGTATAATATAATGCTTCATATTTAACTACTTTTAAAGTTTTTATTAAAAACTGGGTATTTATTTGGCACACACAAAATCAGGATTTTAGTATTAAAGTCGGCATGAAATGAAACTGTTTTTTAAATTCATGATATAGATATTATTTTGAATGATTCATTATATTTTCATTGGACTTCTTCCAGTGAAATCATTTAGTGCTTAAACCCCATCCCTGTAAGCTCACGTTCATCAGCCTCCACTTTTGAGAGCAACGTCCACTTTTAAAAATCCAATCGACAACCGATGCAACGAAGCAAGTCGCCGCCCTACAGGTTTTATTCTCCCGGATGTATGTGACGATACGGAAGAAAAGATCGGTCGCCACTTCCGCTTAATCGTGACTTACTGGAA
Source organism: Leuciscus leuciscus (assembly GCF_965113295.1). Taxonomy (NCBI): domain Eukaryota; kingdom Metazoa; phylum Chordata; class Actinopteri; order Cypriniformes; family Leuciscidae; genus Leuciscus; species Leuciscus leuciscus. Next base: position 64,676,245 of record NC_138725.1, read on the forward strand.
CACATTTTACACTACAGCTATATAAACTTTTTAGTTTTTACAACTTTATTTAAATGATCTCATATAGCATATGAAAACATTATTGTTTAACAAAATAAAGTGGGAATACGTCTGAGACTCAAATGAGTCAACTAATCATTTTCTTGAACAATTGAAACAAACCGCCTGAACTGACTTTCCAACATTTCTTTAGAGCTTTATGACATTATTTTAAAAAAGCAACTATATAATGTTCGCTCGGTTGTAAGGCTGTGTATAATAATAAATAATGTGCATATAAACAGTGATGTATAGGCTTACGTTATCAAGCACTGCTAATGTGTAAACCAAAAATGTGAGTGGTTACTTGAACTTAGTCATCAATGAATTACAAGGCTTGAATTTCAAACATCTTCCAGTTGACTTAATGTGTGTCACACTGCTGCATAAGATCAGATAACCCCACTGCAGGTTGGTTAAGACCCATTTCTCATAACCGTGTTTATTAGGTCACGGGTTAGGTCAGGCAACCACAGCACGCTATGTGGTTTGAGCACCAACAGGTCTGTCCAGCTACATTTCTGCAAACTTCATGTAAAGGGAGGAGCCTGACAGAAATTCTGCATTCTGTTTCATTGTTGTATTATTTCAATAGTCCACTTTAGACAATCTACAATAAGTAACTTTGCAACTATACATCACCAAACTCTCATTAGAGTATTAGTAGACTGTCTGCTTAATATCTGCTAGCACTTTATTTTGATGCTCCCCTAACAGACATTCTACTGACTATAAGTAACTTTGCAACTGCGTCAACTTATTCCACTAACCCGAACCCTAACCTAATTTGAGTTCAATATCATTTTAATTTTGAAGTCTGAGATAACTAAATGTTACTGATCAACCACAATGATAACCTGAATAACATTATGAGAAAGAAAATCAGGAGGCTGAGATAAAACCCCAGATGTGTCTGAGATGAACTGATAGTGTTGATGCTGAATGAAAGTTGGACTGAATGGTACTTACAGGCTGTTCTTTGGTTGAGTACAGACGGTAGATGAAACAAGCTTCAAGGGTCATTCCACAGAGAGCCACAATGACCAGGATGACCAGCAGCGTCTGGATCTTATTCTGCCGCTGTCTATAGCCGGGTTTGGGCGGCAGCGGAGGGGGTCTCGTGGGGCTGTCCACCACAAACACAGAAGGAAACGAAATTTTACCTGGAGCCATGTGCATACCGTCTCTGGCCACGTTACAGATGACAAGTGCACATCCAGAGAAGTGCAACAAGACCCACTGCAACACAATGAGAGCGAGACCCACTGTCAAAGCAAGAGATAACCATCACTCATAAAAGCCCACAGGTGGGCGGACTATGCAAGTGAGCCAAAAAACTGTCAGACCACTCTCAGAATCTGCATGCAAACCTGTAATGCTGTCTCAAGCGATGGTTAAAGCAAAACCTGCAAGTGGCGAAGAAAAATGTGCAACGTTTAAATCTAATTTGGTTTCAAAACGAGTAAAAAAAAAAATCATCAACGGTAAAAATCAGTCTTTCAGACTGACATATTCCATTACGGTCTGAGTAGGTTGGAAGCATAATGGGATTTAGTAAAAGGCGTGATGCAAAAGCCTACACGTGCATTTTCATGACCATGCAACTGGCCCACCAATTCACACCTTCGTCTCTCCTGTGCATCAGCTCTCAGCCACAGCTTCCCGTCCTACATAAAACACACACGCTTCTTCACTGTTTAACCCTTAAACGCTGTGTTCAAAACCCTGTAACAAAGGTGGTCAAAAATTACCGGCCTTTTAAAAATTGCTTGTAAATCTCTTGTTATGTTATATTAACACCATATATTGGATTCAATCTTTTTGTCATGTTTTCTTTCAATTAGGACTGGTTTTGTATTTATTTTTGGTACTGATAGATCATAGGTCTCATTGATCTGAGATTTCACCTCAGTTTTTGAGTGAAAAAAGCATGATTTTTGGATTATTTTGTCAATATTCAACAACATATGGAAACAATTGTACTGTTTATCACACTAATGTTCTTTGTTAACAAGGAAGTTTTTTTTTTTAAATGCTTCTATCTTGTACAAAATGGAACAAAGTCACACTTGTGGTGTTCCTGGCCTTTATTTACCGGCCCACACAATATTTATATCTGGTTGATCATAGGCCTGAGGATAAAGTTCATTTCTGAACTTTTTGGGGGAATCCCCCAAAATGACAAGAATTATCCCAAAATGTTGGGGTAGTTATACTCTGTGTGAGCAAAGTCAGTAAGTCTTAGTCCAATGTGAGAAGATTAACTAGCATTTTTGGGAAAAAGAAAATCCTCTCCAGGTAAAATGACCCGAACACAACATAAGGCTTAACTTGGCTGTAGAAGAAAGACATTTAAAAACACTTCACACAAACCCCAAATAAGTCGTTTTGGAGCAGTAGAACACAACAGAGTAGTGACGGTCAATGCAGGCCGATGTACTATTTTTGTTTTGTTATAGTAGTGTGCACATGAGAGCAAAAGGGTAACAATAGTTCCATTAGACCAGTAAACACAAGTATAGTTGAGCTGATCTAAAAATAAATGCAAGCAGACTGAGAGAGAGCCATCCGCTGAGAATAGAATACTCGTTCAGTCCATATTTAATATTTGATGGTATGTCATATCTTGTGACATACCAAACCAACATCAAAGAAATAGTAGTGACTTTGTTGTTGCCAGCATCTGGGCCAAAAGGATGTCCTTGAACTCACCGCAAAGTCAACATCCAACAGCCTATACCAGTGCATCTGTGCCTGCGTGCAGAGAGAAACTCTCCATACCAGCAGGTGGCAGTAGTCTGGATTCATCGGTCAAAAAAAGAAGCGAAACAAAGGCTGAATCCAAAATCGCCCCCATAACCTCAAATAGGGCGGCCATTTGTAGTGGTGTCCAAACCATATTGGATGTTACACTTATTCAATCCCACATTGCACCGCAATTACGAATGTACAACCGGTGTATGTTCAACCGCTGTCTGAATGCGCTCACTTGTTTTCATTCACTCCTTCAAGTGAACATTATTAGTGGACTAACATAGGGAATAATAAATGAGGGTTTAGGGGGCGATTTCAGATTCAGCCTATGACTGCAGATATACAGTACAAGAAAAGCACTTCCTTACCGTTTTGAATGTAATTCATGTTGATCAGTTGGTATTCACTTTCCTCTTTCCATATGGCAATGTCATTATGAAAATATTTGCGTATTAGAATGCTCTGATAAGATGATGTTAAATTGGAAGAGCGTTCTGTGTTCCATCGTGATTTTGATTGTTTGCCTGCTTTTGCCACTTTCTCGATTCTTCTAAGCAGGACAGCCAATCAGAGTCTCTTTCTCACCTACTGCCCAACACCGATTCAACACGCCAACGGGATCCTTTAAACATTATATAATTACAGTTTGAATGTCAGCCCAACTGTGCTTGCTTGGCGAGTGAGAACAAATCTTATTGGTTCTCGCACTTGATCGGCAAGATCACTTTATATTAAATCTGTTCAATATATAAAGCGATTTTGTATGTTCAGAAGACTTGAATTACACATGTCAATTCATATGGATTACTTTTACAATGTGTCTGTGAATCGTTAAAGCTTTACAATTTTGGATATACAAAAATGAGGAGAAAAAAAAATCATCTTAATTTTTGTTCTGAAGATAAATTAAATGTAATGGGCAATGTGAAAGTTACTAAGCATTGCATTACAATATTGCATTACTTCCTAAAAAAAGTAACTAATCAGGTTTACTCAGTCACTTTTTGTGAACAGTAATGCATTATACTTTTTCTCACTTTATCTGTTTTTGTGCGAGTAAATGCCTGGTCACATTTATCCTGGAACTAGAGTAAATTATAGATTTTTTTTTTTTAAGTTAACTATCCCTTTAATTAAAAGTCTGCATTGTATTTTAACAAACTGGACAATTCACACCAAAGCAAACCATGCTATCATGATTTTTATAATCTTCATAGATCTAAATAAAATGAAGCCTCTTGAAAGGTTCATTTTATGTAGGCTAATTGTTTATCTATATGTTCTCATAACGTCCTTATTATAAACAAGAAACATTCCCAGAGCGTTCCAGAAAGGTTTTTGTGACTGGCATTAGTGTAACGTTAGGCCTACAGTATTTAATTAAATGAAGACATGAAGATCACAACGTATTTAGTCCCAGTGCAATTTATAGCCAAAATGTAGCCTGAAACCAGACCTGTTTCATTCGATCCCCTTCAAATGGTCCTGAACCGTTCCGAGAACGTATGCTAAGTAAACGTGTCTTGCAATAGAAACATTGAGCCCTACAACACTAGAACATGAAGTTTCATGTACTGCGACGCAACGAGGCAAGCGCGCGTTGACGCTCAAATCTTGACGTCGGAACCCAATCAACGAGGCTGTTCGAGCGTTTTACGCGACGCGGGAAAACTATAACGCGCCCATTATTAATGAAGCAGTCAAACTTCAAACCCTGGCTGTTTTGTCACTGCAACTTCACGAGAGTCCAAAACAACGCGCTTACAGTGTGGAAGGCAATGATCGCGTCTAGTTCGGTCGCGTCGCTCGCAGTGTTTGAAACAGCTGCTGTAGTGTGTTTATGAAGAGCAAAGTAATGGAGCGGTTTAAAGCGACGCGTCTCGTGGTGTGTTTGCTGCTCTTTCTGACGCTCTGCGTGGATTTGGGATACGAATTCGGACAGAATAAGGACACCGAGTTCACTTTCCTTCTTCCAGCCGGAGCAACCGAGTGCTTCTTCCAAACAGCCACTAAGACCGGCAGCTTAGAAGTGGAGTACCAGGTCAATAACGTCTTTTAAATTAAACTATTAAAAATATCTTATTTAAAATGATCTTTAAACGAACTCAAGAGAAGCCGAACTAAATAAGGTGTCGGCAAAATTGAGAAAGTAACTTGTCAAAATGGTTGTGTTTGATGTTTGCTAAGTTAAGAATAGCTTTTGGTTATAATTTTATTAACACTATTAGTAACTCAACTGCATTACATTGCAATTTTGCTTGGCAGTAATGACCAGGAAGTTGCAGGACTTTTCCTTTCATAGGTGTAGATGTTTTGGTCAAAGTGCACACTGTATGAAGCACTAGACAGATACACTTAAGAATGTTTCATTATCCTACTTAATGTAAATTTCAACATTTACTATTAGGCTACATTATTAAAATCAAATGTTGTGTCTGATAATATTATTTAATGGACATGAGCTACTAACAATGAACGGTTGTATTTTTATTACACACACACACACACACACACACACACACACACACACACACACACACACACACACACACACACACACACACACACACACACACACACACACACACACACACACACATATATATATATATATATATATATATATATATATATATATACATATATACATATATACATATATATACACACTATTATTATTATTATGATAATATATATATTTTTTAAATAAATACTGTAACAAATGCATTGCTCATTGCTACTTAACAGCTTGTGCTTGGTTTGGTTTCATGCTTGTGGATCTTTTCCACAGCTCTGGTGGGAAGTTCAATATTATTGACATCACAGTCAATTGCATACTTGAGCAATCCTCATTCAGTCATCTTTAGAAATCCCACACAGACAGTAGCTATACTGTCTTTTGGTTATTCCTGTACAGCCCTGTGTGTGTTGTAACCCTCCTTCCCAGGAGCTTGTCTGGGGGTGTGTTTACGTTAAAAGCAGGCACAGCTGCGGGACAGCTGACCCGACCCAAAGCTCATTCCATGTGCCGGAAGGATCAGAGTGTCTCCAGTGCTGCATGGTTGCTCTGGCCACACTTTATCTCTATAGTGACGCCGGCACACTGGCTCCTCATTTGAGCGGCTTTATCAGTTGGTGGAAGATAGGAGACCTGTTATTTGAATTTGAGGGGAAAGGGACACGTGAAAGACTCATAAGGGCAGGGGTTGAAGTCTTTGAGAGTGTGCCCATGTAAGTATGAGAAATGTTGGTGTGACAAATAGCCTAATCCAAGACTCTCACTCATAACCTGATTGACTGATACATTGGTGGATTATTTAGGCAATATTTGATCATTTTGAGATGACTTGACTCATCATTGGCCAACTACTTGGCTGGTCCAAATGTCTCCCTTTGTCTGCTCTTAAATCTCCTGACTGCTTTGTCATTGGATAGTTCATATTTTCTTATTCATTACTGGTGTATTTCCAACAATGGACTTACTTCAACAATGGACTTATTTAAAAATGTAAATGTAAAATGTAATTTTTGGTGATTTTACTTATCCTTTATTATAAAAAACATTAACAAAAACTGCTTGAATGCTTATTAAGATTTGAAAAACTTTTGTCCACCAAATTAAACTGATTTAAACCAAAATGCAGGAAAGAAAAAAACATAGGAAACATTTTAGTTTTAAAAACATAGGAAATGTTATCAAACTGTGTGACGAGGTCAATGTCTCTTTTGCACTGTAGAAGAGATGCATAATCTGCATCTGAAGCAGCATTTAGATGCATTTTCACTTTTAATCTAAAATTCTGAATATAGAAATATGAAATTATTTAAAAGATCAGAAAATAATTTCTTGTTATGATACGGCAAGGATAGTTCAGGTTGTCAAATGTTATCATGGGGTGTGACTCCCCAAAAACATGATTCATTGGAGTTAAATCATTTATGATATTTGTTAAAAAATACTCTGTGCATTAAAATGTTTATATATTTACCATTAATTAAGGTGTACACATGAATTACAGGTGTAAGGTAAATATGTTATTACTTTTCACTTAATGGTTACATCACATGACATTTTTAGAGTGATTAAAGTCTCCATGAAATCAAAATGGAGAATTCTTGTTTTTATTATTGGAATATTGCAGTATTTAATGTAAATAATTAATCTGTGCACATTGTTATTTAATTTTAATTCATGTCCTTGTAACCTTTAATCAAAATAACTTCCCCTCCTCTTCTCTGATGATGTGTTTTCTGGCGTGAGGGTGGGATCAACCTGTCACTCAAATGAGATCCACCAATAGCAAACCACAACCATCCAATCATTTCCCCATGGAGTAAAATCAAGCCCCGCCCTACATTTTTTTTATTTATTATTATTGTTCAAGAAGCAATTTCACTCAGATTTACGCCACAAAGGGAAGAAATGACTACCACAACTTCCATTTCATGCTGAATTGAAATTTGAAACCATATGAATTAATATTTCCAAACCATATGAAACCAACATTTTTAAGAACTTCACACGTGTATTTTAAACTAGATTTTTTTCTTTACTGTGCATGGGCACCTTTCTTTTTTTTTTCATTGTGCAAAAAAAATTCATTAATTAGGCCAATTTAGTTTTTTTGTTTGTTTTATATTAATACACATTGACATTACTGCTCTTATTTGCATAATTCATTGGTTCACATTATTCCAAAGGAAGGATATTTGTCTGTATCTTTCAAATATTTCTGAAACAACTGATGTCACAAAGTTAACTTTTTTGTTTATCATACATTGGTGGATAAAATCAAGTCATTTTACAATTTTTCCTTTATTGAATATTCGGTTGCACTTGGATGGACGTTGCATTACAGAAGTAAAATGAGTAAAACACTGTTTCATTCATCAGTCACCCTGCTTGAGTCGGCATGAAGCAGAATTTCCCTATCGCGGCGTATATCTGAGTGAAACGGAATTATATCTGAGAAGAAAAAAATGTAGGGCGGGACTTCATTTTGTCCATGGGGAATTGATAGGATGGATGTGGTTTGCTATTGGTTGATCTCATGTGAGTGACAGGTTGCCCCGCCCTCACGTCAGTAAACACATCATCAGAGAAGAGAAGAGCTGTCGCTGCAAGAGCGAGGGGAAATTATTCTGATTAAAGATGTGTACGGATAAATCATTTGTAGTAAATACTGCAATATTCCATAAAATCCATAAAATAAAAAATCTATAATTTTGATGTCTTTGAGATTTGAACCTCTCTTATCCCATGTGTGTGTGTGCAGGTGATTGCAGGCTCAGGGCTGGACGTGGGATTCACTCTGATCTCCCCCAGTGGATACAGACTTGTCTCAGACTTCAGAAAATCGGACGGCATCCACACGTAGGTTTCACATCCCGTCGTGCGACGAGCTGAACCTTCACACATTCACTCATATACAGTTAGTTTCGGACCGTCATAACCCACCAAATTTGCATGTCCTCTTCTGCAAATTTGCATGCTGTCTGCAAGGCTGACCGTGACCACATCGAAACTGAATTTACTGAAAACAGTTGCATGAAAATTGTGTCATCATTCCCCTCATGCTGTTTCAAACCTGTAGTAGAACATAAAAGAAAATATTTTGAAGAATTTTTGAAGAACTCCATTTAGTTCTATTGCATGGACAAAAAAAAAAAGAGACGTTTCTAAAAAATATCTTGTGATCTTATTATCTAATACTTCTCTGTGTCTTACAGTTATGATGTGCATTAGAGTAATCTTGCTGTGTCTGTCAGGGTGGACCCCGCTGAGGAGGGCGACTACAGGATTTGCTTTGATAACAGCTTCAGCCGTGTTTCAGAGAAGATGGTGTACGTGGAGGTGATCGTGGATGGACCAGAGGACGAGGATGAGGATGAGGAAGACTGGGCTGCTCTGTCTGAACCGGAGGACTCGCTGGAGTACAAACTGGAGGATATCAGGGTACACCAAACAAACATCTCTTCATTCGGCGAACCTGATTTCACTAAGTGCAACATGTTCCTGGATCAACATCTTTGTTGATCCTGGAACAACATTTCAATCAACCAATCAGATTTGAGGGACAAGTTTACAGTTCATGTCAAGTTTAGGCTTACAACCAGGGTTAGGTGCTTCTACATCAGTGTTATTCACCTTCATTTCCCTCTGATTTTAGGGCGCCAAAAGTTATGGGTAGGGTTGGGTTATCGGGGTAGGGATAGGGTTAGGACCGGATTTTCAGACAGGAATGTTGTTCCAGGATCAACAAAATATTGATTTAGGAACATATCTTACTTGGCTAAATCTCGGTGAACAAACAAGCTGATGAATAAAGAGGGTCACCGTGATTTTCCCAAGTAAGACATGTTCCTAAATCAATATTTTGTTGATCCTGGAACAACATTCCTGTCCGAATATTAAGCCCTACCCTTTTGTGCTGGCAAAACATATAATCCAATGCAATACTACGATGATTGAGAGATGAAGAAATAAACTTTCCTCAAAAGTATGATGATGTATCATATTTGATACTTACATTTTAGCATGATTTTTCAGTTGCTTCAGTGCAGTAAATGTTCATCTTGAGATATTACTAACAATATAAAGGTTATTCTCACATTTACTTTCTAAAAGTCTGAAAATATTTCACAACAAAAAAGACACGTGAACCACAATCTGAAGGGTGACATTTAATTTTTTTTACTTAAAGGCCTTTTACTTGCTAAAGGTATAAAATATCAATACATGTTTTTCAGCAAAGTTTTGATCATGTTGATAATTTAGGGGCCGATTGAGCTATAAAGCAGCTCTACAGAAAACAATCATTATTCAGCTCAATTCAGTTTAAGTTTTGGTCTTATCCAATATTGTCAGTGCAGCTAAATCAGTAATATTATTGGATATTAAATGTTTGTGTATCAAACATGATACAGTAGGCTTTATAGGGTTAAAGAAAGTATTTTCACAATGTTTCCAAAATGCCTTTTATGCTTGAATACAATTAAGAAAATGATTTGCAATTACATTTTTCCTCAAAGTTCGAGTTTGGCGCTGATCAGTTTTGCTCATTGAAAATTCATGCTTTGGTTACTAGTGTTTTTCAAATGACTAGACTGCAACCAAACTGGTTTTGTGGGAAGTTGTAGCTGCAATTTAGCTTTCTCTCGCCCCACAGGACACAATGGATGCTGTGCACAAGAACCTGGAGCGAAGCCGTCAGATGCAGGCGACGCTGCGGGCGTTCGAGGCTCGCGACCGCTACCTGCTGGAGGATAACCTGTGGAGGGTTTCCTTTTGGTCCAGCGTCAGTTTGCTGGTCATGGTCAGCGTGGCCCTCACACAGGTCTACACGGTACGCAGATTATTCAGCGACTCACGCAGAGTCTGCACATAGCAGAGATGAACTGGGGGAACAGGTTAACGTAAAATACAAACGAATGGATTCTGGAAATGAAGACGCGAGGAAGCTCTCAGGTCGAGAAAACAAAAGAAAAACTTTAGTTTACGTCAGAATGAAAAGTTTGAGTTTTTAGAGATATCAATGAATCTGAAATCTTGGAGCTTTGACTTAGTTTTAATTGTAAGAGTTTTCTTTAGGGCGCTAACTAACACTGGTAAACACTACATTTACTTGAAGTACTGTAGCAACATTTGAATGTGAATGTAATTTTGCACTTAATTTATGAGACTTTTGAAATGAATAACACTGCAGTAAATTGTTATTTCTTATGGATTTATACGGCGGTAAAATAAAGATCCAAGGGAACGTTTCGCTTTGAATGGTTTTATTATACAGCACATTAGCATCTCATTTTGAACAACTGCAGCTCAGTCATATGTGGCATTGTAAGTGCAAATAGAAAATGAATTTAAAACTCATCTGGGTTATTGACGTTACATTTCACGTTAATGGCTGACTGGACTGAGTTATTACTGTACTGTGGGAATCAGAATCACATAACACTTTTAAGACTTTGTTTCTACAGGTTAATCTGAGGTTTGATTCATTTTCAGTATTTCTAATATTCATCCATCACCCTGGAACAATATACAAATATTCTCATTAAACAACAAGCCTAGTAAAAACTATGTACAACCATATTCATTACAAACTGCCTATAAATAAAGAGTCCTGGAGTTTCACAGACACGATGCTCAGTTAATGATTCAAATATTCATCTTGCATACGCCATAAAAACTCATTTATTCAGTTGAAATTTGTCACTAGGTCATCTCTTGTAAATCAAGAAATTAAATCTCAGAAGAGCCATTAAACAACCAGAACAGGAATAGTAAATATTAAAAGAATATTATGATTCATCTACTGTCGCTGCATGTTTGACTCCAAACTTTCACAAACCCAAAAACATACTAATTAAAAAAAATGTTTGCCGCCTTCTATATTTAAAGCTCAGATTTTAGAGTCCTGCAAATAGATCTGATTTACTAGCATCTTTTCATGTGTTTTCATGCTTTGAAGTTTAATGTTTACTTGCAACACATTTAATATTTGCTATCAGTAACGAATAAATGTTGCAGACTACTCGTCAAATACTTCATTAGGCTGCTGAATTAAGCTTGAAGACTAAAGGTGAACTCTTAACTATAAACCTAAAACTTCAAATAGTGAGTCCCTTTCTAAATGTTTCAGTATGACCAAAACATGTGGTGCACAAATTCACTTTATCAGGGCTTATACAACAGTTCTGGTCTACAAATTTGATTGAACAAACGGCATGCTGGAACAAAAAAATGTGTTGTGTATATCTGTCTGTGTTCACAAATGGAGCACAAGCTGGTTTAATGGTCATGATATATGCTTCTTTATAGGCCACAAATCACCTTGCTAAATCCCCAGTGAAGAACTACACTACCCATAATCTTAAAAGGGCAACCCATCAGTTGGTTGCTCCAATCAGAAATCACCGGAAAAAAACTTCAGCAGTCTCTTCATTATTAAAATGTCAACAGCTTGGGTCACATGTGCCTTGTCAACCAATCCAGGATCAAGCCACGCCCATAAAGTATTGTGAATTACATCCCTGTAGTCTCTAGAGGGTGGCAGAGATGACGTATTTTTGTAGTCCAAAACCTTTAAACGAGTTAGCATTTTATCTCTTTTGGATTCATCGTCCTGAAGTCAATGGGTTTTGGTTAAATGCCTGAAATAATGTCTGTTTTGAACAAAAGCTCAAGATATTCTCACGTTTTATTCCTTCGCATAAACGGTGATTACTAAAAATTGGCTAAATGGGACTGCAGTGATTGTCAGGGACATTAGACACGCCGAACAGATAAACTCATCTACTTGCTTTCACAGCCTCATTGTGTTTATAATCACACTCTTGCAAACTTTCAGGGAAAATGTTATTTAAATAAAGACTGAAAGAGTTGTGGAAGCTTAGTAATGGTGTCATTTGACCGTGGTGTAGTAGTTCGTTTATAGCCTACGTTTAGCTCTCTTTTTCTAACGATTGTATTTAGGCTTCAAAATTTAAAAAAGTTGTGTTCATTTGTCAAGATTATCATGATGTGTAAGAATAACAAAAACTTTTGTTGGTCACAGACCTTATTTTCCACAATAATCCAAAAGCAAATGGAAAAATCCTATTGGGTTTTTGTTGATGGAACCAGTGTGACGTCATCGTAGAGGAGATACGTCATCACTGCAGCTCTCTATTCATTCTACACCTCTGTAAATATATCCAAATCTAGATTTATTTATTATATTGTATTTATTACTTAAAATCAATGACTCAAATTCAACCGTTTTCATACCACCATTTCATCATTCAGTGCTTCACCCATGGTTTTTGCTTTAAAACAAAGTTTGCAATGCTGCAATTAATGAGCTGATTTGTTTGGTCCAAGGCTCAGAACGGTTTATTATATTTATAAATTTTTTTGTTTTTAAATCTATGAAGAAAAGAAAGGGGAAAAATACTTCTGGAAAAGTAGGTCAACATGAGAAATTCAAACAAGACTGTGCGATCCATGGAAGAATCTCATCTTTGGTCAAAGAAATAGCTTAGTAAAATTAAGATGGCTTCTTTCTATACAATTGATTGATATCCTTAGGAAATGGGCATCATGTCGTTATGATCTAGTAGAGCAGCCATACAGTACGGTATGGTGGTCCTCCTCCTGAGCACTGGGATCAGCTTCACCACTGGTTCTCCGGCCGTCGGGGAGGTGGACGTCTGTTTAACAACCGCAACCAAAACCACACATCAGCTGGGAGAATTTCATTTATGTGATGTACACAGTATTTTTTTTTACAGTAACTCAACAGGCTTTAATGAGGAATGAAGTGCTAAAGTTTTCATTATGACAGTGTTCGCTGTGTGAAGAAGGGGTTGGGTTAGAAGATGAATATCTCAAAAGCTGTGAAACCACTTTATTGTTACATAGAAACAAAGGATTCTGAATCAAAGGCTGTTAAATATGAGCCGTGTGTTACTCATGATCACATGCTGATATTTGACACAACTAAACGTCTGACTAACGACTCAGGTCATTCAGACGGAGTCGTCTTAGATTTTTTTTTTTTTTTTTTTTACTTCCACTGACATGCTCACAAGTTATACTGACAAAAGATGAATCAGCTTCACAGAGGAAGTAGCTGTGACGAAGCCATGTGGTTCTCAATCCTGTTCCTGAGACCTTCAACACTGCAGATGTGATTCATCACAAGCTCATTAGAAGTTCCTGTTCTAAACACTATCACATGCATGATTACTGTAGATTAGAGCATGCTAAAAAATAATTACTTTCTTGTAGATTTATGAAGTATGAGTTTTGGCTACCCCTTGACCTATGAATGAGGAGTTTGTGGAAGTTTGAATCCAAGAGGATGCAGCAGTTTTTAATGGATCGGCCTAGAAATAATAACTAATGCATTAGCAATGCATTTATACGTTTAGCTTCTTGCTAGCACTTACATGCATATAAGAGAATATAAGCATATATGAATTAACAATATGCTCAGACAAGTAAAAGTATGGACTTTCTCACTAGGTGTGGGTCTCAGTTGGAACCTCTCGATTTGATTTAAAACCAATGAGTTTATGACAAACGAAAATGTTTTGGGGAGGTATTAAGTAGATGCTCCACTGACTAACTCTGATTGGCCACTGCGTTAACACTCTCAACATTAGTTACTATACACAACATATACTTATTCAAAAGGAGTACCAACTCCAGAGTATGTAATTTGGGACGCGGTCATAGACTGACTGAGACACCTAAAACGTGCAGTGTTGCTGGGAGTCTCCTGAAGCAGGATTGAAAAACACTGGATTACACCAACAGAGAGTATCATCTCACTACACCTGTTACATTTGATTTATTTCAATGAGAACACAAAGAGGAAGAGATGCATGCTGGGATAGACATCAAGGAGACAGTGAGGAGACGTGACACAAGGAAACACCGACCACCAGAGCACCAGATCTTTATTATACACAACACCTTTTATTATCTCACTTCCAATTCTCATTGTGCATTTTGCTCCAAGTCCATTTTAAATTGCTACACAGGCACTTGACAATTTGTTATTCCAAAAGCATAAAAAAAAGTCGTTAAATATGTCCTCAGTCCCTCACTCCATACAAAAGGACAGAATTATTAGAGGGAGAGACAGGGATTGGGTCACCATAACCTTAAAGACCACAGGAAAGTTATGACTGCAGTGATTTGGGCTTCATCCAGTTCTCAACAGATGCTGAAGCCATTTGAATTTGGAAAAAATAAAGCTGCATACAATTTAAAAAGCCTTGAATTGACTGGATTGTGAAGAAAGAGCGTTGTTGCCATCACTGTAGCCATAACATACAGGAGTGACTCAAGAGCATTTGGTATTGAAATCCACAGCTAATTTGTAAGTTTCACCTCATGTCCGACTCAAAGCCTTCGGTTATTTACAGACATATTGTGCTTAAATCAAAGTCGCTTGCACCAAATCCCCATTCTTATCAGAATTTGTCGTGGCCCATTTCCCTGCGCGCACATCAATTAAAGCAAACATCAAAGATTCTGCAATCAAATCCAGATCAATAGGAAACCAGCTGGACCGCTTTTCACTCTGAATTATGTTCAACTGTTATTACCGCAACCGACAGGGCACAAATCTGTCGATGGCAAAGGATATCTGTCGTTCTACACCGATGCAAACAGTTTGTGAAAAATGCCAATTAACATGAAGACAAATGCCCAGGTTATAAATAATACACTCAGAAATACGTGTGTTAGTACATCTACTATGATGTCTACATGAAAGCCTTTGTTTCACCGTCTTGCTGTCAGAAAGTTCCCTGTGTGTGTGTCAAGTTTGAACGGACTGGTTCCATATAGCAAACGCCCCACGACCCCAAATACACCTGCATGTACCATGTTCAGAGACCCCTTGTTTGAGTGCACTCCCACTTTCCAGCAGCGCCCTCATGTTTTTCCCGCTCATAAATCCCCAAACCCTCATCATTCCAAGCGAAATAAAAGCCTTGCAGATTAATTTAAGTTACAGTGATCAAAACGCTAAGCTAGCAGATTTGGAGTCGGATGTTACCTGAGACACTATCTTACAGAGCGCTGACGGGTCGGCCCGTCGCCAAGTGGTTACCGTGCTTTCCAGGATTATATTCATATACACAAATTATTATTTGTATAAACAGATCATTACAGAAATTTGCATACAAATCGCGCCTCCCCCAGCTATTTAAAAAATTCCCGTCCATGAAACTAGAAGTGCTTTTTAAGAACCAAATTTCCCGACACAACAGAAAGAGGATGTTGAGTGCTGACACCAAATATGCAATGTGTACTTGTCGGTTAGCTGCTATGGATTCAAAATTAACAGTCTTTTGGTACTAGGTGCCGGTGGACCCTAGGGTCACATAATTTGGTGGGTCAAAGAATTCGGCACAACACCAGAAACATAATAACGGCCAATTGAACATGAAAGACGAATGAAATCGGGGTCAAAATAAATCCCACATAGTATAATGGTAACGGTCATTGTGTCTTATTTCAGGATATCAAGTTAAGAGTCAAGAAAACACAGAATGAAATCAAAAAACACATGAAGAAGTGTCTATAACAAGAAAGAGGTCTTCAACCACCCTTCAGTTACCCAAGAACAGAAAGACGACAGGCTAATTTAACAGCAACTAGCTTGCACAGTGCTTGTATACATCTTATCCCACATTAAGCCACTAGTCAGTGAGGAGGCATGAGGGATCTAATGTTGGTTCGTCTACAAAAGTTGAGTAGGATACCCCCTGGTGGTCACCTGACCTATGTGAGTGATAAAATGACTGAAAGTTGGAGGCCACTACACCCTTTAAGTCACTCTATATATTTCAACAAAATAACAACAATAATAATCATTTTTTTGAATAGTTATGTGCTTAATTTAGACCTCTGGGATTTAAAGGTAGGGATGTGAGTAGCAGCACTGATCAGAGGACAGTTTGAGTGGATTATTAAGGTCTATTGGTCAGGCTGTTTGTGTAGACACGCATGCACGTTTCAGTGCAGCTCTCCAGCCCTTCCCTCAGCCCAAGCACACTATGGTGCCCAGCGCACGGATCTAGTCTAGCAGAGAGGGCTCAGCGGGGCGGATAATGGTGGGCCGGTTGGGAGCGCCAGGGGGTCTTCTGCTGCAGGAGGAGAAAAGAGTGAGAAACAGAGGTGAGACATACCCACAACCACAGGGAAATGATTGAGGAGAAGGGATAAGGAATTGGACGAAGCGAGACGAGAATGGATGAGAAAAGACAATAGATGAGGACAGACAGACAAGACTAGACGAGGCTACATGAGAGGAGATGAGACTATTGAGACGAGACAAGAAAAGACAAAATATGAAGACAGATGACTAGATGAGGCTACATGAGAGGAGATGAGACTAGATGAGAGGAAATGAGATGAGAAAAGACAAAAGGAGAAGAGTTGAGGCAAGAAGAGGTGACTAGATGAGACTAGAAGACATGAGAAAAGACTAGATGAGATGACATGAGAGGAGATGAGACAAGAAAAAAAGAGAAGAGATGAGGAAAGAAAAGGTGACGAAGAGTTGAAAAGTGATAAGAAGAGAAGATGGGATGAGACTAAATGAGACTACTTGAGAGGAGATAACACTTGATAAGTTGAGACAAAATGAGAAAATAAAAGATGAGGAAAGACAAGACTAGATGAAGACTAGACCAGAAGAGAATGAACAAGAGATGAAATGAGATGAGAAGAGGCTAGATGAGACTAAATGAGAAAACACAAGAAGGGACGAGATGAAAAGAAACAAGATGACATTAAAACAGACAAAAACAGATGGGAAGAGACAAGTTCAGGATAGATGAGATTAGAAAATGCCAGATAAGACAAAAAAAAAATTAGATGAGAAGAGAAAAGAAAAGAAGAGTAGAAAAGATTAAAGGAGAAAAAATAAGAATAGAAGTGATCAGGAGAGACAAGGCTAGATGAGACTAGATAAGAAGAGATGAAAAGAAGATGAGTCTAGATGACTAGAGACGAGAAGAACCTCTAAAGAAAAGAAAAAAAGATGCAACGAGATCAAAAGAAGAAAATAAAAACACTGGAAGGTTAAGTTAGAATATGCTGAGAAAGAAATTAGGATGTGACAGAAGAGAATGCAACTGTTAGTGAGAGAAGAATGAGAGCTGAAGAAAGAGTACATAACTCAAACCTTGACAAACCAAGGCTTCTTGAGTTTTTCAACAAACGTTCACTCCTCTGAGCTTCAGACACCAGATGCTCGTTCTCACACACACGAGAATACATCTCTCCATGGAGGTGACACACTGGTTAACAGTCTTACCTGGGGATTCCCGGAGGGATACGGGCGGGGCGGGACGGGATCTGAGGAGGGGCACTGAAAGGATCCAGGCTGCTGTTACCGAAGGCATTCATGGGCTGTCCTGGCCGAGAGGGAATGGGTGGGACTACATAGGCAGGGATTGGGTTAAGAGTGGGCGGGCCTGGTGTTGGACCTCTCACTGCTGGAGGCCTGCTGGGGGGCGGGGCCGATGTAGGCGGTCTGCGCTGGGGGGTGGGGCTACACAGGACAGGAAAAGACGACATTTAGAATTAAAACAAAAGTTTATGAAGGACCATACTCTAAAGGGGATAGTTCACCACTTTTATTTACTCATCTACATTGTTCCAAATCTCTCTAAAAAAACGTCTTAGACTGCGTCCGAAATCCCATACTTCATGACCGTTCTATTTAGTATGAATGTTTTCGTATTTTTCGCGAATGCATCGCGATTCTCTCTCGAATCGATTCTGAGCTTAGTTTTGAACAGCAGATGGCGCTCTAGGCTAGTTTTTAACCGCAAGCTCAAATGCTCATGGAGAAGAGCACTTGAACGTTTCGGCATTCTGCACCTCAGAATGCTTTTATGACGCGAGATTAATGTTAACAGCCCACTGCAAACACCCTTTTAATTCACTTCAACCTTTTCAAACTTAAAGGGATAGTTCACTCAAAAATGAAAATTGTGTCATCACTTACTCAACCTCGTGTTGTTCTAAACCTGTATGGGTTTCTCTGTTCTGTTGAACACAAAAGAAGATATTTTGAAGAATGTCGGTAACCAAACAGTTGATGGACCCCATTGACTTCCATAGTGAAAAAACCATATCTTCTTTTGTGTTCAACAGAACAGAGAAACCCATACAGGTTTAGAACAACACGAGGTTGAGTAAGTGATGACACAATTTTCATTTTTGAGTGAACTATCCCTTTAATGAAGGATTATTTTTTAGAAGGTTCAAGTGGTGTGTGTAAGGCATTGGAAGCCAGCAGATTATGACTATTTCTAGAGCACGCAGTGCCATCTGATGTTAAAAAATAAGCTCAGAATCTCACGATGCATCGATTTATTGTCCCAGGACTCCCAGCCCTCATGAATGTGTGTAGAATGTAATCCGGATGTACTACATCTGTTGTGTAGTTGTTCTGGTGCGACTTCACTAGATGAGCAAGGTGCGTGGAAGAAAAGCGAAAGAAATATTGGAAGAGTGCCAGCAGCACTTGCGAAATGGAGAGATCAAATTGGTCATTGTCATGTGACCTATATGGTTCATTCGCCTCACTGCTGTTCACAATTTCAGTCCCGTGGCCTTATGGGATAGTAAAGTGTCCATTGGATGTGCACTTTGGAATCTCACTGGAAGTAGTAGGTCATTGCCTGAATAGTATGAATTCGGACATGCTCTTTTCGCATACTCTTTTTCACCTACTATAATGCAGGGAAGTATGCAATTTCAAATGCAGCCCTAGTACTAATTGTCAATAGAAGGTCGTTTTGGTCTCCAATCCCTTTCAGTTTATGAACAAAAACAGTTGCAACATTCTTCAAAATATTTCATGTTCCACAGAAAAAGAAAGTCTCAGTCTTGGATCGACATGAGGGTGAGTAAAAGATGCGAACCATCCCTTTATTATTTCTGTAGCATTTAGCATGATGCATATTGCGCACAGAAAGGACTACTAAATGAAACATTTGTGGATTAACGAGCACTGTTTCACATACTATTTTTAAAAACAGTATACAGTATCCTAGAATTCCAGTCTGAACAAAGAAAACCACAATAATGGGAATCTAATTCCTTCCCAGCTAAATGCATGTTGTTCATGTTCTAACCTGGACTCCGGCACCCAGCTGTCGTTCACGGGCGGAGGCACGGGGGTGGACACGGTGCTGGTGCTAATGTCTCCGATGATGCTGAGCGCCTCTTTGATGGCATGGTACATTCGCAGCATCTCGTCTCTGCGCTGGGCCTGGTCAGCAGACTCCTCCATCAGACTGTTCTGATCTCCTGAGGAGTACAGGTACGCCAGCAGCTCTGAATGGATGAAGTCTTTAGCCTGGGGAAAGAAAGACAAGAGAAGGAGGTTTGCAAATACATTAAAGTCAATGCGTTTTAATATGCTTACAACACAAATGGTTGAGTACTTACGCTGTTGATCATGAGATGCATGATAGTCTTGGGCATGAGGTCTCGGATGGTCTTGTTGACGATACCAATGTAGGAGTCCACCAGGTTACGGATGGTCTCAACCTGCCTCTCCAGCTGAGGGTCCATGGAGAAGGTGTCGGCTGGGGCGGCATCTTCTGTCTCCACCTTCACACACACAATGATTGAATACATTTGAAAGACAACATGAAATTCAAATTGACCTATATCCTTAATAAATGTACCCGTTTCTTATTGTGGTCAATACATTAGTGCGCACTATTCTTAAGAATACAGTTTTCTTTTATCTTTCATCAAATTGTAATAACTTTCTCCACCTCTAAAATAGCCTCTACTAACCTAACCAAGACCATGACACTAGAAAATATTATACTAGAAAACAATGACTGATGTGTGCCCATGTTAAAGCTGCATAAAAAGGTGATTGTAGTGATCGAGGTGAAAGATGTGATTGCTAAAATGTTCTAAAAGATTTTAGAATACACAAGAAGTTGCTGATGTACTCTAAAGGCCCATTTTCACCAAGAACAATAACTATAAAGATTACTCTAATGATTACTATATTAGTGTCCAAACCAACGCACCAAAACATACTGGTTATTCTAAGAGCGTGCTATAGTTGTCATCAGCCACTTTAAATGCTTGAGGTCTTTAAAGCAGGATGGATTCTGTTTGGCTGTCAATGTTTTTTTCGTTCATCAACTGGAAAAAAATTGACGTCGTCGTTATAGTTGTGGTGTGGACTCTGCTATTCTTTTAAATTTAGAATGATTTGTTATTGTTAGAGCTTTCATTCTTGGAGTGAATGAGCCTTAAATGTTTTTTAACGTTGAAGTGCGGTTGCTAGAGTGTTTCTGGCTGGTTGCTTACTCAGATTGAGTATTGCTGAGTATTTTTTCCTTAAAGGACAAGTTCGGTATTTTACACTTAAAGCCCTGTTTTCAGATCGTTTCTGATGAAATACAATGGTTAAGATTGAAATTTGGACAAATGCTGCTGGACCGAGAATTTTCGGTTTCTGTGGTAGCACCCCCCCACCTCCACAATGGCTGCATAGGTGCACTGGAACAATCCTTCCTAAAACGCATTAAACTTTCGTTTACAAAGACGTGAAACTCACCGAGTGGTCAGGGGTGTTCACTGATATGTGTCCAACAGGTTTTATCGTAGTTTTTGTCCAACTCCATTGACTTGTATTGGATGAAAAACTACGATAAAACCTGTTGGAAAGCATCTTTTGCAGCGATTTTTGTGTGAGCATATCAGTGAACACCCCTGACCACTCGGTGAGTTTCACGTCTTTGTAAACGAAAGTTTAATGCGTTTTAGGAAGGATTATTCCAGTGCACCTATGCAACCATTGTGGAGGTGGGGGGGTGCTACCACAGAAACCGAAAATTATCGGGCCAGCAGCATGTGTCCAAATTTCAATCTTAACCATTGTATTTCATCAGAAACGATCTGAAAACAGGGCTTTAAGTGTAAAATACCGAACTTGTCCTTTAAAACTGCAGTGAACCAAAGACAGCCTCAAAAACGCGGTTTGAAATCGCTGGTGTTTCTGACGTCACAAACTACCTTGCAACCAATCAGATCAACGTGCTGACAGGCTTTAGCTAATCATTAACAGCGAACTAGCAGGGGAGTCTTGAGAGATGCCAGGTTATCCCTGTATATTTTTCTGTTGATATGAAAAATCAGGTAGATTTAGCAATATGGCGGGTGTATGATGTATATTACGCTGTTATGATGAACTATATGCCTTTCTCCACTGAGATTCTGATTTGTTCAAAGCGTTTCTGATGTTCAAATGAAACATTTGTACCTGATCTTTCTCAGGGTAAACGCCCGCTCTGAGAAAAGAGGCTTTCCAGCTATCCATGTCCTCCTGCGTGTCACAGGCCAGCTCGATCTGACGCAAGTCCTTATACACGTTCCTGAAAGGGGGATCGAACACATGAAGTCACCGAACACCAAACGCAAACACAAACATAGAGAGAGCAGTCGGCCCTGACCTTTGCTCAGTGTTGAAGATAGCAAAAATGTGCTTATTGGACATGAAGCCTTTCTCCACGTCTCTGAGCTTCAGGTTGTCCAGAGGGAGCATGTATTTCTTCTCTTTTTCCTATCAGAGTGAAACGAGAGAGGAAGAACAATCTTATAAAGCACTTCACAGTGCATGGTTGCATAGAACAGTTCTGCGCGAAGATTCTTCTTTCGTGATCAACAGGAACAAAATGACGGGGAGTAAATGATGACCGGATTTTCATTTATAGAGTGAACTGTCCCTTTAAAGGACCACCAGGTTGCCAAGCAAGAGAGGGGGATGTGAGACAGAGAGAGAGAAAAGAAAGAGAAGAGGAGGAGTCTGGATGAGGACTAATGCTGCCAACTCGTTCTGTTGCGTTGAGAAGCAGCATCTGGAAACGTTTATGTCTGCAAAGCTACGGCCCCAACAGTTACATCACTCAGAGGAACACTTCCCTGCCCCCAACACACGCACACTACACACACACACACACACACACACATACGCACACTACACACACACAACCCCCCCCAAGTAACCCAGTACGATTTCCTGCAAATTCCAAAGTCGGATCCCGGCTGGAACATTTCAGAGCGCTTGCCACGTCACTTTGCCTCCCCTTTCGTCCCTTTTTTACTTTCGTCCCGCTCTTCGTCTCTCCTTTCTCCATTTACCACTTTCTCTTCGCTTCGGAAACCACCGCTAAAGGAACATTTCTCTGTGTTTCTAGTAAAACGATGGTAAAGAGCGAAAACCGCCAACTGTATGCGGTTCAGATTGTGAGAAAAGAGCCATGATGGCAGAACGGTCCGGATTTCTCTTGAAGAAACTGCAGAGGCCTGGAATATACATTTGCCACGCAGCAAGTGGACTAGTGAGTATACCGAATATACGTTTTAAATTAATTCGTAATGTAAAGATTATCAAGAAGTAATGCTGGGATAAGTTATTTTTCATCATATTTTAGATGCATAATATATTTACTATCATTTCTTGTGAATATGTGGGCCAGTTTGAATTACTTGATTCTTTGTGTGCCTTCATTCACTCAGTATGAAGAGCTTTTTAAAAGTACGAATATAAGGTCACATTTCACCCCAAAATCAAAGGATATTATATTTTTGCATTAAAAATGAAACCTTTTTCAATGCGCCATTACTTTCATGAGAAATAAAACATCATTAACGTAATATGTACGGCTATTTTAATTTGGATTTTTCATTTGCAATGATTCAAATTCGACTTGTTACTCACTATCATTTCACTGTATTATACTTTACAACTGAAATATCAATATTTTTGTTCACATTACAATAATGGGAATGAGATTTTAGGGATTTTGATGATAAAAAAAAATTGCTGTTGAAATGATTAAGAAAAAGTTCTCTTAATGATTATATAACAACCTTTTTATTGCTTTATTTGAAATAAGCAGTGACCTGAACATGTTCTCGACGGGTTTATCAGTGTGCCTGTCTGAACTGTTTACTCTCCTCTGCAGTCGTGTGCGGTCCTCGGGGCAGTGACCTGCGGTCCAGCCGCCCTCTTGCCTCCCCCCCGCCTGCCCAGTGTTCAGACTACCTGTTCATCATGCTGCAGCTGAACAGTAGTCCGCACATTGGTTAGGCTGGGCAGGGACACACACACCCGCGCCTCGAGCAACAAGGACTCTACCATTCGCCGCTGGACGGGGGGAGGGATTTTACGAATACACGAACTCTCTTGGGGACTAAAGTAAGACGTGTACATTAATGCATTTAGCAGATGCTTGTATCCCAAAAGCAACTTACAGGATACATTGAGAAATGTATGCGCTCCCTAGGAATGAAAACCATGGCGTTGACGTTACCAGTCGAGCCATGAGAACTCTGCTAACGTTCGCACTCATTTCAAACACACATGGAGTTCTTAGTCCAACTTGAGTGGCGCTAGTTTGAGAGGGGGAGGGACTGTGAAAGAGAAATGAAGAACAGATGAATCTCACCTCCTCGTCCTTGTACCAGGACACCGATTCTGCCGACAGGACGAACCAGTACTCCTTGGAGCCGCCCTTCATGATGCTGATGTTGAGGGTTAGCCAGCCTTTCCGGATCACCTGTGGGACAGGAGGGCGGGAAGGGGGGAGGGTGTAGGGCATGCCACAAGGGTGGGGAAACATTCATGAGATCCATTCCACACACTTGTATATCCAACAGTCTTTGTTCTGGAAGCTTGTGTCCTATGCTGAACAAACCTAAAAACCCTATTGTGCAAACCTTCGACACTTACCTGCTGAGGAAATATTTTCTGGTACCCTGCCAAAACTTTTGCTGTTGTCATCACTTCTAACGACTAACATGAATAACTAAATAAAGCTGCTTTGTACATTACAGTCGTGGTTCTCAACTGGTTTAGCAACATGAAGGTGTGGTCAAATTGGCGAAATTGCATTAAGATTTAACCGGCTAAACGGTCAATTGTTCATTATCAATTGTGTAGCGATGTATGAAGCAGAACTCGTACAAAGGCATTTCAAACAAGCAGCTTTCTGAATTTGCCACATTGGCCAACTTGACCATGAGAGAAATCTGCGTGGGGAAATCCTTCGCCCTCAAGCAAAACTCCCGATCGTTTGGATTTAGTTAACTGTAATAACCCTGTTGTGACTGGGCCTGTCGATATGCACAATCATATGCTTATTTGCACTTTATTATTCACAATTCGACTTGCATTTTTTTCAAACCCGCGATGTTTAGGTTGCGACTCACCAGTTGGGAACCACAGGATCTAGCGTTAAACTACATGGAGTCAGAGCATAAGGCAGCAATTAAAGCTTAGTCACAAAAGAAACACTCTAGAAACCCTGAATAAACACTAACAAAACCACTGGGGAGTGTCTTGAAGTCTTGAAATAGAGCAACAATAAAAGTACAAAGGAAAAACTTTGTTGTGCTTGTCAATTTTTATATATTTTTTTCTGCTTTCAAAAGCAATGTGGAAATGTGATGGCAGATGCCATCCAGACCAACTGGCCTGCCAGAGGAACGGAGGTCAGAGGTCGACAGCGGTATGTTAGGGTCAAATTGGTGATTAAAAGCTAACCTACATACTGGTAAACAAGCAGCGTTAGTGGTGTTAAATGGAGAAAGACGTACACTCAAGTGTGAAAATCTGAACAGCGAGGGATAGTGAGAAGACATCGGTAGGCGAGTCATACTGGTAACCAGAGGTGTTTGCTAAGAGAAGGTACAGGACTAGGAAGGGAATGTAAAAATTGTTAGTTAAGGAAACAAAGTTTAAAAAGGGAGGGGAAGGGCTTTCAGCAGGATTGCAATGTTAATTTTGAGGGTTAAAAGATATCCGGAAGTCAAGGATTGTGGGATCAAAATGAATCTTATTTAAGATCTTAATGCACATTCTAGTTCCGTCCTGGTACTACATCTTTACTTCGTGATACCACACGGCATCAATGACATTAAACTTATCTCATAACGGAAATACATATCTGCCACAAGCATTTCTAAGATACCATCCCTTTTCTCCCTTTCCATTTGGCTTTGTTCTCTGTAAAGTTGGAGTGAAACTAAGAAGAGAGGGTTTGAGTTAGTCAGAGAGTGCCAACAGAAACAACACAGACATAAAACTAATGGCACAGCCTATATAGATTGTTTGCCTTGGTGGGGAAATGCCATCAACTTTCTTAAACCTGATAACCATCTCTAAGAGGGGAAAAAGACAGAAGTGATTGATAAGGTGAGAAAGACACCAGGACAGTACGGCTCAGGCATCTCGTGTTAGGAACGTACTGTAGCGACCCGAACAAATGACCACAAAAACGCTCTTGAATATCTTTTCAATAGACAGAAATCCAGCAAATATCTGCGGTCAGAGCCTGACTCGGGCTCTGTATTCTCTAACATGGATCCAATTTCCCTTTGCCGCCCACAACTGGAAGAAACGAGAGCATGACCCTATTTTCCGTTAGTGTTTGGATTTCTCCTCTCCTCGACGTCGCACATTCTGACTGCCGTCTCTCTAGCTTACACTAATTAATCCTAATATTATGTAAAGTGTATAATTATCAACAATTAATAAAAGAGTTGGAAAAATATGATCAGCTGTCTTTTTAAACAGAAATCTGTTGATAGAAGGAGCGATTTTTGAATTAAAGATGAGATGATTACATGATTACCTGTGAGAGGCGAATGTTAATTACCCCAACAGAAATCCCCCAATTAACTTTGCCCCAAAAAGGATTTCTCTAAGGTTGAGCAGTTAATTTTGTAAATGAGAGTAGACTGATTAGTAAAAGAAACCCGGTACTGCCCCATTCTGGCCATTACTGGCACACCAAAAAAAACGAAAAAAAAAAACGAAATACCAGCCAGATTTTACACTAGGGCTGGACTTTATATTGAGGTATAAAATTAATATTGTGCTGATTTAAAACACTTTTATTTGGCCATCAATTTCACCCAAAAATGAAAATTCTGTCATAATTTACTCACCGTCAAGTTGTTTTAAACCTGTATGAATTTCTTTCTTCTGTTGAACACAAAAGAAGATATTTTGAAGATTATGGGAAGAAAATGGGGCCCATCAACTCTTTGGATACCAAAAAGATCTTCCTTTGTGTTCAATAGAAGAAAGAAACTCACACAGGTTTGGAACAACACGAGAGTGAGTAAATGACGACAGAATTTCATTTTTGGGTGAACTATCCCTTTAAGTTTCCTAAGGGCTTTACTCATTTTTTTGTTTGGTTTGTTTTTCACTTTTTGAATAAATGAGCTGGTAATTTCAATTCATCTCAAGTAATCAGTTCAAACGGCCAATTTCATTAAATAGTTTCAAATCTCTGATTCAATTACTCATCAAATTAAAAATGCTTATGCTTTAATTAGACTTTTATTGTTTACTTTTGAATCTTGACTAGAATGGCTGTTTAGATGCAATGATTTTGAATATTGTTCAAATATAGCCCAGTCCCACATCAGAAGTGTTGCTAGTACGAAGAAAACAATCATGTTTCAATGGAAAATAATTTTGATTAGCTCTTCATGGCAAACGCAAAAAAAAAAAAAAAAAAAAAAAAGAAATAATCAATCATTCATTCATTAAAAATGCACACCACATAAAGAAAACTCAAACACACACTAAATGTTATCTTTGGTTCGGGTTTGGCTCCTTAGTATGATTGGATGTTTTCTTGGCCCCGCCCACCCACCACATGCCCATGGCGACGTAAAGGCTGATTCTCCACAAGGCAAACTCTGCTCACCCAGCCTTGGCCGCCAGGACTCACGTCCAGCAACAGGACAACCGAGGCCTCCATTTCACTCATATATGCTTTTCTTGTTAAAAAAAACGTAATATTCTTTCATGCAAAAACAAAAACACTGTGCACTGTGAATTTTTCTCTAAATAAATGGTTAGTAACGTTCTCTTGGTTTAATTACAAGAATTACCGAATGTTAGGTGGTGCCACTAATTACAGTGGGCATTTTATGGTGTATTTGAGGTCAGTTACTGATTACTCGTAACTGTAATTGAACAAACTACGAATTATTATTTTTTTATTCCAGGTTCCACCATTTTGGTTTTCAACCAGACTATACCTTCTCGACTTCACCTTCTCTCAGGCCACCTAGCTGCAGAGTGAAAGAAAAACCATCAGCTTTATAACTCTCGGCCGTCAAGTCAGCACACAGACATCCCGCCCACACTGATAACTATGAGTTGGTTGCCCTGTTACGGCCTCAGTTCTCCTGACTGGATGAGCGCTGATGACCTCTAACTGGGTGTGGCTTGAAGGTTTGTGGTACTTACCAGTACTTCACCCTGCAGTGATAGGGAGGGAGGGGGTGGGGGTGAGTTTTGGGTAGAATAAATGAGGCAGAGACACAAGAAACAAAGCAAGAAAAAGAGGACAATGCAGGAGGAAGTATTAGAAAGACATGTTTTTCAAATGGAAATGAAAGGGTTTGAAAGGGACAAGAGTGTGATGGAGTGAGTCAAAGAAGAGAGAAAGAGTTACAGCGAGAAAAAACGTTGGGAAGACAGGGAAGCAGACACATGGTGAAAGAGAAAGAGAGAGAGAGAGAGAGAGAGAGAGAGAGAGAGAGAGAGAGCAACAGAACAAAGTTACATGCAATTAGATTAACTGACAGTACCACAAATCAGAATTATCGAATAGGTCGTGTCATTGTCACGGCTGGATCCATGCACATTCTGAATTACACTTCAAAACAGAGAGGGGAAGTTTGCTTTACATTAGGGAAAGACTGAAACAAATAAAACAATGCACTGATTATTCATTTATCATGCGTCAGTGTTACTAGCAGCTAGTATTGCTGTGATGCTAGTGAAAGCACAGTTTCTCAAAAGCAGGGGAGGAAATGAAAGGGAATGTCCCTGTCTAATAACACAGTGTACTTTCAAGTTGCTTGTGTCATTTCCACTGAAACCTTGATACATGAAAAGCCCATTTCAGGCTCTTTCATGTTTTTAACTGTGTTACTCTTCAGTGCAGATAAATGTTCAGTACACAAATACTAACACTGTGTCCTAACCAGGTGTGACATGACAAGATTCAAGTTGTCAACACAAAATGACAATGGCATTATTGTGACATAATGCTTCACAATAACAGGCAAATTTGATTTATAATCTAGCAGTTTAGTCATGACGTCAGCTTGTAGACGAGCCCGGAAGTCTAATAGACTTTGGCTTCCTTCAGAAATTTCCTGTGCTTTTGGTTTCTGAGTAAAATAAGGCACTTGTTTAGACTGCACGCCATTTATGTTGCAGAACAAAACATGAAACATCCTTTTAATTACCTGAAACTCTAAAATGCTAACTCGCTTCCAGGTTTTAGGACTTCAAACTAAACATTATTATTATTATTATTATTAATAACAACAACCACGATAAAAAAATTAAAATAATCATTTTGCTTGTGGTCGGTAAAGGCAAAAACTGGGAAGCCATAGGTTTTATAGATCGTTGCTTTTGTTGCACCTGGTAAGGACACTGTACAAAAGGGTGTAGTTGATGACATGTATAAATGATAGAGGCCTTGAGGAAACATATTGTTCAGTTTTTGATCAAATGAGGTAAAGTAAAAGGGTTGCTTTGTAAGGGATTCATCAGGGTTTAGTGTTTGGCCCTTTTGTGTTTAACTGGAATGGTGGCGGGAGTGTTGGAACGAGGGATGTGGGGAAAGATAGAGGGATATCAGAATGGATTCAAGAGCATGTGGAAGTAGAGAAAGATGTACCTGGTTGGGAATGGCCCTCTTCTTGTTGACGATATTTCTTTGCTGGGCGCTGCAGGCGAGGGAAACAGAAAACAACAATTACACACTGATTGGATGCTGCAGTATGTATTGTATGAATAGCACAACAATAAAACAATATCTGTGTAAACCTCCCTGGCGCTCTGGGTGGGAGCGATCCTGCCAGTGAGGCAGGAAGATGGGAGGAGCGGGAGGAAAAAGAGGAGATGGGTGGTCTGATTAACATCTATCTAAATGTAGCTTTGTGACTGAGGGGGGCGCTAGCGCACCTGTTGTTGGCGTACCCTGGTATGGTACCGTCATCCATCCGTCTGAAGTCAAGACTGAAAGTGACGGCATGAGAACCGTTAACAAAGATGCCCTGATAAACTCACGACATGCGCATGGAGGCACACGCAGGACGAGCAGGGTCAGACAGGCTTGATGCTGTAGAGTAGCTTTGCCTCAACTCTTGAAAGCTCTACAGTGACCAACTGAGCATGCAGACATTTCACATGCAAGTCTCAAGTTGTACACTAGCTGTCCGAGAGGTCAAAGACATGCACTAATCATTTTAGTGCACTTAAGTTATGTCCATAATGCACAGGCAGAGGGACTGAAACTGATCATTTTAGTCCACTGCACTGACAGTACAGAGGAGATGCAGCACAAAAGATGTTTTAAGAGGTTAAAAACATCCTGCAAATACCGATATACATTTTCTAAATATATAAATGACATCTTAATATTGTCGATATGTTTTAAATGCCTCAAGAACACAACAGAGAAGGTAATGTAGCTTGAGGATGTCAAATGTACTGATGCTTCCATACAAAAGAAAAATTATAAAAATAAAAAAAAGTATTTTCATTAAAACGTTTTTAATGTTTTTAAAAGAAGTCACTTATGCTCACCAAGGCTGCAGTTATTTGATAAACAGTACAGTAAATAAAGTAACATTGTGAAATGTTATTTACATTTAAAACAACTGTTTTAATATATTTTAAAGTGTAATTTATCTCTGTGATCAAAGCTGAATTTTCAGCATCATTACTCCAGTCTTCAGTGTCACATGATCCTTCAGAAATCATTCTAATATGATGATTTGCTGCTCAAGAAACATTCCTTATTATTATCAACGTTGAAAACAGTTAATGCTGTGCAATGTTTTTGTTGAAACGGTGATCTTTTTTTTTTGGGGGGGGATTCTTTGATGAATACAAACCTGACCATATCTAAGAATTGCATGAAGGCTACATACCATTGTCATAATATTCAATGTTAACATTTATTTAACCATGAAAAAACTAAATGATGAGCAAACTTACAGGCAAAAAAAACAAGAAATTTGCCAGAATTTTATATTTGCAAATGCTATGCTATATATATATAACATTTTTTATTTTTATTTTTTTCAAGGCTTGCACCTTGGAACCTATTTCAAGGTTTGCGTTCTCGAGCCACCAGGCACTGTTGTTGTGCGGATGAGCGGCCCGGAGCGAGCATCTTTGCAACGGAAGTGAATCTATCAAAACTAACTTTAGCTGGACAGTAACTTTATTCTAGAGCTGCTATAAAGCCAAATAAATCTCTGTTACTTTCATTTCCTATTATCACTGTAAAGCTGCTTTGAAACAGTCCATGTTGTTAAAAGCGCTATATAAATGAAGGTGACTTGACTATGTTCGTAGCTTTGAACCTTCTAAAGATTCGAGAGTTTTGTTTGAGACTCTCATTATATTCTGCTTTGCTCTTAGGAATAAATGTGGTTTCAGATAAACTCATGTGAAAAGGTCAATTGTGGTTGGTTGCTTTACATGTCGGCCACATGGCCCCTTCCTGTCTGCGTCAGTCTAAATAAACTGCTCCGCCGACCGACTTACAGACAGTCAAAAGCTAAGGTTAGGGGTGAGAAATAAAACCCAGAATTCGCCACACTGGATGCTACACATACTTTGCAAATCCAATGAAGTCCTCATGGTTGGTGTTGATGTATGACAGCTCAATGTCAATCAGCAGAAGGACCTGGTAAAGACAATCATTTTGCACAATAAGAAAATAAAGAAAAGACTCAAAGTGATGAAAAGGGGATCTTCTCTTGTTGCTCTCGCACCTGGTCCTTGGTCTTTCCTTCTCTCTCTCTGACGTAAGTGGTGACGATCCTCTCGGTTTCTTCTCGCAGTCTGGGGTAAGAGCCTAGCTGTGGGGAAAAACACCAGATAGATGCAGGCTAAAGCTTGTAAACACGGCCACACGCACACCTACAGAAACACACACGCGTTCTGCGACATGAAAGTGGTAGGAGCTAACCACAGTTAGCCCGTTTAACACAGGTCGATGTGAGGACTAGTTTTAGCTAAGCCACCGTGCACAAGAAGAATCAGTGCAAGAGAGAGAGCAGACATGCGCACACTCACACCTACAAGCATGCAGATTTGGGGATTTCAACAAGTTGTGCAGGTAAGACAACATTCACTCCCAGCTAGGAATAGACAGCGAATGAATAAATGAAGTTCTAAGGTGCAGTAAACCAAATTTAAGGGATGGTGTTACTAGGGTTGGGAATCGAAAACTGGTTGTGGATATGATTTTAAATGATTGACTTAAATAAAAAATGTCAGCTTTGTTTCATAATTGACACATTTTGCAACATCGACACTGTTATTGAACTGAATTGAACCTATTTCATAATTGATGAACTCTACAGTCAATAAACTGAACTGAATCAACGCTGAACTATTCTCACTATTTTTCTGTTTATCCCTGTAAAGCTGCTTTGAAACAATCTGTACTGTATAAAGCGCTATATAAATAAATGTAACTTGACTTACAATACTACAGTAATATGATTAAGTTTTGTTCTGGTAACAGTTATGATATACAATCTTCCATTGATGCAGACAGGTTTCTACTAAACAAAGGCTAAATGCATTATGTTTTAGTGATTTGTTAAAACACTTTATGAATGTTGCCAACTGAATCAGCCAAATGAATCTCAAACTCATTGGTCTTAAATGGCTCACCGAATCAGCCATAGTTGTTACTGAGATAACAACGGACTAACTTCAGGTCCTTATTTTTGGTCAAATTAGATTTGAAATAAACCAAGAACTGTGTTTTGTGTTGTATAGACCTATTTTGTGTTAATATAAAGCGGGACCTGTTGTACATAAAGACATAAAATCAGTTGAATTACTGATTGGTTGTTCATATGACAGTGTGTATGAAAGATGCACATTCAGAGCATTCTGAATTCAGTATTTTTATAATTTAGAGTTTTTAAATATTTGTTTAAATAATTTACGTAACAACATAGTACAGCATCAATAATTTAGTGCTTCCTAAAATGTATTAAAATAATCATTCAAAATGGAATTGGAACTAGAATCGCTAAATTCCTCACGATTCCCATCCCTAGTACTTAAAACTGATCAATCTTAAGTGATACAATTATTTGATGTTAACAAATATGTGGTGAAGTGCAGGAAATATTTACTTTTTGAGGAGAAAAATCTCTTCCAAATCTGAGAGTGAAAAAGTGTAAAGATTTAAGAAAATGAAAAAAAAGTTTAAAAAAAAAAAGAAAAAAGAAAAGAAAGTGTGACATTGGGGAGGGAAGACAGAATCAACACAAGTATTGCACTGTGGTTCCTCCTACGACCACAAGATGGCAGGTGACCGGTTCTTTGTTGCTATGACAACAGCAGCAGCCTTTTGTGTCTGGAGTGGTTGGCAAATCATCTGTCACTATGTTTTTTTTTTGTTTTTTTTACTTTTACAGCCAGTGGTTCAGATTAACTGATGCTCTACTAAAGCAACAAAGAGCGAGATAAGGTGATGAGCCACTGACAAACACTGATCACTGGCGCTCAAAAGCTGATTCATCTTAGAAACACCCCGTTTCCCAAGCAATCCGGATGCTATATGTTGGAGTCACAGGGACTATGGAAATGTGAGGCTCATTATGGAACAGAACACCAACTTCGGACATGAGTGACATGAACACATTCCAGACAGACGATGGGCTGATTTGATATAGATGGAAAGCTGATAGGGCAGGCAGGCGGGCGGCAGTGTGGAAATGGAGGAAGGAGGAGTTTTTGTTTTTTTTGGGCTCTGCCTCTTCTCGATCCGCACTCCTGGTTACCTTGTTGGCACTTTTCCTGACGAGGGTGGTGACTTCGGACACCACCATGTCCACACATTTCAGGCTGGGCTCTTTCAGTTTGCGGATCTGCTTTTTCACTATAGTCTCAAAGGCCAGGTCAGGGGTGAACAACCCCGTTCTGAGGGGGTCAGGGTGATGCCGTTGGGCAAGGGGGGTGGGGTGGGGTGGGGTGTAGAAGAAAAAGTGTGGAGGTGTTAAAAGAGGACAGAAAAAAAGAGAAAGAAGGCAGAAGAGAGCATGGAGAAGGGGAAGAATAAAAAGAGAGGTAATTTTTAGTTGATTAATCATTGCTTATCTATTAACAGATACAAAGTTAGGGTCCAAAAGGGGGAGTCGCAGGTTTTCACATCCATGAATTATGAGTTATGTATTTTTACAGCACACTATTCATATCCTACAGAAAAGTCTGTTCAAGTCTAAATAAGTCTACAACTAAATAAGTCTAAAAGATTTGCAAAAATATTCACACCAAGTCCAATGTTACAACACAGTATAAAAATAAAAAACAGTATTAAATATATTAAAACTAGTAACCTAGCCTTCAAAAATCATTGTTTTGGTTTAAACATTTTGAAATACTAGAATCCAGTGGTTTATATGACACTTCTGTTAAAGTCGTGATGAAACGGATGTTTGTCACAATATGGAGGAAAAGATCAGTTGCTATTTCAGAGGGAAACGGATTATCGAAAAAGGAAAAATATAGGACGGGATGGTTGACTGGATTTTGAGATGTGGACGTTGCACTCAAAAGTGGAGGCAGGGGTGGGTTTAAAATGGACTAAATGATTGGAGAAGACATGAAAACGTCAGCAGAGAAAGTCTGTCGTTTTTACCGGAAAGTCCAGTTTTGACATTTTGATGAAATATTACGAGCTCAAAAAAATTGCACGGATGAATTGTTCACAATAAGACCTATAATATGCATTCAGAAAACAGAGTTTTATTTTAATTTCATGTAGACTTTAATAGCTCTTCAACATCTGTGTTCTTCAGCCTATGCGGAGAGAATGGCACATTAAATTACTAAGAGCCATTCGACTGAATCTGCAGCACTACGGCAAAGAAAAGATATTCCCCCAGAGCTGCCAATCAGCAGTCTACACTGGGAATGAGAAAAAAAAAATAGTGAAAACAAGACTTAGCGCACACACACACACACACACACACACACACACACACACACACACACACACACACACACACAAAATGCAATAAAACGTGTGAATGCAAAAAACACAACATACACAACCAGTATAGTCCAATTCGTGAACAAATGACTTGTACACTGGTTCTTTGTAATTTATCAGTCAAAATGACTCAAATCTTATAAAGACCCCAAAACCAACAAGTTTTTGATTTAAATTAGTGAAAAAGATTGAAAATAATTAAGTCTCCAACTCATGAGTTAACAGTTTAAATCAGTCTAAAGGCTAAATTGATTGTAAAGGTCTTTGACTTATTTGCTGAATGATAAGGCATTAATTAAAACTCGAAATAAACCAAAAACTGTTACTGTGATGCGTGCTTGCCCTAGCAAGTACGCTAAAGTGTACTACTTTGTATGCTAAAGTGTATTTCTGTATCACAAGGACGAGACTCGAGGTTCATATGACAATGTGCGGTTAAAGCAGACCATTTTGAGTTGTGTTGTAATGTTACGGTCACGTCTGTTTAGTGGTTTTGTTCCAAGTTTGTTTTCATGTCTTTTATTTTGTAGTTTTCATAGTCATGTTTAAATTTCCTGATTGTCATGTGATTCCCTTGTCTAATGTGTCCTGTTCTGATTGGTTCCTTGTTCCATGTGTCATGTTTTCATTGTGTTTCTCATATTTTTGGCTTGTTGTGTATTGATGCTGCTGCTATCGAGTCCAGTGATGTCAAGTCAAGTTCACGTTTATATTAATGTCTATGTTATGTTCTCAATCAAGTTTACTTCATTCATCGTCTTGTTTTGGGATTATATCAATAAACGGTGTTTCTGACGTCACAAACTACCTTGTAACCAATCAGATCAACGGACGATCGCCAACGAGTGGATCTCTGATCTGGTGTGAGTGAGTGGAGGCGGGGCTAATTTGCATATTCATAGAACCACAAATACTAAATGAGGCAAAGGGGTAGAGTTACGTTCAAGCTATTTTAAGGCATGAAAAAAAATCTTTAAATATCTCATTTTGGTGATCAAAGACAAGTTTTAAGGGATTCAAATGAATGACTACAGGGGGACTTTAAGACATTGGAACGATCCCACCTTTACTTGATATGTATTTCGGACTTGGTGTGAATGGGCCTCAATAGCCCTTGCATTTCATTTTGACCCTTGGCTACAGAGATGCTCAGCATTCAGCAGGATGTTACGAACCCACGGCTCGTCCCTTTTAGACCGCAGATGATCAGAGAGTGTCATTCTCCAATCATCTCCTTATCACAAGACCGTCACAACACCCCAACACACGACAGCAGATCCAGCGCACAAGGCAGTCGAGGGGCTGAGGGGGCCACACTGACACGCAAACACGCTCCCCGAAGTCTATCGTTCAACCTCTAACTCTCCCTCTGTGCTTTTAGCTGAAAGCACCGTCTGTTTGTCTCAGATGTAGTGTGACCCCCTCACTGGAAGCCCCCCTGTGGCCAGGCTGGGGTACTGCAGTACCTTGTTGGTGCACTGCCTGAATGTGTTGATGAGCTCCTGAATAACCAGATCGATACATTTCAGACAGGGCTCTTTCAGCTTAATGATCTGCTTTTTCACGATGGCTTCAAACGCCAGATCTGGAGTGAACAGCCCAGTTCTGAGAACGCACAGGACAGACAGACAGCAGGACGTAAGAGGACGGAGACGAACAGTGAGGTGAAAGAAAACAACAAAAGTGACAAAAAAATAACTCAAAGACAAATATTTGTGACAATGACGTGAAAATTCAACTTAATAGAAGTGAAACCAAGTGAAAATAGGGTACTTGAGGGTGAAGTGGAGGGAAAGAAGAGGATAAAGACATTGGTTTAGCTCACAAAGACTAGAAACAGAATCCTAAATAATACACGGACAGATGAGTGTGACTTGCTGTGGGGAAAAATAAGTCAATTAAACATTTCAGAGACGACAAGGATCCTCAGTGATTTTAAGAATCGCTTTAGGCCATGCCCTCATGACACAGTTTTTGCGGTGGCGGACGAATATTTGAGGGTCTCACAAGAGATACTGTACCCAGATTGCAGTCAATTGATGCTCACTCCAATTGCAGACACGTGGTAAGAATGAGTAGAAATGACAGTCAAGACCAGCTCATTTGAGTCAGAGTCAAGACCGAGAGCAGAAGAGGGGTTTTAATGCGTCAAGACAGTCCATATGCTCCCAAGTCCACTGAGTCCAAGCACAAGACCATATTTTCATGGATGTGGTCTTGGTCATTGATTATGAGCCCATGACTATATTCTCATTGTCTTGGTCCTTGAGTTCAAGAACATATTTTCATGGTCTTAGTCTTGGGCTCAGAATTGAGGACCAGTGCCATTTTTTTTTCATGGTCTTGGTCCTCGAGACCAAGATCACATTTTTATGGTCTTGGTGCTCATGGTTTTGGTCTTGGTCATAGATTATGAGCCCATGACTATATTTTCACGGTCTTGGTCGTTGAGTTCAAGATCACATTTTCATGGTCTTGGTCCTCGATTCTGAGCCCAAGACAATATTTTCATGGTCTTGGTCCTTGAGTCTGAGTCTAAGATTATATTTTCATGGCCTTGGTCCTTGAGTCCGAGTCTAAGATTATATTTTCATGGTCTTGGTCCTTGAGTCCGAGTCTAAGACAATATTTTCATGGTCTTGGTCCTTGAGTCTGAGTCTAAGATTATATTTTCATGGCCTTGGTCCTTGAGTCTGAGTCTAAGATTATATTTTCATGGTCTTGGTCCTTAAGTCTGAGTCTAAGATTATATTTTCATGGTCTTGGTCCTTGAGTCTGAGTCTAAGACAATATTTTCATGGTCTTGGTCCTTGAGTCTGAGTCTAAGATTATATTTTCATGGTCTTGGTCCTTGAGTCCGAGTCTAAGATTATATTTTCATGGTCTTGGTCCTTGAGTCCGAGTCTAAGACAATATTTTCATGGTCTTGGTCCTTGAGTCTGAGTCTAAGATTATATTTTCATGGCCTTGGTCCTTGAGTCTGAGTCTAAGATTATATTTTCATGGTCTTGGTCCTTAAGTCTGAGTCTAAGATTATATTTTCATGGTCTTGGTCCTTGAGTCTGAGTCTAAGACAATATTTTCATGGTCTTGGTCCTTGAGTCTGAGTCTAAGATTATATTTTCATGGCCTTGGTCCTTGAGTCTGAGTCTAAGATTATATTTTCATGGTCTTGATCCTTGAGTCTGAGTCTAAGATTATATTTTCATGGTCTTGATCCTTGAGTCTGAGTCTAAGATTATATTTTCATGGTCTTGTAAAGGTCGAGCATGTTTACTCAGTCTTGTCCTGGACTCGATCTTCTTCAGGTCTTGGTCTTGACTTTGACTTGAATGAGCTGGTCTCAACTACAACAGTGGAGTGGTTAAACAATGTGTTCTGAGTCGGATTTGAGCCAACATTGACACTGTAATGTTTTTAATCATGTCATTTACGCCCCATAATGTGCAACAATGATGTGCCATAAACCATAATAGAACAAATGGTGGAGAGAGAATTAACAATATTTTCCTTTGTCACATTTTCTTAGGGAACTAAAATACACATTTATAGTAAGTATAATGTTTGTGAATGTTCCGCCTTTATTTACCAGTATTTACATTATTTCTGAATGTAATAATAAAGTGTGACTTACACACGGTTGCGACTTGCCTGTGTTTTTTTTTTCTCTCAAAGAATGCAATTTTGACCCGGTGTGACTTATATTCCAAAAAATACGGTATTGTGAAAAGAGTGGTGACATGCAGAAAATACTTGTACCGACTGACAAATGCAATTTGTAATATCTAATTATTTTTATAATGAGACAAATGATAAGAAAAAACGTGGCGTGAGCAGTAAAACGATTCTGGTAATTGTGTTGGGAAAGCATGGCCTTACTATAAGACATTTCAGAGAAAGAAAGTGTGTGATTAGAGTGAAAGAGTGAGGGATTAGTCAGTGAACAGAGGATATAAGAAGTGTCGTGGCTTTCATGCCAGCGTAAGGCCTGCCGTCAATGGGACACCACTTGCCTGACACCATGGACGTTCTTAATGGCGTGACTGATTTCTCGCCGGAGCTCCTTCTCATCAAAAACAATCTGAAAGAGAAAGAGAGACTTCACAACAGGGACTTGCCACTGCACCTGTGTGGCATACCGGGTCCTCTGGGAACTTGCTGTGACTTGTTATCTTAAGATCATAGTATTTGCTGAATTCTAAACAAGTAGAATCATTCAGACAAACTTTGACAGTTCAAAAGCAGACAAAACCAAGAGTTCTGTTGAAAATAGAGGCATTTACCTTGACTAGCTCGAAGGGGAAGCGCTCATGGAAAATTCGGTTTATCCGGGCACCTCCAGACAACTCTGCTGTGTCCACCTGGTCTCCGGACCCTTCGATGCACTTCTCAAAGTCCACTCCAAACTGCTGGACCATCCTGAAAGAGTTATACTCAGAGTTATACACACTTGCCCCAGCTTAGAAATTGCTTTAGTTCGAGATGCTAGTCACGTCACTGGACTCACTGCAGCAGAGCCTTGGTCTTTCGCGTAGGGTCATCCGGGCGGAAATTCTTATACTCTTCCACCTCCTTTTCCAGTGAGAGAAGCTGAGACTGGAGTTTGCTGCGTAAGCCGGGTAGCGTGTCCCGGATGTGGTTGGTCAATTGCTAAAAACAAAAAAAATAAAAGGAAGTGAGAATGTGATACAGTATATAAACATAATGGCACCAAACAGAGGGTGACATTCACCAAACAAAGACATTTTCAGGAATTAGAAATATTTATATAAGCATATGCTAATCTTTTCCCAAATGGAATTATTTGTGCAATGCCATGGCTAGTGTCGTGTTCCTACCTGGTTGAGGGCCTTCTGCAGGTGTGGTGTTCCCATTTTTTCAGCCATGTGTCTGTAGCTGGGATGGGACAGGAAGAACTTTCTTTCTGCCGCCATAGCAACACGAATATCCTTCTTGCCATCTATATCTTTCTGACTTCTGTTTACTACACCAATATAACCTGGGACAGAGAAAGTGACATTAAATAGCCTGTGCCAGAGCTGGATGGTC
Source organism: Leuciscus leuciscus (assembly GCF_965113295.1). Classification (NCBI taxonomy): domain Eukaryota; kingdom Metazoa; phylum Chordata; class Actinopteri; order Cypriniformes; family Leuciscidae; genus Leuciscus; species Leuciscus leuciscus. The sequence goes on from NC_138725.1 coordinate 64,715,719, forward strand.
AATATATACCCCATGCAATGGTAGAAATATGTAAACTGGAATATTGCTACCTCCTTTTGTCCCTCCAAAGAACACTTTATATTGTATGGTATTGTTCTCAAAAAGTTTGGGGTCAGTACGATTTTTATTTTATTTTTTATGAAAATATACTTTTATTCAGCAAGGTCATGTTAAACTGATCAAAAGTGACAGTAAAGACTCTTCCATTTCAAATAAATGCTGTTCTTATGAACTTTTTATTCAACAAAGAATCCAAAAAAATGTATCATGGTTTCCAGAAAAATATGAAGCAGCACAGTTTTCAACATTAATAATAATAAGAAATGTTTCTTGAGCATCAAATCATTATATTAGAATGACTTCAGAAGGATCATGTGACACTGAAGACTGGAGTAATGATGCTGAAAATTCAGCTTTAATCATAGGAATAAATTACATTTGAATATATATTAAGATAGGAAACATTTAACACTATTAGTGTTTTTACTATATTTTTTGCCAAATAAATGCAGCCTTAGTAAGCATAAGAAGCTTCTAAAAAAAAAAAAAAAAAAAAAAAACCTTACCAAACCCAAAGTTTTGAATAGTAGTGTATATGGTTATGGTATGGTGACATAAAATGACTCATAAATGATAAGATAATTGGCCATAAATTACACTCCTGTAATGTGATTGTTTAAAGTACAAACTGCCCACCTCTACGCAGCGGTAAGAGTTTATTTTCCAGGATATCCCGGGCGTCTGTACCCTCATCCATTAGATCCAGTTTAGTAATCACACCAATGGTGCGCACTCCTGTTGAAACACAAACAAAAATACATTAACAACAACTTGTGTTCTCTCCAAAGGGTTCCCACTCTATTGACCAATGAATTTCCATGACCTTTCCTGCTTGATCAGGATTACTTAAAAAAAAAATCTTCTAAATTCAAGTTTCACTAGAGCATTTGGGATTCACTAAAAAGAATGATCGGCTCATAAAGTGGAAATCACTATGGTTTCTAAGCTACAGGTTTTCAGTGACTATGTGAACTCTATCTATCCATCTCCTCTCGTTCTTTTATCTCTCCAGCAATCCTCACCTTGAGGGTCCACCTCTTTAGCCACCTTGAGGGCATCCGAGTTTGCCAAGTCAGTGTTGGCCGGGGTGACGGCGAGGATCAGGCAGCTTTCCCTAGTGATGAACTGCAAGATCATGTCTCGAATCTGGTGCTCAATGTCTACCGGCTGGTCGCCCACCGCAACCTTGGTCATACCGGGCAAATCAATGAGAGTCAGATTCAATACTGTTGAAGGGAGAGAGAGAGAGAGGAGTGACATTTTAACAATGGCTGCCGAGATTACGAGTGTGGACTGAGGAAAGCAGTGGTATTAAAGAGTCTTTTGTTGTATTACCGTGTGGAGAGTACACTCTGAGGTTGATGGGAATAGGAGAGATGCCCTTATTGGATCCTGTAATCCTGTCGGTTTCTGCTTCAATTTCCTGACGGACTTCATCAAAGTCCACAAACTTCCTCCCTTTGCAGTGCAAGAACTCGGCATATTCTACAAGACAGAGAGATTGAGAGTGTGGTTAAGGGTGATATGGAGATGGGCGGACGACATTTCAGCATCAATGCAAACAAGACATGAAAACCATATAGTGGTATTTTCACCTAAAGCCTAAACACTGTCACTGCCATAAAATGTAAGCATTTCACACCAGGGTTATTATATAGTCAGCTAAAACTAAAATGATTATGTTATGTATAAAAAAAAAAAAACATTTTATTTCAGCTAGTTGCTATTTAGTTTAACTAGATGTACTAAAATAGCTAAAACAAAAAAAAAGTATGTTGAAATTTTTAAAAACGTTAATAGTAATAAAAGATAATCTCAATGACACTGCAATAACACTATTCCACACTAATATACAGAAGAGATTTTACGAAACATGCTAATTTCCATAAGGGCTGTATGATTTAGTTCACACAACAAAAAAAACCTATTGCAATTATTTTAGCAAATATTTCAACTGCAATTAATTATGCAGTAATTATACTGATTTAAAGGGATAGGTCACCAAAAAATACTTACTAAAATACCCCCCCCCAAAAAATAAATAAATATATATATATATATATATATATATACAGATATTTTCATGCTAAAGTGCAAAAAAAAAAAAAAAAAAAAAACATTAGGCAAGCATGTCTGAGCTTCCGTTTACTATATTTGATGTGCTCTATGTGTTGATCAATATATGAATAAAAGTAAATCTGTTTATGATATAAAGTGATTGTGTCTCGTCAGAAGAATTTTAGTTGCATGGGCTTTTAATATAGGGACAAAAATGACATGAGAACAGGGATGTCACTAACCATTGTTTTTGTAAACGAGTAAATGGTCGATTATTTTGACGATTAATCGAATAATCGAATAAAAGACCTAAGCCTTTATAATGACTAAAAATACATAATAACAACGAGGTAATAATATTTGGTTCAAATAAAGCATCAAAAGCAACTAATCATATGGTTTTACAGAACAATGTTAAAATACATAATATACATAATAAAAAAAGATCATCTTATGTACAGTTTTATAACTAATGCCTGCAGAGGACGCCTACGGTCTGGTGTTGGTACACTTTACAGCAAATCAAATCTTTGTTTAATATTGGCCAAATTATATTAAATGAAAATGTTTACTTAATTTTTAATATTTGGCAACTTATTTACGAAATAAATGCTCCAGCCGCTGTAATTTCTCGAACAAGAATGTGTAGACATAAAAACGTTGTTTATTATGCACACTTAGAGCGAGGGATGCGTCACTTCCGGTATTTTGCCGGTTACTCAATACGGGTATTTTGCAATCGAGGAATTATTTTAATCGAGTACTCGCATTTAATCGAGGAATTGTGACAGTCCTACAAGAGAATATAAAAAATATCCACATTTATAAAAATCGCAAATTATGACTAGGGCAACGATTATTATTTTTAATCGATTAATCTGTTGATTATTTTTTACGATTATCTATCCATAGAGGTAACCATAGCAACAGTATCAATTACATAAATCCAATCGAGCCGTGAGCTCATCCAATCGATATTTTAAATAACCAACAACAGCGTCAAATGCTTTGCAACAGGTTGCAGAGAGCACGTTTGAGCCGTGAACCAAACAAAGTAGTATTAATTCAAAATGGAACTGGTTCTCTGCTTCTTAATTCCCAATCATGTGAATGATGCACAGATATTATGCATTTAGAAGCAGACAACAGCAGTTCAGCTTTGTTATGTTCCTCTTTACGGTCGATTACACTGATTTGGAAGATAATTTGTTCTGTAATGTCTTTCTGTCTGAATTAATTCTCCATCTGCACTTCCGTGTTCTCGCTACATTACATTACCTCATACTGAAAGCAATATAAATGATAATTGCTTGTAAAGTGGCTGAGAGATGTAAATGTTACAAGGGGAAGTTTCAGAGGAGAACTGCCTTGTGTATGAAATCGGAATAAGATGACATTATTAGTTAAAGATTAACCGTGTCATTATTGTGTCACTAGCAAAAGGAACAGTAATAAACAACAGTTTTTTTTTTTATTATTGTTTTCAAACTAGAATGTGATAAAGCATGTTTATGCATAACGTGGAATGTCATGGAACTTGTCAAAATTTGGATGAAAACTTTTTATGCGTTTTGGCCGTTCATTTACATGACAGCAACGTTTTAGGAGCAGAAAACGGCTTTTCAAACGTCATTTCACTATTTCATGAGATAGTAAAATTCACACAGCAACTCACAGGCCTTCATAACAGCCTGCCAAAATAAAAGTTCGGTTTAACTTGAAGAGACGATGACAGAAATATATTTCTATTGTGAAGTCGAATGCACTGTAATTATACAGTTTATTAAAACATTATTTTTAAAGAATTTTTAGCAGAATGTTGTGCAGCCCTTTGCTTGCCAAAAAATAAAAGGAATTGTTTTAATTTCGTTTGATTACATTTTATAAGATGAATTAAATTGCTAACGTTTTATGCATTCATTTGATTACCAGAGTTTTCCATAATACATTTGTGTTATATCATAAAACACAGATTACTGAAAATTAAAACAGACAAAAAATAATAAACATTTCATAGGGCACTAACATTATTAAAATTCAATAGATTTTTTTTTTATATATATATACAGTACTGTGCAAAAGTCTTAGGCATGTTAATATTAAACTTACATGTTAAATTCACAAATTGAATTTATTTATTATTTAACTTCTATTAACTAATTCAACTCAATATATGGTGTAACGACCCTTTGCGTTTAAAACGGCTTTTGTCCAGGTACACTTGCGCATAGTTTTTCAGGTAGCTTTGAAGGAAGGTTTCTTCAAGCATCTCGGAGATGTTCCCGCAGTTCTTCTGGATTTAGTCTGTCTCAGTTTTTTCTGTTTCTTCATGTAATCACAGACAGACTCGATGGTGAGATCAGATCATACCGGCTGTTGTCAGATTCCTTGTGCATACACAAATCTCACTGGATTATTACAATAATAATTGGGGGGGGGATATTAACCTGCCTAAGACTTTTGCACAGTACTGTATATATATATATATATATATATATATATATATAAATAAAATAAAAAATGTATTATAAAAATTTAATTTAAAGTCCAATCCAGAAAAATTCAAGCAGCATTAATTTGCGGGGGAAAAAAAAAGAAATTTTGTGGGAAACAATTAAAGTGGATTTCATAGGGCCCTTGATGTGTCATTTGATGTGACACATTTGTCACACTAAATTTTCTGGCCACCGTGTATGAACAAGCATGAAAGCATGTGGTTTCAATCAACCACATACATATTACGTACCTGAGAAGGCTTTGTTCAGTTGTGCTCATTAACACACTCACCAGCTTTGTTGTTAACTAGCTGCAGAATGAGAGGCCTGCGGGTGACGATGCCTGAGCCTCGGGGAAGGAAATCCCTGGAGGAAAAACAACGAGAGAAGGAGAAAGTGAGTATGGATGAATGAGAGGCAAACACTTCAGAGTCCCGAGTTTGATCAAATTATTCATGAGAGAGGAGCGAATGTTTAGGGGCAACCTCTTTGCATTCATATCAGAACACACACACAAACCAAGACACTATCATGGTCCCTTGTAGCAATGAATATTAAAACATGGTGGCACCTTTTGAAGGCCCATAATTCCTAAGAGGCTGCAATGCTTTTACAAATGAATGGCCACAGCCGTATCTTGCAGCCAAATCAGGGTACATTTAATAACACTGTGGCGTATTATAAACACCCTCTGAGATCAAACTGTGAGCCGAGAGCAGTTTCATCCCTTTACACCCACAGATTTAACAAAGCACAGAGAACAGAACAGGTACGGTTTTAATGGTAATATCAGGAAAAATGAGCCAGGCATTCAATCAGTCCACAATCAGAAATGCAAGTATGACACACAAAACCAAATTGTGAACACACAGCCCTGTTGCAGATACCTTTTCAGCACAAAAGTATAGGCTATAACATAAGCGAGATAACAAGAATAGCAATGTACGCCAGGAGATTTACAAGATCATTCCCAATTAAAATGCAATAATTTAAAGTCCCTCTGTAGTCAATTATTTAATCCCTTAAAAACACCCCAAATTACATATAAAAAATAAAATAAATCTCCATGCCTTAAATGTGAAATGAATGCAACTCTACACCCTTGCTTCATTTAGTACGCGGACCCATATATGCAAATGAGCCCTGCCTCCACTCACTCACACAGGCTCGTCTACAAGTTAGTCTATCAGAATGGTAATGCGTTTTATGTATCGCTCTGTACAACGTTGGACACATTACGGTAATTAATATGATTAGCCTTTGGCTTGCCACTGGGGACATTTAATATTCAACAACATTATTGATCTGCCTTACTTAAAGTGGACGAGGACGCAATTTTCTTCTAGAAACAAACTTTGTTGTATTATTTTCATGTTATCACTGTGAAGCTGCCTTGATACAATCTGTATTGTAAAAAGTGCTATATAAATAAAGGTGACTTGACTACGTTATCAAAGAGCTAATAATGTGTTGCTAATGTTACACAAACCATGTTCCCGTTCGCCATCTCAGTCAGACAGCTGCCCTCTAACAAGCAGTATCCTTAGAAATGCTTCAAACAACTCAGAACGTCAGTGGAGAAAGCTATATTGCTAAATCTACCCGATTTTTCATATCAACAGAAAAATATACCAAGATAACCTGGCTTCTCTTGAGACTTCACTGCATCGCAGCAGCTAATGATAAGGTAAAACCCACCCCCACATTGACTTGATTGGTTACAAGTAGGGGTGTAACGGTTCACAAAATTCACGGTTCGGTTCGATAGGATACACTTGTGTCACGGTTCGGTTTGGTACGGTTTGGTACGTTTTCTATACAGCAAAAAGAAAGAAATGCTAGAGAAATTTCCTTGATTTATTTATTTTTTATTCTTTTTTTAATTAAAACTAACATCATAAAGTATGATTTGTTTTTACTTTGAGCAATTCTGGAGCTATAATTGACTCTTCTTAGGAGCATATAAAACAAAACAGCTCCTTGGAAAAAATTAAATGTAATATTGTAGTAGTTGTAAACAAAGGTTTATTTTAGTTCAGATTAACATTTGAGGGCAGCAATTGTATTCATAATGTCAAAATAAAACCGACGTAATGTTACTTGAAAGCATTATAGCCTACTATTCCTGCCAAACTTCCTCCTGTCAAATTTTGGTCGGCAGGAAAAATGGTCCAACGAACCGTTCGGTTTGAAAATGCGTACCTAAAACCGAACCGAAAGCCTCGTACCGAACGGTTCAATACGAATACGTGTATCGTTACACCCCTAATTACAAGGTAGTTTGTGACGTCAGAAACACCAGCGATTTCAAACCGCGTTTTTGATACAGTCTTTTTTTCACTGCAGTTAAAAAAAAAAACAAAAAAAACCTGGTAATGGTGTTGACATGAATTTACACATGGTTTGTCTTAAATCATATTAAAAACACCACATAGACATATAATCAACATTAAAAACTTGATTTTCACCACAGGGGGACTTTAAAACACCACAAGGCATCAGTGATGTTTTTTTAGTTTGCCTCTAGAGGTCGTTCTCGTACTATGCAATGACAGCAGACCTTCTCAGCCGCTCCTGCAACGGACACAAGCGGGGAAAACTATCGGTGGAGATTATCGTCTGTAGCCGATAGTTCCAGAAATTGATTATCGGTATGGATAAATTGGCAAAAACAATGTATCGGTCAAGCTCTAATATCTAGGAAATTAACCAAACAAACTAGCTCTGAGATTAATCACAACATTGCAAACCTTGGGTGAAAAAAAGAAATTGGCTATTTGAAAATTAGACGAAATGTACAAGACTGTATTTAAATTCTTTGATGAGGGAATACGGTTCTCATACCACAAAGCATTGCAAATGATGAAATAAGTCTCACAGTTAAAGCCTAAATAGAACCAGTTTGTCAGAATCCATCATTGGTTTGCAAATCGAACTGCACTGGTTGTGTTGTGTTTTCGATTCTTTAAAAAAAACAGCTCATAAGAATCACTCGTATGGGAATCGGACTACACTGGTCGTGCAATAGATCCTGAATCAGTATTGCCTTGCTGCTAAGTAACATACATGGGACAACTTTTACGGTATTTTCTAACGCTAAAGGCCCTTTCACACCATGGAGAGGACAATACAAATGATAACTATAACTATCAAGTTTTAATAATTGTTCTAATTCTATGAGTAGAAGTCCAGAGCACAACAATAACAACACAGAGGAACGATACAGAAATACTTTCAGAATTATTTTTTTTCCAGCTGATGCGCAATATATAAACATTGACAGCCAATTAACAGTAGCACCTCACTGCAGTACACGAGATCCAGGGGGCGGAGTTTGATCCAGATCTAAGGGGTGGAGATTGGTAGGTTTAGGGGTGGGTTTAGGGATCAGGGGGTGGAGATTGGTAGGTTTAGGTACATGTAAGGTGGGAGGAGTTGGATCTGGATCAAACTCCTCCCCCTGGATTTCGTGTTCTGCAGTGAGGACTATCTCCCAATTAATGCAGTATTTAAAGCAGCAGACAATAACTAACAACATCTCAGTTCTCGCGCATGCGTCGTGGCGGTCTCGTGAACTCACTCAGAGGCCCACACAGAAGAAAATGATCGCTGAATAAAGTCGTTATTTTTAAGTTTTTTTGCGCACAAAAAGTATTCTCGTCGCTTGATAAACTTCACTGTAGGGTTGAGCCACTGTAGTCACTTGGACTATTTTAACAATGTTTTTACTAACTTTTCTGGGGCGGCAGATGCAATTACATAGAAGCCTATGGGGGAGTGAGACAGCTCTCAGATTTCATCAAAAATATCTTAATTTGTGTTCTGAAGATGAACGAAAGTCTTACAGGGTTGGAACAACATGAGGGTGAGTAATTACTGACAGAATTTTCATTTTTGGGTGAACTAACCCTTTCACTAACGCATATACAACTACTTATAGGGATAGTTCACATAAAAATAAAGATTCTGTCATCATTTATTCACATTAATGTTGTTCCAAACCAGTATGACTTTCTTAGAAAACAAACAAAATTCTTAAAAATATCTTCTTAGAAGAAAGAAAGTCAGAAACAAAAGAAAGTTTGGAACATGATTTGTTGTGGGGTGCATGATGACTGAATTTTTTTTGTTTTTGGATGAACCAACTCTTTAACAACGCCTGCGCTATAAACAGGTCTGTTACTGTTAAAAAATTAAATAAAAAAAGAATTCTAGAAACTACTCAAACTGTCGATCTGCCATGATAGCAGCTGACCTGAAATATAAATTTGAACGTAAAATAATTAGTTTATACTATGAACATTTGCATTCATTTACTTGCATCCGATATGTTTCAGGCCTTTGGGACACTATAAAAACCCATGATGAAATGCCAATGATGTGTCTTTTTTTCCACATGGGAAGCTTTGATGGCATCCCACATGCTGTGGGTGTGTTGAAAGCGTGTCTGCGGGTTCGAGATTCGTCCAATCACAGCCTGTCTTAATGAGTAAGCCTGTCTCTCCATGAGTTCCTGCTCTACATCTGGTCCTGATCAAAGCCAGTGCAGTCAGCTGTGAATCCAGCAGCCATTTCCCCGAAATCACCGGCTCACCTAGTAACGCACAATGCAGCAGAGCCCGAGGAGAAAGACAAACCATGCTTGAAAAACACACACAGACAGTAACACAATAAAAGAAGGGTCATACACAAAGAAATGATGAAACAAAACGGGGCTTTTAAGGACTGCCCAATGGCTCGGGGCCAGCGAGAAAGACGCTGAGGTCCCAGCTGTCACTGGAATTGTCAGTGGCCAGACTTCTGCGTTGCCATGAAAGTTTATCATTTCCAAATGTTTAAGTCTTGCCAGCTTAAAGGTGCAGTAAGCGATTTCTGACAAACGCTGTTGATATTTGAACTCACCAAAGCAAACACACCCCTATCTTGATAGCTCCGCCCCAAATTCACAAACATGCTATACAGCACAGGCACCTCCCCCCTCATGGGTGGACACGCTCCTTACTGCTGATTGGCTACAAGTGTGTTTTGGTGCTCGACTGATGAACTGTTCTCAGAAATCACTTACTACATAATTTCTGCAACACTAGTGGCACCTAGGAGAATTACAAAGGCATATTTTCAAACAATCTTGCAAATGTCCCTTTCACGCCTCCCTTAACTCAAACATCACAACAGCTCTTACTGGTGCTTGTCAAGCCATGTCTCAACATAGCCCCTTTCACACAGAGATTCCGGAAAATACACGGATAAAGTGACCCGGGATTTGATTTTGGTTCATTCACACTGACAGTGATTTTCCGGAATCAAAGAGAGTGCGTTCACACACAACCCGTAAAAATCCCGTAAAGACACGTGACATCATCAAAGTGACTTGTAATGTCTCAGCAGCGTCTTAAGTTTGCTTATTTGGTCCAAACCATGCTTGTGCATTTTTTTCTCTGATTCGATCATAAACTTGCGCATTACTTACCGTTTCACTAGCTGGCGAACAATCCCGGCTTCAGTGTCATCACTTCGACACAGCATTATAATGGCTTTTGTTCACACAGCGCACGTTCCGGGACTGAACACGGCAATGTTACTAGGTCCCCCAACCGGGCATCGATGCCGGCATCAATCCCGGGTCGTGTTTGCGTTCACACAGAAGGCGTTCTGGCAATTTCCCGGCAATTTGCCGGAATCATTGCGCTGTGTGAAAGGAGCTCATGTGTTTTCAATAAAATGTCCAACATATTAGGAATACTTTTAGCTGTGTTGTTATGTGTCATGAGTAAGTAATTGAGTAGACTTACATTTGGTCTAGAGCGAACGCGAGTGCCTCTCTTATAGAAAACCTAACCAACGTCTCTGCACCGGGGCACATTTTTTGACATGACGTGCCACAACTGTTTGAGGCGGTCTACACTGGACAAATCAAAGCAAAAATTCTAAGCTACATTTGTCTTTCTGAACGGGTGCATGATGATGCTATATGGTACTGAAGCGCGAAGCATTGCAACACCCTGTTCGCTTAGTCCCGTTTAATCTCTGAAGGTCTAAATGCAGCAAATTGTGGCTTACACTTATGTAACAGAAGCTGAATGTCTTTTTCCATGTAAAACTTCATGGTCAAACTCCGGCTAAACACGCTCTGGCTCCGCCTACTTTGGCCACGCCCCAAACTCTTACTATAGGTTGAGCTGGAAAGAGATACGTACACAGTCAGATATGTTATAGAGTCCCCCTGTGGTGAAAATCCAGCTTTTAATGTTGTTTATATGTCTATAATATGCTTTAAGACAAACCATGTACAAATTCAGAAGTCAACACCATTGCTGAGTATTTTCTCTTTGAAACTGCAGTGAACCAAAGACAGTCTTCAAAAACGGTTTGAAATCGCTGGTGTTTCTGACATCACAAACTACCTTGTAACCATTCAGGTCAACGTGTGATCGTCAACGAGTGGATCTCTGAGCTGGTGTGAGTGAGTGGAGGCGGGGCTAATTTGAATGTTCACAAAACCGCGTATACTAGAGTAACATGCAAGCTACTTTAAGGCATGAATAATTTTTTTCAAGGAAAAAACTTTTACATAAATATGTCATTTTGGTGATCAAAGATGAGTTTTAAGGGATAAAATTATTGACTACAGGGGGACTTTAAGTGAACGTAAACACTTGGGAACTTAATTGTTTGAACCTTATATTAGTTAGGCTAGTAATTTTTACCGTAGTATCAAAATCTGAATCATAATAAGCTAATTTATTACATTACAAGGTTACATGGGTGAAAAACAGCAAAAACAATAACATTTTGTTGATTTGCGGTGGGGCCAGTGAAAATCTCCATAGAGTTGAGCCCTGCAAAAGTAAGCAAGAGCTTTCAAGTGTGGCCTATGATGAAGACAGCCCGTTTGGCTGCATGAGGCACGTGGCTGTATGACAACGACCAATGCCTGGAGGGGGAGAAGGGCGAACGAAAACAGGCCATAGAGAGCTGTGTGCTGGCATAACCCCGCATCCATGGCTCTCGACTTACACCCACTCTGCCAGCAAAGTCAAACACCTACACACACCCACCCACACACACACACTCATTAAAAAAGATGGCCAGTAAATACACACATGCGCAACGGACCGAGGAGCTTCGCAAATAAGAACAAATATCCATATGGTAGGAATACGAGCGCTCCGGAAGACTCATTGCTTCGTTTCTCACTTATTTCCAGAGCAAACAGGCAGGTGGGCTGCCGTCCATTATTCATGAGCTTTAAAAGATAGAGGAGGCTGAGCAGATTGTGTATCATTTCATCCATTATGCATGCACAACCGCAGAGCGGCGCAGAGAGAGTGGAAAGAGACCGGGAGGGACAGACAGGACTCGTCTCACTTCATATACACCCAGCGTGAGTCTCCGTCCACCAGCTAATCGCCTGCTCTCATTATACAAAATATGAGCATGCACAGAACAGAACAGCTCAGAAGAGTTCACTCATTATAGAGAGGATGGGTCATGGAAAACTGCATTTTTCTTGTTTGTCTGAAATATGTGCGCATAGACCCGTCAAGAATGGATCTCGTTCAGCCCAAAATCAAAGAGAAAGAAATGAGAAATAATGAAGCCTATTTTTTGGGCCATTCAAGTTTTTTAGACTGTGACATTTAAAGGTGCTGTAATAAAAAAAATGTTGGGGGGGGGGGGGGATAGCAGGTATGAAATGTCCCTGGCACCTGACAGATATCACTGGAAATAGATGTGCTGAGTAATCACATCTGTCAAAAAAAAAAAAAAAACATTCCCAGAAAAGTTCGCCCTCACTTTTTTAGCCAATCAGAAAACTTTAGAAATGGGTCAGTGTGTGGCGGTGCTGCTTTACAGGGGATGGATTTAAAGATGTACCTTTTTTGAGAGCGTTTTAACAGTGTTAGTTCTATAGAACGGTAAAGCACAGCATGCTATGGAAGCTTGTTTCCACCACAGAATAAAAAAATAAAGGTAATTGCGACTTTTTATCTCACAAGTATGACGTTTATATCTCACAATTCTGACTTCATAACATGCAATTGCGAGATAAAAAGTCGTAATTATCTTTTAAAATGTTTTATTCTGTGGTGGAAACAAGCTTCATAGCATGCTTTTAGCATGTTAGTGAAAATACTCTTCTAGAAGTTGTCTCTGAAATCATTGCCTATAAAACATTATCAGTAAAAATATTACAGATTAAAAAAATAACTAAATACACACACTACTATTCAAAAGGTTTGGGGTCTGTAAACATTTTTCTTAAAGGATTAAGTCTCTTATGCACTCCAATCGTTTATTATTATCAGCAATATTGTGAAATAGTTTTTACAATTTAAATTTTTTATTTCTATGTTAAAATACCGTAAAATCAATGTAATTCCTTCCTGTAATCAAAACTGGATTTGCATCATTACTCCAGTCTTCAGTGTCACATGATCCTTCAGAAATCATTCTAATATGATGATTTGATGCTCAAGAAACATTTCTTATTATTATCAATGTTTTTTTTTGTTCTGTTTTTTGTGGAAAGTGAGATACATTTTTCAGGAATCTTTGATCAATAAAACATAACAGCGTTTATGTGTGTGTGTACTATGCATGGGTATATAAAACTGTTCATTGGGAAATTAGGCAGACATCACGAAATGTTTGCCAAATTACAGGCTGGTGAATTACAGTAAATTAAACAATATTTGATGCAATACATTTTCCCCTATAGTGACTTTCTATTTTAAAGTGCTACAGAGAAAGCCAAACATCTCCGACAGCATTATAAAAAGAACAGACGAGGAAAAGAAAAGAAAACATCAAGTTATTATTGCATAATATTACTGCATAATATTGTAAATAAATATTGTTTATCACAACAAACTGTGGTAGTTTGGCCAATATGATATAGACTCATGTTAAACAATCTGTTACAGGAGTGACAATGTTTTTAAGTTATATTTTTGGGCAATTTCTTGCCTTTATTTGAGAGGATACGAGGAAGTCGAACTCGGGTCGGCTGATGCGCTGTATCTGCTGGAGCGCTGCCCACAAGGATACGGCTCTGAGTATACTGAATATTTTTATTAGAACATATTTTTGTTAGAAACCATAGTTACCTTGACCTAACCATGGTAATGAGGAGCCATTCATACATAGCCATTCATGGTTATGATCTTATTACTACAAATGCTACAGTTAAACTAGGAACTATGTTAAAATATTCATAAGAGTGAGCACACAGTGGAATCAAGGGCTTTAGAGCTGGACCTCCATGAATAATGGACCAAACTATCATTTTCCCCCTGTATATGCTCTCTAATTGTTCGGAACAAATCTGGCCTTGTTTGCCTTTATGTATTCCAAGAGATGACTTAAATCATTAAAAGCCTGATGAAAGGGAAGCTAAGAAGATAGAATAGGAAACACAATGTAAGCTGCAGTCAGAATATTTTAACGACCTTTATACATAAGCCAAGTTATAGTTTGACTTCCCACATTACAAAGTATGGTAATCGTGATTTCAATTCAAACACCCATGCAATCTTATTCCTAAATGACAACGATTCGGCTATGTCTTTGACAAAATCATACCTTTCTGTCTTACAATAATTAAAATGATCACAGAAGTACTGGGATAAAAGTTTATAGTTCGGATATAAACCCTGATGTCTACAGTAGCGATCAAAATAGAGCAAACTCCCTTTCGAAAGTAACTTGGAGCTTTAAATAACGGTTGTATTGATTACAATGTCACACCAGTAGGTGGCGACAAGTGACTGGTAATTTTTTTCATTAAATCACCGAATCATTCACAAGAGATTCGTTCAAAAAAATACTCATTCATCCAGTAGGCTAATGAACAAGTGAAGTCTTTATGAGTGAGTCATTGAATCAATCATTCAAACTGATTTAAAAAAAATAATTAATTCAAATTAAACATTTTTAAATAGACTGCAGCAATTAATATTTTTGTCAAAACTTTAGTAGCCTAAATTATATGTTATTTTATTTAGTTGTCTGTTTTCATGGGAAAATTGTAAAAAAAAAATAAAAAATAAAAAATAAAGATTCTCAATTTATCAAGAATCGTGCAGCTATAGCTGCAACTAAAGCCACCTTTCCACTGCAAACGACATTCGAATTGTCGCATTTCGCCCCCTAGCGGCAGTCGCATGAAACTTTGAAACTGGTCGTGAAGCAACCGTTACCTCGGCTTATTCCCCATGGTAAAATGAATGTATTCACACAAACCAAAATGACCCTCAATACATCTGAAATAAAAACAGTATATTTTATAGAGCTAATCAACATAAATATTGATTTAATAATTCAAAAATAATTATCTCTGACATAATTATTTATAACCGCCATTTTACAGAAATAGTGTTTACGGAATAACGTTAAAGTGTTAAAAAAAATATTGGTAATTCGAACTTAGCGCTCATAGTTATGATTATAATACATCACATCCGGTCGGCCAGTCTCATACGGTCGAGCAGCAGAAATACAAAGATTTCAATGCATCCGAAGCTCAAATCGGATCCGAAATTTCTATTTACGCATACAATCAGATCTCCACGCGGCTCCCATACTAATCTCCTTTGGAATGAATGATTTCCGGTCCAACGGCTGCCGTTTGTTGTGTGCTTAATGATTATTTTGAAAAGTGATTCTTTCATTAATCGAATAAAAAAATTCCACATCCTAACCAATGTTGTCCTAAATATAGTGAATATCTACGCAAGCTATGCTATACATTACGTGCAAAAACACACTATTCACTCATCAGAATATATATAATTATGAAAAAAGAAAATACTTTGAAGAATGCTGATGAAGAGTTTTTTTATTTTTTATATGTTCCACAGAAGAAAGTAAATTATACAGGTTTGAATGGAATGACAGGAATCCTGGGAATCCAAGGAACCAGAAAAACCAATCCAACCCAATCTGAATGATCAACACACAGGCTATTCAGTGTTTTCATCATGAAAACACAAGTTTTTGTACACAGAGATCAGCCAATCAAAACAAAGACATTGATGCAAAAGACAAACGCAAGACTTAAATGTACAGTGCCAAAAACATGCCGTTTAATCTTAATCAATACTGAGATGAGAGGGTGGAAAATGGTCATGTGAAGTGCATATCTTTGGACGTGATCACAGTATCATCACTTTAGTGTTCACAATGGTAAAAAAAATATATATACTTTTTGTGGAAGTGCAGAACAATAAACAACATTTGGAATAACAAAAAAACGTCCTTTGTCTCATACAATTCATAATTAATAACTGATGGGTTCAGTAACAGTTTCACATTTGTCACAAAACAGCCCGTGGCATTATCTGCCTGATCTGCCTGCCTTACACAAGGTTCACGCTGTGTTCTCGCTCCAGTTTTATACTCCTCCCATAGTGAACACAGCAAAATGAACAACAGCCCCACCTAAAGCAGCCGGCGGAGCCAGATAGCAGAAGTCACGCAGAACAATGACATCAGCCCTGCAATAAACAGCCATGATGGAGGCGCTGGCCTGCAATTGGATCAAGTCAGTTGAAACCAGCAGGAGAAAGATCTTGAAAATCCAGTTCGGCAGGATGAAATTTGACCAACAATCTCAACTCATTCTACTTGGCATGTTTTTAACCGCAGATGCGACACGGATTGGGCTAATTAATATGTGTAACTTACTAATGTTTACTGAGCTCTGATTGTGTCCGTGAGATGAATAGTGCTTTTGTTTGTTAATTCACAGCTGTCTAAATGTTAGTATGGCGGATAAAGGCCCGACGGAAGGTCAGAGAGCGTGCTAAAGCACTAAGGTAACACTGTTGCTCATAACGTGCCATGCAGTTTTATTATTATATTTGAACAGACATTGTTTATCAGACTCAATTGTGCTCCAGTGGTTATTTATTCAAATACAGTGTCGCCTATGGCTATGTGCCCGATTGAGCTCTCTCTTCAGATGGCCCTACAATAAGGATGGGGGCCAGTGTGAAAGAGTTTCGAGTCAGCTGACAGAACAGTCTTGCCCGTAATGGGTCAATAAACTCAAGTCATAACGTGCACTTGCATCTCTAAATGCTTTTATGATAAGAAATGAATGTAAACAGTCAGTTATATCTTACGGACAAGACAAAACATCTGATATGCTAAAATAGATCTGTGAATTTGTGTGAATGCGCTCTATTTGACCTGCCGCTGTCTTACAGTTAATCATTCTTAAAGGGGTTATGTTTAAGAATTTGCATGTGTTAATCGCTTTTTGCATTGCCATGCCACTGTGTTCAGCTTGTGTTAACTTAAAAAACGAGACATTCCTCGACTTCCTATGTGACGGACTCGGGATGGGGTGTCACCGGGAAAATCAAAAGGATGCGGCGTTTACGCGTGCTCCCAAGAACCTCTCTTACATTCACATGAAACAAATGCGTACAATGTTCAGGATAATGCCGAAAGAGCTACTGTAATGTCCCCAAACCATAGTCGTACATAGCCTATAGACTCAGATATACTTTATAATCAAACTATCATAACTCTGTCATTTTAGTTGCCTCATCTGTTGACTAGAGCTGAGTATCGATAAAAAAGATTAAAATAAAACAATATCGATACCGATACCTTGACTTCAATACCGGTTCCTGAACGATACTTTTTTCTATAGCAAGACTCAATGACTCATATAGGCCCACTGGGGGTCAGAATATATGCCTCATGCTCAAGCGCACACATAAAGATTGAGAACGCAATGGCCAATCAGAGACATGTATGTTGAGCATGTAAACGCAATGGCAAACAGCACTGAAAATGCTAGAGGGAAATCCTGGTCTCGTCATATTTTTAACATTTGGTGCACGCCTCTATAGAGATAAATGAACCTTTCATTTGGAATACATAATCAGAGAGTATTTGTTTTCGATTCAAATTGGTTTGTTTAAAAGTAGACATTTCAAGCTTTCTATAGGCCTATTTCTCATGCCTGTTAGGCAAGTTTCGGTTCGTTTGTGACGCACTCCAGTTCTTCTTTTTTTTCAGAAGTGGAGTCTTAAAGGGTTAGTTCACCCAAAAATGAAAATTATGTCATTAATGACTCACCCACATGTCACTCCAAACCCGTAAGACCTCCGTTTCTCTTCTGAAGACATCTTAAGATATTTTAGATTTATTCCGAGAGCTTTCTGTCCCTCCATTGAAAGTCCACATTGACGCTGCTGACGTAAGACGCTGCTTGAATACACCGTGCTTCTCCCTCAGACTGTAACCGAAGCTCGGGCAAACCAGATAACACGTCAGCAGCGTCTTACGTCAGCAGCGTCAATGTGGACTCGTGAACGCGGATGGAAAACAGACCGGAAGAGAATATGTTGAATAAAGTCGTAGTTTTTGTTAATTTTGGACCAAAATGTATTTTCGATACTTCAAAACATTCTAACTAACCCACTGATGTCACATGGACTACTTTGATGATGTCTTTATTACCTTTCTGGACGTGAACAGTACACCGTCCATTGACTTTCAATGGAGGGACAGAAAGCTCTCGAAATAAATCTAAAATATCTTAAGATGTCTTCAGAAGAGAAACGGAGGTCTTATGAGTTTGGAGTGACATGTGGGTGAGTCATTAATGACATAATTTTCATTTTTGGGTGAACTAACCCTTTAAGTGGCCTTAAGGTATATTTACCCAGACTGTTAAATGCAGCTCAGAGGTGCCATGAATATGAATGAAAAATGAAATATGAAATGATACTCTAAATGTTAAACTAAAACCAACATTTAAAAGTCACTATCTTAATGAGTGAGTCATTGAATCATTTATTCAGACTGATTCATTCAAACGGCTGAATGAATGAATGGCTCACTCTATTTGTTAAACTGTAGATTCATTCAGTAATGAAACAACACTTTGTGTTGCTCGAAGACATGGCTTTGTTTGAAACTATTTTCATTGGCGAAATTAAGCTAAAACAGACAATATTGTGTATAAAATGTATTGCAATATTAATTTCTTGTTTACTGGACTGTTGTATAAAACCAATATCACATTAGCATCATGCGTATATTTAGGAGAAATCAGCACACTTGCTCATTTGAAATTGCTAAACTATATCATATGATATAAATACAAGACAAAGACCCATACAGGGGAATTTTTTTTCCCTCATATCTAATTTTAGTGGTATTTTAACTGCATAATTCATCACACAGTCATTTGTTGCCCTGCATCATGTTCGTAACTAAACTGCAGGTCTAGGCCGGGGCGGGGAGCTTTAAAAGTGTTTTTTCATTTTTAAGGCGTTCTTTTTTTCCATAATTAATTGCATAAAAAATATATAGCCTATAGTTGAATCGACAGCCCTAATTGCAACAGATTAATAACATAATAAATTATTTGTTGTAACTTGTCAGTCCTGAACAACTAGTTGACTAATGGGTCTTAAAGAAGCACAGTATAATAAGGCTGGTCTCGGCTTCACTTGAATTGCTTCTTAAGCCTGGAACACACTCCACTCGTGTTAATATTTAAATATTCGCCAAGGAACACTCAGGTAAGATGACGTAACATTAGAACAGCCTTCTATCTGTACCGTTTTGACTTTGCTCACTGCTTTGCTATTATTCTCGTGCACTGACTCGTTCACTAAGCTGAACAGCCAATCAAAGTTCTCTATCTCACCGACGGCCCGACGGCGATTCAACATGTCAAATCGGCCGAAAAAAAACAGACGAGGACATATTTATATTCTATAAAATAATAACACTAAAAATGTTGACAAGAAATAGTCAAATAAATCCTTATTGTTGAGTCATAAGTGCTGAGTTACAGTTCGATAACATCAGAAACATGGTAAAAAAAAAACAACAACTATTTTTTAGATCTTTTACTGCAAGTAAACCAAGTTAAATCCATGAAACGGCCCACGCTCTGAACAAACTCAATAAACTGGAGCGAGTGAATTCAAATAACACCACCTGTGAGACACAACCCATTCCAGGAAACTATTCCTCTGAGCCTTATAGTCTTACCACTAAAGACTCATAAACAATAACCAATTAAGTGTAGAGCACTAGAACATGCATATGAGCGCCATGCAAACATTGGCCTAATTTAAATCACAAAAAGTCTTTCAGATGAAATGTATGTTTGTCTAAGTCGGTGATTAGAAACGAGAGCTTCCAGAAATTCCTGATGAGCAGACAGGTGTCAGGTGAACGCTAGTGTGACTCCATTTTGCCTCCCTGGAGGACAGCCCTGCCCTGCCTCTATCATAAACACTGCACAAACACACACACACAAACATGTTATTTCTATAAGCATGTATGTATGGCAACAATTCCCATTCTTTCTGACAACAAAGCACTTGAAAGAAAGCGACTAGCTCGAAAACACAACTTCAGAAGTGGGAAGTTGGAAACTTCAGCATTAGGGTGTGTCCACAATTGACAAGTTTGGTTCGATAAAAAACAAAACTCACTGCTGTGAGATTTCTCTATTAGTGTGGTTCATTTGAATAAGTGTGAATGGAACGCTGCCATTCGAACCCTGGAGTGAACCAAACAAGCGGACCGAGACCCACACTTTCAGCTTCCAAACAAACTTGCGGTTCGACTAAAATATAATACACAAGACGGACCAAAGACATCTAAACAAACCAAAAAATAGGATGTGATGTCACAAGCTACGCTGCCTATTGGAGTTTGGTACAAGTGTCGGAAACGCTGTCTCCTTGCAGGAGATCTTCATTTGTGAGAAATGGGGGAAAAAATTATTCCCCGTCACATTTTCTATGCTATTCCTGAGTTCTCAGCTGGCAAAAATACCATTAGCCAATATGTAGTACACACATACATCGAGTGAATTTAGCCCAGCTCACAGCATTGTTTTGGATGCAAGTCTCACTTACACATCATAACACACATCATAAAAGCTGGTTTTGTATCAGGTTTGGTGTCAAAAATGCCAGTTTGAACTCTAAGTGAACCAGGACTAGGCTAAATGTTCCATTTTCTTTTTTGGTCCAGACCAAAAGAACAAAGTGTGAACAACACACTACACTCTAAATTGATCATTTTCAATACATTTTTCATCAATTGTTTGTGAATTGTGGATATACCATTAAGACCAATTTGTTGAGTCATTTTCATTCAAAATTGGTAATTTTGCTCAAAAGACAGATCACTGTGTCTTTAGTGTTGGCAAAAGTACAGACTTTGGATTCTTAAACACCTCTGATTGGCCATTGTGTTGTTCACACGCTCAACATATAGGCTATGTCTGTGATTGGCTACAATGATCAATGCTTTGAAAACAGGTTATCTTCATTGAGCGCTTACACATGTCCGTCTATCAGAGGATACATAGGGATCCGCTGATAGATGCCTGCTTTTAAACGCTTCTGTGTGTATCTGTGTAAGCGCTCGGTGAAGATAACATGTTTTGGAAGCGTTGATCATTGTAGCCAATCAGAGACATACATGTTGAGCACGTGAACACAATGGCCAAATCAGAGACATACATGTTGAGCGCGTGAACGCAATGGCCAATCAGAGACATATATGTTGAGCACGTGATTGAATGGCCAATCAGAGACATATATGTTGAGCGCGTGAATGCAATGGCCAATAGGAGACATATATGTTGAGCACGTGATTGAATGGCCAATCAGAGGCGTTTAAGAATCCATTCGCCAGCGCTCAAAATGCTAGAGGGAAATGCTGGTAACGTCACATTTTTAAAATTTCTGTAATGACTTGGTACCGAACTTAGCTGACAAATTAACATTAAGCAAGTTTTGTTACTTTTTCAGGCTTGGAAAATTCCATGATATTTCCAGGTTTTCCATGGCAATATGAATCCTGTATATTAAGGAGGACAGTGAATGTGAATGGAAAGTCTCTTTCAGGACATGTATCCTACATAAACTTGTGGGTGTGACATGCATCAAACAATGATTCATCTATGCAATCAGGCCCCTAGTTGTGATAAAACAGAGAAGAAACATGACATCATAGATTTGTGATGGTAATGAAGTAGATGACTCAGTCAGACAGCATTTCTATGACTTTCCAAAAGAGGAAAAAAAGACAGAGAGAACACAGCAGCGTGTGACTAGTTAACTAGTTTTCTGTCATTTAATTCCAAGGTAAAACCCAAAGTACAGTGTTATAAATGTACTTTACTTTAAAGGGGTGGTATAATGTCCTTTTCACAAGATGTAAAATAAGCCTTTGATGTCCCCAGAGTGTGTATGTGAAGTTTTAGCTCAAAATACCCCACAGATATATGTTAAAATTGTCACTTTTTGAGGGTGAGCAAAAACGCACCGTTTTGTGTCTGTTCCTTTAAATGCAAATGAGCTGCTGCTCCCGGCACAGAGGGCGGAGCTTCAACAGCTTGTACTCACACAGACATGCACTGAAAATTTCAAAAACTTTTAGCCTTTTATGTTCAATCCGGATTCAGACAATGATGGAGAAACTCAAGAAGAAGTGACAACATGTAGAATGTAACAGGACGTTTCTGAATGGTTAGTTGATTAATTTATGTAGCTTATGTGTAGTTATCTTCTAGTCAGTGATTAGCATATTCTGTCTTGATAATCTATAAATCGTGTTCCGGGGGCGGGGCTTATGTAAATTTTAGGGTTGGTGATGTCACTAACCCGGGAGGAATGTGGTGTAGACCCTACCAGCCGTTTGTTGTAGTCCTTAAAAAACAATTTCTTTAAAAGCGAATATCTCCCTTTGATTTGAACTTTGAGGGTTGTCACTTTGCAGATGTTGTTTATACACAAACAGCAACATTACACACTAGAAAAGTTAGAAAAGTGAAATCATAATCAACCACCCCTTTAAAGAACATATTAAAATCTTGACTTAGACCTGCCAAGGTAATAACTGTGGAAATTATCTGTGAGTCTGTGAAAAAAGTCTGTAGCGTTCAATTTATTTTCATATTTCTCTAACAATTCCAAATTCCAAGTGTAATTCCATACATTTCTGGGTTTAAACACATATCCTTGCAATACCATATGAAAGCGAACAAATTACCACAAAAAATATTAGCTACAAATGCACAATAAAATAATATTTGATATAGGCCTACACAACATAACACTGCTTAATAATGTTATAACTGATCATTATTATTTTAATAAAAAAATGTTTGTTATTATTGTTATTATAATATAAAGCATATTATCAATGTCAGGCAAAAACATCTCTACATTTCGTCATATATACATATAGCCTGACAGTGATGATATGAAACTATATATAACATGGAAAACATAATGTATCGCTGTATAATGTTGCCAGGTTCAGACTACAC
Source organism: Leuciscus leuciscus (assembly GCF_965113295.1). Taxonomy (NCBI): domain Eukaryota; kingdom Metazoa; phylum Chordata; class Actinopteri; order Cypriniformes; family Leuciscidae; genus Leuciscus; species Leuciscus leuciscus. The sequence continues at coordinate 64,738,663 of NC_138725.1, forward strand.
AATATTTTTATCTGTTATGATAGTCACTGTGTCAGATTATGTGATATTGACTCCTAAATTCTTGATGTGTCGTGGACAAGAAACATGTCAGACCACACGCACATCATCGCTAGCCGTCCTTAATGACGTGTGTGATGTCCTAGCTTAATGCTAATTCCAGTACTCAATGGGTTGCTGAAGCGCCTCCACTTTCGTTCGTCAACATTTATTTATTTTACTCTGTCATGGTAGTCCCGCGGAAACATAAAGGCAGGAGTAGGCTACAGAGTGGTGCAGGTATGACATCACTTTGTGGGCCAAAATGCGGAAACGAGTTAGCATTTTAGCACATCCTCCCAAAGTCAATGTTTTTTTTTTTGAATGAGGTTTTGGTTAAATGGCTGAAATAAGGTCGGTGGTGAACACAAGCTCAAGACTTTCACCTTTTATTCTACGGAATAAAACACATCAGTATTACCCCACTCGTGATTTTGTTTCTTTAAAAAGGCAGTTGCTAACAAGTGGCTAAATGGGACAACGGAGGCTGTCGAGGACATTAGACGTCTTCATGCCGAACAGTAAACTCAGTTCGCTTTTACACCCCCACTTATAATTGTGCTCTTATAAACTATTCTACCTCAAACTCTCTGGGAAAATGTTTTTAGATTAAAACTGAAAGAGCTATCGGAAGATTAGTAATGTAGACGTTGAAGTCGTGGGACCGCGGTGTAGTTTGTTTATAGCCTTTAGCTTTTTACCTCTGGCGACTGTATTTAGGCTTCAGGGGCCGGTTTCACAAAGATTGACTTTGACTATGGCTTAGATATAGTAGATAATCAGACTTCAGACAGACATCTAAATCAGACCATTGTACAAAGCACTTAAGACTCTGACTATCTTAAGTAGGACTACACTGCAATGCATTCTGGGTAAAATAAGACACTTTTCAAAACAAAAAACATGGCGGATCGAGTAAGCGCATTCAACCGCTCAGTGCAGTTTACCCCAGTGGAAAATATGTAGGCCTATTTGTTGGAGGAGTTTAACAGTTACAAGGACATTTTACTTGGGAAATTTAGCGGAGAATGTAGTAACAAGAAGAAAATGTTTAAATTGGAAAAAGATTGCTACGACAGTTAACAGCGTTAATCCGACCGTTGAGCAGAGCGTTAAAGCCCATGTTGCAGGTTTTTTTCTTTTTTCAAAATTAATATGACCTTGAATGAAAATACCATATGAAAAGTAAATGCAGGATTAAAAATTGTTTTGCAAGACATAAGGGCACAAATTTACGTCACGAGAGGGAGTTGTTTGCCGGCCCTGCGTTCGCTCAGTGCAGAGTAGGTTGGTATTCAGTTGGAGCGGTCATGATTCAGTGTGTTTTCGGTGCTTATTGTATTTCAATTAATCATCGTCGTGGTAAATGATTGTGAATTATGGCCTGTCAGGACATCGAGTCCACAGGTTTCCGAATAAGAAAAAGGACGGTGCGATCTTCCGTGCCTGTGTGCGTTTGTGCAGGGTAAGAGACTGGACTTCACTTCTGCTTCTGCTTTGAAAAACGCGGTAGTGTGTAGCGTTCACTATAGACCGGATGATTATAATCCCCGCGTTCGGCCGGCGGCGGGAAACATGACGCTCACGGATCCGTCAGAGATCACTTATTGTACATCTGTTTTACAAAATGTGCCTTGTCTTAATTTAATTAATTAACATATCCTACATAAACTTGTAATGTAATGCATTTATGTGTTTGTTATTAGTCTGCAGCCGACACTTATTATTATTATTATTATTATAAATATAATATATTATGTTCTATAATTCATTTTCAATCTGTACAAACCGATTTTAATGTTTGTGTTGGCTGTTTCTACATATAAAGTTTTTATACAGTAAGACAGTTGTGATTGTGATCATTTTTTTTATTCATCGTCACTCGTCACCAAATGGGTCAATTCAAAGCCTTTATAAAGTCCCTCTTCCTCTGGAAACTGTCTCCTAATGGCTGACACACACAACACATGCAGGTAAGGGTCTAAATACTAGCTTTGCTATTGCCTGATACATGATGATAATAATCTGTACAGTAGTACTGTGATCTGAGCATAGTGTTATACATATCTTCGGCTAACGTTGACATATATAATAAGCTAACGCTGTTCTCTCGCCCTGTTCTCCTCACACCACAACTCACCGTTGTTCTGTCTAATCCTGGCCTGTCCTGCTCACTTGGCTTCATATCAGGCTCATAATTATATGATATCATAATATATATCAATTATATATATCATACGAGTAAACATTTAGGCAACAATTTCCCCAGCTTCCGAGCTGTCATTGCGATCCATTGCTTTCCTATTGTCTACTTTGACCGCTCTCCCTCATGTTGCGTCACTTCCGGTTCGGCGGTTTTCAAATGCGGAAGTAAAATTTTCTCACAAAAACGACTCCAGAAGCCAAAATAGCGTTTTATAAGTATATGTTTATATTTAAATCTAGTTCCTACAATATTTTTCTATACATTGGCTTACTGGGTACTCTAACCTGCAACATGGGCTTTAAAGACGTACAGAAAAGATACAAAAACATGGTACAAGATGCAAAAAAATATATATATTTAAGAGGAAATATCCAAAAAACGGGAGGAGGACCCCAAGAGAAACTTAAAGACACCACTGAAATGGTGAGCAAACCACAAATTATGAGACATTTTCCCTTTTCTTTTGGCTGTTTGTAATGTAACTGATTGTTACTGCTGGTTGCCAAGGTAACACAGAGTCTTAGACCTAAGTTAGCCTGGGGGTAAGGTGTCTATTTTTTGGGTCTAAATTAAGCCAGTCTTTATTTTTGTGAAACAGTCTAATTTGCATTAGACTAGTCTATGAGCAAAATTTAGACTTGTCTAACACTATAGACTGGTCTAAAATAGCTTTGTGAAACTGGCCCCAGCATTCATAAAAGTTGTGTTCATCTGTGAAAATTATCTTGATGGACAAAAATGTGTAAGTATCATAAACAATACATAAGTCCCGACGCCCATTGTCATTGATGACTCACCATGACACCCTACGTCAAACGGATAGGGCTGATATTGTGTAATCTGAACCCGGCATAAGATGCCAAATATAGCTTTACCTAATGGTTTATGTCTAATTTCTACTCTCAGTTCCAACACTGATTGTTGATCCTGTAAAGGACAAACCTGCCCAACCTGATTATGAAATCCAAGATAATGTTGCTAATGCATCCTTTGCCACCAGGAAAACTTGAGACACCTCTAGGCATTATTACAGTACAATATCATTGAGAAGCATACTGTAGCTTATTTTGCATGGATATCATATAAAACCTGCTTTTATCATGCATTATTTTCCTAATAATCTCAAAACTGATAAATATATCAGTCTATCAGCTTCATTGACAAAGGAAATGGATACATGCATGCACAAGCTCTCAAGAGATGAATGTCTATGGGAAATGGAAACAAAATTTCAGACAATTAGTCTGATTCATACTCTGCTAAACATCATCAAGGCTAAATGTATTCAAATTGGACCGGAGACAGAGCAGTCGCATCAGGAAGATTGTGGGAGGAAATGAATGCAGGAAGGAGCAGCTCATAATGCAAAAGGAATATTGACTGTAACAAGCGTCTTCTATATGCCTTCCTCTCCCAGATGAGAGTGAGCAGGACTGATTCGGTATGGGTAGGGTTTGAACGAGAGGCCTATCAGTGACTGCTGTCTGATACAGGTGTGGCTGGCAGTGACCTATGAACACTGCAAAACAGGCGGTTGCCTACACAAAACTCAAGGTCAGGTGGAACAGGAAGGGAAAAATCACTCTCTCCTGTATACATACTTAATTCAACTTATTTTTCACAAGATAAAGTACTGAGAAGTGATTTGAAATGCACAGATATTACAGTATATATTCATATCATAATTAATCTAAATTCCCTCTAACTAAATTGTCATAGTATACAGAACTAGTATATGTGAACTGTTCAAATATGATCTATTTTCAGAACTATATTGGTTTTTAAAGATTTTATTTTATTAATAATGGCTATTGCTGTAGCACTTAAAAACCACCTAATTACTTTCAAGAGAAAATAATGCTGATATTTCATTTAAATTGCAAAGTATTCATGCATAATTGTACCACTTCTAAATGATTCTGATTTAAATAGAAAAAAATAATAATAATAGTGTATTACAATAATGAGAATCTAATTTATAAGACTTTTAAAAGTAAGCATTACGGTAATGATATATAAAGGCTACTTTTAAAACCATTGCGATTTTTAACGAATTACGATTTTCTTCAAATAGTAATGGTCATAATTAACATTATTTTAATGCAAAAATAACTTATTTTCATGCTATAAAGTGGAAATAATATTGATATTTGTATTAAAAGTGTTTATTTAAAGTAATTGCAAAGTATTTATATGCGACAATTATTCTTGTTTAAAAAAGTGTGTATTACAATAATGAGAATCTAATTTAATTGCAATTTAAATAGAAATACATAGAAGTGTATTACAATAATAAATCTAATTTCAAAAATGTCAAAAGTAAACATTACAATGATGCATTACGGTGCATTGATGCATTACAATGATGCATTAATGATATACAAAGGCTTTTTTTTACAACCATTACGATTTTTATTGAATTACGATTTTCTTCAAATAGTAATGGTCATAATTCTCATTACTGTGATGCAAAAAAACTCATTCTCATCGTCATGGCTATAATGTGGAAATAATATTGATATTTAATTCAAAGTATTTATTCAAAGTAGGCTAATTGCAAAGTGTTTATGCATGACAATTATTATTCTGGTTTAAATCGTGTGCTACAATAAAGCAAATCTAATTTAAAAAAGTAAACATTACAATGATGCATTACGGTGATGATATCCTATTTTGGGGCCATTTTTAATGAATTATGTTATTTTTCTTTAAATGGTCATAATTCTCATCACTGCAATGAGGAAATGACATTTTATTTAAATTGCTTAAATTTTATTAATTATTACATTTAAATTATATTACAATAATACAATCGAAGTTTTTTCAAAAGTAATCATTCTGATGTTTTATAGTAGTAATAACTTGATTGAAATGTGCTCACAATAATCTCACAATGGAAAAAGAATCGTTGCACTAACAAAAAAAAATACCGTGGTTAATCGCTGTATAAAAAAAAAATACCATGATACCACTCTGTTCTCTGATGCACCTTGGAGTATTACGCAAATATGACGACACATAAACATTTAGTGCCATATTAAAATGCAATGTAATTACCACCTGAATGAATTACTCAACCATGTTAGAGTTTTTATAAGCTCACACAAGCATGACGTCAATGTCTAGAGAAGTGTCAGTGTCGTCACTGTCATGTAAACACGTTAACACTGTGAATGAGGAAATGACTTTAACGACTTAAGACACAGCAATAAATATCTTAGCGGTTTTGATTTCCCGTTTAGGCAATTCAACTCTCAAGGTTGACACTAGGGCTATAACTTCATCTATGTTTGTGTGTGTGTGTGTGTGTGTGTGTGTGCCGCCGCCAACTTCCCCATTTAGCGCTCCGCTTCCACTTACGCCCATTTCATTTCAATGAATGAAGGCGAGCGTCTGCTTACGTCAACTGCGTAACTCGCATCTGTGAATGACACCCTATCCAAGTGAGTCGAGTATAAAAACGGAGCTGGGAAGTAATAAATAAGACGTGTGTCTTCTTATTAAGTTAGATACTGATAATTGTAGCGAGCTAAGCTTTAGCACGCGATCGAAGTCAAACCAAAAGAGAAATGTGTAACATAATAACCAACCTGCCGACGAAATTTTCCAGCACGGAGCTTTTTCCGGCGCTCTGTCCTCCGACCACGGCTATCTGCGGCAGATCCAAGTTACAACTTTGGCCAATGGAACTGAAAGCATCTTGGAGTTTATTGATCAGGGGGATCAAATCCTCCATCCCCCGGTTGCCCATGGTTTCTGACCGTCTCTCGGCGCGCAGGAACGGGCTCGCGGCAGCACGGCGCTCGGGTTACTCTCAAGTGTTCAATTTCCACCCTTCAAACACTTCCAGATCAGTCTGTCAAAGACTAATAACTCCCAAGTCACTCGCTGACAGGCAGATGACACGTATTACGGCGCCTTCGTTAAGATCCGTGTTGTGATCTGAGGATCAATCATTCGTAAACTCACAAAACAAAACTTCTCGCTATCATCCGGTCAGGCGACATCCGACCTCCACCGGTGACTCGAGTCCCGCCTCCTGTCAACCGATGTCGTGCTGTCTGATTGGTCCGACAGAGAGCTTCCTGGTGTGTTCTGTCTTTTGATTGGCTCAACCTTCGTTTCTGACTCAAACGGCGGAGGAGTGCTATTGGACGGCTCTAATGTCAATTTAGTTTCAACGAAAAGGTTTCGGAAATGGTCAATGTTGCAATATTATACAAAAAACAATAATTATAATTGTATTAAATGATAAATATACAATTACTGTAAGATTGGCATGAATAAATTAACCATGCTAACATTTTAATAATTTGTATTATATTTTCTTCCTATGAGAACACAATCAATACATTGTTTGGGGTCTCCGGTTTGTTATATATCCACTAGTAGAAAGAAATTTGATCATATTTAACAGGAATTCTCACAATCATGCAACATTATACTTATTTTAGGATTCTGATCTGGCTCATGAGTCGTTTCTTGTGACGGGAAGTCCGACTCATTTCCGCGAATCGGTTCTTTTAAACAGTTCGTTCAAACCAACTATTCATTGATTATTTTACGTAATTTTGTGGCCCAGCATATTTGCCGTTTAACGCATTTACTGTTTTATTTAACCTTTAAAATTACGTCCCTAATGAAAATTAACCATAGCTGTATTACATGTAAAGTGTAGTAACCATGTTTTTTTGGAGGGTTGATAACTTTTTGTATAACCACAGTTTTTCTTCTTCTACAAAATCTATAGTTAAACTATGATTAGTGTATCAAAACCATGGTTAATTTGTGGTTACGATGGTTTAACTACAATAACCATGTTTATTAGTACTTAGTAAAGCCATATGGTTAATTTTCGTTAGGGTGTGTTTATTTAGTGTATCCCAGTTTAGTTTGTTGCAGCCACGATTCAGCTCATGCAACAAACTAATAATTTAAAAAGGTATCATTGAATGTAGACATTTATGAAAAAAGACGGTTTGCTGATTCGCGTACGAATCGTTCATTTGTGTAGGCTCTTCTTGATGAATCGCTATTGTTTTGAGTCGGATCTTTTAGATGAATCGCTATTCAAAATGGCTGCGCCCAGCACACACGAGTGTAAAGACAGAATGGCATCAGTAAAGGCTGTATCCTCTGCTGCTCCTCTCGCTCTTCGTATCGTGGCGGAGTGTCCTGTGAGCAAGGCAAGGGCCTGCACTCTTACTCTCCCGCACTGCGCAGTGAACACCCCAGTGTTCATGCCCGTGGGCACTCAGGGTACCCTGAAAGGCATCACTGTAGACCAGCTGGAGGATCTGGACTGCCAGATATGCCTGGGGAACACATATCATCTCGGCATGAGACCGGTATGTGAGAGGAAATACTTCAAATTGTTTGAGTGTTTTGTCAGAACCAAAGCACTATGTTTAAAACTTACTTGACTGTTATTGTGTGTGTCCTAACAGGGCCCTGAGTTAATAGAAAAAGCCAATGGATTGCACGGGTTTATGAAGTGGAATAGAAATCTCTTAACGGTAAGTATTATTATTCTCAAATTGTTCCCAAACACCAAAATAACTAGTAGGAGTCAAATGTAGGAAACATCCCAGACAGCAATATAGTGTTGTCCCAGATCCAGCCCACATCTGGTACGAGTTCGTTGAATCCACATACCAGATGTGGCCCGGATCTGGGCCGACACTATGTTGCTGTCTGGGATGGTATGTTTTATTCACTTTCTAATGCAGATTTAGCAAAGTGTCTGTTTTCGAAGGATACAGCCGGCTGGAAATGTAATGGGAATTTTAAAGACTTAATGAGTCTTGTCAGTTTTTACATATGCATTTAGCCTGCGCTTTTATCCAAAGCGACTTACAAAAAAGGAACAAAAGCTATTTGTCTGAGAGAGCCAATCGGTGTTGGGTGTAATGCATTACAAGTAACTTGAGCTAATCAGATTACTTTTTTCAAGTAACAAGGAAAGTAATGCATTTCTTTTAAATTTACAACAAAATGTCTGAGTTGCTTTTTTAAATAAATAATGCAAGTTACTTTGTTTTTCCATTTATTGACTGCCAGCTCTTCTGTCCCTATGTTGCAAAAAAAAAGTCATTCAGAATTACTCAAAATTAATAAAAACAGTGAAATGCAAAACTGCAATAATTAAATATATTAAATTACACAAACTTACTTTATGAATTTATTCTCACTTTATTCAACGATGTCTTTGCTGCTGACCTTCGATGATCAATTCCAACTATACTAATAAGTAAATATGACTTTAGATAAACATTACATTTGTTAAAAAAAATTTTTTTTATTTTTTTATTGCTGAAGTAAGCGTGTTGAACTTTATTCTCCTGCGTTCTATTCTTCTTCACTCCAAAATGGCAGAACAGCTGAAAGGTTTTTTTGAACTGCTCCTCTCGTACAGGCATGCATTTGAATTTCCTTCAGCCTGAGACTTATTCACTTTACTTTTGTTGTGAAAGGGCCTTTACATTTGCCAAAAAATATTACTTTTTTGTTGTTGTTGTTGTTATTAAAAAACAAACAAGCAAGCCCAGCCCAGGTGAGAAAAAGTAATGCAAAATTAGTGTAACACATTACTTTTCATAAAAATGTAACTAATGCAAAACAAAACATACTTTCAAGCCAGCATGAAACATATGTCTGTCCATTTCAAGGTCTTATTAGAAACATTTGCATACTAAATATATCTTTCAAATAATGGCACTGCATATACAATTGGAAATATGCTGCAGCAATTCTCACCCAGTAATAATGACTGCAAAGATGTGGTTCTCAAATTTTTGCCCCCTGTTGTCCAACACAAGATTTGAAGGCCCCCCTCCCTCCATATAGGCTCCGACGGTTCCCATATTTCTAATGTAATTATGACAAAGCTGCTTGTTTTCAGACTTAACAGAAACTGGGAGAATTTATATATTAAATCAATTAACCATGATTCATTTTGTGATTCCAGAAATTGCAATAACTGCTTGTTCTTCAATAAGCACAATGTTTATTTAGTCTGGAAAAAATAAATACCATTGCAAATTACATCTTGATTTTAAGTGTTTTTAAACATTTTAATATAGATTAGATTTTGGTTATTTTAATATATTAAAGTGGCCCGTTTATGCTTTTTCGGATATTACCTTTCATGCAGTGTGTCAAAGATTTTTGTGAATGTAAAAGGTCTGCAATGTTTCAAAGTGCACAACAAATAAAGTTATTGTCTCCTAAAAGAAAGAACCGATTCTGAACTGCCTGAAACGAGTCGTTAGTGATTCCAGTCTTACTTCCTGCATGAACCTGCATAGGTTTGTAACACATTGTCATAATGCCAGCCTGTGGTCTTCATTGACTGCCCACGAACAATGTCTACTTTGACCCTCAAACACTGTAGTTGTGGCTGAGGCCTGGAAGAGATTGGTTCGTGTTGTTGACATGTTTAGTAGATGCTGTTTTCTGATGTAGATGTAGACTGTGCATGCACTTCAAAAGGATGAGGACTCCGGTTCAAATTGATACAGTAAAAGTGTATCAAGTGCTGCGGACGATCCAGAGCTGAAATTTAGATATGGTGAAGGGTGTTTCGTTTCCGACACGCGCTGTAAGTGGTAGATTACAGACTGGGCCATCTGACCAATCAGAGCAGAGTAGACCAATCACAACTGACAGGGCCATCTGACCAATCAGAGCAGAGTAGACCAATCACAACTGACAGGGCCATCTGACCAAACAGAGCAAAGTGGACCAATCACAACTGACTGGGCCATCTGACCAATCAGAGCAGAGTAGACCAATCACAACTGACTGGGCCATCTGACCAATCAGAGCAGAGCAGAGTAGACCAATCACAACACACTGAGCCATCTGACCAATCAGAGCAGAGTAGAGCAATCACAACAGACTGGGCCATCTGGCCATCTGACCAATCAGAGCAAAGTAGACCAATCACAACAGACTGAGCCATGTGAGCAATCAGAGCAGAGTAGAGCAATCACAACAGACTGGGCCATGTGACCAATCAGAGCAAAGCAGACCAATCACAACATACTGAGCCATCTGACCAATCAGAGCAGAGGAGAGCAATCACAACAGACTGAGCCATGTGACCAATCAGAGCAGAGTAGACCAATCACAACAGACTGGGCCACCTGGGGCACGTTCAAGTTCAAAACAGTGCGCAACGTTCTGATACGGTTTCCCGGTTGAACGTCATGTTTCCTGGAAACGGCGTGCAACAGGGTTTGAGATACGTTTTCTCTTGTTTGGTGGGTGTGTCAGAACTGCAGTCCAATCAGCAGCAACATGTATATAAAGCACGCGGTATTAAAGTGAACTCGCACAATGGGTTCAAGGAAAGTAATCTACAAATGTGTTCAATGCAGCTCGGTATACGCAACAACTGAGGATATTAGAAGACATGTTTGTCGTAAGTTTTATTGTAAAAAATATAGGATATCAACATAATGATGTAGTTGTTTATATTTTTAGCTTCAATGCAAGTGTATGACATTTGGTATAGAAATAAACAATGGTAATTAAGTGCTTTTCCTAAAAATGAGAAAGAAAATACAGGGTATTAAAACAGTATGAACTACAAATAAAGTCAGTATGTGAGGCTAAATAGATGTGTTTTAGTCTGAATTAGGTCAGATGTGTGCTTCCATTTCAGTTTCATCAATCCCTTCACTCGACTGGGATATTCTCTTTTGTTCTGGGCGGCAAGTGCAGTAACTGTAACATCGGGCATATTTTGTAGTATTAAACACATATTTATACCGACTTCATCAGGCTCCGGAAATTCTTCACAAAGAACACAAAGAATGGCCTTCTCAGCTGCCATAGTTGCAACTCTTGCGGCATCAGAACAGTGTGTTCGACGCATCACCGTTTCTGTTTAAAAAACGTTGTGCAACGTTTTGTCGGGGCTGAACGCAGCCCAGATCAATCAAAGCAAAGCAGACCAATCACAACAGACTGAGCCATCTGACCAATCAGCGCAAAGTAGACCAATCACAATAGACTGAGTCATCTGACCAATCAGAGCAGAGTAGACCAATCACAATAGACTGAGTCATCTGACCAATCAGAGCAGAGTAGACCAATCACAATAGACTGAGTCATCTGACCAATCAGAGCAGAGTAGACCAATCACAATAGACTGAGTCATTTGACCAATCAGAGCAGAGTAGACCAATCACAACAGACTGAGTTATCTGACCAATCAGAGCAGAGTAGGCTTATAGAAAGGCAGGGTTTGGAGAGACAGAATCATTGAACAAAGCGATTTCAGACTCTTTGAGAAATGAGGTGATGCAGCAATGTATATTCTGAGAAAACGGAATTTTTTTTATTTATAATTTTTTTTTTAAACCTTAGATGCATGTAAACCTACTGGAGGAGAATCCCAGAGTTTCACCCCCAAATTCCTTTTAACAGGACAGTGGCGGGTTCCAGATGGTGTCTCTAGTGGAGCTGTCTGAGGTGACGGAGCAGGGCGTCACGTTCCGTTCCCCTTACGATGGAAAGGAAATCCTGCTCACTCCGGAGCAATCCATCGGCATACAGAACAGCCTCGGTGCGAGTCACAGGGTTATTATACTTCACTAACACTAAAACCATACAAAACAATTCATTAGTTATATAATAATAAAGTCAACAGTATAGGGTTAGTTCACACAAAAATGAAAAAAATCTGTCATCATTTACTCACCCTCATATTGTTATGGTTGAACTTCCGTTTACAAAATTTGATGTGCTCTATGTTCGTTCGCTGATCAATGTTTTCTATGTGAATAAAAGACTAAATTCAATCTGTCCATCATATAAAGCGATCGTGTCTCTTCAGAAAACTCAGATTAAACCGCTCAGTTCATATGGATTATAGTTTTACGATCTCTTTATGAGCTTTTTAAAGTGTCAGAGTTTTGGGTGAATAAACTTTCAGTGGAGGAACAGAAAGCTCTCAGATTTCATTAAAAAATATTCAAATGGGTTTGGAACAACATGAGGGTGAGTAAATGTTGACAGAATTTTCATTGTGAAATCAAATAAAAACTGAAACTTTTTTTTTAATTCCCATTTTAATTTAGTTTAACTTAATGTAATGACTAAAACTACATTGTTTAAAATAATACGCTGTACAGTAATAATATATATATTTTAAGCATAATTACTAAAACTTTCCAATTTAAATAAAGACGGGTAATATGAATATAAAAACTAATTCAAAATATAATTAATATAAAGTAGTATAAAACGTGCATTAACTAGTATAAAAACTAAATGTATAGTATAGTGTATCTTAGTGAACCTACAATGTCAATGAGTCGTGTTGCAGATCATCGTCTCCCAGTCGTTTAAGAACATTGAACACGTGCTTGTTGAACTGTGTGTGTGCAGGTTCAGACATCATGATGCAGCTGGATGACGTGGTCAGTAGTACGGTGAGAGGCCCGCGGGTGGAGGAGGCCATGCACCGCTCCGTTCGCTGGCTGGACCGCTGCATCACGGCAAATAAGAATCCGGACCGACAGAACCTGTTCGCCATTATTCAAGGAGGACTCGATGCCAAACTGCGCAAGGCCTGTTTAGATGGTGAGCGCTGCAGGACCGCAAAAGTGTGTCTGTTATGATGGAGTGGCAGACAGCACGTCGTAAAAATCAAATTAAAATTCCATTAACAGACAAAAGTTTGGGGTCAGTAAGAATTGTTTTAAAGAAATAAACCCTTTTATTCAGCAAGGACACAGCCAGGTTAATTTGATCAAGAGTGACAGTGAAGACGGTTATAATATTACAAAATATTTCTATTTCAGACAAATGCTGTTCTTTTGAACTTTCTAATCATCAAAGAATCATGAAAAATATAAATTATCCATTAAAAATATAATCTATGTTTGTATTCAATGAATTTAATTTATTTGCAAAATTGGAATATCGCATGAAACGTTTGCGAACAAAGCAGAGTTCCCATCCCATGTGTTCAAGAGAACAAAATGGTCATTTACTGGGAAACTGATTAAAAATATCAGCAATAAAAATGGAAGTTGCTGCAATCAGGGAAGCCACTGTGACTTTTTTTTTTCTTCCAAGTACATCATAAATGCACAGAGGAAACGCTGTCATATTTCTTTGGCTCAGGCATTTCAGAACGACCAAATCAACGTTTGAGATGCTCTGCTATGAAATTGGTCCGCTGTTTGATCTGTTGAGGCAAAGTCATATGATTTATTGGCTGCGCATCCATTTTTTTAATGTCGTCTTATCGGAATAAACAATTATCCGCCTCAATTGAGCGCATACATTTTGCCATTTCCATCCAATGTTTTTTGATGCAATATCCCAAAATTTACATTAAAATAGGATAATAATAATGAGAAATGTTTCTTGAGCATCAAATCATCATACTAAAATTATTTCTGAAGGATCATGTGACACTGAAGACTGGAGTAATGATGCTGAACATTCAGCTTTGATCACAGGAATAAATTACATTTGAATATATATTACAAAAGAAAACAATTATTAAAAATTTTGATCAAATAAATGCAGCCTTGATGAGCACAAGAGACTTCTTTCAAAAACATTAATACATCTTACCGAACCTGAAAAGGATTTGGTCACTTCTAAATGTCTGAATGTCATTACATAAGAGACAAAATATCAAATCAAGTGGCCTCAGTAAAAAAAAAAAAGAATGACCTTTTGAATGACTTTTTCCCAGCTGGTTTCAGAGTCACTTCTCCTCAGTTTCACACAGCTGTTCCAGCAGAGTAACCACAGATGTAGTTCATCACACTATGAACGTTTCTTCTCTCAGAAATGACAAAGCGCGATGTGCCGGGCTTCGCCATTGGTGGGCTGAGCGGGGGAGAGGAAAAGGATGACTTCTGGAAGATGGTGACTCTCAGCACACACCACCTCCCCAGAGAAAAGCCCCGCTACCTCATGGGAGTCGGGTAAGACATGCCTGTGCTTTCGTTTACTATTGGTAGATTTTTCATTATTTGTGAGTGTTGTTTGTTGATTGATTCTTTACTGTGTGTTTTAGCTATGCACTAGACCTGGTGGTTTGTGTTGCCTTGGGCTGTGATATGTTTGACTGTGTCTTCCCAACTCGAACAGCAGTAAGTGATGGATTTCTGTCGACTTCCCTTTCTGTTAGGGCGCAAGTTTGGAGTCAGTACAGCTTTTAATGTCTTTGAAATAAGTCTCACCGAGGCTGCATTTTATTTGATCAAAAATACAGTAAAACAGTAATATTGTGAACAGTTTTATTATTGTAATATATTTTAAAATGTAACTTATTCCTGTGATCAAAGCTGAATTTTCAGCATCATTACTCCAGTCTTCAGAGTCACATGATCCTTCAGAAATCATTCTAATATTTTCAAAATAGCAGCATTTATTTGAAATAGAAATATTTTATAACAATGTAAATATCTTTGCTGTCATTTTTTTTTTAATTTAAAGTATTAAATGCTTCGAAATATATCTTTTTGACTATTAGCTATATCACAGAGCCGTACTTTCATTACATAATGTTCCTATGTGTTTATCAAAATGTAGTCCGAAGAAACACTTTATTAGAGATTCTGCCCTGCTTTGGTATATCAGGATAAACCTACAAGAGTTTTAAAGGGTTCTTATTATGCTTTTTTTTTTAACATTTTCAGCTTTCTTTACTGTGTAATGCAGCATGAAAAAGGTCTGCAAAGTTGCAAAGCACAAATTCACTCCAAAAGGAGGTAAAATATCAGTAAGCCTGAATTCCCTGAAACGCCTTGTTTGTAGTCTTGTGTTTACTTTCGGGAACGAACACATCTCAATATTCCTCATTTAAATAAATCCCGCCCAAGGCATACGCCAAATAAAGGGGAGTATTAGTATTGTTGAAACTCACAATTATGGTAAGGGACGTGACATTTCCCAGACACGCTCAAAGCACTTGACCAATCATAACACTCTGATCCAACCGACCAATCAGAGTGCATTGTGCTTTTCAGAAGGAGGGGCTTCATAGAGACAGGAACTAAACAGAGTGTTACTGACAGACTGGGAAGAGAGGTGCTGCAACAATGTCAAATATGTGGAGAAAAAAAAAAGTGTTTTGTGAACATTTAAGCATGAAAACATATTCTAGGAGTCCCTGAAAACAAAATCATCAAAATCAAGGGCTTAATAGGTCCTCAAAGGCTTTAGAACTGTAGAAATACTTGGATAAATCCAGGATAAATGTTTACTATAATCTTGTCAGTATTTCTCTCATTTTAATGAGGCAATGTCTGGTTGTTTCAGAGATTTGGATCCGCTTTAGTTCCCTGGGGATCTCTGCAGCTCAAACAGAAACAATATGCTAAAGACTTTCAGCCGATTGACCCTGACTGCCAGTGTCCCACCTGCAAGAGGTACGGACGTCTGTCTGGAATTTAACTGACTAAATTGTTAAATTGCTGACTCTTCTGTGCTAAGAGGAATAGTTCACCCCTAAAAAAAATTTTTTGTTTTGTTTTTGTGATTCAGAAATGTACTTATCCCATAGAAAATCTCTACTTCAAAACCTAAAGATGATTGTGAATCCTTTTGTCTTTGTCAGACACAGTCGGGCTTACCTTCACGCCCTGTTCAAGAGCGACACTGCAGCCATGCATCACATCACCATCCATAACATCTCTTACCAGGTAATTATCAACCACAAATGCACTACATGTTGTTTAGATACAGTATGTGTTATTACTGCGGTCACTTAATTTCCTCCTGTCCACATCAGCTCACGCTCATGCGTTCAGTGCGTCAGAGCATCATAGATCAGAGGTTTCCTGAGTTTGTGAAGGCGTTCATGAAGAGGATGTTCCCGTCCAGCGATCAGTACCCCAGCTGGGCTGTAGAGGCACTGCAGTCAGTCAACATCACGGTCAGCTGAGACGCCCACACCAGGAACATGAAGACAAGAAAAAGACTTGCTGTTTTTTTTAATGGATCTGTTTTTTGGTGGTTCTTTTTTAAATGCTTACATTTTTAACATATATTATGTGAAATATACCTGTTTTGTAAATAAAAACTTGTTTTAATTTTCAGTTACATCTACACTCTTTGTGAAGTGTAGTGATCGTATGTGAAATGGAAATGTTTACTTTTTTTATTAAAGATTTTTTACTTCATTTTTATGAACAGCATATCTTTCGATTAAATCTTTTTCTTTTTTTGGGGAATTTATCGGTTTTAATTGTACCTTTGTACCTTAAGTGTATTCTCATTCATTATATCAACATAGTCTTGTTTGTGTGTGTGTGTGTCTACACACATATATGTATATATATAACGTTCAAACATTTGGGATTGGTAAGTTTAATGCTTTTGAAAGAAGTCTCTTATGCTGCATTTATTTGATCAAAACAGTAAAAACAGTAATATTGTGAAATATTATTACAATTTATAACAACTGTTTTCTATGTGAATATATTGTAAAACTTAATTTATTCCTATGATTAAAGCTGAATTTTCAGCATCATTACTCCAGTCTTCAGTGTCACATGATCCTTCAGATATCATTAGAATATGATGATTTGATGCTTAAGAAACATTTATTATTATTATCAATGTTCAGAACTGTTTTGCTCTCAATTTAATGCATTCTTGCTAAAATAAAAGTATTCATTTATTTTTAAATAAATCCTACCGTCCCCAAAAAAGAGAACAGTATTGATGTACTATCATGCATGGTATTATTTAGTAACATCACCTTAGCCTTTACATGAATGTTCTTTTATTGTGTTTTAATGACATAATGAAAATCGCCCGAACCAGATGTGCCTGTAAAAAGACCATCAAAACCTTTAAAGGTTGAGGTTATATATGAAGCCTGTCAGTCGCTAAGCAGGGCAGATTTATTGGGCTTCTCCCACAGGCAGCCACTGAGGGGCAGAGCGCTCAAGATCTCACTGCGGGTTATTGACAGGAGAGAGAGAGAGGAGACTCGGTTCTGTTTCAGTGGAGAAATCGAATGTGACAGCACAATTCATTTGACTCCAGCGTGGAAATTTGACTTCTTTGATTTTGATTGCATTATTATGCTAACTGAATATGCACGCGGATAAAGCATGTCAAACACTGCAACAGGTGTTCCCCCTCATTTAATGCACTTCACTGCTTATTTGCACATTCGCTGCACTATTTTTGGTAAAGCTGATGCAAAAATGAATAATTTATGGCAGTGATGGAGATGGGGTTTTCATTACCAACATTAGGCTACTAATTTTTGATTGACAGATAGCTTTGATTGAGTTCCAGTAGTGGCACACATTTCACAACTACGCTCAGACGAAATTATCTCAGGCGGCTTGCAAGTAGATGAATTATTTTATTTTTTTAAACTTTCCCTCCCCTTAAATAACACATGCTTCAATCAATACAGGACAATGGTGAAATAACGCACTGCAGCAATAACTGGCAACAGTTACAGCTGATGTGAAACAGCCTGTGTCAGCAGCAGTGGAGCAGGATGTCCAGGCAGGCGCTCAGTGTTTTGTGAGCTCAGCTCGGGGAGGCACCAGTTGCTCATTCGCTGCTGTGATAGTGGATCCGTGTCTCCGTTACTGAGTGATGACAACACTTTATATATGTGAGCGAACTGAAACAGTCACAGCGGAAGGACAAACGAGGGCGAAGGCGTTTTAATTTCCATCCCGGGTTGATTTGTGTCGACTATGGTGGAGCTGGAGAAGGAGGTTCTGCCGCTGCCGCCGCGGTACCGGTTCCGAGACCTGTTGCTCGGGGACTGGCAGACGGACGACAGGTACTGCAACTTCAACTCCTCAGCTTATGTTTACATACGTGCTTTTCCAATGACTCACGCTTCCATTTGAAATAACTGCATGTGAGCACTGCACATGGAATTACTATAGAATTATGGGCATTATAGCCTAACATGAGTGTGAGTATTAGTAATAGCCATAGTAGGCTATTATTAGCATTAGATTGAGAGTAGTATGAGATACAGTAAGAATTCCAATTGGCAGTGGAGTATTAGTACAGTAACCTATTGGTTATTGGTATTAATAAGGTCATTTGAATGCAATACTGGAACTAATTTTAGTATTAAAATTAGTATTAGTAGCTATTATAATTATTAAGATTATTAGTAGAGTGTTACCGTAGCCAACTAATATCAGTGTCAGTATGTACTATGTATTATACAGTCTGGCTGTGTCTTAAAACTTATTAAGCACCTTGTGATGTCCACAAATGCTGTCTAGCTAGCTATAGGCTCTAGTCTGTGTGTTTATCCTGGCATAGGCTATGCGTAGTTGTTTTATGCAGGCTTTGATGCAGCCTGGTCACATTTTTATCTCTTTGACTTCAACAGCCATTTTACAGACAGCAAAAGCAGAGAAAAATATGAACTGACAAATATTTGGGTTTGTGCATGCTTGTGTCATATCTAACGTCTAATGTGATGATGTTTTGCACACCTCAGATGATATCACCTGTTTATTTTAATTCAATGTAGCAGGTTACAGCACTAGTGCCATGCACCGAGTCTCCAAATTAATGGGGAAATAATGGTATATTTAAAATATTTGTTTAATGGCATATTTTTTACTATGCAAAGAAGGTCCCAGCTAACACATTTTAGGTTCCCAGAATGTTCTGGTAACATTAGTTTTAGGTTCCCAGAATGTTCCCAGAATGTTATTTTTGGGTTCCCAGAACATGTATTTGTAACATTTGTTTTTGGTTAGCCAAGAAAGTTTGTGTTATGGAAATAGAATGTCTTTTTAGGTTTGCAGAACGTTCCCCAAACCTTCCTGTAGCGTTTTAACGCTAAAAATAACCTGCAGAACAGTCCGTTCTTTAGGTTGCAAAAAAAAAAAAACCCTATAGAGAATGTTACTAGAACGTTCTTATTTCGTCCCAATTCTCAATTCCAATTTTTATCGCACTAAAAAAGAAAAGAAAACACTAGCCTAACTAATATTAAGTTCAAACATTTTTATAGTGGAGAAAAACCAAACAATTAAGAAGCAAAAAAAAAAAAAAAAAAAGATACAAACAGTGCTTTAAAGGCCCTTTGAAATCAAAATGTTAGTTTTTTAGCTTTTAGTATGAATATATTTAGCCTTAAGGTTATGAATAAGCTGGTGTGTTCCAAAACAATGACACAATTCATATTTAGGAGATATAAGCATTCAAAACATACAGTCTTTCACTTCTGTTAAAATGGATCACAGATTTGTATGACATCACCGTGGACTTCAGCTTCTCATCACATCTTCTGTCCAATCAAATTCTCTCTAGAATCGTCCCGTCCCCTATGCTATAAATACCACCTGGCAATATGGATTGGAGATGTGCGTTCGGTTGCTCAAACACTCAAGTTTTATTCCGTTTTCCAACTGTACGTTGGTTAAGGATGAAATGGCTAGAATTTATTCACACCTCTTGAATCTAACGTATCATCAGTGCTCGGATTCGCTTTCATGGTGTTGTCAGGTACGACTTAAAGTCTGTGAGGTAAACTAAACGCTATTGGCTATTTGAAAAGGGGGAGGAGCCATTCAATATGTCCCGCCTTAGCTTCCTGCTTCAGTGGAAGTTACGTCAACGTATCATACAAAGCTGCGCATTCCAAGGCACTTCAGCGGACCTTTAAGTTTTACAGAAATAAACAGAAACTGAATAAAGTAATTAAATGTAAAGTAACACTGTATGGTCTTCACTGTTTAAGTAAAATATAGGCTATAGATGAATCCTACAAAAGTTATTCAGTCAAGAGCAATGAGTGAGCATTTTCTCTTTTCTTTTGTTCTTTGATCAGTAAGTCCGCTTTCAAAGTTTATTAGACTTCTGTCACTTTAAGACCCGGCACACGTGACGCGAATCTGACAAGCATCCGATTCTTTACTCTTTACGTTCATTTAACAAATCTTAACTTTTTTATTACTGTGCTTCACCGAAAACGTAATATCCAAGAGACGGAACGTGATTCAATTCCCCGATATACTCACGAGAAGGCTATTTTTCCTACTTCGCTTAGAAGTAAAAAAGAAGTTGGAAATACCTTTGCAGTGATATACTGTTAGCAAACATCCAGAAGCCGTCCACGCTGCTTAGAGCGACGCTTAGATGAATATGTAAATAAACACAACAAAAAAAGACAGCAGTGAGTAAACAATTAAGAAAGCAGTACAGAATGGCTCTTTCGGCTTTATCCTGAACATTGTATAAGCATTTGTTTCATGTGGACGGAATATAGGCTCTCGGAGCGCGCTGAAGTCCTGTGAGTCCTTCACATACAAATCAGTCTACAGGCTTTCATAGACAACCTAGGAAGTCGGGTCAAGGTTCGTCACTAGCTGTTCACACATTGGCAATACAAAAGCAATTAATACAATTCATATTTTTTATGTGTTAAATAGAAAATATCAATCACAGAAATGAATGTTATTTTTGACAGTCCTAATATATCAACTATATCAATCACTTAACAAGATTTGTCATTTATAATTTGCCAACTGCAGCAAATCTAAAGTGATCTTCAATGATGTCAATTTACCTGTGATTCAGCGGTATATTGTGAGAGCCACAGCACTTAAACGTACACATGAGCTAAATATGCCATTTAGCCAGATGGTGGAACATAAAAATCTGCATTTTATGCTTGACACTCCGTTGCTAGGTGAGGACGGAGGACCGAAACACTTTAGTCCTTTAGAAAGATAAGAATGAGTTTTCTCCCTCGCTTCTGGTCTTCCTGAGTGGGTGTTCAAAATGCACTAATTGGCGAGCGCTCATTCGTAAGGGGGTTAAAAGTAGAGGACATGTCTTCGTAAATGGAGCAACTACTTCAGGTGATAATTCCACATTTGAAACAGCCTGCATTTGACAGTTTCAAAGGGATCTCATTACTGAAATCATATCTAATCACTCTCACCAACTGGGGATTGATTATGTTATTTGCCTATCAGAGAGCGTGCAGGGCTGGCAAACACCGTGGTCTGTCGCTCTCCCTGTGGATGCGTTTTGTAGTACAGCTGACAAAGATAGAGAAGCTTGTTTCCTGTTCAGACAACCCACTGTACACTCTCACTGCATAAAGTGTGTGTGTGTGTGTGTGTGTGTGTGTGTGTGTGTGTGTGTGTGTGTGTGTGTGTGTGTGTGTGTGTGTGTGTGTGTGTGTGTGTGTGTGTGTGTGTGTGTGTGTGTGTGTGTGTGTGTGTGTGTGTGTGTGTGTGTGAGAAACATTAACCTGCTCAACCTGGCTCCTTGAGGACTCGAAAATAAGGATGTCTGGCTCCTTCGGCTCTGAATTAAAGACCTCGTAAAGGCAAAGTGCAAGTAGGCAAATCACTTTATGCCAGTGTAAACAGAATGTTAGCATTAAAGGATTTCACATCATGTCCACATTATTATTGCAGCATGAAAGAATGTGAAGAATCATCATCTAGTCTAGATGGGATGTACCCAAAAAGTGAAAGTGAGGAGCATTTATGGGTACAAGTCGGGAACCGGCCTACTTTACATATTTCAAGGGTGCTGAATCCCAAAAAACTGGTTCCCAAGCGAAATTGTGAGTTTTTGACCTTCTAATTTGCATATCAAAATGGCCGCCAAATTGCCTATCTTGCTCAGTCGTTGGACCATTTTCCCCTATTTTTTTTTTGTAAGTAGGCAATCAAGATGAGGAAATTAAGTTTCTAGATCGATAGTCAAGGGTCAGAGCAAAGATATAATGGAGGCTCACTGCCTTTTTTATGTATATATATATGCAAAATACCAACTTTTAAGGTGAAATTAAGCATTATTTGTGTCATTTTTTAAGGCCGACATACATATTCAATCAATATCACTCTTAAATGTTCCCAGTGTATATATGATATGTGATGTATTCCATATTACATAATAACTATGAAAAACACCATTGCAAGTTGTCTGAGATTTTTTTTTTTTTATGCAAATTAAACATTTGTCCTCTAAATTCTAAGACGGGGAAAAACCCAGGTGAATAGGGAAAAAAAAACACCTTGTAACTTCCTCCGGGACATCGTGCGTAAAACAGCCAACCAGCTAATCTGTCGTTTCCGAATCGTTTCCTCCGAGGAGGCAAGGGAGGCAGTGCCTCCTCAAAAAATTAGATGAGAAAATAATCCATATTACAAAAATAAAACAAATATCACAAAATGTGACATTAAAAAGTGTATAATCACTCGCTTTTCTAAAGTAACACAGTGCAACAGCGACACCAGCAGGTAAAGTTACAGCGGGACGCTGCGTCTCTCTTGCCTCCCCTGAACCCATTGAATTTTAAAGTCCCCCTGTGATAAAAATCAAGCTTTTAATGTTGTTTATGTCTATGTGGTGTTTTTAATATGCTTTAAGTCAAACCATGTGGAAATTCATAAGTCAACGCCATTGCTGAGTATTTTCTCCTTAAAACTGCAGTGAACCAAAGACCGTCTCAAAAACACAGTTCGAAGTTCGCTGGTGTTTCTGACGTCACAAACTACCTTGTAACCAATCAGGTCAATGTGTGATCGTCAACGAGTGGATGTCTGAGCTGGTGTGAGTGAGTGTAGGCGGGGCTAATTTGCATATTCATAGAACCGCGTATACTAAATGAGGCAAGGGTGTAGAGTTCCGTTCAAGCTATTTTAAGGCATGAAGAAATTTGTTTTCAAGGGGAAAAAAGCATTTAAATATGTCATTTTGGTGATTAAAGATGAGTTTTAAGGGATATAATTATTGACTACAGGGGGACTTTAACAGATCCCCTAAAGCGTGCGGTGGGTTTGATGGGGGGTAATTGAGAATGAATGGGGTAAGGTCACTTGAGAGGAGGAAATGTCTCCATCGCGCTTTGATTGGATTTGATTTGTTTGAGTGATAAATCCTGCCTCTTGTTTTCCTGTTTCATTCAAGAATCGGTCTGAATGAACAACATTTTGGAGTTGAAAAAGTACCGTAAAATTAAAACGTAAGTAAACAACTCGCTTAGATATCACTGCTTTATCATGTCAAAATCAAACTTGAAATGGCCTATAAATCATTATTTGATTTTATGGTTACTTTTCAAGGGTGTTCATGAATGATTAGGCTACTCTCTTTACAGAAACAACTCAAAACTCTTTCAGTGATCAAACTAAACATAGTTTACGTTGACTTTGTGTCTGGAACCTCAAAACCTCTTTTAGTTATAGTGATAGTCCCATCACATTTATACACTGTTATATAAATCCAATCAGTTTGAATATAACATCAACAGCAACAACAACATAATACTATTACTATAATTATATATTAACTCTTTAAACATTACAGAAACTTTAGTCACTTTCCAGTGTTAAACCCTCAAATGTTTATATTGGTGCAAAACTGTCTATGTTTAGTTGTGTGTGTGTGTGTGTGTGTGTGTGTGTGTGTGTGTGTGTGTGTGTGTGTGTGTGTGTGTGTGTGTGTGTGTGTGTGTGTGTGTGTGTGTGTGTGTGTGTGTGTGTGTGTGTGTGGTCATGGTAACCCCTATTTTATACAGGTGGAACTCGAAAAATTTGAATATCGTGCAAAAGTTATCATTTGGATGATTATGGCTTACAGCTTATGAAAACCCCAAATTCAAAGTCTCAGAAAATGTTAATATTATATGAAATCAAAAAAAAAAAAAAAAAAAATGTAATACAGAAATGTCGGCCCTCTGAAAAGTATAATCATGCATATGTATATAGTTATATATACTAAATATATTAGTTTCACCTTTTAATTTGCATGAACTTTTGCACGATATTGTAATTTTTTGAGTTTCACCCGTAGATGGAATGGCAATACCAGAAATCTTTGATCTTTTGGGGACATTTTTGATTATCCCCATATAAAAACCAGCATGTGTCTGGTGGGTACTGGTGTCACCGTGGTGACCTAAATTGAGGTCCCCATGAGGAAACAAGCTTATAAAACAAGCTTCTCTTTTTGTAAAAATGCAGAATGTTTTCTGTGATGGGTAGGGTTAGTGTAGGGGAGAGACTATACAGTTTGTATGGTATAAAAACCATTACGTCTATGGAGAGTCCCCACAAAGATGGTAAACCAGACGTGTGTGTGTGTGTGTGTGTGTGTGTGTGTGTGTGTGTGTGTGTCAGAGGCAGTAATTCCTCCTCCCTGGAGATCCCATGGCATGGTGTTCCTCACTGTTTGTTGTCACTATCATACCTTCTTACATGCATAACAAATACTCTCTGGATAGCTAGATAGACAACGCACAGTAGTTTACTGCTTATCTGGTTTACAGTGGGTTCTAACAGAGAATGTTCTAAGAACTTTGACTAACATTCTGACAAGGTTCTCTCAAAGTTATGAACATTCTTCCAGTAGTGTAAATAGAATGTTCATTCAAAGTTATCTGATCTTTAATGATGTTCTCAGAACAGCATTACTTGTTTCAGAACATTCAAAAGTAATGTTCCCATATTTTTTGTAAAATGGAATGTTCCCTTACCCTTCACATAACCAACAGAAACACATTATAAATCATTATAAATTAATTCAGTTCAGAGAACATTCAGAAATAACAATTTTATAACTGAATGTTAGCGTTAACAAAACACTATAAGAATGTATTTATGTTAGCTGGCTTAACGCTTGACATTTCATTTTTAAATAGCTCAGTTAACGTTTGATCTTAACATAAATTACAGTGAAGTGATTCTGAGAATATTGAATGAAGCATCTCAGGACCAAAGTCAGTATACATTGACACATTGTTTACCGTGATTGTGCCGTCTGTCTAAACAAACAGCTTGAACGAAGCGTAGCAAAATCATTCTAAACGTATAATAGAACTGACCTAATAGATTTACCTCAAATGCCAGTGACAACGCAGCATCCCATTGGCTGTCTGACAGGAAGTGGAACGTTTTTACTATGTCAGGCTGCATTTACTCTTCTGAAAGTGACAGAAGGCTCAGAGACTTTAGGGAGAAGCAAGTAGCTATTTGAGGAAAATACCTGACAAACATCGTGTCAGAGGGACTTGGTTAGGTTTGAGCAGAAGACAGTAGTTCTGGGGAATGAAAGCCCTGCGCCGATTAAAAGTGACAGACAGGTTAATTCTGCAGCCAACTCAGCCAAAGCTTGTCCCACATGTCTCACACCTCTCACTTCTATTAATCTCCTACGCAGGTCTCTAGTGCACAAACACACACACACACGTAAACACACGTATGCCTACGCATATAAATGCGACAACACTCTGTTAGCCACTTATGTCCTCTTGATTCTCGCTGAACACACTTGTGTTTTGAACTTTTGTTTTGAACCATTTCCCCTGCTGCGTACTCTTTCCCTGTTCTCTGTGCATGTTTGTTCAGATTACTTGAGCACCTCTTTGGATAACCCATATAACCAACTCCTTTACCTTCCAAAAAACTCACACCCCCGGCAACGGAGGCAGAAGATGTGAGCTGTGGCAGGTTCCTTTAAAGCATGCCAGTTAAATTGAACGCATGTTGGTTTAAAAAAAAAAAAAAGACAATTATGTAATCTCAAAAGATAACCAGGACTGTGGCTCTAATGACTTGTATGGATTCCCAGCTGTAATTAACATAATACTCGACTAAAAGCACATTTGGTCTGTTAATGGCAGCATGCGAGTTGCCATGATTTTCTCGATCTCAGAATGTGGTTCTGGGCAGCAGATGCAGAGACAGCCTCGTCTGATCCAGCTGGAACGTTATGGAAAACCAGCATTATTGACAGTATCTATTTACATCTGTATTATCTTTAAGGGATTGTTTTTTAATCATAAAATTTTCGTCAATCCAAACACCATTCATTCACAGCCCATTTAATTTCAAAAATACACAGGAAAACTTGGGTCCGGGACTACTCATCTGTTGAGGAACATTTAACGTCAAAGTTAACCCACCAACAGGATATTAACGTGAAAACGTCTCTGTAAAATGGGAAATTATATGAAATATGAAAAGCGTTAAAATTAGAAACTTGAATAAATGTCATTTAAAAAACTCACTGATAGCAAATGTAATATTTCACACCTCCAAACTGGGGGCATTTCTAGGGTCAGTGAATATCCGGAGGTTAGCCAAGACATTTGTGGACATGTATGGGACTATTGTTTGATCATATATTGGAATAAAATACACTGTAAAGTCTTTAAAAATAATTTTGAAACCTTACACCAGCAAGGAGACATTATATGAAGTGTTTCTTTTAAAGTCCCCCGTAGTCAATAATTGTATCCCTTAAAATGTATCTTTGATCACCAAAATGACACCAAAAACAAAGTAAAAATTAAAAAAGAAGCTTGAATGTAACTCTACACCCTTGCCTCATTTAGTATATGCGGTTCTATGAATATGCTAATTAGCCCCGCCTCCACTCACTCATACCAGCTCAGAGATCCACTCGTTGACGATCAACCGTTGATCTGATTGGTTACAAGGTAGTTTGTGACGTCAGAAACACCAGCGATTTCAAACCGCGTTTTTGAGACTGTCTTTGTTTCACTGCCGTTTTAAGGAGAAAATACTCAGCAATGGTGTTGACATCAGAATTTGCACATGATTTTTCTAAAAACGGCATATTAAAAACACCACATAGACATATAAACAACATTAAAAGCTTGATTTTCACCACAGGGGGACTTTATTATTTCATAGACAGCATTTTAAGTCATGATACACATTTCTGACAGGAAGATTCATTCAAAAAGGTAAGATAACATTTAATTTATTTGATCAAAAAGACAGTAAAAGCAGTAATGTTGTGAAATATTATTACAATTTAAAATCACTGTTTTCGTTAATATATTAAAATGTAATTTATTCCTGTGATCAAAGCTGAAATTTCAGCATCATTACTCCAGTCTTCAGTGTCACATGATCCTTCAGAAATCTTTCACTGTGCAATTTTGACTTCTTGTTGTGTCATGGACAGGATACATGTCAGTCCACACATTGCTTCCCGACCAATCATCACTTGCCATTTTTAACTACATGCATGATGTCATTGAGAAGGCGGAACTAGCGACTGACTTCCAGAAACAAGAAACAAACAATGGCTACCTAAGTGACATGTTTGCTTAATGCTAATTCCAGTTCTCACCAGGTTGCTAAAGTGCCTCCACTATTGTTCGCCAGCATTTTCAATCAGCCATGGTAGTCCCTCAAGGTAACATCATAAAGGCAGGATTATTGTTGCCATAATGTAGCTCCACAAACCTTTCCCCCATTGCATAAGCTGTGCACCGAAGAGCTTCTGTGCTCCTATTGGTCAACGCCACAGATTCTGTCTTCTTTCTGTCTGGACATCGTGAAGCGACGGTTGTCATCCACTATGACACACTATACGAGATAAAATGATCAATTCTTGTGTCCCGACACCCATTGTCCTTTACGAATCACCACAACACCATACATCAAATGGATCGTGCCAAAATCGGGCTGATATCGTGTAGACTGAATTTGGTCGTGCTACAGCTCTACTGTTGAAAAAGTAGCTTGTTACAAGCTGAATTACGAAAACTGAAAGTGGAATTACTGTCACGCTACTAAAAATATAGCAGCATTTCCTCACTCTAGGGATCCAAACAAAAATATTCTTTAGTGAGCTGGGGTTTTTTTTTAATGCACCTTTCCTTGATCAGACAGTGTTGAGTACGTAATGGGTGGCCCAAATTAAACAGTCTCACCAGTCTATTAAACCAAGAGCATTTCTGTTTCTGACAATAACCCATGACTCAGAAAAATCACATGACTAGCTGTAGCATTTCAGAACTGGTGTGGGTTGACGCAACGGTTCTCTGTGAAAGGAGCAGTCTGGCCTTTTGCTTTGAACTGGACTTAAAATAAAGCTTCAGGCTATAAGATTGAGAGAGAACATGAATGCCACTCTTTATCATTGATCTACTCTGAAGTCATACACTTGCAGAAACACCATCCAATCACATTTAAAATGATAAAATCAACATATCTGGCCTCGCACACAAATTCACTCACACACACACGCACACACACAAACTCCATCCATCATGCTCAGTCACATGCCTTTTTTTGCTAAATGTGTTTCATTAGCAGCGCCGTTCTTCTAAACCGATAGACTGGGACTGTAGTGGCCCGCAGCTCAGCGATGGCACTCGGCTCGGTATTACCATACAAATAACAGCCTTCTGTCTTACAGGCCAGGTCTTTTATCGACTTCGCCGCTGTGTCTCCCACTTGACAGACTTCCCCCTGCAGCCCCATTATTCCTCTTTAAGCTCCTTGTCTAGCATCGACCTTGATGAACTAGCTTATACAGCTCAGAGACGGAAAGCTCTGGATTAGATCAACAAGTCACTTGTTGTGTACACTTTAAATGAAACCAAAATTGACTTGAAACCGAAATTGAAGGGTTCAGTGGAATGACCAAAGTCATACATCACGGAATGAGTAATTTTATGTGTGTCACAGTAGTGGCATTTAGTATATCACAGTTATTTCTGCAGGGAATCTCAGAGAAAAAAACAACTAATTATGACCATATTATACCGATTAAATATTTTTACCACAGGGGGACTTTTAACAAAAAAATCTAAATCTAATTAAATTTTTTTTATGAAAACGAATGTCTCATATGTCTTATAGACTATACAGAATGAATGTCTATATAAGTCTCACCTTATATAAAACCAGGAGTTTAGAGGTGTTTTTAGCCATTTTTCAGTGTAGACCTTAGTCAGGTTAGACGCCATATTGAATTTAGCGTGGATGAAAACAATGCTAAGAGGGATAGACTTTACAATGGCACGCTCCCTAAATCATGTAACTGTCATAACTCACAACTTTTAAAACTGTTTCATGGAGTACTAGGAAAACTGTACCAAAAGGTTCACTTCTGATAACTTTGGGAGGAGTATTTTACATTTTCTTGAGTACTGTGGTGTTTAAGTAGGGGCTTCAAAGGATGTCACTTGTTAAATTTAAAATAAACATAATTTTACAAGCTACTGTTATCATTAACCCAGCAACTGGACAGAAACTTTGACAGCTAAACAGAACATTAGCGGGATTCCCTCTCTATAGTGTATTTGCAATCTATGGCCTATAAAATATCTATACAAACATTGCATTTTACTTTTATCTTGAAAATTTTACAATCATGCTTACCTTACATGATGGAAAATCATATATCAAACAGAAGAAAAAGGCACAATGGGATATCCAAGAGGAACCCATTCCACTATATATGAATTCAAACAAATACCCATTCCCTCATTAGCTTAATCTAAGTAGCTAACTAACTTACAGTCTGAGCAAATCTGAGATTCCAAAGAAAAAATTTGAGGCATTCCATTGTAAAAAATAAATAAATAACATCACCCCTACCTGAGATTAAAATCTATTAATTAAAAAAGGCACTAAACAATAAAACTAGCACTGAAAGATGGCTGTTTAAATCTGATCGGATGGGTCACAAATCTGGGGTGCTTTTCCAAAAGCATAGTTAGCCAATTATGGTCGCAAGTTCTATTGTTACCAACACAATTCAACAATTTGGTGTTTCCCAAAACCACAGTTCTAAAGAGTTTGTTAACCAACATCTGGAAATAAAAGAAAACAACAGAGAACAAAAATCCTTAGAAGTCCTTAGATGCCATGTTTACTATTTACAGAAATAAAATGACATCTCAGTCTCAAATCAAATAATTAGCAGAAGTTATTACTCCACCACCTGACGTGGTGTTAAGAACGGTTCTATATTGAACCATCGTGTTATACGGGTTTGTGAAACAGTCATGACCAGCTTGTTAATTTCTCCAACAATGCATCATACTATTATAGTTAAGTAGTGAGATACATCCTCTGATAGGATTGTACAGTAATGTACATTACAAACTCTCATTAATGAAATCTTCATCCTCATCCTGACTTGATGCGGTCACATCCTGCTCTCCGTTTTCACATTCCTGTTTATTTATCCATCTCACTTTTAATAATGTAATGGCCACTTACAAGCACATGGAAATACTCAATTGTCTGCATCACGCAATATATACCATCATCCCATCTTACCCTGTCGACCTTTATATACGTTGGTCAAACTTCACCTTTAATTTGACGGTAATTAGAGTGTGGGTTTAATTAACTTGGATAGTAATAAACCTTGGAGCCTCGAGCTTGTTGGAAAGTGATAGTATCATGACTGTGGACCTGCCAAATTAAACCAAGCTTCCCACCCTGACTTTATTTTTAAAAAGGCAAAATTTTATTGATAATACAAGGCAGAGCAGACTCTTGTGGG
Organism: Leuciscus leuciscus; assembly: GCF_965113295.1. Taxonomy (NCBI): domain Eukaryota; kingdom Metazoa; phylum Chordata; class Actinopteri; order Cypriniformes; family Leuciscidae; genus Leuciscus; species Leuciscus leuciscus. The sequence continues at coordinate 64,769,192 of NC_138725.1, forward strand.
TCTTCTGGGGATAAACTAAAATCCTGAAAATGAGGCTAAATGGTCTGTGTGCTGACACAGGTAATACCTGTCAGGGAATACCCTCACTAGCTTTGACGTAAGTTAAACAGATTCTCCCATGATGCCTGTCTGTGCAAGTGTAGCTTTGTGTACCTCTGCTGCCAGGACACACTCCACTCATGATTGGATCTCCCCTGCTCCCAAATCACGTTAGTGTAATATGCCGGCAGAATTTAATTTGGCCCTCTGCAACCTCAGAGACACTGCATTGGCTTTGAAGAACAATGCACTTACCATATTTCATAAATGTTTTCATTTGTAAATTGCTTTTAGTGGCAGTTCATGACAGGCCATGTAATAGACTGACATTTATTTTCATTAGATGAAATGCCAAATATATGTCTGTATGAAATTTACAGGGCTACAGAGCAGGGAGAGGGGATGGCGACGCCAAGTAGTGACTCTTGCTTATACTGACAGAGCTCTGGGCTGTACTGCGGCTCTGGGGTAACATAATGGAAGATGGCAATCTAAATGGGCTAATGGACATTAAAAGTAGGGGCTAGACCAGGGGCACGTCTCTTCAAATTACACTGGCATTTTACACCTATACATCCATATTAACCTGCCACTTGAGGTCATTCGCACTTAATTTTATTACAGTAAGTGCGTGCTTCTTTAATGAAGACATCTGATGAGGGATTTAAAAGCAGTGGCACATGAGTAGAAACATGAGTAAAGGATAATGGGAGATAGAAGGTGATGAGTGTTATAATCAAGTCTACTCAAATCGGTAGGGGGGAAACTGGAGTAAAAGGCTATTGAGTGCGTTTACTTACTGTCAATGGCTCTTGCATATGGTGGGTAAATGATGGCCTTCATTTTATTTGTTGGCTGGAACGCATGCAGCGACAGTGGGAGACTTAAGACAAACGCTCCCATCAGTCACTCCAGAGAGTGACCACTTATGCAACTGTATAAATCGCTGGAGAAGGAGGGACACAAAAGATTAAGTGAAAGCAGCAAATTGAACCCTCATCCCTCTTGGTCCTGCTCACTTTCATGATGCCTCATCTTTTATCCTTCGCTTGTCCTTGAGGTCCACAAGACTGTACTGCAGTATTCCTTAAATTCTGCCCTGTCATTGCAGAGGGCCCTGCAAAGTTTAGCTCAAACCCTGTTCAAACTTGCTTACCTGTAAGTTTATAGTAACTCTGAAGACCTTGACTAGCTCAGGTGTCTTTGATTAGGGTTGGAGCTAAACCAGGGCAGTGGCCCTCCTGGACCAGATCTGAGGAACCTTGCTGGATGGTGTCCCATTTGTCATTTAAATATTCAAAAGGGTGTTCACAATGGTAGGACCACAAGGGCCCCATTTGATGCTAGTTTTTGTTGCATGGACTATTGGACAGGAGATCACTATGAATGGGTAGTGTTGTAGTACTCAAGACTAGACTCTGTCTCAATTCTCTCTTGAGTCTGAGTCAAAGACCATATTTGCATGGTCTTGATCTCATCATGGACTTGGGAGCATTTGGACCAAGTTCTGTCTCGAGGACTACAATATTGCGGATGCGTTTTGTGGTCTGTGCCAACTTGTGCATATTGTGATACTGACATGAAACTAGACTTCATTTACCCCAGTGGGAAGCATATTTACACTTTCTGAATCATTCAAACCATCTTCGTGTCTCTGTCTTGACTTGAACTCGACCCTATTCTGGTCTTGGTCTTGACTTGGACTCGACCCTATTCTAGTCTCAGTCATGACTCAGACTCAACCTTCTTAGGTCACGGCCTGGATTTGAAATGAGCTGGTCTTGACTACAACAGATCAAATGAGACACTCTATGGCAGGGTTCCTGAGGGTGTGTTCACACTCGGCATGTTTGGTTTGATTAAAACGAACCCTGGTGCGATTGCTCTGTTAGTGCAGTTTATTTGAATAAGTGTGAACGCTGCCTCCCGAACCCTGGTGCGCACCAAACAAGTGGACCGAGACCACTGAAAAGATGTTTTTTCTTTTCATAGTCGCCGTATTGCCCATCACAGTTCGGTACAGGCATCAGAACTGCGTCTCCTCGTGGCAGATCTTCGTATGTGTGTGTGACGGAGGGATTCCTGCTGCTGTTCTGACTCCTTTAAACGGTTTATAAGAACTCTTTGTGAGTTCTCAGCAGGTCAAAAAACCATCATATGAAGTCTACGCTCATACAACGAGCACATTTATCTCAGCATGCAGCATTGTTTGGGATGTTCGCTAAGTTCAGTCTCAAAATAGGTAATATTTCATAAAAGCCGGCCAATCAGGTTGTGAACGTATCCCTATACCTTTAGGTTCGTGATCTGAACGCTAAAAGGACCAGGTCTAAATTTTTATTAGAGTTGGAGCTAAACTTTGCAGGGCAGGATTTGAGGAGCAGGGGTTCTGAACTCTGGCCCCCGAGATCCATTTTCCTGCAGGAAACACACCTGAACCAGCTAATCAAGGTCTTCCGAAAAATACTGGAAAGTTACAGGCACTTGAGTTTGATCATGGTTGGAGCTAAACTCTGCAGGAAAGTGGACCTCAAGGGCCAGAGTTTAGAACCCCAGCTCTGTGTTCTTGTGGATGGACATGCGTAGGTTACAAGAAGACCACATACGAAGTGCTATCAGTGAATGCAAAATCGTTTAAATTGTCTCAGTCCTGTTTGCTGAAAACAGCAACTGCAGTAGTTTTTTGCACTCTGAATTCTCCCTAAACTTTCATTAAAAAAGCTTTAATGTTCGCTACATTAAGTATTATCCTTCCCTTTAGTCAGTGGCGGACATGCTGATATTTGCCCTGCGCACAGCTGTTACTGATGCACGCTCCATTTCTCTTCTGTACGCTCTTTGCTCCAGTGATATTAAGACACCATTACTGATATACATCTAGTGTCAAACAGATGCTTTTTTAATTTTGTTGTTTTTTATTCTCACAACCTCTCAGAGGAATATTCATCACATCAGCTCATTCTCAGGTAGGGACCCGAAAATAATTATTTAACAGAATATGGGAAATGTGTTTCCTTGCGACATTGTCTTTAGCAGTAAAGGCTCAAATAGATTTATCTCCTAAACGACGTCCCTCTCCACAACACCAGAAAAATCAGTGTGTATGCAGTAGGTCAGGGTCAGGCTGCCTCAGCCTCCTTTCGGCTAGATAAAGTAGACTACTCACAAACCTTTCTTTAGATGTAGCACCTGGGAGGTGTGCAATTTCTTGCTTTCCGTCGTGATTGAGAGAGCATCCCTCTGTGTCTCTATGAATGTCATTTTTCCTGTATTATTAGAGTGCTGCTTTTGTCTGCATGTCCCTCAGAAGTGTATGTGTGTGTGTTCCCCGTATCTTATCGCTCAAGGGAAACATTTCTCTCAGATTTTCATCAGCATGTATTGTGCTGGAGTTCATCGTGCAGTCATTGTGTGGCATGCTAGAATTAGTCGTCTCTTTAGTAGAGGCTGTAACTGACGCTCAATTACAAATAAAAATGTTCTTTATGATTAAGAAAAGCCAGATAGAAGTATTACCTGCCTCAAATGCATGCTGTCAATAGAATAAAAAAAGTAATGAATAAAGTAGCACCTTAGCAATGTTTGGAGGCTATTATATGTCTGTTTATGCACCTCAATGCATCCATCATATTATTTGGACTGAGTGCTACTATCACAATATAACGAATTACTTGAATGGACTCTCAGGCATATAATTGATCGAGTGCTGGGTAGTGCTGAGGTCACTTCATAAATCTTTGTTGACTTTTGACAAGCTTTTCTTTTATTACAGGACTCTGCTATACCAATATAAGAAAATATTATACAGTATATATAATATTTATACAATAACACAGGGATTCCCAGGCTCACGCTTTTGACTTAAAATGTTTACTTGATGTATCAACTGAGATTTTCAGTTTAAATTTAACAACATTAAACAACCGTGCATGTTCACGGTCCTCTGATGTCAGTTGAAGTCGATCAATTGTCAGTTAAAGTAGTCAATAATGTCATCCCTTAAAACTCATCCTTGATCATCAAAATTACATATTTAAACGTTTTTTCCTTGAAAAATAATTCTTCATGCCTTAAAAATATATTTTACACAAAATAACTCTACACCCTTGCCTCATTTAGTATACACGGTTCTATGAATATGCAAATTATCCCCGCCTCCACTCACTCACACCAGCTCAGAGATCCTCTGGTTGACGATCACACATTGACCTGATTGGTTACAAGGTAGTTTGTGACGTCAGAAACACCAGCGATTTCAAACCACGTTTTTGAGACGGTCTTTGGTTCACTGCAGTTTTAAGGAGAAAATACTCAGCAATGGCGTTGACTTATGCATTTGTACATGGTTTGTCTTAATGAATATTAAAAACACCACATAGAACAATATTAAAAACTTGATTTTTACCACAGGGGGACTTTAAGTGTTTTTTTAATTGTTTTCATTTTCATATTTAGCTTTTCATCAACTTGTGAACCCCTTGAAAAAAGAAAACCCTGTAATGAGAGATAGTTTACCCAAAAATGAAAACTCAAAACATGACAAAACTCTAAATGCGCTTTTGTCTATTGCGAGAATTTTATTCATTTCAGTGAATAGTTTCATTCTGATCTGACAGTATGGATGGATGCTCAAAAAAACAATTCAGGAAAATATTTAGGTTAAAAAAAATCTGTGTATTTTGTGTAAATGTATCTGTTTAATGTCTTCATCCAAATTGAGATCCAAGAGAACTTTTACTCAGAGATATGTCTCACGGATGCATTTAAAAATGTGGAATTTGTTCTTGTATGAATCCTAAATATTTAATATATTTTTTAATATATCTGACCCTGGATCACGAAACCAGTCTCATGTCGCACGGGTATATTTGTGGCAATAGCCAACAATACATTGTATGGGTCAAAATGATAGATTTTTCTTTTATACCAAAAATCCTTATGGATATTAAGTAAAGATCATGTTCCATGGAGATATTTTGTAAATTTCCTACCGTAAATAAATAAAACATTTATTTTTGTGAGTGAATGCAACACAATCGCGAACACAAATGGACAACTTTAAAGGCGATTTTCTCAATGTTTCGATTTTTTCGCACCCTCAGATTCCAGATTTTCAAATAGTTGTATCTCTGCCAAATATTGACCCATGTGACTGGTTTTGTGGTCCAGGGTCATATGCTAACTGTATGTCTTGCGATTTACTTTAATTGACTTAGTCTTGCTGCTGACATGGCATTAAAAGAAACTAACAAACAATCTGATTGCTATATGTTTTCATTGTATGAAAAGTATTTTGTGCTCCATAAGAAGAAAGTCAGTCATATGGGTTTGAAATGACAATTTTAATATCTGGGTAAATTATTCCTTTAAGTGGCAAGGGATTAGGGATGTGTGACAGGCACAAACAAAATAACTAATTAATTTTTGCAGAGTTATTAAGAAGTCACCCTCCTCTCATTTTCAGAGCAACTGTGCGCACTTAAGGGATAGAGGGTTTGAATATTTACTTGTTAAATATAGTAAAAATTAATTTTAGGCATGATTGTTGTGTAATTGCCTGTTTGGGAAAGCAATTGTACTGCCAAGTATTCCCAACATTATTAGCAAGGGAGCTGTATGGTATAGTGTGTTTGCTTCTCCGTAGAGCCCAAAGGCTTTTATGAGTTTTTAATGTTTTTTCCTCTTTCCTATAGCTAAAGCAAGTCAACGGTGTTATCAAACCGAGTGCTCGGCTCTTTTCATGTGGTGATGTTTACACTTTACTTGCTCACTGCTGTTACTCCCTCAAGTGGAAAAGAGTTTAACTTGTGAAAAAGCATATGAAATAGCATATAAATATGACACAGGGAAGGATCGACTTTTGGGTGAGCATTATCCCTGCTGTGAGACAGAACAAGACCACAGGGGTGCTTTAAAGGAACAGTTTATCCTTGAGACATTACAAACCTGTGTTATATTCCTACTTCCCTGAAACACAAAAGCAGTTGTTAAGTAGAACTTTTCCATGGCCAAAATCAAAGTGGATGATGATCTACATTTACAAGCATTTTTGTGCTCTTTGGAGCTTGGCAGTATAAATTACCATCCACTTCTTGTACGGAAAAAGGCAGCTTGTGTGCTTAATTGTATTTAATGTGCACTTGTAATGTTAAAATCTTACAATATAAATACACTCCATCTATGTTTTGATCATCGTTCTGAATCAGATCCAGACCAAGTCTTTGACAAAATGTGATTTTCTCAGCTTTTTTGCTCAAAATGTTACTTTTTTTTTATGAAATTTAGGAATAAAAAAGAAATGCATGAAGCTAGAGTAAAGTTTTTTTTGTTTGTTTAAAAGCAGGTCTGTTCTTTCTTTTGATATTGCATGTTCAGATATTCATACAACAAAATATTCTGGGGGTCATGAAACTTTTTGTGAAAATAATCAAAAATGCTGGCGTTGGTTGGCAACTTTTTTCAAAAACGCTGATGGTGAAAGAGTTATAGCAATAGTTCACTTAAACATTTCAATTCTGTCATCATTTACTCACCCTCAAGTTGTTCCAAACATGAATTTCATTCTTCTGTTGAACACAAAGGAAGATATTTTGAAGAATGTCGTTAAACCAAACAGTTGATGGACCCCACTGACTTCTATAGTATTATTTTTTCCTACAATGGAAGTCATTGGGGTCCATCAACTGTCTGGTTACCGACATTCCTCAAAATGTCCTCTTTTTGTGTTCAACAGAAGAAAGAAATTCATACAGGTTAGAAACAACTTGAGGGTGAGTAAATGATGACAGAATTTTCATTTTTTTAAGTGAACTATTCCTTTAACCCTTGTACATCGTTATGGACATTTTTGTCCTTTTCAGTTTCGTTTTTTTTTTTTATCACTTTGCCTGTTAATGCTAAGTGCATAAAATTTGGCACAGGTGTGTATTTTTATTGTAATTTTACAATTTCACCACCATTTCCTTTAAAAAAATCTATTTTGCACTAGGTACACAAAATACTTCCTCTCAGCGCCTTTTGGACAAAAATGTCCCCATTGGAACCCATTAAAACTGCAGTTTTTTATCCCAGGGCCATTTAACTATAAAATGATGCATAAGAGGCTTTCATTCTGTTGGCAAGGCTTCAGAATAAAAAATTTGCCCTATAAAGCAAATACTCGCTTTATTCCTGTTTTCTGCTTCGGCATATTATAGAGCCAGTTGGATAAATTATGCAACGATATTTGTGTGGGTGTGTTGGTATGGATTGGTTGGTATGTGTGTTATAAAAAAATATATAGTGTGTGTGTGCGTGTGTGTTTGTAATATTGAGAGAGAAAAACTCAACTGCAAATAACAAGTCCAATCACTGTGTGCACCAGTGGAGTTTTGCTGGCATCCAGTGGGGAAAATCTGTTACTACACCCAAACAAAATCTTACCGAAAGCTAATTTTTTTAGATATCATCCTCAAATTTGGGACACAACTTATTTAGATTTATGGCTTTGATTTTCTAGCCATTTTAGAGTTCAACTTGTTTCATAAAATCTATATTTTACATAAAATAATGTTCGTAAATAATTTTCATAAACTTAAGCCTATATAACTTTTATTTTGGATTTACTTAAAAAAAATTTTTTTACTTCAGTAATAATCTGCCAAGGGTCTTCTTTAAAATGATACCAAACTTAAGTCTGTGCTCCCAAGCTTCACATTTTTTTATGACAGTTTTTTGACACAGACTTTTTTGTCCTCCTATGTGTAACTTTTTTTTTTAATTGATCCACAAGGGTTAAATGCATTACAAGTTTCAAAAGAAATGACATAATACTATATTTTAGTTTACCATAATTGCTTGTCAGTACATTCAGCAGTACATTTTAACCATATTTCAAAGACTATAGAAGTAAAAACATTTAAAGATGTACTTAATTAAGTGGGTTAAAAAAAAGCACTTGCAAGCTAATTGCATTTCATATAAATCTAGAATACATTTTCATTTATACCTGCTTTTAAATAACATTTAATTTAATTATCCAAAAACATTACATTCAGTAATCAGTTCACACTTTTTTTTAAGTATATTATTTCCAACTAAAAATATATACGCTAAAGTGTACTTCTTTTTCACAGGGGTAATTTTGGGGATAAATGTGTCTTAAAGGATGCACGAGTAGACGGATGGTGAAATACTGATAAAGCCTGACATAATATTGGAGATTTTATATCTGAACATTGGCAATATTTATTACAAGGTCTCTAATGGTTTAGTTTTTGAGAGGAAGATGAGGATGATGTAACAGGAACAGAAAGATCTAGTTTGGTGAGATTGTGAGTCTGGTAGAGATGAGATCATTACGCAGTTAGTGTTAATGATAGTTGCATCATCTGTCACTGTCTACCCAAGCAAGTTGCTGGATGATTTTGTGATCGCCAGGACATGTATCTTGTTCCAGTCTCTGGATGAAATTCGAAACGTTGAGAACTGCGCTCAAAGCTTTACCATATTGTGCCGTTATGAACATACTAAACAGTGACCACATTCTGCATTGATTTGCATCAAATCTAGGGCTGGGAATCGATTAAAAAAAATTAATTAATTGCACAATTTGCTGTAATTAATTGCAATTAATTGCATTTCCCCCAAGCTTGTAATAATCAATACTTAAACTTAGAATCACCTAATTAAATTAAACAACACAGGGAAAAAAAGGAACAGAAAATAGCCCTATATTAAAAAATAATATTAAACATCAATATATCAATATATTATTATTTTTCAATAATCAATCTACATAATCAATTTAATTTCATCAGATTAATTTTACTAATTATCAAAATAAAATATAGTCCTATAAAGCGATTATTACCAGAACATGTGATCAGAGCAGGTCATTTTACCATTGTTGCCCAGCATGACTATACCAGCTCAGTAGGGCTATTGCAAACAGAAGTCTACTACTGAGAAATTTCACGTTATTTGAGCGGACTTTGCTTTTCCAGTGCGTGATCGGTACATGATTGGAGCGTTTGGGCCATGATCGACAGAGCAGAACGCGCAGCGCAAACACGGAGCGGAACATTGAGCAGAGAGCGCAGCGCGCCGACACACACACACACACACGGAACGGAGAGCGCGGTGCACACACGGAGCGGAAAAGACCCGCTCATGAAAAGCTGTGCGAGAATGAAACCTGATGGCTGGGAGGGGCGGGACGGCATATTATCGGCCTTTTCAATAGCAGCTGCAACAGGAAATCATTAAAACGAGGCAAAAAAAAAGTGCTGCGTTAATTGCGTTTTTTTTTTTTTTTTACGCGTTTAACATCTCAAATTAATCACAAAGATTAACGCGTTAATTCCCCCAGCCCTAATCAAATCACATACACCCTCCAATGTTTAGAGTATCAAACACATGTAAACACAGGTGAATGTCTTCAATTATTATTACAGAATATCACTCATGAACTCGTGATGGTTGACAAACTGCTAATGGCTGCAACATTTTGGCGTCTCAATGCTGTAAACAAGAAATATGGATGTCGATAATCCCACTCATAATCTCACTCTTCTTTTCCAGGCCAGCAGTAAAATCCACAACTTCACTAGTTTGCTAGTTGGCACAAAAATCACACACAGCTGGAAAGATCTGTTGTTTTAGGCAGTGGCCAATAAAACCTACCTAATGTCAATTCATATGCAAATATTCGAGATTTGTACTTAATCAGCTTAGCCGGTAACTTTGTTTGTTTCGTTAAGTATTGCAAGCAACTTTTAATGACATGCTGTTTCCTATTCTAGCAGAGAACCTATTTTACCATGAAGGGGACATTACATGACTGACACTTTTACATGAAATATAACTGTGGGTAAATGTGAAATCGATGCTACCACAATGATATACTGACGTGCAACAAAGTCTTACTCAAACTGCAGTTGGCACAGCTGTGACCCAGCAGATGTGCATTAGTTTATGATGTATAAGAGTTAAGTCTGGTTTGGGTTTTCCTGGCCTATAGTTGCTTGTCACTTTTTATTGTCCTGTCTATTAATGAAAAGCCCCCCAAAAAAATTATGTGGATGTCTTCTTTACTTGCAATTTTCTGCCTGAGCTCAAATAAAACTTGAATACCTTTTAAATATTTAATGATTTATGATCCTCGGAAACTTTCACAAATCAGCTACTAGTAGCTCCTCTGACGTGCATTTTATCAGCCTCAACATTTTGTGTGAAGTTTATAGCCAATAGACCTTAGTCAGTAAACTTCACACTTCAGCATACTTTTAAAAAGAGAATTTATTACAGAAATAATATACTTAAAAAAAAATATATACTTAAGTGTCATCTGAATGTAATGTTTTCAGACACTTAAATGCATGTTACTTGCAATTCAATTAAAATGTGTTGTAAAAAAATGTACCTTTGCAACTACATGTCAAATAACTCTCATTAGAGTATTAGTAGACTATCTGCCTATTACTTTTAGTCTAGTCAAGAGAATTGTCTAAATGGGACCATTAAAACAAAGTATTTATTTACATAATTTCATAATTACTTCTGTTGTCTTTGAAATATGGTCAGTGTACTGCTGAATGTACTGACAAGCATTTATGCTAAATGTAATTTCTATTGAAACTTGTGTCGAGTATTTAAATATATTTTTAATTACACATTTGCAGTGATGGTTACAATTTAGTGTATTCAAATACATTAATATATTAATATAATATATGATATTAATATATAAGTATTATATTACTTTAAATGTAATATTGAATAATGACTTTACTTTAGTTTGTTAGTCTTAGTTCTAAGTGAAACTCATCCAAGTGTACTTTAAAGGATGACAAAGGATTGAATTATTGATAATTCTTTCAAATGTATTTAAAGGCAGCAAATCTTTTCCAGAATTTCATTTATTTTATTTTATTTTATTTTATTTTAATTTTATTTTATTCTGGTTAAAAGTCTATTCACACCCTGACAGCAATGATTAAGTAAAGTGGTCTAAATACATTTACATAAACACATCTTCTGTGGAAGGTGCTGGACTAAAAAAATGTTTGTCCAATGATAGGATGTCCTTCCTGCCTGTCAACATATGTATTTTTATACCGCGCACCTGCTCGCGCAGACATCACACGTCATCAGCGTGTGTATTGAGGCTATGCAGAGTTGCAGACAGTGTTTTTTAATTGATATATTACTTTATTAAGAAATCTATAAACAAATTACTATAATGGTATTACTGAACTGAAGGAAAGAGAAATGGCTTTTGTACATCAACAGTTTGACGTACATACAGTATATTTGTTTTATTTTATTTTTTATTATACAAGATTAAAAGATACAGTTTGTGTCATTTATTTGTATTAAAATATATACTTATAATATATGGCATCAGCATCTGCCATTGTAAATCATATACTGTTCAACCACGTGTTTAGAAGTGGAACAATTCGTTCCAGGGTAAAAAAATAAATAAATAACTGAAATAAAAGAGATTGACAAGCATACAGCATTCATTTCTATAATATGTGCTTTTCCCGAAGGATGGTCTGTTAGAGAAATGGCCATAAATACTACATGATTTGATGTATATTTAATGAAGCGTCTGTCACCTTATTAGACACTGGATAACTGGTTCATTAAAACTGTTGTTCAATGGTGACTGTGCTTTCCCTGGTCTTTGGTCCAATTACTCTTAAGAGCTAATTAGCAATAAATACATTAGGATTAGGGATGCACCGATACCGATACCAGTATCGGGTATCGGGCCGATACTGAGCTCATGTACTCGTACTCGTACTCGTAAAAATGCCCCGATACCAACAACCGATACCAGGCAGCGTGTGTACGGTGTTTGTGTCCAGACAAAGAAACACTGACAACAGAAATTATAATGGGGATAAAAAAAGAAGGCTGTCTATGAGGTAAATATATCTTATTAGTGAAATATTAAACAGAATATAGTAACGCCTGTGGTGCGCGAGCTGATAAGAGAAAAACACGCAGTGGATTGAGCGCGCAAGCGGCACAGACGCGCGAGCTGGTCGAGCGCATCAGACGTCAGTGGAAAGTTTGTAGTTCAGTCGGATGTCAATGGCAAAGAAAGTAAAACGAGGCATGTAGCTTATTATTAACGTTAACTGACCAGAGAGAGAGAGAGAGAGCACTTCTGTTGAATGCTCTTGATTGCTGATCGTTCACTCAGTACGTGTTATTTGGATTAAAACTAAATCGTATATGTAAGTAAAACATGAACTGTTACCTTATTTATGTTTAACGAGTGGTTGCCTACATTATTACAGGACATTTGCAGGTCAAGAAGTTACATGAACTTCAAACATCCAAAGCGCGCGCCCCGAAAACCATCGCCTCAGACAGCGCGCGATACTGAATGGAAGTCTTTCACGTCTTGCGCTTGTACGGATGAATTCATTTTTCACTGTTGGCGAGTATCCTAGTAAACAAAGTCTGTTATATCTCAAGTGAACGTAGACAGTAAATTGTCTCTGGTATAATTCAAATGGGGTCCGTGCGTTCGGTCTTAAAGGTGCAGCAGTTTAATTAATCTGCTGCTGTGTTTTAATGTTAATCAAACAAAGGACAAATAAATTACTCACTGCTCTTGACTAAATAGGCTACCTTTTTTTTACTTTACAAAAAGATCCATCTATATTTAATTTATACAGTAATGAATATGCAGTGCATTAAATATATAGTTGATGAACAAATTAAGTTTAAATTTAATAAACAACTAATATGATTGATATGCTTTTGGTTTCTCTACCAATACATTTAAAAAAATACAAATGCATGAATTAAAAATTAATTGAAAATTAAAAATACAGGTATCGGTTACGGTATCGGTATCGGTACCGGCGAGTACCAAAAATTAAAGTATCGGACTCGGTCTGGAAAAAGTGGTATCGGTGCATCCCTAATTAGGATTATAATGGTCAGAATATGTACAACAAAGGGGTATGTATGAGAAAGAAGTGCATTGAAAGCAGTTTTCATGTACAGTACATACAGAAGAGAGACACATCTCTGATGCACGTTTAAATACATAATTTACTAGTTGTTCAGTTCGGTTCCGTACATACTGCGTAGAATTTTTGTAAATGTGGTTGTCACTTCCTGATATTTCAGGAGTTAATTCGGTTGTAGACTGCAGTTGTCATTCCTGTAAATTAACTCTGTGGCTGCATATGGCTGCATTATTATTGACTTGGATTAACTTGGCTCAAATAGCATGTCAAACCAAGCTAAAGTGAAATATAACTGGAACGTATAATATATACATTTTTAAAAATGTGTGCAATGTAGTGTTTTGCAATACGGTTCCCTTTCAAGGGAACTCGCGTTGCGTCGAAATTGACGCTATGGGGAACGCTTTGCGTGATGACGTCTTGAAGCACATGTAAAATCAGTCCAATGGTGTGGCGGAATGTCAGAGGCGGGTGACGTCACGTACCAGGAAGCTATAAAAGCCAGCCCGAAACAGAAAACGAAAGCTTTCTGAGTCTTCAGTTGCGCTCTGTGTGAAATCTGTCCTTGTTATTTGGTGTTGTCTGTCTATATTGTATTATATATATATATATATTCAGAACTATGGCGAGTAAGCAGCAGCAGTTTAGGGTGTGTGTTCACCCCTGCCCGCGTTATTTAACGGGTGGGGACACTCACACTCTTTGTGTTGTCTGTTTGGGTGAAGAGCATGCCCAGTCAGCACTCGAGGGTGCTGGCTGTGAGCATTGCGACGCGCTTCCTATGCGTACGCTCAGATCCCACCTGGCTTTATTTGTCGATCTCAGACCTGGGGTTCGCAAATGGATCTATCAGTGGATGTTGAGACGGGCTCTGCCTTATCTCAGCCTCTTTCTGATAGATCCAGTGCCTCTCATCAGGGTGTGGAAGCACGCGCTGCGGTTTCTTCCCCCCCGATAGAGGCACCAATACTGCAATTGTCCAGCTCTGAGGAGTTGGACGTTGTTAGTATTGACGCTGAGTCTGAGGATTCGCCACCTCAGTCTCATGCGTTTGAGGAATTGCTTGATGTTGTTACAAGAGCTGTCGAGCGATTATCTGTTGAGTGGCCAGAAGATAGGCAGGGCGTTCGTTCGAAAAGCAAGCTCGACGAACGTTTCCTGCCATCTCGTGCACAGCCTCAGTGCAGAAGCCTTCCGTTTTTTCCCCGATCTCCACACCGAGGTGTCGAGATCGTTGGGGGAAACCAGTGTCATACAGAGTATATACTGCACAAACATCCCACTACTCTTCTATACACAATTATAAAGAGCATGGTTATGGGGAGATGCCCAAGGTGGAAGAGACGCTTGCGAGCTATCTCTCTCCAGCGACGGCATCTTCTCTGAAGGCTCCTGCATTACCATCCAAACCAGTAAAATTCACTTCTTCCCTGGTTCATAAAGCTTATGCCGCTGCCGGCCAAGCTGCAGCATGTTTGCACACTATGTCATTAATGCAAGCATACCAGGCAGAATTATTGGGTGATTGTGAGGAGGGCGGGGGTATTGGTCCCGATACTGTGTCCGAACTGCGTAGAGCCACAGATTTATCTCTCAGGGCCACCAAGGAGACGGCTAAATCCATCGGCCGCTCTATGGCAGCCCTGGTGGCCACTGAGAGGCATCTGTGGCTCAATCTAAGTGATATAAAGGACAAAGAAAAACATGTTCTTTTGGATGCACCGGTTTCCACTGAAGGTTTATTTGGAGACGCAGTTAATAGTGCTGTAGCGAAGTCACAAGAAGCTTCAAAACAGGCAGCTGCACTTCAGAAACTTCTCCCCCGCCGTTCTTTCTATGAGGCTGCTGAGCGGGAGCAGCCTCACTCCTCTAAAAAGAGCGCTGAGCACCGTGCCACTCAGAAACAGAGCGTTTCCTCCCGTGCTCCCCCACAAAAATCTCGGGGACACGGAGGGCGCTCTCAAACCCAGCAGTCTTCGAGGGGTAAAACGGATCTGCGGACCGTTATTACCGCCAAGAAGGCTGCTGGGAAAAAGTCCTGATGTCTGAGGGCTCAGGACAAATGAGGGTAGTCCCCCCCCCCCCCCCTGAAGTAGAGCGGCCAACACCTCTTTTTACAGTGCCCGTCTCTCTTCGGTGCCCTCAGGGGACCGGTCTGCCAACCCTGCCGCCTCCGGTGTTTCAGGGCGCAGTGGTCTCCGGCGAGCACATATCTCAAGGACCACCCGGAAACGTAGTGGCCTCGGGATGCCCGCCCCCTCTGAGGAGGGTGTTCGAGCAGTCTGTTCAGTCGTTCCCTGCCGGTGCGCCGTTACAGGGCGACGAACCGACTACTCAACAGCAACACAATCCAGAAACCAGTCTCGAGAGGCTGGTACCTCTAGTAGAATCTTTGACAGCGTGGAAGCTACTGTCAAATGTTTCTCGTTGGGTCCTGCAGACCGTGGAAAAAGGGTATCAGATACAATTCTAGAAACGCCCACCTCGGTTTATGGGGGTCCTGCCCACAGTGGTGGGCCCCGAGCAGGTTCTGGTTATGGAACAGGAAGTAAACACTCTGTTAGAGAAAGGGGCCATAGAATATGTACCTCCCTCCAACAGGGAAACCGGGTTTTACAGCCGGTACTTCATAGTTCCAAAGAAGGACGGGGGATTGCGTCCCATTTTAGATCTTCGAGTTCTGAATGAGTCAGTCATGCAGCTCAAGTTCAAAATGTTAACTTTGAGACAATCGTGCCACAGATCAGGTCCGAGGACTGGTTTGTCACGATAGACCTCAAGGACGCATATTTCCATCCGTCCGTGTCATTGGAAGTTCCTGAGGTTTGCTTTCGGGGGCAAAGCATACCAATATCGAGTTCTTCCATTCGGCCTGGATTTATCACCCCGCACTTTCACCAAATGCGTGGATGCAGCTCTGGCGCCTCTGCGCCTCCAGGGTATTCGCATCACGAACTACATCGACGATTGGTTGATTTTAGCTCAGTCGCATCAGATGGCGGTTCAACATCGAGATGTTGTTCTCGCCCATATGAAAGAGTTGGGGTTACGGCTGAACGCCAAGAAGAGTGTGCTTTCTCCATTTTAGAGGACCACTTTTTTAGGCGTGGTTTGGGATTCAGTGTCGATGCAGGCGCGCCTGTCACCGCCACGCATAGATTCCATCCTGGCAGCTGTGAAAAGTGTAAAGCTAGGCCAGCTACTCACTGTCAAACAGTTCCAGAGACTGTTGGGTCTCATGGCAGCAGCTTCCAACGTGATACCTTTTGGACTGCTGCACATGAGGCCCCTGCAGTGGTGGCTCAGGACCAGGGGGGTTCCCCGAGGGGCAACCCATTTCGCACAATCAAGGTCACGCGGCGATGCCTACGTGCCTTGGTTATGTGGAAGAAACCTTGGTTCCTGTCCCAGGGCCCAGTGCTGGGAGCTCCTTGTCGTCGCAAACTGCTAACGACGGATGCTTCCCTCACGGGTTGGGGAGCGATCCTAGAGGGTCGCTCATCTCAAGGTCTGTGGGAAGACCATCATCGTTCCTGGCATATCTATCGCCTAGAGATGTTAGCTGTCTTCCGGGCTCTGAGGAGCTTTATCACAGGTCTAAGGGGACACCATGTGTTAGTGCATACGGACAACACGTCGGTAGTCGCCTATATCAACCACCAAGGGGGTTTGCGCTCGCGCCCATTATCCAATCTGGCACGCCATATCCTCTTGTGGTCCCAGGGGAAGTTGCTGTCACTCAGGGCAGCCTACATCCCCGGGGTCCAGAATATAGGAGCAGACACTCTGTCGAGACAGGGGCCGAGGCCCGGGGAATGGAGGCTCCACCCCCGAGGTGGTGGAGCTGATATGGAGGGAGTTTCGCCAAGCATAAGTGGATCTGTTTGCGTCTCGAGAGACGTCTCACTGTCCACTTTGGTTCTCCCTCACGCATCCAGCTCCTCTGGGGACTGGATGCTATGGTACAGACGTGGCCGAGGCTACGTCTGTACGCCTTTCCCCCAGTTGCTCTGCTCCCGGGAGTTCTGGAGAGAGTTCGCAGGGACCGGGTTTGCCTGCTTCTTATAGCCCCGCGCTGGCCGGGCAGAGTATGGTTTCCCGATCTTGTGTCCCTCCTCGACGGGCCTCCTCTGGAGCTACCCGTCAGGAGGGACCTTCTGTCCCAAGCAGGGGGCTCGATTTTTCACCCCCGACCGGAACTGTGGAACCTGTGGGCTTGGCCTCTGAGGGGGCCCAGCTCATAGAGTCAGGTCTCTCAACTGAGGTTATTGAGACCATTCTACAGTCCAGAGCTCCCTCCACGAGGAAACTTTATGCCCTGAACTGGAGAGTATTCACTTCTTTGTGTAGTGACCGTCGGTTGGATCCAGTCAACTGCCCAATTGGTACAGTTCTGGAGTTCCTGCAGGACCGGTTCACTGCAGGTCTGACCCCGTCCACTTTAAAGGTTTATGTGGCGGCCATAGGTGCTTACCACATTCCTTTGGGTGGAATGTCTGTGGGGAAAGACCCTTTGGTATCTCGTTTCCCTCGTGGCACTTGGAGGCCTTCTGTCCTCCTCCCTTTCGAAAAGCGGACCAGGAGGCGAATAATTTGCTTTGCCCTGTTCGAGCGTTAGACGCGTATGTCCACAGAGCTGCCCTGTGGCGTAAAAGTGATCAATTGTTTGTATGCTTTGGGTCCCCTAACAAGGGAGGTCCAGTGTCTAAGCAAAGGATGAGCAAGTGGGTGGTTGAGGCTATCTCACTTGCTTATGAGGCGGCTGGGCAGCCTTCTCCTTGGGCTGTCCGGTCGCACTCTACTAGGAGTATGGCGGCCTCTAAGGCCCTTATATCAGGAGTATCTTTGCAGGACGTTTGTGATGCGGCAGGCTGGTCCTCACCACACACCTTCGTCAGGTGCTACTCTTTAGACCTAGACTCTACTCAGGGTCTCAGGTTTTGTCTTCCTAGTGCTGCTCACTTGATTTCACACAGGACAGACATTTGTAGCTATGGTGGCGTTGGTATAGACGTTCCCCATAGCGTCAATTTCGACGCAACGCGAGTTCCCTTGAAAGGGAACGCCTCGGTTACGACTGTAACCTCGGTTCCCTGAAGAGGGAACGAGCGTTGCGTCGCCTTGCCATATCTCCTTCATGCCTGTCAGCACGACTTCAGACTCTACGAAGCTTTCGTTTTCTGTTTCGGGCTGGCTTTTATAGCTTCCTGGTACGTGACGTCACCCGCCTCTGACGTTCCGCCACACCATTGGACTGATTTTACATGTGCTTCAAGACGTCATCACGCAAAGCGTTCCCCATAGCGTCAATTTCGACAGAACGCTCGTTCCCTCTTCAGGGAACCGAGGTTACAGTCGTAACCGAGGCGTTTTCCGCGGAATAGAAACACAAAAGCAGCTGCGCTTTCACTCTCTCATCTCTCCGACAGCGAGTTGACACATAAACCTGCCTCCCTTCACTCACTCATTTCTTTTGCTCCGTATGAGTATTGTTGCTGTTACAGGGCACAAAATTTCGACATGGGTTTGTGCGTATTGTGCATAATTTGAGTCATTCCCGCAGTTTTTTTGTCCTCACACCAAAATGTGCGCAAATAGCCGCCTCTCAGCTCTAAATTGAGTTCTTTTTCGCTGCGCTTAAACAGTCAAATACACACAAAATAATGACAAAATGCCGGTGTTTGTGAGTTTTCACGTAAACACAGTCCGTTATGTTTTAAGTGAACGCTGAGAAAGAAAACACGTGTAACAGTATAATGGGTCCGAGTGTCAGGTCTTAAAGGGGTGGTATAATGCCCTTTTCACAAGATGTAAAATAAGTATTTGATGTCCCCAGAGTGTGTATGTGAAGTTTTAGCTCAAAATAACTGACGGATATTTTTTTATAGCATGTTAAAATTGTCACTTTTTGAGGGTGAGCAAAAATGCACCGTTTTGTGTCTGTCCCTTTAAATGCAAATGAGCTGCTGCTCCCGGCACAGAGGGCGGAGCTTCAAGAGCTTGTGTCCTTTTACCTCACACAGACATGCACTGAAAATTTCAAAAACATTTAGCCTTTTATGTCAGACAATGATGGAGAGACTCAGGAAGAAGTGACAACATGTAGAAGCAACAGGACATTTCTGAATGGTTAGTTGATGAATTTATGTAGCTTATGTGTAGTTATCTTCTAGTCATTGATTAGCATATGATCGTGTTCCGGGGGCGGGGTTTATGTAAATTCTAGGGTTGGTGCCACTAACCCTGGAGGACCCCATTATTGTTTATGCTCAAACAGCAACATTACACACTAACTAAAGTTAGAAAAGTGAAATCGTAATCAACCACCCTTTTAAAGTGACAGCAGCCCAATATACCTGCTGCCAAATTATGAGATAATATAAAAAATATCTATATGGCAGTTTTTTCCCATGGTATCGATGTCAAAATTGTGGCCAGTGAAAATGAATTGCTAGTAACTTTGGAAAACCACTATAGCCACAGTGGCTGGTGAACAAAACACTTAAAGGTGCCCTAGAATGTGAAATTGAATTTATCTTGGCATAGTTAAATAACAAGAGTTCAGTACATGGACATGACATACAGTGAGTCTCAAACACCATAGTTTTCTCTTTCTTATTTAAATCTCGTTTTTGAAAAACACCCCTGAAAAACAGGCGAATCTCCACATAACACCAACTGTGACGCAACAGTTGGGATCATTAATATGTACGCCTCCAAAAATTTGCATATGCTAGCCCATGCTCAGTGCCAGGCGAAACTGCACAGCCGAATCATCAGAAGTTCTGCAGGTGAAGAAACAAGCAGGAGGAGGATCATAGGGAAAATGGCAGATCTATCTATAATCTATCTATATATAATCGGATACCGCTACAGTTTAATTCGAAGTTGTTAGTTGCTCTGCCCATTTCACCGCGGACTTTTTTTCTAACCTGGAACAATATCAAGCAGCCAGGCTTCTCTCGGCGTCTCATACTGACGAAGGGGGCAATTTCAACTAACGTTATATTCCCACAAGCGGTAAGTAGTGATTTTACTAACGGTAATTTACACTGTGTTATTTAGATCCAGCGCGATATTGTTTTTTTACTCGAGAGACATTGTGGCTTGCAAACGAGCGAACGAAGCATGGCAGTTGCTCAGTGTTTGGATGTACAAATGAACACAAACATATATTTTTTAGCTCCTTCATCCGAGCCTCTGGAGAACCAGTGGGTTATGTGAATTTCTGATGTGTAATTGTTCAAATTCAGACAGATAATCTTTCTCTCAAAGTCGTTCAACACTATTTATGCATCAGTAAATCGCGTTGCAGTGATAAGATCTTCATTCACGCAATCAACAGACTGTCATCTGCTCAATGCTCACTGCAACCTTTTATGTGACGGGAATAGATCTAAATACTTAAAAACTTCTCACGATTTATTAATCCCGATAGCTGTAATAGTAAAAACGTATAAAAGCTGTAATAGTAAAAGTTTTCCTGATAGCTCTACATTTAATGCCAGATATTTCATATGCAAGCATGTCAGCCAATCACAGCAGAGGGCGTTTACACTGAAGTCTCACAGCAGACACGCCCCTTCAAACTGAGTGTTCAAATCAAAGGATAAAATCAGGCTAGGAAATATGCCTTTTATTTCTAAATTATAACAAATTTTGATCTAAAAAACATACTAACATTATAAGGGCACACTAGGAAACATTATAAAATAATAAAATAATCCATTCTAGGGCACCTTTAATGTCAAGCCCTGACTGGAACTATTCCTTGCCGTTCTTAGAGCTGTTCGGCCCCGACTTTGGAAAAGTGACAAATGTCTAAAAGTTTAATTAAACGCAGCCCCCGGTGTACAGATTAGGATTAAACACTAAGGGCCAGATTTACTAAAAACTTGTGCCAGCTCAAACCCTCTTTTGGCATTAAAGGGCACCTATTATGCCCCTTTTCACAAGATGCAAAATAAGTCTATAATAATGTCCCCAAAGTGTGTATGTGAAGTTTTAGCTCAAAATACCCAACAGATAACTTTTTACAGCATGTTTAAATTGTCACTTTTTGGGGCTCAGAAAAACTTGCCGTTTTAGTGTGTGTCCCTTTAAATGCAAATGAGCTGCTGCTGCTGGCACAGAGGGCGGAGCCTCACAAGCACTGCTCTGCCAGGACTATCTCATCTCACAGTGTTATAATATCAAAACAGAAACTCTCCGTAGTGGTGTTCATTTCGACCCGGAGCCCCATGGCTGACTACGGTTCGTTGGGAGACACTGCTTATGATTTATGGGGATTTTAAAAAAGGAGTGGGAGGATTTTTATCACTATAGGGTGGTTGTGTAAACACACTGCCAACACACATTTATGTCCAAACACCATGCAAAAGTGAATTTTGCATAATAGGTCTCCTTTAATGTCAGGATTTACTAAAGACACCCAGTGAAAAATTGGCGCTGAAAAGGCATGGATGGACAGGGTTATTTTTGCGGTTGACTTTATTGCATATGCATTTGTAGGAGTTTCCCTTTCAGACGCAAAATTTATGGGAGGATAAATGAGGGTATTTAAATGGGAACATTTATTTTTCCCATAAAAAAAAATGAGAGTATTTAAATTAATTTACTATGGTTTGCGCTTGTCAGATTACTGGTATTTGCGCCATTATTTACCACCCAAAAAAGCATGTCTTAAACCCGATGCTAATTTGCGCTGCTCTTGGCAGATTTTGTTGGTCATTCATTTTAAAATGATCCGGCTGCGTCTGTGTTCCTTAATTTGTGCGTCGTCAGTAGATCGTCGTCAGTCCCGTAGAACTTACCACTCCCATTGGCTCTTTTATGGGATTGCGCTCTCGCGCTAATTTGCCCTGTTTAGTAAATCTGGCCCTAAATGTAAATTGACAACTGAATTTAGCTGTAGTGTGTATGTGGCCACATGAATTTATTACAAAAAGTTTTTTTTTTTTCTATAATTACAAAAAGAAACTGTTCTGATGCATTGTGGTCATTAAATTGATGAACACATAATAATAGTCATTAAAATAATGTCACAATGCACACAAAAAAATCACAAAAAAAATCAATGATCCTAAAATATAATTTGTAAATGCAAAAATTATATTATAGAGTAATCTAATGCACAATATAATTTCTTTTGATTTTGATGTGACCTGGATGTGTTTTTGTGACCATAAATCCTGTAATCTTTCCTGTAATTCACGGTGAAGTATTGTTAAGATGGTCCTCACAATGGCCAAAATGATGATACGTTGTGCATCAAGAGAGTGTTTTCTCACCCCAATCACGACACTTACAGTAAGTAAGATTGTGTGCAAAGGCCATTATTTCCAAGGTGCTCAGAATTAATCAAGTCCTCCACACCCATGAAACTTGATTATTACAACTACATGTAGAATGTGTGTGTGTGTTGGGAAACCCGGAGAAACCTCTGTCGCCATAGCAACACACAGCAGGATCTGACGGGGTTCTCGCTGTGAGGAGAGGATACGTAAGGGTCGACCACCACGTGGGGTCCGGATCCCCTTTTCCAGACTGTGAATTCACATTATCTCTTTTTACCCGACATACGAGTGCGAGAAATGGACAGATCACACATTCTCTTTCTTTTATTCCCGTTGTTATAACATGACTCACCGGATATTATGTCTCCCTCCATGTTTCCGTCCAATTACGCAGAGCTCTGTGGAAATGAGGCTGGCTCCAGAGATCTGAGAGGAAATCTTTAAAAAGACTGGAGTGATCTGGCTCACACTGATCTGGTCTGTGGCTAATGCCTCTTTATGAGTCCCTGGATAGTTGGAGCCCAGGAAACTGATTAAAACAGGACTGGAAACGTGCCAGAGTACAGTGAACTCGATGTGTGTGACATTCTCCCATGAGTGACCTTTTAAGGAACATAATTGTTACAACTTAATGTGTATGGACAGCTACTGTGGCGTGATGTCAATAACCACAGACAATTATATTGACTCGGCATTCAGTGTCTATAAATGAACTGGAAACATGTTCACAGTACACACACCAAAAGAAAGTTTAGAACACTTAAATAAACAAATAGAATATCTATAAAACCATAAGACTGAAACATTGCATGTTACCTTTGAATAATGGCATAAAGGTTGTTGAGTGTCAGCCGGCCCAGTTTTTGAGGTGTGTTCCACACTGCAGCCACTAGTCGGACCTTATTGGGGGCTTTTTGGCCGATAGAGCATGTTGAATGTTGAGCATGGAGATGTGCCAGACTTCATCAATCATTTAGGGGCTGTTTACACGACACCGCTTTCAGCTAAAAACGTTAAACTTTTAATGTGTTTTGGACGTTCGTTTACATGAAAACGTGTTTTGGGTGCCTGAAAACGCAAACTTTTGAAAATGGGGTTCAAATTGCACATTTGTGACCCTGGACCACAAAACCAGTCTTATGGGTAGATTTTTACAATTGAGATTTATACATCATCTGAAAGCTGAATACATAATCTTTCCATTGATATATGGTTTGTTAGGATAGGACAATATTTGTCCGAGATACAACTATTTGAAAATCTGGAATCTGAGGGTACAGAAAAATCGAAATATTGAGAAAATCGCCTTTAAAGTTGTCCATTTCTATTGGCGATAGTGCTGCATCCATTCACAAAAATAAATGTTTTATATATTTAAGGTGGGAAATTTACAAAATATCTTCATGGAACATGATTTTTACTTAATATCCTAATGATTTTTGGCATAAAAGAAAAATCTATAATTTTGACCCATACAATGTTTTGTTGGCTATTGCCACAAATATACCCGTGCAACATAAGACTGGTTTTGTGATCCAGGGTCACATTTTTGAAAACGGTCTCTATGTAAACAACAAAAACGGCAATCTCTGAAGATGACGATGTCATGCACATGCGTATTGCGTGTTCAGTCTATTGTGTTTCATCACCATCTAATGGCCTGGCAGCAGAATACTGCGTTTTTAGTTGTTTTCTTGCAGCCGTGTGAATGGGGATCGTTTTGACAATGGTGTCATCTGTACGCGGAAAAACTCAAAGGAAAAACTTCTCAGTTTTAAGCATATCGTTGTCGTGTAAATGTACGCTTAGTCTGCATAAACCCCACCCTGTTCTTACAATCAAATGCAAGCTCACGTTTAGATCTGTCTTTATCCAATCAACAACCAGCAGACAGATTTGAACTGAATTTTATATTTTTTTCTTTGGGACATAATGGCTAAGCTAAAACACTCTTACTTTCCCTTTGTGCCCTTGCATGAATTCCAGGGTTGGATATGGAAGTAATTTAATTTACCATATTTCAAATTTGCCATCTATTGTTGCTGTTGATGACTGATCTTGGCGTAAACATCTTGAATTGTAAACAGACAGTCAGAGGAATTATAGTTTACATCATTTAACTTTTTTTTTGCTGCTTTTTACCATATACAGTATGAAATTTGAAATAATCTTGAATGAAAGACATTTTTCTAACAATAATCTTTTGAATGTGAACTTTGATGTTAACCCAGATATCAAACAAGCCAACAAGTCAACGCTGGCATATCAACATTCATTGTTTTCTGTATAGAGCATTGCGCTAGCCACGTCAAGGGTTTGAGTCCCTTACTATTCCTTAAATTCAGTGCAGTTTGCTAAATATGAAAACATTAAAATGGGGTTGATTTTATATAATTCTCAGTTAACGAAACAACACTGACATTTCAATCTCAACCAAATTGATGACTCAGAAGAAAAGTCGACAATGTATCATTGGAAAGTTGTCATGTTCTAATTTCAAATGAATGGTCAGTAATATATAAATTCATCTGGCGTTTCAAATGCATACATGTGCAACAGTACAGAGTGGCACAAAATCACTCTCAAGAACCTTTTCTTCTCAATTCCTTGCTGGTCAAGATCTTCCCAACCCTATCCGGAACGCCAAATAGACAGCTGGATCAGAGACAGCAGAAGACTCATCTCTTCCATCAGCACTTATCTTCATCCTGCTGAAAAATAATAAAAATATATCTATTCTATTTTACGGTCTATTCTTTTTTTCTATGCTCTCAGTATTTATTAATCCCTCCCTATTCTAGCATGTACTATCCTGAACGATGGCTGAAACTTTGTATTACTAGCACTTCTCGTGTTTATTCCATCTTTAAGATGAATCAGTTGTTACATTCCTCAATTGAAATACGCTTTGGATAAAAGCATCTGCTAAATGAATAAATGTAAATGCTCTGAACGAACAGCTTTACAGCTCAAACAACAAACATTTTTACCGTGGAATCCATTTAAGTGCTTTACCAAACACAAGAGCTTCCCGTTTTTCGCTTTTAAACCATAGTGATCATTTGTGCAAGTAAACACATTTGAATTCCTGTTTGGAAATGATTGCCTGTGGTTATTGGCATCTTGCCGCTGCAGATGTCGGACAGGCGTCGGGTCGAACGCGAGCTGGAGTATTCCTCTACGGTCAGTTCCAGATCTCTGTCTGTAGATTGTGGACTGGAATGAAAAGCACCAGAGTTATGGCTCCTCCTGTTGCGTTCTCCTTCGCTGTGGGAGTCATTTATAATTCTGGATTAAGTCAGCGCGGATGGCGAGGTCAACCACAGCCGCCTTGCACACAAAAGGCAACATCATTTCCTTCTAAAGCTGTTAGAGTTTAATATTGCAACAGCACTTTCTAGCTCTCAACTGATTGCTTTTTATTATTACGGCAATGGCAATAAGTCTAACTTTCTTGCCTCCTCTCTCATATATGTCATCATTATCTGTCCTTCCCCCTTCCTCTCCATCTCCAACCAAACATCATCATTCCTTTTAGAGTGCAGGTAGAGTTCTATGTGAATGAAAACACATTCAAGGAACGTCTGAAGCTGTTCTTCATCAAAAACCAAAGATCCAGTGAGTTCTCGGCCAGACCGAGCGGCGGCTCTAATTGTGGCTTTTCTTGTCCTGTGAGGTGGTAGTTTGTTTTTGCTTTCACGTGGAGTGTTGTTGACCCCTGTGAGTGGCTCTGTGGAGCTGGTGCTGGGTAATTGGTTGGTCTTGTATTTGTTTCTGGCCGTTTGATGTGCTGTCCTCTAGCTGTCGTGTCCCGTCCGTGAGTATTGGGCTTGGTGTGTCTGTTGTTTGTGAAGCTCTTTGTAACGCTGATTGGTGACAGACTCATGCTCTTGTGTGCAGGTTTGAGAGTTCGACTCTTCAACTTCTTCCTGAAGGTTGTGAGCTGCCTGCTCTACATCGTACGAGTCCTGCTGGACGACCCGCGGGAGGAGAGAGACTGGTGAGACACAGCCAAATGGGACCTAGGATATTTTTACTCTACGTGAAAGCTGTTTTAGTTGACAGAAAAGTTATTCAGCCTGTTAAGATATATTGTTTTGGCCATATTCTAAAGGTGCCTCATATTAACAAAATTTTGCCTAAATTTGATGTACAAAAACGTAGTAGTGATGCACCGAAATTTCAGCTGCCAGTAATATTCCACCGAAAAAGAATTTTCACCAAAACAGTTTTACTTAACATGTCAGCAGTGTCAAGATGGTGCATGTGCCCTCTGTAGAGAAAGCAATCCCAGAATGCACTGCAAGAAGTGTTGTGAAAATGTTGGTTACACTTTACTTTATGGTGTCCATGTTAAAATTTAAGTTCTAAGTAATAATAATTAACTACATGCACTTACAACAGGGTTACGGTTAGGATTATAGTTTGGTTTAGGGTTAGTCACATGTAATTATGCATAATTTAGTTATTAATACAGTAACCATATGTAACATGTAACAAGGACACTGTAAAATAAAGTGTTACCAAAATGTTCAATTGTTAAAAACAACATTGCATGTATCCCTCATAGCAAGGCCTATTTTTAGTCAAGATGGTGGTTGCGGTCAAGGGAAATGTCATTATAAACACCACTTAAATCAATTTAAAATATCTCCATCTAACATTTGTGTTTTGGAAGTTTTTGTGTTATAGTATGAAGTAGCTTAGCTTAGCAGAATGCTAACGTCACACTCAGCTAAAGTTTGCAATCTAAGGTTTCTCGAGGAACAGCAATTGTTTGATTGCGTTCCAACCACAGTTAGGGTAGAATTGAACTTTATGAACATTGATGCCATTCTCCTGATACATGTGGAAACAGCGGTCGAGTAGGAACACCAATATTTTCTGACTAAATTGCTAACTGTCACTCTGAACTTACTGTATATCTTTAAGGTAGCGTTTAATCGCTTGAGGTCACTGACTAGCCGTACTGTTGCTTTTGCTAGTAGGTGTTCCTGCTTAGCTGCAGCTGTATCAGTCGAATGGCTGTCTGCATTTCCATTGGTAGCTGCTGCATTACATCACTTCTTATTTGCATAAAATTGAACTTTGTCGCATTGCCAGAAGAGGTTGTCACTCGGAGCACTGGAAATAACTGGAAGAGTGAAGAAGAAAGACATAAACAGAGAAACAGGTCAGAGTCTGTTTCATTTTTTGAGTGTAAATCAAATACAATGCCAAAATGCAGGAGAACAGCATAGCGAGAAGCTCACGCCAAAGAGATGCAAGTGAACGACAGGAACAGTGAAGGACGGTCAAAAGTGAAAATCTATTTTCAGTTCAGAGAAGAGTTCATGTGGTGTTGGAGAGCGAGTGTGTGGGTAGACGAAGGGAAAGTGAGATCCGGAGAAGACTGAAGTGCCTTTGGATAGTCCATGCATAAAAAGCAAGCAGTTGCAACTCTTATCTGTGTGTGTTTGCTTTCCCTGCAGTCCTGGCTGTCTCAGACAGAATGCCTCTGCCCACAACAGAAGCCATTTCGACTGGTAAGGATCCAGGCTCTTGACTCTGAGAGATGAGAAATGAACATGGTGGCCGAGGGCCAGATGCACACAGACATACGGCCATTTTAATAGAGAAAATCGGAAGAAAATCAATACAAATTTAAGGAATTTGAATCTCCTCTTTAGAATATGTTTATCAGGAACTTTGTATCTCATCATCTCTTCTGATATTTCATATTAAGCTTAATATACCCTTGTGAAAAAGAAGTGTGCTTTGAATGTCCACTTATAGTGTACTGCTAATCCTATATATATAAACTGTACTTGCAGATAATATTAATGAATAAATAGGCCACATAATGACTTTATTACTGTTTCTTTACACATTTTTAAAAAGTTCACTTTGTAAATCATTGTTTTAAATCAAGCTTTTAATGTTGTTTATATGTTTATGTGGTGTTTTTAATATGTCATTTCATAAGTCAACACCATTGCTGAGTATTTTCTCCATAAAACTGCAGTGAACCAAAGACAGTCTCAAAAACACGGTTTGAAATCGCTGGTGTTTCTGACGTCACAAACTACCTTGTAACCATTCAGGTCAACGTGTGATCGTCAACGAGTGAATCTCTGAACTGGTGTGAGTGAGTGGAGGCGGGGATAATTTGCATAGTTACATTCAAGCTATTTTTAGGCATGACGATTATTTATTTATTTTTCAAGAAAAAAACTTTTAAACGCTTAAATATGTCATTTTGATGATCAAAGATGAGTTTTAAGGGATACAATTATTGACTACAGGGAGACTTTAATAATCTTGTCATAATTTAAAGTGCAGTTATTTGGATGTTGACAAAAAGTACTTGATTATAAAACTGCAGCGTGTTTTAAAGATTTAAAGTTTTAAAGTTAGATTTAAAGTTAATAGGCTATCATTTAAATGTAAATGTGCAACTTCATCATTGCAAATGTGTTATTACAAATATTTAAATACATGAAATACAAGTTTCAATTTTAAAGCATCAAAACATTAAACCATATTTTAGTTTAGCATAAATGCTTGTTACATTCGGCAGTACACTTCAACCGTTTCAAAGACAAAATTATAATGATGTAATTAAGTCCTACTAGCACTCTAAAGTTCAGCTAATAGCATTTACTGTAAATTTTAACTATAAATCATTTTCATTTAATTGTATAACATGGAGTTAAAGGAATAGTTCACTTAAAAATGAAAGTTCTGTCATCATTACCCTCAAGTTGTTTCAAACATGTATGAATTTCTTTCTTCTGCTGAACACTTAAGAAGATATTTTGAAGAATGTCGGAAACCAAACAGTTAATTTTTAACATAGTATTTTTTTTCCTACTATGGAAGTCAATGGGGCTCATCAACTGTTTGGTTGAGTAAATAATAACAGAATAATTTTTTTTTTAAGTGAACATTACATTCAGTTCACACTTAAGTTTATTAATTTAAAGTATAATATTTGCATAATAAGTACACTTTTAAAGTGCTTCTTTTTAACAAGGGTAAAGCTGCTGTGTGACTCAAAACCACTTCATTCATGAAACACGAGGAGAATGTTTTTAACCAACTGCAACAAATTGGTTGGTTGTTTCCCATTTCTGTGATGTTGTGCTGGGTAGCCCCGCCCACAATCAAATCTGATTGGTCTAAAATTGAACTGTATGTTAACATGTTCTTACTGGCTGTGATTCAAATGACTTTTTTGCTAGAAATGTATTGTGTTGTGTACAGTTAGACTGTTTTGTCTCCTGCCAGCAGTAGAATTGATTTATTGACTTCAGGACAGTGCACAAGGAGTTTCCGTGACCTGTTTAACAAAGCGGTTAGGTTTTTGCTATTTATTAAGAACCAAAAATGCTGGCGGCAGTCTGTAAGCATTTAATGATGTGTCTGACAGGATGCCACTCTGCT
Source organism: Leuciscus leuciscus (assembly GCF_965113295.1). Lineage (NCBI taxonomy): Eukaryota > Metazoa > Chordata > Actinopteri > Cypriniformes > Leuciscidae > Leuciscus > Leuciscus leuciscus. The sequence goes on from NC_138725.1 coordinate 64,798,929, forward strand.
CATTACTTTACTGCAGAATACACACTTTGATTTCTTAATTTGTAACAACATTTTTTATTTGAATCTGTTTATTGCTCAGGCATTGTAAATGGATTGGATTCTGGAATTGGTGTGTTTGTTTGACATGTGTGGGGGAAAAAAGTGTTCAATTATGGGCCTGCTTCTTGATCCGAGCGTCTCTAATTTGTAATTTCCCTTTCATTCTTTACCTCATTTCGTCATAATAATGGCCTCTTTTCACCAGGTCCCTCATAATTTGGGTGAACAGGCCTCTGCCACTCTGGGCTCTTCAGGTCAGAACAAATTCATTAACACACACACACACACACACACATACACTTGTGTTTCTTCTACATGCACTTTTTTTCCTTTGTGTGATTTTAAAAGTAAATTTGTGGGCTCTTATGATTGTATTTAATATTAAAACAATGGATGCAAACGCATCACTGAATAATTCTGTCATCTTACCCTTAATGAACAAAAATCTTCTTCTTTTTTTTCAAATCACAATTAATATTGTCATGAAAATCACAATGGTGGAAATTAAATTATTTTTGGAATAAAGTGTGGGATGATTCCTAATGTTAATTTCATAGCATTTTATGTTTCCCAAATACAATTAAATAATATTTACACATATTTTACATTGATGATTTTATTAATGATAATGATGAAGTATTGCAAGTATCTAACTCTTCCTTTCGATAATTTGTTTTATATCTATTTTTTACATGTAATTTTTTCCAACTTAAAAAGGCTAAAACCATAAAATATGAAAATTATAGTAGCATAAATAAATGATAAAAAGTTTTCAAGGCGTTTTCTAAGTTCTAACCTGATAGCCTTCATCCCAGCTTTTGAATTAATCCCAATAAATGGCATAACCAAACTAAAACAGATTCAGTTCATGAACCCTTTGCACTAAAAGCATAAGTCTGGTCTCATTTGAAACTAAGCAGACACTTGCCAGTTTATTGTAAAGTCAGAACTAATTATGTCATAATGATTTTTTTTTTTTTTGTAGAAATAGTTATTAGAATTTTATATTTATGAAATATCTTTATGAAAATAAAATTGAATTTGGCATTGTATTAGCAGCTAAAGCCACATGTCTTACCATGTTATATTCTGAAGACAAGTCTAAAACTCTGAATGTTTTTCAAGAACATGTCATGTGATTTTATGTTGAGAAGACTCTAAAATGCTAAGTGATGTTTATTGTCATCTTCAAAGCATCCATTCAAAGTGATTTCTCTCTATTGTTTTGTGGTGCAAATTGCCCCATTCAGTTTCAGTCTTCCCTGCACACATTCTCCCCTCTCCAGCCTGGTTATGGCTCTAATTATTCTTTTCTTTTGTCGTCTTTATAATTTCTGACAACTTTCTATTCACAAAGTTTTAATCCCTCATTTCTTTGATCAAACTTGATCATCTGATACAGCAGGAACCAATCAGCCTGTGTCATCTTCAGTTTCATGACAGAACTTTGTATTTAACTAATGATAACAAATGAAACCTTATTGTAAAGTTTTACCAAATAATAGTAGCAAAAATAAATATTAAATCAATCCATGGTACATACAAGAGCCTGTGGTTGAAAGACACACACAGACACATTTTCCATTGTTGTGTTGCCCACAGTTTCGCCATTTATTCTCAGACAGTGTGAAACTCACTGCTCCTGCTGTTTCTTCCTACACAGCCTCTGCTTTTTTCTCTAATCTCTGTCTCTTTTTATCTCTCTGTTTGCCTATTTTCTCCTCTCACCAGGTGCTTGTTGCATTCATCAGTTTTTCAGAGACAATGTTGTTGGTGTACCTCAGCTACAAGGTGAGTCAAACAACCCATGTGCTCATGGTCTTATCACTAGTACTTGTACTGGCTTCAAAGCGGCCTGTAATACTTAGAGAGAAATACAGTATCTGTCAGATTCCTATTCATTTCAATGCTAGCTGCATTTGAGCTTTTACCAAATAACTCTAAATAACCTTCTGTATTGGGATATTTATCTTGCGTGTTGTGACTGATAATCAGTATGTTTGTTTTGCTTAGTCCTAAGAAAAAGTAGCTCGCCACACAAATCTGGTTGCTCGGCAGTTGACTAAACGAACGTGAGCATTAATGCTATTATGGACTACATTATCTCATGTGATTAATGTTCATGAGCAGAGCTGGTATGTTTAACATGATGTCCCATTGACTTTTTAGATCGTTCCTTCACCCTGAATATATTAGATCTGCAGTCCCCAGAGTGTATTTGAGAAGGTCAGACAAAATGAGATGGAGAAACGGATAGAATCCTTCTAAAACTGCCTTCTGATGGCAGCTGGTACACACCGTACCAGTTCCTGGTACCATCTGGTTCCTAGATGTTCGTAGCCAGTATTTATGGTCATTAGTTGGTCCCAATTGGTTCATCAGCAGGCTCATCATGTTGGTCTATCTGGTTAGGGCTTGTAGACCGTCTTAGAAAAGCAACGTGAGCTACAGTGTTTCAGAAACATGCTTAACCACCTTAAGAGTAGAGGAAGAGTTGTGTTGAGCTCTTTTGAAGGGACTAAGTGGTGAGAGAAAGCACGAGGCATGTTTGTCCTCCAGACACTGATAGTGAAGGGATGTCTAGAGTATCCTACACCTTGGTTGATCCCCGTGCGATGAGTACAACCTGCATCAACACATCTCTCACTTTATGCTCTGCTTTGATTTCTTTTTCAAACCAGCTAGGCTTTTTCACCCACGCAGGTTCCACATGGGTGAGACCTAAACATATATCTTGCTTGTAAAATATGGCAGACGTTTAACACCTTAATAGAGCCACAGGCTCAACTGCATCCGATAAATGAAACTTATTTCCGAGGGGGCGAGTAGAGTGACCTTTTAACCCTGCTGTTTTTCAATGGATCAAACCTTATCAAAGCAGTATTTTATCCTCTAATCCAAGAGGTCACACAAACACTAGTTTCCTGACCTTGACACAAGTGTCCTTGTTTCCAGGGCAACGTTTGGGAGCAAGTGTTGCGCATTCCGTTCATTCTGGAGATGATCAGCGCCGTTCCTTTTGTGATCACTGTGAGTAAAAATGTGCCAATGGGATTTTATGGACATGGATCATTTGTTATTATTATTATTATTATTATATGTAATTTTATTTAACAATTTAAAAATATTATTTTATTTTGTTTCTGACATTATTATTATTATTATTATTATTATTATTATTTTACTAACAATTAAACAATATTTTGCTTCTGACATTATTGTTATTATTATTATTATTATTATTATACTAACAAATAAACAACATTTTGCTTCTGATGATATTATTATTTTACCAACAAATAAACAATATTTTGCTCCTGACTTTATTATTATTATTTTTCTAACAATTTTTTTTTTTTGCTTCTGACATTATTATTATTATTATTATTATTATTATTTAACATGACTACCAAAAACTCTAAAACTCTGTTGCTGATATACACTGACCTAAAGGATTATTAGGAACACCTGTTCAATTTCTCATTAATGCAATTATCTAATCAACCAATCACATGGCAGTTGCTTCAATGCATTTATGGGTGTGGTCCTGGTCAAGACAATCTCCTGAACTCCAAACTGAATGTCAGAATGGGAAAGAAAGGTGATTTAAGCAATTTTGAGCGTGGCATGGTTGTTGGTGCCAGACGGGCCGGTCTGAGTATTTCACAATCTGCTCAGTTACTGGGATTTTCACGCACAACCATTTCTAGGGTTTACAAAGAATGGTGTGAAAAGGGAAAAACATCCAGTATGCGGCAGTCCTGTGGGCGAAAATGCCTTGTTGATGCTAGAGGTCAGAGGAGAATGGGCCGACTGATTCAAGCTGATAGAAGAGCAACTTTGACTGAAATAACCACTCGTTACAACCGAGGTATGCAGCAAAGCATTTGTGAAGCCACAACACGCACAACCTTGAGGCGGATGGGCTACAACAGCAGAAGACCCCACCGGGTACCACTCATCTCCACTACAAATAGGAAAAAGAGGCTACAATTTGCATGAGCTCACCAAAATTGGACAGTTGAAGACTGGAAAAATGTTGCCTGGTCTGATGAGTCTCGATTTCTGTTGAGTAAACAGAATGAGAACATGGATCCATCATGCCTTGTTACCACTGTGCAGGCTGGTGGTGGTGGTGTAATGGTGTGGGGGATGTTTTCTTGGCACACTTTAGGCCCCTTAGTGCCAATTGGGCATCGTTTAAATGCCACGGCCTACCTGAGCATTGTTTCTGACCATGTCCATACCTTTATGACCACCATGTACCCATCCTCTGATGGCTACTTCCAGCAGGATAATGCACCATGTCACAAAGCTCAAATCATTTCAAATTGGTTTCTTGAACATGACAATGAGTTCACTGTACTAAAATGGCCCCCACAGTCACCAGATCTCAACCCAATAGAGCATCTTTGGGATGTGGTGGAACGGGAGCTTCGTGCCCTAGATGTGCATCCCACAAATCTCCATCAACTGCAAGATGCTATCCTATCAATATGGGCCAACATTTCTAAAGAATGCTTTCAGCACCTTGTTGAATCAATGCCACGTAGAATTAAGGCAGTTCTGAAGGCGAAAGGGGGTCAAACACAGTATTAGTATGGTGTTCCTAATAATCCTTTAGGTGAGTGTATGTTTTATATATATATATACTCTGTATTGTGTGTTAGAGCTGTATCACAAAACTCGTTGAATTGAAGGAAATTAAGTCTTTTTTTCTTTCCAATCAGGTGCTTTTGCCTTCCCTCAGAAACTTGTTCATTCCAGTTTTCCTGAACTGCTGGCTGGCCAAACACGCTCTTGAGAACATGATTGTAAGAAATGAAGCCTATCTCCTGTCCTTTCTTCCAGTGAAATTGTGTCTGTGTGTATCCACTTTTATCACACAGCTCTTATTTTCTTCTCCATCTCTATCTCACTTCCTCCGCATGCCTTATTTTCCTGATTGTATCTGTCCTCTGCCGTTGAAAGCTTGCTGGTTATCAAATTTGCCAAACCTCTTGATGATTGTTTTGGTTTTTTATCATAAGCACAAGTACAATAGCACTATACGTTATTAAATGTTTCACTGTCTCTCATCTCTGCCTTCTTTTATCTCTCTCTTCTCCTTCATGTTGTTTTCAGAATGACCTGCACAGAGCGATTCAGCGTACACACTCGGCCATGTTCAACCAGGTGCTCATCCTCATCAGCACCCTACTTTGCCTCATCTTCACCTGGTGAGAGAAAAACACAAACAGGACTTGAAATGATTCATTTACTGCGAACATTGTTTAACTTTACAATAAGTCAGTGGGAGAGCAGAACACTTAATTGTGCTTTTGGTACAAGAAATGTGTAGAATAGCAGAATAGGATCTGTGGTGATGTTGCAGCTGTCTGTGTGACTGGTCAGGATTTGACAGGATGATGTTTCCAAAGTGCTGATTAATTAAACACCATGTTGTGTGTGTGTTCTCTTGTTCTGTGAGGTAAGTAGCAGGGAGGTGCCGAATGTACAGGGAAACGGTGCGTTTGTAAAACAGAAGGGAGAGAATCGAATGACCTTTTCACCGCTGACAGCTGCGTGTTGACTCAACCGGCCTTTCAACACAGAGCAAACACACACACAAGCGCCACACACACCAGCGGTACTGAAAGATAACCCACACACGGGCACGCAAACAGGGTTCACATCATGTCGTCTTGCTTGTGGTTCACCACACAGTTTTGGCTCGTGTTTATCACAGTTTGCTCCAAATCATCCGGTGATGATAGAAACCCTCTGGCTTTCCATACACATGCAAATGTCTGCAAACCTGTCCACCTGAAAAGCCTTTCAAGGAATGGTTTATTCAGAGTTTTTATTACTCATCACCATATCTAAACCCATAAAAAAAATTCTTGACTTTTTTTTTTACCAAACAATCTTAGTACAGCTCTTTTCCACACAACCGTTCATACTCATAGGGCTTTAAAATAACATCATAGATGTTTTGAAGAACATGCGAAGACTTTAAATTTTTGGGTGAACTATCCCTTTAAATCCATATTTCAGCTGTTCTTACACAATTGTATCTCTCTTTTCCAGTATTTGCGGGATTCAGCACTTGGAACGAGCAGGGAACAACCTGACGCTCTTTGACTCTCTGTATTTCTGTGTTGTCACCTTCTCTACGGTGGGCTTTGGTGATGTCACACCACAGATCTGGCCCTCTCAGCTGCTCGTGGTCATCATGATCTGTGTAGCTCTTATAGTTCTACCAATACAGGTAAATAAAATACATGGTCAGACCATTCCAACTCATCCTTTTAATCATATATATATATAGACTGTATATAGTTCTGTCATGAAACTCTAGATGGCGCAGGCTGATAGATCCTTCACATCCAATCTGTTAGCAATCACATCATTACCGCATGACACATGCTGATTAGCGGCTGGTCCTGCAGCCAATGAGATTGTTTGCTCAACATTTAAATAGTCTGGTTCAGTGTTTGCTGTCAGCTAGTCCTGCAGTGTGCTATCAGTTCCTCTAAACCCCTCCACCTCCCCCAGCTCCACCTGCCTATAGATCTGCTTTTATGGATTTATGTATGTCTGTTCATGCAGCAACAGCATATCTTACATGCTCACAGCAGCGTGTCTGTGTATCTATTGGCAGTAGCAAGTCCATACTTGCTCTGCAGCAGCAGCGTGGCGGATCTAGTCTACCAAGACCAAATACATTAACATTGCCGTATCCATTACCATGCTAAAACTATTTCCATATACAGTATATGTGTGTGCGTGTGTGTGCGTGTGCGTGTACAAATCGCCAGTCTGTGCATTAGTGTTGTGAATTTTTCAGTGAATCTTTCATTGAACTGATTCAGGAACGAAACTGCTGTTCTCAAGAGTTAGTCATTGAATCATTTACTCAACCGATTAGTTGAAAAACTCTAATTCATTCCAGAACAACAATGTGCCACTACTGTGTTTTGCTTGGTGATGTGCAGCGGTTCAGTCATTGACTACGTTTACATGCTGTCAAATATCGGGTTATGGTCGGGTTAAGGTCACTATTTGGGTTTCTGAAACATTCGGAATAACCCGTTTACATGCGTGAGTAGAGAGAGTTACTCCTGTATACATGGAATGTGTAATCAATTGGCAATATCCCGATGTAAACGGCGACGCACGGTTAGCGTCTGGACGTACGGACAATGTTAAGACGCAATGTGCGTCATTTCCGATTCTTCTTCCTGTATCCAAAGACAACAACAACAGCAGCAGCACGCGGATAATGAATAGTTCGGGGCAGACAGCGATCGCCTTTGTTTGCTATTTCCTCCTCGCTCCAAAAGTGTGGTGCTGTGCTGCGTCTCGCCATGTTTACCTGTTTACTTCCGGTATACTGCACGCAGGTTTTTGTATGCGCCGTCTCTACTCAAAAGACCAAGATTCCTTGCGAATAGAACATGCGCAGAACACAAATCAATGTTCCTTTTGATGGGGATATGCCGATACGCGTTTACATGACCAAATATTCGGGTTAGAAAAGGGGTACCCCAGGGATAATATCCGGGTTTTTAAAAACCGGGATATGAGCATATCCGGGTTTTTGCCGATGTTTACATGGCCGTGCGCGACCGGGTTATTGCTAATATCCCGGTTTTGAACGGGTTATTGGCTGCATGTAAACGTAGTCAATGAGTCATTTATTCAACCAATTCACTCAAATGGCTGATTCATTCAGGAACAAAGCAAGTGACTGTCTTCATGAATGGATCATTGAATTGTTGACCCGATTCGTTCAAAAATGTGCACTCATTCAGTAACGAAACACCACTGTGTTGCTCAGAGATACACTATGGTTCTGCTCTGGCTTTGTTTAGAAATATTTCCATTAGTCATATAGAGCAAAAACAATATCTTTTATATTGATAAAAGAAAAGAGCTGTTATAAATATAACAGAATATTTTTATCTGTTTTAAAAATATAAAAATCTGTTATATTGTTAACAATAATAAAAATGAAACCTAATACAACAATCAAATATTGACCATATTTTGTCTAAAATGTAAGTTACTAATAAACTTTTTTTATTGAACTGTTGTATAAAATTACTAACGGATTTGCAATTGTGCTGATATTGGGGAAAATCAACACTATTGCATTTGTGATATGGTAAAAATGAAAAGTTAGTAAAGGGGCATTTTTGCACCCATATCTCGAATTGTGGGGGCATGAATTCATTTTGTATATCTTTTTTGCCTTTAATTTCAGACTCTTGAAACTGTCAAATGTTTACTGATTGGTCCAAAAGCTGAAGCTGATATGATTAATAATTCATGGCAACATGTTTTTAAAAAAAATGTTTTATACTTCAACTCATCAAAATAATTTAACCATTTTCAACTTCAGTTTTGAGGCTTTAACTAGAAACTCAATTAATATATAAAATATGATTATACTTGAAACAGTTTTTAAGTTAAATTAGACGGACATTTGTTACAGTTTTGACATTTTCTAAATTGCAGATGATCAGAAAGATGAATACAAGATTTCAAAGGGTCACACTTAGCCTTAGTAATACTTACCTTATGTCATCTTAATAGAATATATCCGTTCCACTTAATATTCACATCAAGCTTTTTTGAAAGAACTTTGAAATTGTGTCGTTTAGGCAAACTTTACGAATTACTGTGGAACATTTATAGAGAATCTAGTGAATGAAAAGGAGTATTTTATCTTAACTTTTCTCAACAGTAGTTCTGCATTGTTCTTTCACATAAGATGATTTCCAAAAGGTTTTCCGCTTTTACTTTCAACTTTCAGACATTTTATGCAAATATTATGTGGTTATGATGACAAAAGCACTGAGCCGAATCACTTTTGTGTTAAAGGCCCCGTGAGACGCGACACAGCTGGTGATTTTCACAGTCTGACACACACACACACACACACACACACAAACGCTTCCATGTACACAGTGCTTTTAATTAAACGCATTTCACTTCCCATTTCAACATATACCTTGTATTGCTGACACACACTCACCCAAACAGGTCTCTCACACACTCACTCACGAGCACAAGCCTCCCGTGGGGCTGAGGAGAGAATGAGATGAGAGCGGGCTTGTCTTTCATGTGTGATGTGAGGGCTTCCCTGCCAGTTTCCTCTTCGGGAAGCTGCTATGTTTCCATCACACAGGAAATGGCAGTGGCTCCGGCGAGGCCCTCCCACTCTTTTCATCTACAAATACCAGCTGACATTTACTGCTGCCCCCCACACGCAGCTGGTGCTCGAGCGTTACGGCCGAGCCTGTGTTTGTTTCTGGCCTGACAGGGGAAATCTCCGGTATGGCTCACGGCCCACAGAGAGCCATCCTACCGTACAGACTGACAGCAGCCGCCGTATCCCATCGCTCCCTGTGCACACATCGCAATGAGATTTTTTTTTCTTCGTAGCTTTTGTATTGCAATTAAACAGTGCCAAATCTCAATTCCCAAATACCATTTGCCTGAAAGCCAATGAATAGCAGACATTACCCACCACTGCTAATAAAACAGCTCAAATCTTTGCCGAGAATCCCTTTATGTTCTCTTTATAAGCTCTTCTGTCAGACATTTACGCCTGCTGTTAAACATGCGTCTGAGCGCTTTTACACTGGAACATATCAAATATCCTCACTGCCAATATCACCCACACAATCCACAACAGCAGCCTTATCTTTGCAGAAACATGATCCACAGACATGATCAAAAACAGTATCTACTAGCAGTGTAACGATACCCTCATGTCACGATTCGATACACATCGCGATACTGAACTCACAATATGAAATTATTGAGATACTCCAAGACATATGGTAAAAGGTTAACAAAAAATGTACTGTTGATTAAAATGCTAAATGTTATTACATTGTGGGTGTAAATGAATAGGATTGGACTTTGGTGCTAGTAACCCAATGCACAGGACAATGGTGACACCAGAATAAAAATATATTCATGATTCTGAAGCTGAAAATACAGAATTATTTTAGACGAATATGCTTGCACTCTGTCACTGACAAGATATATTTAAAATAATGAAGGCCACTTTTTACACAAATATTCCCCTATTGCATTATTATACATTATATTCAACATTATATGTGGTAGTTTAATGTAGTACTGACACTGAACTCTGAAAACTTGAATTTGTTCTCACTTCGTTCCCTGTAATTTCCCGTAGTTTGAGCAGTTGGCTTTCTTGTGGATGGAGCGACAGAAGTCTGGAGGGAACTACAGCCGCTATCGCGCTCAGACCGAGAAGCACGTGGTGTTGTGTGTCAGCTGTCTCAAGATAGACCTGCTCATGGACTTTCTCAACGAGTTCTTTGCGCATCCCAGACTACAGGTAAGCATGCGTGTGCGTATGTACACATGTAAATGTGTGTACGTTCATGTTAATTTGAGCTCAGACAGCCTGCTGTGCGCTGTTAATCCTCTTAAGGATAGCTGGAAGCTTGAACTAGGATTAACTGAACATCAATTTAATTTAACCAAGCTATTTATGTGTTTGATACGAGTTGCACTGGCTTGCAGTTTTCCACTAACTTGCGCTCATCATGTCCAGGATTACTATGTGGTCATCTTGTGTCCTGCTGAAATGGACGTCCAGGTGCGGAGAGTACTCCATATCCCACTGTGGGCTCAGAGGGTCATCTACCTGCAGGGATCTGCTCTCAAAGACCAGGACCTAATGAGGGCAAAGTAAGCCCGCTGAGTAAACAGTACTAATCACCTGAACACGCTTAATTGTCTTGAATGTGCACTTGTAGTATACTTCAAATCTTAAAGGGATATTTCACCGCTGGAAAGATAAATTGGGTCATTTATGTAGTAGAAATGTGAAATTAGTTTAGAAGTTGGTGCCTTCTAGACTGAGAAAAGCCAGAAAATTTATTTTTGGCTCATGTGGATGAAAGACAACAACTCCCAGAATGCACTTGCTTCGTTGCCCTACGAGGCCACTCCCAACCCACGCCTACCGGTTACAGAGGGTAGTATTGGAAGAAATGATACAACTAGGCTACTAGTTGACTCAAAACTAAAAAGATGCCGTTTTATCGTGAGATCCCCCTATGGGCGGGTTGAAAACATGCGGAACGAGCTCCTACTACTGGCTGTAGTCTCTATCCTCTGGCCAAATTATGATTTTTGCATCACCGGAGTTTTTTTTCCAGACACACAATACAGAAATCTCTCGTCTCAGGGGGACATGAGGGAGGGAAGCGCGGTCATTCGAAAATACTACCGGGTTTCTACTGATACAAAGCTTATTGCTAATCGGTGAAGTATCCCTTTAAGTTTATACTTGCAGATTATAATATCAATGGAATGAAAGGCCACTTAATCCTAACCCTATAGCTAGTAGTTAGTTATTATTATTCAGTACTTAAATGAATAATTACATTGTAACAAGGACACCTTAAAATAAAGGGTTACACTTTATTTGAAGGTGGCCTTGTTACAGTGTAACTAAACATTTAAGTGCTGAGTAATAATAATTACCTACATGTACTTACTATAGGGTTAGGAATAAGGTTTGGTTTAGGGTTAGATGCATGTTAGTTATGCATAATTTATAGTTATTAATACAATAACTACACGTAACGTGTTACAAGGACACTGTAAAATAAAGTGTTACTAAATAAAGTGCAACCCAGTATATTTTAGTTTAGCATAAATGATTGACAGTATACATTTTCCTGTACACATTAACAATATTTCAAGACAAGACACAGATTGAAGTAATTATGAAATGACATATAAAGATGTACATAAGTCTTACTCAAGTGGGTCAAAAAAGTTCAGCTAATTGCTTTTAATATAAGTGTAAGTATTCTTTTGAAGTTTATTATTTCCATAATTAGTACTTTTTTTTAAGTGTACTTCTTTTTCATAAGGGAGCTTATGACCTACTATGCCTCAAGTGCCTTTATAAGTCTTTATAAATATTGCATTTCATTAACTCATAATCAATAATTTCACTCATTTTGAGCACTTCCTTCAGCTGAGTCACTGCATTTTGACTGGAGGCTTTAAAAGCAGTGTGTAGCTCATATTAATGTTAATGACTTTGAGTAAAAAAACATGTTTTACTAAATGTTTCTGACAAATCACACTCTATTTGGTGTCTGAATTGAAATTGTGAAAACGCCGTATTAAGTACTAATGAAAATATGATCTCTTATATAATCACGTTATATTATCAAAGCTAAAATGGTCAAATGTTTCCCTTTCTTTGTTTTCTGTTAGTCTCACTTAAACTGATAGCTTACCATATCAGCTCTAACTGCTTAAGAAAAGCTTTTTTGATTAACTAGAACTCTCACTTCTCATTCATTTTTGAGGGACGAGTTGAAGATATATTTTTGTGGTGATCAGTAGCAGGCCGCAGATGTCATATGAACACTTTTGGAAGTTTTGACTTTTATATTTTACATTCTCTGTTTTTCTCTTCTGTCCACTCTCTTTCTCTCTTTCTCTCCCTCCTGTTATGGAACCTGACCCTGTTTCTCTGGTCTCTTGTATCCTCTTCATCGTGACCGGCTGCAGGATGGACGATGCCAAGGCCTGTTTTATCCTAAGCAACCGGTTTGAAGTGGACCGCTTTGCCGCTGTACGTTCCCCTCCAGCTCAATTTTCTCACCTTTTTTCTCATTCTGCTTCTCTACCCTCTCGATTCTGTCCGTAAAATAGGAAGCAGCAGATTCGAACATCCCATGTATTAGCCTGATCTCTTTCACATTCTCCTTACTGATTTTACATTTTGACAGTTCAGCATGAAATGATTTATCCTCAAGGCAGTTGTAAGCAATGTTTGAGAAAGTAGTTGAATATTTCAACCCAAAATCGAAAGAAATAAATGATAATTTTATATTAAGCATCAAGAAAAGGAGACCTAATTTTGCATTGTGACATTAATTCTCTCCTCCGCTTACTGTAATACATACCATCAATAAAAAATTATTTTATTGCGGTAATATTTTTTTTTAAAAACTGTCAGGCAGGGTTGCAGGAAAGAAGAGTTGAAGCAGGATCTAAGCACAGCAGTGATTTTTATTAACAATAAACCAAAATACAAATACAGTGAACATTGAATAAAAAACAAACCACTAAACAACTAACGAGAACGGATAAAAACAACATTTCAGGGTACGTTTCCACGAACACGATATGCTTAAAACGGAGTAGTTTTTCCTTTGAGTTTTCCGCGTACAGATGACACCATAGTCAAAATGATCCCCATTCACATGGATCCACGAAAACGACTAAAAACGCTGTATTCTGCTGCCAGGCCATTAGATGGCGATGAAACACTATAGACTGAACACGTAATACACATGTGCATGATGTCATCGTCTTCAGAGATTTGCATTTTTGTTGTTTACATGGAGTTTTCAAAAACTTGCACTTTTAAACCCATTTTCAAAAGTTTGCGTTTTCAGGCACCCAAAACGCTGTTGTCTTGGAAAAGAGCGGCCAAAATGCATAAAAAGTTTTACGTTTTTAGTTGAAAACGGTGTCGTGTAAACAGCCCCTGAAACTGAGGACAATATATACACAGGATAACTTGAGGAAGGAAATAAGAGACAGGTGGGGCTAATCAATCAAACATTGAGTAACTATGACAACAAATGCCCTGACAAAAAAGGGAAAAGAAAAGAAAAACAATGAGAAACAATCTAAAAGTCCAAAATCGAATAATTTCCTACTTTTCCAGTATGCGCCAACCAAAACAGTATGTCCACAGAGCAGTACTGTATGTCCGAATGACCTAATCCTTCCGCTGTGATTCTCAAATATGCATTTGATGGACACTTTACTATCCCATGAGGCCTCGGGAGAGGATTTCTTAATAACAGTGAAGCGACACAACTGATGCTGGAAGGTCACGTAACGGTCACAACGTTGTGGATATAGTATGTCCGCATTTCATTCATACTACCCTAATTCATACTATATAGAACGTATTTTTTTAACTGGCATGAAGTCAAGTCAAGTCAAGTCAAGTTTATTTGTATAGCGCTTTTCACAATACAGATTGTATCAAAGCAGCTTCACAGTATTAAATTTAAATAATACAACAAAGTTTGTTTCAAGAGGAATTTATTGATTGATAAAATTAAATTAAATATCCCCAAAATATCCCCAACTGAGCAAGCCAAAGGCAACAGTGGCAAGGAACCGAAAAACTCCATCAAGTGACCTAATGGTGTCCTAAAACTCCATCAGGTGACCTAATGGAGAAAAAAAAACCTTGGGAGAACCCAGGCTCAGTCGGGGGCCAGTTCTCCTCTGGCATTTATGAGCTAGAGGCCGGATTGTAGTTTGAACTGTGGGATTATATGAATGCCTGGCTGAAGAGATGCGACTTTAATCTAGTTTTAAACTGGGAGAGCGAGTCTGAGCAACGAACAGTATCAGGAAGACTATTCCAGAGTTTTGGAGCCAAATGTGAAAACGCTCTCCCTCCTTTGGTGGTTCTGGATATCCTAGGTATGACCAAAAGCCTTGAATTTAGTGATCTTAAAGAGCGCGATGGATTATAGGGCGATAGAAGATCCGTTAAATAGACTGGAGCTAAGCCGCTTAGGGCTTTATAAGTCAGTAGCAATATCTTTTATATCTAATATATTAATACGGAGCTTTATAGGTAACCAATGCAGTGATGATAAAATCGGTGTTATATGATCATATTTTCTTGATCTCGTAAGAACTCTAGCGGCGGCATTTTGGACTAACTGTAGCTTGTTTATTGAGGATGCAGGACAACCAGCTAATAAGGCATTACAGTAATCCAGTCTCGAGGTCATGAATGCATGAACTAACTTTTCTGCATCAGAAACTGATAGCATATTACGTAGCTTAGCAATGTTTCTAAGGTGGAAAAAGGCTGTTTTTGTAACATATGAAATTTTCAAAAGACAGGTTGACAGGTTGAAGTAAGTTCAAATAAAAATGTAGTTCTTCTTTCTGCAGACGCAGCACATGAAAATTAAAATTAAATTAAAATAAAACAATAACTGAATATGACAAAAACTATAGGCTATATATTGCAAAATGCAAAACATTTTTTATAAAAGATATAATTGCAAATTTTTTCATCCTGTACTATGTGTTGTACAACCTTTAATTTATTATAATTTAAACTTTTTTTTTTTCTTTTTTTTTTTTAATGTCTGGAACATGGTGACAAATGTGCTTAATAATGTTAAAATAATATTACATTGCAAAAAAAAAACACAAAAAAAACGTAACAGTCCCAAAAATAGGCTTTATTTTCTTTATGCAAAATATAATTATTTTTTATTTTTTTGTGTTGAAATGAGACCTGTACAGGTTTTAATGAGATTCACCTTCACTAGTTATCAGGCACTTTAGATGTTAATTTCTCTGTAAAGAGGGTAATGGGTACATAAGAGCAGACACTATGACTAATGGTATACTTCTGGTGATATGCCTCTCTTTCTCTCTGTTTTTCTTTGACACAGGACCATCAGACCATTCTCAGAGCCTGGGCCGTGAAGGACTTTGCCCCAAACTGCCCTCTCTATGTGCAGATCCTCAAACCCGAGAATAAGTTCCACATCAAGTTCGCAGGTCAGTGTGCAAAATGTGTTTCTCTCAGGATACAGGTGTGGAGAGTGGAAGATAGTGTAATATTTGATGCACTTCGAACATGTGTGAGTGTTGCTGAGAAGCTGGCGATCAGCCAATCTCCTTCCCTCTGAAGCTGTGTCCTTCAACACTAAACCCACTTCATATCCCTCTTCAGCTGTGTAAATGTGAATAATGCTTTTTACTTCCCCAGTCCACCCATTCCTCACAACATGCTATGCTGTGATGGATGAATTATGTGTGTGAAGGCCAGTATTATTACAGAGTGTCTTTTTACACCAAGAGCAAATAGCCCGCCTTGTTGGCAGAGGCTTTTTACACTAACTCCGCCCACCAATGTCTGGTTGAGCCAGACAAAATTACAAAAGAAATCCCACAGACAACAGAATCAGTGGTGTGGCGTTAGCATGATCGACTCGAGTTCGAATCCACCTTTTCCCGAACTCATTCTTCTCTCTTTTCCCATCGCATATCAGCTCGGAGAGGCATTTATTTTAATATAAATGAAGAAAATATTCAAAAAGTGGAAATAAAGCGCCTAACGGGTATTTAAAATTGGGAAAAAGGTATTTAATGGAAAGGGTTTGGAGTGAGTGTATGGAAGGGCTTTAGGAACAGGGACAAGTAATGTCCCAATAAAGCAGCATCCATTTATGATTTTAATGCGTATATTCATTTACACTCAATATGTTGTTATTTTGGGCTACTTGCACTGAGCTTCATGACGCACTTCCGTTTTAAACTCATTGATGCCACCTAAATGCCACCTAAAATGAGTGTCCACAAGAAGATTTTTTAGAGACAGGAGGAGAGATATTCTGATGTTTACTTTGTAAAGATTTTTCCAAACTCAACAAAACATAGAAGTTTTAATCCAACCCAAGCCGATCTGAGAAAGCAGCGGCTAGTAAACAAACGCGATTGTTTCACCACAGGGTTTCAGAGCTCGTCTAAACTAGTGACCGCGATGCTAAAATGTGTGAGACCTGATGAATAAGATCAGAACGAACATTTATTTATTTAAATTAAATCTTTTTATAATTTTAAAATATTGTGTCCTTTTTCAGTGTCAATCATTTTACTGTATGTAATTTATATGTTTATGCCCAAAATTCTTAATTGATATTCAAAGTAGTTGACTGTCATTCTCTACGCTGTGTGCGTTACTGTTTAAGATTCATTAAATATTTAACACCGTTAAAGATTTTTAAGGCACGTATATAAAAATATATATATTTAAGTACAATCAACTTGGATGTTTATGTAATTTCAACTTAAATTATATTAAACTGACGTAAAAAAAAAAAGTTGATTCTTGTATAAATTATAAAAAAAGTCGAAAATTGCTTAACTTATTTTGATGAGTTGTAAACAATGTAAAGCAATGTAAAAACATACAGTATGTTGCCATAACTTATTGATCATATCATTTTTAGTGTAGCACACACAAGCAATCCTTTTTATCAGTCAAATTAATTTAAAATGTAAACTCAACAACAGGTATGAAATATGATCAATAAGAGAAAAACACAGACAGGAGATTCACAGACAGCACGCGCCAGTACCGCACTGCATTCTCTTTTGTGTCTTATCGCAATTGAATGGTTTAAAAGCATTTGCATGAATAAGAGCGTGATCATATATTGTAACGCTAGCCAAAGGATAATGGGAAAAAACGAATGCTGCGTTAATTGCGTTAAATATCTTTAACGCGTTAAACTGAAAAAAATGTATCGCATACATTAACACGTTCATTTTGACACTAAAAATAATAATAAAAAAATACAAACAAAATGAATATTTGTGCACCGTTAAAATTAACACAAAAAAACTAAAATGTAATTAAAAATAAAAACAAAATAAATATTTATGCATTATTAAACTAAAAGATAAAAACTAAAATGAACAAAAAAATAAACTATGAACTAATTAACTAAAAATAAAATTAAAATTAAATAAATAAAATTCATGAACTTATGAATAAATTCAAACCCAAAATACAAAATGCAATAAAATATTAATAACTTTAATAACTGGTGGCTGGCTTATAGTCACCCAGGCTTTTTTTGGCAGAGCCAGTCCCTCTCATGTTCAAAAGCCGGTTAATCAAGCATACATGTTGGGATGAGGAGAGAGTGTGGAGCACTCAAACCTCCAGGCATTGCTGCACAATGATTGTCACAAGCAACTGTACCCGTCCCGTCCACCTTCACTTCAGCTGTCTCAATCAGCCGCTGAGAATTGATTGTGTTGGAAAAGTGAAGAAAATTCATTCTCTTCACCCTCCACCTGCTTCTGTTGCACTCCAACCTCACCCTTCACATCTCCTCTCCATTTGGAAACCAACTGGATCCGTGTTCATTCAATTTACCTTCCTCCCTTGAATGGTTTTGCGGCGTTACTAACTATAAATAGCACTAATAACTTAGTAGCTAGTCGACTAGTCGATACAACCCTTGTTTTGGAGTAGTTTCCTGTTTAGGAAGATGTCTTTTGCTTTGGTGTGTGTGTTTGTGTGTGTGTGTGTGTGTGTGCGTGAGGGTTATTTTAGAGTTATTACCGGGAAATGATGGAGAATTTCACGGTGCTGCAGGATGTGAGGTGAGGCAGTGATTAGAGATCCAGATTTCCTGCTGGCTCTGCGGATCCAATGAGCAGCAAATAAAAAAATTATAAGACTCACATGAAGACTCACTTTCTCACTGACCTGTACAGTCCTGTGGTTGTGATGCTGAGAACATGATGGGCTGCCCTGCATGTGGTGACAGCACTTGTTTTAAGGTCATTGAGAAGGCAGAGGAGGAACAGGATGAGTCAGTGGTTGAGGCAGCTGCGAAGTCAGTGAGCTTTACCCAGAGATCAACCACAGATTACACAGTATCACACAATCTGTCAGTTGAACAAAGTCACTATTGAGTGCTGCCATCAAAGGAGAACGAGAAATGAGACTGGTGTACACTAATTCCTGTATCTGAAACTGAAGAATGGTGTCTCACTTCCCTCCTGCCATGTCATTCATTGACATAACACTAAGATTCATGACCCAGAAAACCTACACTGGTGCCTAAAGTAGGTCAAGATGACCTGCAAATGATTCAGTGTTTTTCTTCTTTAAAAAAAATGCATGTTTATTTTACGTGTTATGACATCTTCAGCGCCCCCTGTATCTTCAGCGCCCCCTGTATCTTCAGCACCCCCTGTATCTCCAGCGCCCTCTGTATCTTCGCCCCCTGTATCTTCAGCACCCCCTGTATCTTCAGCGCCCCTGTACCTCTAGTGCTCCCTGTATCTCCAGCGCCCCCTGTATCTTCAGCGCCCACTGTATCTCCAGCGCCCTCAGTATCTTCAGCATCCCCTGTATCTCCAGCACCCCCTGTATCTTCAGCACCCCCTGTATCTTCAGCGCCCCCTGTATCTCCAGCACCCCCAGTATCTCTAGTGCCCCTCTGTATAATTAGCACCCCCTGTATGTTGAGCACCCCCTTGTATCTTCAGCGCCCCCTGTATCTTCAGCGCCCCCTGTATCTCTAGCGCCCCCTGTATCCTTCAGCGCCCCCTGTATCTCTAGCGCCCTCTGTATCTTCGCCCCCTGTATCTTCAGCACCCCCTGTATCTCTAGCGCCCCCTGTATCTTCAGCGCCCCTGTACCTCTAGTGCTCCCTGTATCTCCAGCGCCCCCTGTATCTCCAGCGCCCTCAGTATCTTCAGCACCCCCTGTATATCTAGCTCCCTCTGTATCTCTAGCGCCCCCTGTATCTTCAGCACCCCCTGTATCTCCAGCACCCACAGTATCTCTAGCGCCCCTCTGTATAATCAGCGCCCCCTGTATGTTAAGCGCCCCGTTTATCTTCAGCATCCCCTGTATCTCTGGCACCCTCTGTATCTCCAGCGCCCCTTGTATCTTCAGCACCCCCTGTATCTCCAGCACCCCCTGTATCTCCAGCACCCCCTGTATCTCCAGAACCCCCAGTATCTCTAGCGCTCTCTGTATCTCCAGCGCCCCCTGTATCTCTAGCACCCTCTGTATCTCCAGAATGCCAGCCTAGCCTCCCTCTCCCTGCTCCTCAAACAGCATGTTCCTCAGCCCCGCCTCCATTAGTGTCCTTCAGCCCTTCTGCATCTCCCACTTACTACAAGGATCTACCAAGTGTCATCAGGCCACCAGCTCCACCAAGCCTAGAGGATCCCTTGGCTCCGCTTCCAGCCTCTGGGCCCATCACTCCACCGCGGCCTGTCAACACATCAGCTCCACCGCGGCTCCTTCCTCCCTCAGCTCAATCGGAAACCATTGCCATATGGCTCCATCAGGCTCCCTCGTCCCTCCAGCTCCGCCTTGGTCGGACAGCGTCCTGCCTGTGCCTTCGGCTCCATCTGGCTCTGCCCTCCCTCTGGGTCTGCCTTTGTCTTCGGTCCCACCGCCTTCGCCTCTCTCCTCTGGTTCACCGGTTCCACCTTGGTCTCCAGTACCACCGGTTTTGCGTGGGCTCTTCGGCTCATTGTCTCCACCTTGGTCTCCATCATCGGTGGCTGCATCTCTGTCAGTCATCCCTTGGCTCCTTCCGCCCTGGGGCCTCATCCTGGCTGGATTCTGGGTGTCCATCTCGCTTCTCCTGCTGGCCCCTCCCTGGCTCCTCCCACCCTCCACTCCCCCATGAACTATGTTTACCCCAGACAGTTTTTCGCCATCTCATGTTTCATGTCCCCCTCCAGAGCCCCCGCCCTCCCTACACAGTTGGACTACGGCGCGAGGACACGCCTTTCCAGAGGGCGTACTGTCAGGAGCATGCTTTGTTTGTTCCTGTCTTGACCTAGTTTCTAGTTTGTGTTAGTTTCATTCAGTTCACCTGTTGTTTGTTAATTAACTCATTAGTTTCCTTGTTTAGTTTTAGTATAAGTTCTCCCTGTTTTGTTCAGTTCCTTGTCCTGTCTCTTCCGTGTTACTTCATGTAAAGTGGATGGTTTCCCGTGATTTCTTCTATGTGTTTGTTTTGCTTTATAATTAAGTGTTTCTCTGGACTCTATCGTCATGCGCTTTATATATCACAGCCAACCGTGACAATAACACATTGCAGTTGAAATTATAATCAAGTATTTTACAAGTGCTGTAGTTTGTTAGTCAACACATCAAAATAAGTGTACTTCTTTAAAGCATGACAAAAGATTGAAACATAATTATTTTTAAATGCACATTGACATTATGACATTATTCATGTACTTTTCATGTCCATTATTAGTGCCCTTTTTAAAAGTGTTTTTAAAGTGCATTAAAGTATACTTCTTTTTCTCAAGGGTATGTATAAAAAAAAGGATTCAAGGGAAATATAGTAATATATTAATACTTTACAAATATAGATTTTTTTTTCATACTTTCAAATCAAAAATTGGAGTGTCAAGTTATTTAATATTATTATGAAAATTAAAATATGAAGGCTTCTTAGCAGATGTGACAGGATGCCACAAAAACATTGGGTACGCTTACCCAGAAGTATGGTGTAAAAGTGATGATGAATTTGCAAAATGTTTGTTTTATCTGCTTCTACTATATATGAATAAGAATGTGCATCTTTTATTGAGAGTTATCGTTAAAATGACACTTGCGATATATTTACTTATGTTTCATATCAGTCAGAGGTGGTTATCCCCTGTGGGCGGCTTGGCTTCTTGGTGGTTTACTGAGCGCTTACTTCTTGACAGTTCGGCAGAACGCATCAATATGCAGTTTTTCAATGCGTGGCAGACATGTTGTGACACTGCTTGGAATATAGGCACTAAGTGGCTGAGTGGGTGGCATAAATGAGTATGGCTGTAGACTTGACTTCAGCTCTACAAATAGCTTAATTGCTATTAATGTGAATAATGTTCACATCAATGTAACAGAAGCTCACAGAGTGGTTTGTCTGAGGAGATGAGTGTTTCGTTCACATGCAGCCTGATCTCGCATGGTTATTCTGGAACACTGTTTGTTTTGTTCGACTTTTGCTGCGTTAATTGATTTTATTTTCCTTTCCGTGGGCATGTTTGGAAATAGCAACTGGCCGCTTTACCTCTTCCAGTTCTGCACAGTGTTTTGCGTAGCTATATCAACAGCCAGGTCATTCATAAACATAACCAGCATGCTGCTTTAATTATTGCTAATGGCAGAGAAGTGGCACTGTTGTTACCGTCTTGCTGGGGTTCACAGAATGAGCACAGTCTCTCACTGCTACACTGCAAAAACAGCAGCTTTAGAGAAAAAAGGAATCTAGAAACACAATTATGACAGTGCTCTAGCCTGCTGTGCTGCGTCCCCGCTTCAGCCGAGGTCAGTGTGTGCTTTCTGAGGTTGCTGTAAATGAGGGAGTTCGTGAAAGAGGAGATGAAGTGGTCGAACTGAAAGGGCCTGCATGAAGAGGAACCAAGGTCTTTAATTCACCATTTGATCTTTATGAGTGAATGTGCATCTTCAAGTGCTGCCTTCAGTACTCCAGCCTGACATGGAGAATAATTCAAAGAACAAAGCCTATTTAGTTATTTATTCATGAAGTTACAGTGACAGAAATAAAAAGATATTGTTTAAATAATATAGTACAATCCTTATTAACTACAGATTAAAGTGTAAGTTTGCAAATTTTCAACCTGCTTTATATTGTTACAATGTCGGTAGTATATGTAAATGAACAGTGTTTACTCTTTTTTCCATGGACTAAGAATTTCACATTTATTGTCAGCAAATGTCTGCCGGATAATGCAAAATGCAGCTCTAGGGATTTCATTAAAACGTACTCGGTTACTAACGTAACCTCGGTTCTCTCTAGAAGAGGGAACGAGTACTGCGTTTTGTAAAAACGCTACGGGAAAAAGTCTCTTTTCACGAAATACTGAAGCAAAAAATTATCCTTAATTTTCATACATGTAAAGCGCGTTGCGGCAGTGCTTAGCTATGGCGAGACGGCTCGCTCGCTCATTGGCTGCTCTGCAGCAACTGCATAAGCCTATCGAGCGAGGCCTGAGGTGACGTCAGGCCAATGAGGACGCTTCGCGCCCTCCTAGCCATTTCCCGCCGAGACGGGTGTGGCTAGCCTCTATATAAGGAGCTCGAGAAGGCTGATTCACTTGATTTTCATCGCCGAAGCGAACCAGAGTGAACCGTACGCACGGCAGAGAACGCAGTACTCGTTCCCTCTTCTAGAGAGAACCGAGGTTACGTTAGTAACCGAGTACGTTCTCTTACGAGAGTCCTCTCGTACTGCGTTTTGTAAAAACGCTACGGGAACCCCTTGTAAAACGCCGTGCGTGCTGGGATAAAGACACCGATCACTGGAAGCAAACCAGGTGTACAGTGCATAATCACCAGATAGACTCAGAAAGAGCCTGGGATTACATAATTCCCTATATTGTAACGTCCGCGGACGTAAAACATGACCTCACAGAGAGAGTCTAGAGACAAGAGGGGATTCCTCTGTCCTTATAAGGTTGCGTCAGCAGACGCGAATATGACATAGCATAGACAGGGTGGGGAAACCTGAGCTAAATGCGGGAAATGTGGGTCTTACACAGTTCTGCCCATAAGACAGTCGGCAGCGCATTGCGCATGCGATTTCAGTGTTCTAGTTAGACAGCTGAATCGGCTACACCGATAGTAGCTTAGCCTGCAAGGCGGGAACCTCTAGGTTGTAAAACCTAATAAATGTAGACGGCGAGGTCCAGCCCGCCGCCGTACATATATCCTGTAAGGAAATCCCGCTGGACCAAGCCCACGAGGAGGCAACACCCCTCGTGGAGTGCGCTCTAACTCCCGACGGGCACTGGAGGCCCTTGGCAGTATAAGCCAGCGCTATGGCGTCAACTATCCATCTGGATAGGCTCTGTTTCGAAACAGCCATTCCCTTGGAACGTCCACTGAACGAGACAAAGAGCTGCTCAGTCTGTCTGAAGACAGCAGAGCGGGACACGTAAGCTCTTAAAGCCCTAATGGGGCAGAGAAAACTTGAGTCCCCTTCCTCACTTGATCCCGGCAGGGCAGACAGGGAGATGACCTGAGCCCGAAATGGTGTGTTGAGGGATTTTGGCACATATCCATGCTTAGGTTTGAGTATGACTTTAGAGTCGTTAGATCCAAACTCTAAGCACGCTGGGCTCACAGAGAGCGCGTGCAGGTCGCCTATGCGCTTCACTGAAGCGAGAGCCATCAAAAACACTGTTTTGAAAGACAAATGCTTGAGGCTAATAGATTGGATAGGCTCGAAAGGGGCACCTTTCATGGCCGCCAACACCGTAGAAAGGTCCCACATAGGGACTGAAGGAGGTCTGGGAGGATTTAGCCTCCTAGCTCCCCTGAGGAAGCGGATGACTAAATCGTTCCTTCCTAGAGACTGCCCCAGCGTTGTTCTGGAAAACGCTGTAATAGCCGCCACATAAACTTTGAGCGTGGAAGGGCATCTGCCCTTATCCAACAGCTCCTGTAGGAAGGAGAGAACCTCCGTCACCTCACAATCGAGAGGTGATATGCTCCGAGCTGTACACCAGCCGGAGAAAACCGACCACTTCGAGGCATAAAGCCGCCGAGTCGACGGCGCTCTGGCCTGAGTGATGGTATTTATCACTCCCTCTGCGAGGTTAACGGATAACCGTTGAGCGCCCACACGTGAAGCGACCACAGCTCCGGGTGCGGGTGCCAAATCGAGCCCCCGGCCTGCGAGAGGAGATCTCTCCTCAATGGCACTGGCCATGGAGCGATGTCTGCTAGCTGCATCAGGACTGGGAACCATGCTTGGTTCTTCCAGAACGGTGCTACAAGCAGCATTGAGCATTTCGTTTCCTTGACCCGCTCTAACACCTGAGGCAGGAGGGAGACGGGGGGAAAAGCATAAAGCGGGCAGCGCGGCCACATGTGGGACAGCGCGCTGTCGTTCTTGGAAAAGAACACGGGGCAATGAGCGTTTTCGCGGGACGCGAATAGGTCCACCTCCGCTCTGCCGAATCTCTCCCACAACAGCCGGGCTGTCTGTGGGTGTAGAGACCATTCGCCCAGGGGAATGTTGTTCCTGGACAGTCTGTCTGGGCCCACATTCTGGAGCCCAGGCACATGCACTGCTCTCAGCGAGCGCAAACTGTGCTGAGCCCATATTATTGATATATCTTTATTGTCATTGTATGCGATACAACGAAATTCTGTTGGAGCAGTCCTCTCCAGATAGCAGCATAGTAAAAAAGATAGAAATATATACAAAAAAAATATAAACATACATACATACATGCATGCATAAATACATACATATACACATACACTAACACATTCTCAATAAATAGATAAAACAGCTAAAACAGTAAAAATAAAAACAATAAACACAACAGTTATTGCACAGAGTCCAATTGCACTGAGAAGGTAAAAAGGTGATGAGAGATCTATGTTTGTATGCACGGGTGTGCGTATGATCTTTGTAATATGTTCACAGCTCTGGGGAAAAAGCTGTTCCGGAGTCTATTTGTGCGTGTGCTGGGGGTTCTCAGTCTGCCTGAGGGGAGGGTAGTGAACAGTGAGTGTCCTGCATAATGTTTGTGGCCCGAGTGAGAAGACGGCTTGAGTATATTTCACTTAGATTCGGTAGGGGAGAGCCAATTATTCTCTCAGCCACCTTAACAACCCGCTGCAGATCCTTTCTTTCTGCTGCTGTGCAGCTGGAGTGCCACACAGTACAGCAGTATGTCAGAGTGCTTTCAATTGTGCAGCGATAAAAGCGTGTCAGAAGTTCCTGAGGGAGCCCATTGCGCTTCAGGGTCCTCAGGAAGAACATCTTCTGCTGGGCTTTTTTAATGGTATGGGAGGTATTCTGGCTCCAAGTTAGATCTTCTGCAATGTGCACTCCCAAAAACTTAAAAGTTGCCACCCTCTCCACCTCCTTCCCGTTGATATACAGTCCGTTGTGGTTTATTTTGTTCCTTCTATAGTCAATTATTATTTCTTTTGTCTTCTTAATGTTGAGGTTGAGGTCGTTGTCCGTGCACCAGGCTGACAGGTTCTGAACCTCCTTCCTGTAGGCTATTTCATTGTTGTCTGATATGAGTCCCACTATGGTTGTGTCATCGGCAAATTTAATGAGAGTGTTAGAGTTGTGTGAGGAAGTGCAGTCGTAGGTGAAGAGTGAATAGAGGGCTGGACTTAGGACGCAGCCCTGGGGGACGCCGGTATTAAGAGTAATGCTAGAGGAGGTGTGACGGTTAATCCTGACACGCTGAGGTCTATTGGTGAGGAAGTTTCTGATCCACTGGCAGAGAAGATCTCCCAGACCCAGTATTTGTAATTTGTTAATCAATTTGTCAGGGTTAATGGAGTTAAATGCAGAGCTGTAGTCTATAAATAACATCCTAACATAGCTGTTGGGTGTTTCCAAGTGTGTGAGGGCTGTGTGCAATGCTACGGAGATGGCGTCATCGGTGGATCTATTGGTCCTGTATGCAAATTGATGTTGATCGAGATCAGGAGGGATGTGGGCCTTGATATGGGACAGTACCAGTCTCTCAAAGCATTTCATGATCACTGGCGTGAGAGCTACTGGCCGGTAATCATTCAGGCTTGTGATAGCTGAGGTTTTGGGTACAGGGATTATGGTGGCGGTTTTCAGACAGGTGGGGACTATGGCTTGCTGTAAAGACAGGTTAAAAATGCGTGTAAATACTGGAGCGAGCTGGTCAGCGCATTGCTTCAGCACTCGTCCTGCAACTCCATCAGGCCCCGTTGCTTTATTGCAGTTAATGTTGTGTAGTTCTCTCTTTACCTGGTAGGTCAGAAGAGTAAGTGGCTGATCGCTCCCTGGGGAGGTAGTGTATGTATGTAAATCCAGTCCCCTGTTGTAGTTGGAGCTGGAGTCTTCAAAGCGAGCGAAGAAGGTGTTTAGCTGGTCTGGTAGAGAGGAGTCAGTTGAGATTGGGTAGCTGTTGCTTTGTTTGTAGCCAGTAATGTTCTTTACACCCTGCCACATTGCATGGGGGTTGTTGGCATTGAAGTTGTCCTCAATGCGTTGTTTGTATTTTCGTTTTGCACATGTGATGCCTCTGAGTAGGTTGGCCCTCGCCCTTCTGTACTCCTCCCTGTCCCCTGATCTCAGCGCTGTGTCCCGAGCTCTGAGCAGCTCCCTTACCCTGTTGTTAAACCAGGGCTTTTGGTTGGGGAGCACTTTAATTTGTTTATTTGTTGTTACAATGTCCGTGCAGAAGTTGATATAGGAAAGGACTGTGGATGTATGGTGCTCAATGTCTGTATGTTCAAAGAGCTCCCACCTGGTGTCATCAAAACAGTCTTGCAGGGCTGAGGAGGCTTCTGCAGTCCAGATCTTCACTGTCTTTGTCTGAGTTTTGATCCTGCTGATGATGGGCTTATAGACTGGTGTCAAGAGCAGGGATAAATGGTCAGACTGTCCAAGATGAGGTGAAGACTGGGTTTTATAAGCTCCGAAAACATTTGTGTACACCTGGTCCAGTATTTTATTATTCCTTGTTTTAATGTGCACATTCTTGTAAAATTTGGGCAGAACTGTCTTTAGGTTAGTGTGGTTAAAATCCCCTGCCACTACAAATATACTCTCCGGGTGTCTGTTTTGCTGGTTGCATATAGCATCATATAGCTTACCCATAGCTATTTTAGCATTGGCTCTGGGGTGCACATAGACAGCAGTAATAAAAACAGATGAAAATTCCCTAGGCAGATAAAAAGGCCTGCATTTCAGCATCAGGAACTCCAAATCCAGGCAGCAATGTCTCTCAATAACAATTGTGTCTGTGCACCAACTGTTGTGGATGTATGCACACACGCCTCCTCCTCTCGACTTACCAGAGTCGGCTGTGCGGTCTGCACGGTAGAGGGAGCGGCCTGCTAGCTCCACGGCTAGGTCAGGGATGTTATCGTGCAGCCAGGTCTCAGTTATCACCATGATGCAGCAATCCAAGCGGTTATTGGTAATCCGCAGCCTCACGTCGTCCAGTTTATTAACAAGGGAGCGGGCATTTGCGAGGAAGATGCTGGGCACGGCAGGTTTGTGCGGGCATCGTCGTAGCCTAGCATGAATGCCGGCTCGCTTACCCCGCTTCTGCTTCCTCTCACATCTCCGCCTGCATCGCCTCTCCGTGGGTCTGTTGATCTTTGTTATCCCGTTGTCCATCATAATTTCCCGTGGAAAAGATCCAGAATCACTGGGTGCACGTCCGAAACAACAGTCTTTCAAACGCAAAATTTCTGTTCGCGTGTAGGTTATAAATTTACTAAAGCCACTATCAGAGAGGGAGCTCCGGGTCGCTGCGACTATGCGCGCCGCCATCTTGTGCCCATCAACACCTCACGTGCAAAGCCCGCGAAAGAACCCGAGGCGTATTAGGAGGCGTTTCGCCAGCCTGTACAGGGATGTGGATCTCAGACCGCCCTGGCGATTTATATAGGACACCACGGCCGTGTTGTCCGAACGGACTGCGACGTGTTGGTCCTTGATGTGGGGATAAAAGCGCGTTAGCGCATTGTGCACTGCCAGCATTTCCAGGCAGTTGATGTGTTGGAGCTTTTCTCGTTTCGACCACAGGCCGAAGAACGGTCTGCCCTCGAGCAGCGCTCCCCATCCCGAGGTGGATGCGTCGGTCGACACCATCCTCACTCCCGAGGAAGTCCCCAGGCTTACACCTGATCGGTACCAGTCGTCTGCCAACCAAGGTGTCAGGGCTGTGACACAGCTCTGATTGACCTTGAGACGCAACCGGCCGGACACCCACGCTCCGCGCGGTACTCGCACTTTCAACCAGAACTGCAGAGGGCGCATGCGGAGCAAGCCCAGCTGGAGAACCGGTGATGCTGAGGCCATGAGACCTAGCATCCTTTGAAACGTCTTGAGCGGGGTAGACGCGCCGCAGCGGAAAGATCTCGCCACGCGCTGAATGTGCAGCACGCGCTGTGGCGACAGCCGCGCTGTCATAGACTGTGAGTCCAGAATGGTACCCAGAAACGAAATCGTTTGACTGGGGTTCAGTGAACTCTTCGTCCAATTGACCGTGATACCAAGATTCTCGAGGTGGTCGAGTAAAATGGTTTTGTGCTCCACGAGCTGTGATCGTGATTGAGCTAGGATCAGCCAGTCGTCCAAATAGTTCAGCACTCGCATGCCTCTGAGTCTGAGAGGAGCGAGCGCCGCGTCCATGCATTTCGTAAATGTACGAGGTGCCAGGGACAAGCCGAACGGAAGGACTGTATACTGGTATATCTGACCCTCGAAGGCGAATCTCAAGTATCGCCTGTGATGTGACGCTATCTGTATTTGAAAATACGCGTCCTTCAGATCTATTGACATGAACCAGTCTCCTCGGCGAACCTGCGCGAGAATTTTCCTGGTCGTGAGCATTTTGAAACTGCGTTTCACTAATGCTTTGTTCAGCCGTCTTAGATCCAGTATGGGTCTGATACCACCGTCCTTTTTGGGGACTAGAAAGTATCTGCTGTATAGCCCCCCTTCGCTTTGAGCCAGGGGTACATGCTCTATCGCCCCTTTGCATATCAGTTTTGATATTTCGGCGCGAAGTAGGTGTGCTACTTCTAAATTCACCGTAGTCTTGACGCGCGCTGTGAAGCGGGGAGGGCGTCGACAAAACTGTAGCGAGAAGCCTCTCTTTATAATGCCTAGCACCCAGTCCGAAACCCCTGGAAGCGCTGCCCATGCTTCTGCATGGCTGGCTAAGGGCTGAATGCGAAGCGCGCTCTGTTCGCCGTGCGACAGAGGTGCTTCGAGGTGCGATAACATAGGCGTTATGCCTGTGGCATTCGAGGCGGGGGGCGCGCTTAATACAGCGGGCAGAGCGCTCGTCCTCGACCTTACTACAGTGCTTAACTGAGTGAGGGAGGTCTGAGCGAGCCCCGCGGGACTCATGTCTGCGAGCAAACGTGGGCGGGAAGCGGGCACATTCACTGCTTTGGACGCGCTGCCTGTCTGAGCAGAGCGAGCGCGCACAGGTTTCGTTTTTACAGAGAGCCTGTGGTCTGTGAGACATAGTGTGTGTGGGCACTGGGAAGTGGGCACTTTCACTATATTGGAAGCGCAATCGACCTGAGTCGATTTTATGTGCGCGAGCCCTAAGTGTAGGGCTGTGCTTGTGTGTAGGGATGGGCACTGAGGAGTGGGCATCGACACTACATTTATAGCACCAACGGCCGTGGCCGGGACACCAGAAAATACACTCTTTTCGGGATATATCTGGGTAGCCGTGAAAACGGCTTTTGTGTGCAGGCGAGCGGGCAACTGTGCAGGCTTGCGTCTTGCAGAAAACGCTGGAACAGTCGCAAGTCTTGGGACTGAAACAGCGGTGCGCTTGGGTGAGAGACCGGCCGCAGCGGGACTCACACACCTGCGCTTCCCTAGGAGTGCTAGGACTTCTTCGGGGCTTCCGGCTTCACCACAACCCTCGGCCGAGGCCCGCGCTGAGCAGGGCGTCGGCTGGTAGAGCGAGAGCGGGACCTAGAGCTGTGCTGCTGTCGCTGCTGAGAAGGTGTGGCGGAAGGCGGGGGCTGATGCTGAGAGCTTCGCGGATTCTGTTTTTCGCGATTCGCTGCAGAACCGGAGCGCTTCGGCAGGAAGTGCTTGAAGGCTTGAGACGCTTTCTGGGCCTCGGTAAATCTCTCCACGAACTCGGAGAGAGAAGAACCGAAAAGGCCAGCGGAAGACAGCGGGGCGTCGAGAAACGCGTTGCGCTCGGAATCAGCCATTTCCGTGAGCGTAAGCCATAGGTGTCTCTCAGCAACAGTGGCGGAAGCCATACATCTTCCCATGGCCTGTGCAGCAGACTTGGTAGCGCGGAGTGTTAGATCCGAAGCGCTCCTCAGATCCGCGATGCAGATAGCCTCCGGTCCCATCTCATCCAGCTTACGGAGGAGATCACCTTGGAAAATCTGCAGTGTAGCCATGGTGTGTAGCGCTGACGCAGCCTGCCCAGCGGCGGAGAAAATTCGCGCGAGCAGCGTCGACGTCATGCGGCAGGCTTTAGAAGGCAACACCGGTTTAGTCCACCGTCCAGCAGAGGGCGGGCAAAGGTGGGTCGCTATCGCCTGTTCCACCGGCGGAAGTGAAAGGTAGCCTCGGTCTTTCGCATTATCCAGGGAGGAAAATGCTGGCGACACAGACGAGCGCGTTCGCGCAGAGTAGGGCGCATTCCAAGCCTTCGCCACTTCTTCATGAAGCTCAGGAAGAAAGGGGGCGGGCTTAGATTCCGGAGAAGTGCGCTCACCAGGGAGGAAGCTACCATCCAGCCGGGTACGAGAGGGGAGTTCCGGTGCAGACCACTCGAGGCCGAGGCTCGCCGCGGCCAGCGCGAGTACTCGCATGAGCTCCTTCTCGATGTTGGCTCTCGTAGTGGGCTTGCGGGCAGGAGGCGCGAGGTCCTCAGAGCTCGCCCAGTCCTCGCTGCCTGAAGCTAGCAGAGAGCAGGAATCCTTCTCTCTCGACGCGGCCTCAGAAATGACTTCCTCTGATGAAGCGGCGGCAGACTGCGGGCGCTGAGCATCAGGAAGTGAAACAGGAGAAGCCGGTGAAGCAGGCGGGCAAACCGGCGAGCTTGGTCGAGCTGGAGGTTCCGGGGCCCGCTGCGAGCGGCGCTTCTTACGGCGCGGCAGCGCGGCGGGGAGTGCAGACTCTGAGAAGGATGCCAGGCGAGTCCGCAGAGTCACCATCGGCAAAAGGTCGCAGTGAGGGCAGCCGCCGTCAGCGAGCGCGAGTGCTGCATGGTTCTCACCCAAACAGGAAACGCAGATGACGTGTTGGTCTCCCTGGGCGAGTGGGGCTCGGCACGAGCCACATGAAGGCATCTTTAAAAAGACGCAGCTCTTTTAGGGGGTGAGTGTCGCGGCGGCGAACACACACACACACACACACAAACAGAGTAATAAAGGATATAGCGCCGGAAAGCGCAGCAGGTACGGCTGTAGAAGGCGGCGTTGCCAGCAGCTTCGAGTGGCTCGTCCCGCTGAAGTGCTTGCCTCAAACGACGCTTGCTTCCTCGTGATCCAGCGATGCGTGAGCTTCGCTGAAGAGATGAAAATCAAGTGAATCAGCCTTCTCGAGCTCCTTATATAGAGGCTAGCCACACCCGTCTCGGCGGGAAATGGCTAGGAGGGCGCGAAGCGTCCTCATTGGCCTGACGTCACCTCAGGCCTCGCTCGATAGGCTTATGCAGTTGCTGCAGAGCAGCCAATGAGCGAGCGAGCCGTCTCGCCATAGCTAAGCACTGCCGCAACGCGCTTTAAATTTTTTGCTTCAGTATTTCGTGAAAAGAGACTTTTTCCCGTAGCGTTTTTACAAAACGCAGTACGAGAGGACTCTCGTAAGAGAACTACAGATTACATTCTTGTATCCCCGCCCACTGACAGTCAGATCGATAGAGGGCTATTAACAGAACAGTTATTGTAAGAGTAGGTTTATCACTGAAAATGTTATTGTAGCCTACTATGTCTACTCTCTGAACAGCATAATGGTAAAAACGGAACAATATTGCAACAGCTTTATTACCTGTACACGACGGTGTTTTGCTTCGGGAGGAACTGACAGAATGGCAGTTTCTTTCAGTTCTCTTTATGTCGGTCACTTCCGATGTCATGTCGAAATGCCGACACTAGGGGTCATTCTTGGTAGCCCCAAGGTAAAATGATTTGCCTTTTATACCTGCATGTCCAGGCCAGGGGCGTGGCCAGGAATGCAAATTCCACACTCCAATTTCATTGGCCTTTTCTGAAGACCTCCGAGGTGTTTGGGATTCCTCATTCCTGCGTAATAATCAAGAAACTTTGCTGCCACCATGAGTGCAGCAGGTGTAATGATATGACGCAGCGCCTGAAAATAGTCCCCAGCTCGGTAACCAATGAGTCCAGCTGGGGACTATTTTCAGGTGCTGCGTCATATCATTACGCTTGCTAGTGCAGCAGGCGTAATGATATGACGCAGCGCCTGAAAATAGTGAGTGCCATGGTACGGCAGCAAAGTTTCTTGATTATTATGCAGGAATGAGAGTATAGTTCCTAGCCATATCAGCCTAGAACAGCCATTCTCAAACTGTGGTCCGCGGACCACTAGTGGTCCGTGAGGGTACTGCAGGTGGTCCGTGGAAAGGCTAAATAAAATATAAAATAATATTTTTTTTACCTTCATTTTACCAGGAAATTCCCATAAAAAAAAAGAAAAGTAAAAAGAATATGTAGGCCTATATTGATATAACATTTTAATTAAATTGTCAAGTTATTGTGTGATTACTAAAATAGCCTAGTGGTGTTCGGCCGTGACATTCAAGTTCAGTGCCGTTAGAACCACAACATTGGTTCGGTGGATAGCAACAGGTTCTCTGAAGAGAAAAGGGCAGAGGCAAATATGTTCTTCTCATTATCACATCAGTGATGCGTTCACAACGGACGAAATTTCGCTTCAAACTTTTGTTTTTACGCGCGTCAATTTAGCTCTTGACGCGCGAATTGATACAAAGTGGTCAAGCGTATCACTAGACGCGGCAGGCGCGAATTTCACATAATCCCTTTTTGAATTTGACGCGCTATTCGCATCCGGTGTGTGAACGCACAGTTAGGCATAGGCAGTTTATATGAAACGAAATGTTTATAAATGGAATGAATAAGGCCTGTTATTATTTAATTTCCAGTTAGTTTCTTGATCTCGCGTTTCTGAAATGTTTTGCAGATGTGCTGTTAAGTGGACAAACTTTTTGAGGACTTGTAAAACTCTGAAGATTAATAATAATAATCCCCTAAAATCGCCAAAGGTTTTGAAATGTTGACTATATTCCAGTGTTCTTATTACTGCATAGATTTCATACTACATTGCTATGGAAATAAGCCTGTTGTTCAAATGAACCTGATTATGCCCTGGGCGCTTGAGTAGCCTAAATAAATAAATTAAATATGTGGCAGCCGTTGTGTGCAGTAAACTTTCCTTTAACAAGCCTGTGATGTGATGACCAGTTATAGTTTTAGTGCTAGTAAGCCTATTTAGAGGTGCAGATTAATTCAGGTAGGACTGTGTGTAGACATATTTATTATGTGTATTATGAGGTGGTCCGCGAAAATTCTTGATTACAAATAGTGGTCCACACACTCAAAAAGTTTGAGAACCCCTGGCCTAGAAAATCGCAACTTTGCATTTTCCGTCGGTCTTAGTACACGATGTAACTACAGAAGAGTCAAGTTTTAAATAGGAAAAATATCGAAACTCTTTGGTCATTTTTTTGAGAGAGAGATGCTAATGGTCCTGTTCGATTCAATGATCTATGCTAAGCTATGCTAAAAGTGGTACCGCCAGACCCGGAGATCGGCTGAATGGATTCGAAAACGGTAAAACTCAACTGTTTAACTCTGGGGGAGTTGTAAAATTAGCCTATTTCCAAAAAAAGTGGAGTATCCCTTTAAACTAAATTATCCTTTTAACAACTATAATCAGAATCAGTTTTATTGTTTGTCAGGGTTCTGTCACTTCTGTCTAGTCTATTTTTTGGTTTTGTGACAGAGCCTTGACACTCCTGTTTTGTCTTGTCTGTGTGCCTTGTTTCATGTGCGGGGCTGTGATGTTTGGATCCCGGCACTTTGGTCACTAGTTTGGCTTTGGTTCTGTGTAGGGATTCGTACATTCATGCTCCGCGTGTTTGTCCTCTATTGTGAGCGCACAGGATGAGCTTTTGCTCGTTCTCGTGTGCTCTGTCTTGTTGTGTGAGCGTGCGGTTTCGAGTTCGCTCGGATCGTACGCTCTTCTGCCTGCATGTGTTGTTGTGTTCTGTGTAGCACGCAGCTTGTGTTTACACTGGCTGTGTGCTTTCGTGTTGTCATGTTTTGTGTGAACACGTGGCTTTTGAGTGTTCTCATTAGCTGCGTGTTCATGTCTCGTTTTTGTGAGCACATGGCTTATGATTTGTTTTACTGGCCATGTGCTTGTGTTTTTGTCATGTTTGGTGTGAGCACATGGCTTGTCATATATGTTTCCTTGTGGCATGTGCTCCCTGTTCATTCTCCTTGTGTTTTCAGTCCTGTGCTGGTTCGTCGTATAACCTTGTCTAACGTCGCCTCATGTTTTATGTTCATGCCAAGTCTAGTCTGTGAAGTCTTGCTACCTGTCTTTTTTCTCCCCATGGGGTAGTTTTTATTTTATTATTTTTTATTTTTTATGCTTAATAAAAGCCCATTGCTCTGCACTTGAGTCCTCGCTACTTTCAAGATAAAACAGAGAAGCAAATAGAAAATAATGAGTATAATTCTATACACATTTTTTTAATCAAAGGTTATATGAGTAGAACATATCAGTTGGTATTGCACATGGGGGTTAAAAAGGTGGCATTGTAGGGTCAGATACAAGCTCACACATCACTTATCTACTGACATAATTCACACATCACCGACACGCATGTATATTGGACATGTCCCCTTTAAGATGGGGTTAATGCGCGTCTTTCTGACGCATTAGTTCAATAAACAACACAACTGTTGTTGTTCTGACACTGCAATCCTGCCTCCATGTATTTTTGATAGCACAAAAGCTACAGCATAAATACCCTTACGAAAAATAAGTTTATTATTAGTATATTAGTACTATTAGTATATTTCTTTTCAACTAAAAAGAAGAAAGCATACTTTCAGTCTACATTTTATATACTTCTCAAAAATATACTTTATGAACTTCTCAGAAATATACTTAATTACACTTAAGTGTACTTGACTTATACTGAGAGAAAAGTCCAAGTATACTTGGCTTGTAGTTGTATTAACTCTTTTGATCGAGTAGCCTATTAAATATACTTTTTTTACATTGTTTTTCATATACAGTCTTATGAAACTTAAATTGTTTGAAAATATTGATTAAAATATTGATATAAAACAGATATGTTTCTAATTCTGCATATCTGAATGTTTGTGTAGGCTAGTCCACTGTTAGTGTACATAGGAATTTACTCTAACTCTACTTTTTCCCACCATTGACTGAATTTTCCAGCTATCCATGTTTTCACTGTTATACGGTAGGGGGCGCTATGACACATCTTCTAGTACAGAATCTCCGCCTCCGGATCAAAATACAGGAGAAGAAGAAGCTGAAACATAATGTGATCATCAAACATTAAACAGCTTGTAAATCAAAACTGCTTAATGTTTCCAAATGAAATGAAGCGTAACCCATGAAGAGAAAACAACTGTGAAGCTTTGCTTTGATAGTTGGACTCGATCTACTCCACCTGTGTTTGATCATCATTCTGAATCTGATCAAGGCGTAGTCTTTTAATTTTATTTTTTGATTTTCTCATCTTTTTTTGTTTAAAATGTTGCCTTTCTTTATGAAACTTACCAACATTCAAGTGTTGATAAAAAAGGATGCATGAAGCTGATAAAATGTTTTTAAAATTAAAGTACAGTTAAAGGTATTTTTCAAGTATAAAAAATAACATTTGAACATAGTAGGCTAGTATATGCCTACTGCAAGTGCAAACATTATATATAAATAGTAAACTATAAGTATAATGTTAAGTTCACTTAAAGAAAACGTGTTGTATAAAACTACTAAACTAGTAGTTTACTGAGAGTACACTAAAAGAAAACTTGCAGTATAAAACTACTAAACTAGTACACTAAAAGAGAAAAAAATTATATATAAATAGTAAACTATTAGTATGATGTTAAGTTCACTTAATGAAAACTTGTAGTATAAAACTACTAAACTAGTAGTTTACTGAGAGTATACTTCAAAGTTGCTACAAGTATTAAAATAGTAAACTATTAGTATACCCATAAGTTCACTTGCAGTACAAATGAGAAACGTAATTATGAACTAGTTGTGCACTTAAAGTTTACTACTGTTACACTTATAGTACACTTAAACATATACTTTTATATACTTCAAGTGGGCCAATTTAGTCCCAAGAGGTATTAAAATAGTACACTTACAAGTTTACTACTCGTACATATTGACATTAGTATACTTACATAATGTATAGTTAAAAATATACTTGAACATTACTTAAGTATACTTCATAAAATGAACTTGAAGTATACTTCTTTTTCATAAGGGTAAATATGAGTTGTACATATTGCGCTCTGAACTGTGTGCAATATGTTCTAGTACATATTTATGCCACCCATTTAACCCCCATGAGCAAAATAAAAAGTAATAAGCAACAAAATAAATAAGAACATTTTTAATAATTTATCAGTGTTAGAAATGACAACAGTAAATACCTAGAAATAAATAGACAAAGCATTGTTTTATCAAAACAATATTTTGTCAATAACATTAGACAACAATAAAAAGAACAAAGAAAATGTTAGAAATGACTATTCAGCAGAAAATAAAAACAAAAATTTTAAAAAGTAAATAAACTACAAATAGACAAAATGTCTGGCAAAACAATAGTATGTGAATAATAACACAATTTATTTATATAAAATAGTAAAGACAATGAATACAAAAAACAAAGTCTGTCAAAACTATACTATTTGAATAACAACAAGATTGGCAACACTTTATTTTATGTTTGGCAGAAACATAATAAAAATACAAAACAATAATAAAACATTAAATAGACAAAATGATGCCAATCAAAACCATAACAAAGATACTAGTCAAAAAGAAAAAAAAAGAAAAATGCCTTTAGTCAAATAACTCTTTATTTTAGCTTCAAAGTTGAAATTTTGCTAAATTGTTTCACAGAGAACAATCAGTCCTTCTCTCCTCCTGATTCTCCTCATTTCATAATTTCACCTTCAATCTTTCTTTGTGCCTTTGCCTACGCATTTCTCTGAATTGACTCGGGTTATTCAAACAATTGGAGCATTCTTCTATCCTTAGGCGAGTAGCATATTTGAATAGATGTCAGTAAAATCTAGCTATGTCTATGTGCTGTTTTTTTTATGGCAGCACACATTTCACATTGTTTTTGCTACTCAAATCCACTCTGAGAGAAAACATAACATTGTACTAGAGCAAAATAATAATTTCTGACCATACTCTGTTAACTCATCCACCCTAATAAATCCACTGAGTCGTGCATTTTGTCTAATTTTATACCATTCGCTATTTAATTAAATTCAGTGCAGGCTTGGACAGAAGATAAAATATAAGGAAAACCAACAACAAAAAAACTCTCAAAACAAATGACATAAAGGACTTTTTTTATTTACCGAATCCGAGGTAAACCGGAGTCAATGTTTTCCTCAATGCTAATGCGATTGTATTGACTCATTTCCCTAATTAGCAAAATTAGTAAATGTGTTTTCACTCACCGCTAACAAGCCACATGAAAATTGCACTCCATCCACGAGACAGTCATTAGTGCAGTGCCTGCTATTTTTCCTCCGGATGAACGCATTATTACTATGGGTACACTTAAGTATTCAAAAACATCCTCTTTTGCCCCCAGTTTTTTCTAAGCTCTTTCTGTGTTTTTTCTGGTACTTTTGCTGGCATTTAAATGGCAGTGGAGGTCTTAACCTGATGTGTGCTCACTCATCTGTGTTGATGGCGTTTAAGAGAGCCGCTGTTTTGAGCATGGGAGTTAAAGGAGCTTGAGATCTGAGGAGTTGTCTTATTTCACACTCTGTTAATGGCATCGAGAGCCTTTGACCCCTGCGATATGTGTCTTTGAAAATCAAATGCAGGGAACTGGGATGTGCAAATGGGTTAGCAATACTAATCAGGAGGGATGATGGTTTTAATTAATGTTCTGGTGGGATTGCTTTTCTGCATGCTATATTAGTAGGGTTCCCATGGTCAGATATTAGAACAGTTTGATTCGATTTACAGGCTTGGTAAAGTCATGGAAATTTCCATAGGACACATTAAATTGATCAAAAGTGACAGTAAAGACTTTTATAATGTTTCAAAAGTTTTCAGTTTCAAATAAATGTTGTTCTTTTGAACTTTCTATTCGTCAAAGAATCCTGAAAAAATGTTATCACGGTTTTCACTAAAGTATCCGCATTTTGGGATATCGAATAAAAAACACTGAGATAAAAAAGCCGAGATGTGCATAAATAAAAAAAATGCACATAAAAAACGTATGCGCTCAGTTTAGGTTGATATTTTTTATCTGATAAGAAGACACAAAAATAAACAACGATGGAAACACAATTACCGAATAAATCCTTTGCTGCGCTCGGGCTGTGATTGGATAATTGGACTAACCAGCAGACGAATCGCATCACATTATCTCAAATGTTGGTTTGATCAATCTGAAATGCCTATATTTAATATTTATATCAGGAAGTCTCAAGCGATATGTCTGTAAATATGTTAATTTATTTTTAGTATACTTAGTATGAAATAAATGTATTTTAAAAACATTTTGGTATAGTTTTTGTCACAAGGGGAGTTAAGGACCTATCAGCCTGCGCCATCTAGAGTTTCACGACAGAACTTTATATTATTTTCTTTGGTAATCAATACAATGTCAATTTAGGTTAGATTATGTTGAACATTCTTTCATAATGAAAATACATTCATAAACACAACTTTTTAAGAATGAATATTTCTCCTGTGTTCTTATTTTGCAGACCATGTGGTTTGTGAAGAAGAGTTTAAGTACGCCATGTTGGCCCTCAACTGTGTGTGTCCTGCCACCTCCACCCTGATCACCTTATTGATTCACTCCTCGAGAGGACAGTGAGTATAAATCGTCCCTCTCTTACTCACTCACTTCTAGTAGCCTGGATTTTGACTACAGCATTAAATCTAACCAGATTGTATCTTATGAACTTAAAGGGATAGTTCACCCAAAAGGAAAATTCTGTCATCATTTACTCAAGTTTTTCCAAACCTGTTTGAATTTCTTTCTTCTACTGAATACAAAAGAAGATATATGTTGAAGAATGTTGGTAATCAAACAGTTGAAGGGCCCCATTGACTTCCATAGTATTTTTTTTCCATACTATGGAAGTTAATGGGCCCTTTTAAGGTGCCAATTTCACTGGTGAGTTTCACGTGAGGGTGAAAGATTTCCCCACACAGATTTCACTCATTTTCAAGTTGGTCATGAGAATTTGCTGTACTGAACAACAGAAAGCTGCTTGGTTTGAAAGTGTCTTCTTTAGAGCTGTGCTTTATACATCGCTATGATATTATAGACCATTAGGTATAGTAGATGTCACACTTACATCACTGCAGTAGTGCGCACACTATGGGGACAGAAAAACAGTGGTAAGAAGTGGGCAAAATCCATGGAATAATGTAAAAAAGGATTGTGCCTTTTGGATGTCGGAATCGGAATACAAAAAAAAGGTCTTCATTTTTATAGGATACCGTCGTCGAATATGCCCTTTGAAGCTCCAGTAAACGCAGACGTTTATGTTTGCAAGCCATTATGCTGCTTATGCTGCTAAATTACCCTACCCCTACTATTAAAGGGGCCATGAATTGAGAAATCAAATTTCCCTTGAACTTTTGACATATAAGAGGTCATCATACAATAAGAATATCCTGTAAGTTTCAGAACTGAAAACGTTCAGCTTTTATTAAACAGCTTTTATTAAAATCAAGCTCAGAGAACGACTCGTTTTGGAATTACCGATTTATGACGTCATAGATGGGTGAAAGACGGCCTCTACAGTATCAACGCCTACTTCTACATCATTACCACTGAAGCCCCGCCCACTGATTTGTAAATGACAAGTAGTAGGTAAATAACAAAAGTGACCCTAACACAATGCTCATCACTGCAACCTTTCATGCCACGATCCAAATATAATGCTATAATCAACACTTTTCACGATTAGTTACCTTTGAGAGCTGTAATAGTAAAAATAGAGTTCCACTGTTTCATATGCAAAGATGTCAGCCAATCACAGCAGTGGGCGTTTACACTGAAGTCACAACAGACACTGCCCTTCAAACAGAGCGTTCATTAACGCAATAAAATAATGCAGTTCATGGCCCCTTTAAAGCATGAATTTGATATAAATAATAGATCTGCATAATATACTCATATGCAGTTCATAGAGGGCATAATATATTGGCCCTACAGTTATAGCATGAAATAATATTTAAACCTATAACATTTATATCTCAAAAGTCTGACTTTTTTCTTGCAACTGTGAGTTTATATCTCACAATTAAGATTTTATAACTCACAATTGAAGAATTTTTCTGAGTAAAAAAGTCGCAACTATCTCGCAATTATCTTTTTAATTGTTTTAATTCTGTGGCTTCCAAAGACTGCAGAACTGTCACTTAACTGCCACCAGGTAGGCTCCGCCCACAAAACACATCATTGCTGTTTCGCTGTTTACCAAAATGGTCTGCACATCGCTACACTATTTACGCCTGCAAAATTTTGCTGACAGTTTGCTAATGTGATAGCACCTTTAGACAGGAAGAGATATTTTGACTAACATTGAAAGTGACCAACCACATTTGTGTGCATTTTTATCTGTAATATGTATTTTTGAGGGTAATACATCAATAAAACTTTCTCCGTCTGGTTCTCTGTAAAAAAGATATTAGTGGCATTTTTGATGTAGTACAGATGTGAATTTGCTCTTTTGAATATATTTACACAAACATGATGTCTGAAATAGAACACAATGCCCTGTAGATTACAGTATGTGCTTGTGCTGCTTCACAGATCTCTCTGCATCAGTGAGATGTTCCGATTAACTGTTTCATTTTTTATTATCAGAACAGCATCTTCAGAGGCCTTCAAGCAGCGAGCGGGTGTCTTCCAGCCGCTCAACAGGTCAGACCCACCGATTGTAAAATATTGACGCATACACATCGATACACACAGTGGCAAAGATCCCATAAACTGTGAATTTATCTCTGCGTCATGCATCCTTGTTTCTTCACCTCCTCCATCTTAACACTCCCCCACTCCCTCTGGTTCTCACCTTCCCTACATCTTCCCCGCCATTCGCAGGGATGTCAGACACATCAAGCAGTTTTTATGTTCTCTGCCCATCTGTAAGATAGTTTTTTCCCAAGCTGAACTGCAAGCTGTGAAAACATTTGGAGGACATGTCAAAGGAAGAGTTCACTCAAAAATATTAAATTCTGTCATCATTTACTCACCCTCATGCAATATTTTCTTTATGTTTTGGACCACAATGGAAGAAATTTTGAAGAACGTCCACACTGCTTTTTCCCATAAAATAAAACTGGATGGGGATTTATGCCGCCAAGCTCCAAATTGGACAAGAAAGAGAACATGAATTTTATTTTTAGGTGATTTGTTCCATTAAATGGATAGTTCACCCCAAATTGGGTTAACCATTATTTTAAGTTGTTACAATGTTATTACACAAATAAGTACTGCGTTATTAATTAACTGCATGTACTTAGTGTTAAACGTAGGGTTGGGTTTTGGTTTAGTTTGGCTTAGGATTAGCTACTTGTATATATGTAGAATTTACTGTTATTCCTATGGCAAGTACATTTAACATGAAAAATGAAAATTCTGTCATCATTATCTCACCCTCATGTCATTCCAAAATACTTTTGTTCATTTTCAAAACACAAATTAAGATATTTTTAATAAAACCTGAGAGTTCCCTTTCGAGTGAGAGCTCACACTGTGTCGTCTAGAGGACACTATGGGGAATGCCTCCAGCATGACAGGTGTCAGGAAGTCTAAACTCGATAGTTGCATTGGCTGGTGACAGCCTATGACGCCATTACTTGTGCGACCGTGAGTATAAAAGGGTGCCTGAGGAACACGTCATCCTCTTCTTTGTCTTTGGGATCCGTTTGTTTGAAGTACGTGTGAAGGAGCATACACTTTTCGTTCTCGAGGGAGCTAAATGCCTGCGTTGTGAGGATTTCTCAATGAAAGGGATGTGCATTTGGGTAGGATGCCTTTGACTCTTTGAAGAAGCTGGATGTGCTAGTTATGATGCATTTGAGACTGACTACATGAGACAGGTAAGAAGCTTTTTCTTTCTGTTTTCTCCTGAGGGGATAGTAGTTAGCTTTTGCACAAGAGCGTTCGACTCTCAAGGAAGTTGAAGTCACTCATAGCAATGCATTCCAATCTGACGTTTGAACTAAGCGTGCTTGACTCTCGAGGAGGTTAAATGTGTAATTTTGCAATGCGGTTGATGTTATTGGTTCCATCCAGGCTTGACTCTCTCTTGAAAAAGATAAGAGTTGAGCTCCTGCACTCCGAGGTTCGTGTCCCACGGGCACCACTGCGGTAGACAGGAACGAGTGTTAGGGTTGTGGGTGGAGCAAGGGAGGAGTCAAACAGGAACTTTTCATTTTTGGGCTGCTCTTTTTGGCTCAAATATTGCTACTGCTCAATGTGTTGTTTCTAATTCTGAGGAATTAGGGGCAGAAAGAGTTTAGTAGTAATTATTATATACATTTTGGAGTTGTGGTTAGTTATTACCTGTGCCACGAACAGAATGAGATCTGGTTTGGTGGTAGCCTGGTTAAAACCAGACCATTCTCAGTAGTAACTGAGTTATGGTCTGGCAAAGCTTCATTAATAACTCATTTCCAAATAAAAGGGGCGTCACTAACGGACGTCGCTCAAATGCCTCTGGGCACAATTGGATAGACCTAAAACCAATCAGAGCGATCGTCATCGTGTAAAGCCATATGCTGCGTCCCAATTCGCCTAAGTCAGTGGTTCCCAAAGTGGGGGTCGCGGGACCCCCGGCGCAGGGGTCGCGAGATGATTTCTTTAAAAAAAAGTGGAAAAAATATATAGGCCCTATATATTTTTGTTGCAATTAATTTAACCCTTTCGCACGTACGATCACACCGGGTAGATTTTCTGTTTGTCGAGTAAATCTCAAAAGGTTATCCGCCACACTGGCGGGTGAATGTTCATACCAAAATATGAAATTTTCAGCGCGCACGAGCTCTTCTGCCTCTAAGAACGAGCAGAGAGAGAGAGAGAGAGAGAGAGAGAGAGAGCGCGAGAGCGCGAGAGCCCCGGCCGCGCGCGCGCACTCACTATTCAGAGCGGCCCAGCGTCAAGCTTCCCCATACTTTTTGACAAGCGTCCTTGACAGGGCGGCCAGAGCTTCTTTGCAGCTCAAGTCGGCGGCGGTGTGTACACAGTTAACGCTCTATCTGTTGACGGCACTGAGGAAAAAGCTCCCGCCACTGGAAGAAGCGGTCGCCGCCCATTTGTGTCCTGCTGGCAGTTGGAAGGCTGCGCACCCCGTGCAGAACGTCTTCAGCACTCGCGGATCGTGCATACTCCGCCGCTGGCCAGGCTGCTTCTGCTTTACACACCATGGCCGTTCTTTTCTCGAGAAAATGAGTTGTCCCATAGCGTTCGCAACGCAATACTCGTTCCCTTATCTCTCAGGGAACCGAAGTTCTGCCTTTCCTTCCACATGAGTCAGGTAACAAAACTGACAAAAAAAACAAACAATTATTTCACCCCAATGATAGTAATATTTCATATATTTCTCACATTTTGATCAATATATATATATATATAGATTTTTTTTTTTATTATACATTTCAAATTTTGCTCTGGACATTTTTTTACGTTTGGAAAAATAGGCCTACCTTATTATCTCAATTAAAAGTACTGAAATGAATGTATATGTGACAAAAAAAAGGCTGTTTATTATTTTGGCCGGTAAAAAATATGCTTGGCTGGTGGGTTTTTTCATCTACCAGTCCCCGTGGCAGGTGAGCCAAAAAGTTCATTTCGGACCCTGGGGTGGGGGAGGTGCGGGGGCAGCAGCATATTTATCATGGGGGTCGCGGGCTAAAAAGTTTGGGAACCCCTGGCCTAAGTTACACTACGCCATAAAAGTATGTACTCTTTTTGTGAAGAAAAGGTATTTACTTTTGAACGTGTAGCAAAAAAAGTAGGCAAGCTTTGGGACATACTACTTCGTC
This sequence comes from Leuciscus leuciscus, assembly GCF_965113295.1. Classification (NCBI taxonomy): domain Eukaryota; kingdom Metazoa; phylum Chordata; class Actinopteri; order Cypriniformes; family Leuciscidae; genus Leuciscus; species Leuciscus leuciscus. The sequence continues at coordinate 64,843,424 of NC_138725.1, forward strand.
ATCTTTATCGGACGGATCTGTCGCGTGCATCCTGTCACGTAAACTGCCCTGTCAATCATCTTGTCACAGTTAAAATCCTCTATTAAATCTAATTTAATTTCCTACCGTTTCAGAGAGAAATGTAGTAGCACGTTCATCTGCCAGTGGGTCTTTCATGGAGACTGTCCTCATGTGTTTGCAATTTGAATATAATAATGCATTTAAAAGTTTCTGCGCTTCACCAACGGATGTCGCTCAAATGCCTCTGGGCGCAATTGGATAGACCTAAAACCAATCAGAGCGATTGTCATTGTGTAAAGCCCGCCCCAACGTTTCTGATTGGTGCCGCGATTTCGACGGATTAGAAATTGGCTTGAATGAGCTCTTTGTCAGACTACTTGCAGAGCAAATCTAAATTTGCCAGAAGATGTCTGGGTTTTCCCAGGCTAGTTTGGTGGCGCGAGAGATGTGAGATCGCTCGTGGCAGACTTTGCCGGCAATTTCTGTTGACATAACTGTCCCGCTCATATGAGCCTTCTGTTTCCCCTTTGATCTCTACACTGAGGCAGAGAGATCATAAGAGAAGCCATATTCGGCCTGATTTATCCTTTTATCACAATAAGTAAATGTGAAGGGATTGTGTGAGCACCGAAATGTGTTGATGACTCCATGCTATATTTCATTGGTTGACACATCCTCATTGAAGGCTCTGATCCTGCCATTTAGATCTTTATGATACTACATCACTCCTGAATGGCAGGATATATGTCCCTCCCCCTTCTGGGGAGGGCTGGTTGGGTTGGCAGGCAGTTATAGCAAGTTGTCAGGCTGTCTGTGACCCTCCTTGATAGGCTCCTAGTTGGTAGGCTCTGTGAGCCTCCTCAGTAAGCTGTTCTAGCATAGGTATGTAGTGGTTATATGCTCTCCCTCTGAACTGCAATATATTTTACTCCTTAGGGTAGAGTGTGGTGTGGTCTCCTCTCATATTTGAAGGTCATCTTTCTAGGCCTCCGCTCCCCGAATTTCTGAGTTTTTTAGCACTATCAGGTGTTGGCTTTCTACAGCCCCCTGGACATATTTGTTTTTTTAGGTTGAGTGTTGTTAGGTCTCCTCTCGCTATAAAGTGTTGTACCGTTGAGACTTCCACCCCTAGAGCTCCACATATTAGTTTCAGGGAGGGTTGTGTTGCTTGGCCTCCTCTTGTTTTGAGAGTCGTCTTGTTAGGCCCCCACTCCCCAGAGCTTCGAATAGACAGGACCAGAGCCATAGAGAGAGAGAGTTGCGACACTCCCATAGACCTCCGTTGTAAATAATGGCGGCGCTTTTAACCGCCTACTTCCGGGATATGAAGATCGGAATAGTTCCAAACACTGTCATGTGGGCGTTGGACACCATTCACTTACATTGCTGCGCGTCGAGTTGTTCCAGAGTTAAGTTGCCGAAATATCGACCTCTTTTGAATTGTCAACTGTCTATATTGTATCAGAGGCCCTTTGCGATGCTTATACTGGTCTTCATTTGTACATGCACAGCGTAATTATTTATATTTTATGTTGGTTGTTTCAACCAATTTTCAAGCTCTGCCTGCTAGCTAACGTTAGCTAACGTTAGTTAGCTAGCGCGACTTCGTCAGCTAAGAGTTTGGTAATGAATCGCTACCACCTTTATAGCAACTTTTATTTAATTAAATTTTTTGGGATATACTAACTTTTCATTATGTTATTATTGTCTTGAGTGAAGCGGCTTGTGAGAACAATGCTGGACCTTTAGGATTGTTATGGCCATCACCAGTCCTGTCTGTTTCATGGATCACCTGCCCCTGGTTTTTGTTTTTCTTGTTCACACACACAAGCACACATTTTTGTTGTCTGTCATTGTTTAATAAAAAATATTTTATTTGAAAACCTTCATTTGTATCAGCCATGCTTAAATTCGTTTTTAATCTGTTATAGTTTTGATAATGTGTATGGCCTTAATCTTAAAATAATATTCTTAGTCTTAACATGATCATGTTTCACGTTGTGGTCCTGGGGGTGGCCACTTTCATCAGAAGAAGTGAGCTAGCTTCTAAGCGAATTCTGAACGGACCGCCACGGCAGACCTCTTGCGTGATCATGAAGGTAGGCTAATGGCTGAATCAAAATTTATAAGCAAAATCACGGGAATCAATAGCCTAATACAGCCCAGTTGTGCTAAAATAAATATCATGAGACGTCCATCATCAGATGAATGATATGGAAAAGTTAAGTTAGAGCCGCTAAAGCCAGTGCTACTACCCATGCGAACATGAACACTAAGCTTTTCCCTCCAAAAATATAGCTTAAAACTTATCTCCAAATGCAAAACTGACATTAACAAAATGCAATAATGCAATAACAGCTGAAAAAGTACTTGGGTGTGTGTTTTATTTTATATTTACCGTTCAATAATGCAATCGCTGCTGTCTGTCCCATAGAAGAACATGACAGCCAGCGTATGTTTTGGAACTATTGGGGCTTACATGAACCACGTGACAGCCATAGCGGCGACATCAAAGAGTGTCGCAACTCTCTCTCTCTATGGCTCTGGACAGGACTATCAAGATGTAGGGCTCTTTGTGAGCCTCCTTGGTGAGACTGTCTTTAGCCTTAAGGCGACAAGTGTCAACAACAGAGTGTTGTTAGGCCTCCTCTCATTTTAGAAAGTCATTTTGAAGGGGCCTCCGCTCCTAGAACTTCTTATAGACAGTAGCAATAACAGTGTAGGCTCTTTGTGAAGCCTCCTTGGTTACTGTATTTAGGGCTGAGTGTTGTTAGGCCTCCTTTCGTTCTAGAGAGTCATCCTGCTGAGGCCTCTGCTTCTCAGGGCTCCGCACAGACAGTATTGTCAAGGTGTGTAGCTCTTTGGTAAGACTGTCTCTGGCTTAGAGTATGGTAAGGCCTTTCTGTTTAGAGAGCCTTGAGAGTCTGCTCTTTGAGCTTTGTTTAGCGTATATGGTTAAGTGCAGGAGTACTCCCCTCGCCTTTGAGGGTCATTATTCAGAGTAGGCCAGGGTTAATGTGATTTGGCTTTGGCCATTCCCCTTCCCCTTCTCAGGGAACCATTCCCGTTCCCCTTCTCAGGGAACCATGGTTACATCCCTAACCTGAGATGATTTCTGTCCCTCCATTGACAGTCCATTTGCCCAAAACTTTAATGCTTCAAAAAGTTCATACAGACATTGTGAAAGTAATCCTGTCATGGTTCATGAATTTACTGGCTTTTCCTTTTCTTGTGTGATCGTTGTGTTGTGTGTATTATCAGCGTGGGTGTGTCCTCTGATCACCACTGATCATCAGCGCCAGCTGATCATCTACTCATGTACAGTGAGGAAAATAAGTATTTGAACACCCTGCTATTTTGCAAGTTCTCCCACTTGGAAATCATGGAGGGGTCTGAAATTGTCATCGTAGGTGCATGTCCACTCAAAGACCACCTCCACTCCATTTATTATCCTAAATTAGATGCACCTGTTTGAGGTCGTTAGCTGCATAAAGACACCTGTCCACCCCATACAATCAGTAAGAATCCAACTACTAACATGGCCAAGACCAAAGAGCTGTCCAAAGACACTAGAGACAAAATTGTACACCTCCACAAGGCTGGAAAGGGCTACGGGGAAATTGCCAAGCAGCTTGGTGAAAAAAGGTCCACTGTTGGAGCAATCATTAGAAAATGGAAGAAGCTAAACATGACTGTCAATCTCCCTCGGACTGGGGCTCCATGCAAGATCTCACCTCGTGGGGTCTCAATGATCCTAAGAAAGGTGAGAAATCAGCCCAGAACTACACGGGAGGAGCTGGTCAATGACCTGAAAAGAGCTGGGACCACCGTTTCCAAGGTTACTGTTGGTAATACACTAAGACGTCATGGTTTGAAATCATGCAAGGCACGGAAGGTTCCCCTGCTTAAACCAGCACATGTCAAGGCCCGTCTTAAGTTTGCCAATGACCATTTGGATGATCCAGAGGAGTTATGGGAGAAAGTCATGTGGTCAGATGAGACCAAAATAGAACTTTTTGGTCATAATTCCACTAAACGTGTTTGGAGGAAGAAGAATGATGAGTACCATCCCAAGAACACCATCTCTACTGTGAAGCATGGGGGTGGTAGCATCATGCTTTGGGGGTGTTTTTCTGCACATGGGACAGGGCGACTGCACTGTATTAAGGAGAGGATCACCGGGGCCATGTATTGCGAGGGGAACAACCTCCTTCCCTCAGTTAGAGCATTGAAGATGGGTCGAGGCTGGGTCTTCCAACATGACAATGACCCGAAGCACACAGCCAGGATAACCAAGGAGTGGCTCTGTAAGAAGCATATCAAGGTTCTGGCGTGGCCTAGCCTGTCTCCAGACCTAAACCCAATAGAGAATCTTTGGAGGGAGCTCAAACTCTGTGTTTCTCAGCGACAGCCCAGAAACCTGACTGATCTAGAGAAGATCTGTGTGGAGGAGTGGGCCAAAATCCCTCCTGCAGTGTGTGCAAACCTGGTGAAAAACTACAGGAAACGTTTGACCTCTGTAATTGCAAACAAAGGCTACTGTACCAAATATTAACATTGATTTTCTCAGGTGTTCAAATACTTATTTGCAGCTGTATCATACAAATACATAGTTAAAAATCATACATTGTGATTTCTGGATTTTTTTTTTTTTAGATTATGTCTCTCACAGTGGACATGCACCTACAATGACAATTTCAGACCCCTCCATGATTTCTAAGTGGGAGAACTTGCAAAATAGCAGGGTGTTCAAATACTTATTTTCCTCACTGTATTCTCTGTGACTGGTGTTCTCTGTTGTCAGAGCGTTGTGGTGTTCCCGGTGTTAGTTCCTGTCACGTTTTGGCTGTCTCTTGTGATCTTTGTTACCCGTTGGACTGTTCATCGTGTTTTCGTCGTCGGTGTTCTTCATCACTACTTCTGATTCGGACTTCAGCTTCATTCACCAACCACCACCAGCCCGGTTGCTCATCGATGTCCCTGAGTCACTCTCCCGCCCCAGTGTGTCGCATTGTGTGGACCTGACCTACTCTGTTCATTCTCAATAAACGTACCATTTTACCTGCATTTGCCTTCTCTCTCTTGTTGTCATGACAAATCCATAAATCCTCCGTTGACTATATTTGATGTGCTCCACAATGTGCATTGATTATGTTTATTTGTGAGCAAAAGCCTAAATCTGTTCATCATATAAAGTAAGTAGGGGTGTAACGATACGCGTATTCGTATCGAACCGTTCGGTACGAGGCTTTCGGTTCGGTTTTCGGTACGCATCATTGCGTTGGTCCATTTTTTTCTGCCGACCAAAATTTCGTTATTTCAAATGAAGGCGCGTCGCGGGTGGCAAGCGCGCTCATAGAGCCTGGCGCGACCACAACATCAACTGGCAAATGCAATGTAAGGAACGAAACTGAGCTACTCTTATTGTGTTTGTGTGGACCGTTTATCAGTTTTGACCTGTGAAGCGGGATTCGCGAGCCCTATGCGCGAGCCTGATCAAGCAACACCGCTAAGAGATCCAGACCAGTAAAGAAAGCATTTGAATTTCAAATGCTTTTTGAATTCGCCACTGAAGTAATAACTAACTGCGAGATCTAGTGAGAAACATGCACATTTCTCTGTTATACGCTGATTTCACGCAGCCGTTATTTTGAAATCGAAAGCGAGGCTCCGGTGGGAAGAAAACCGGAAGTGTCGCCTTTAATCACAGGTGAGTCGTGAATGCGATGGCGTATTGTTGTGTTTAATGATGTTGTGTCAATTCTAAAAATGTACATACATTTCTTTCATACTTTAGACTATATAAAGTGAAATTCATTTATAAATAAAATATTTTTTTATATATAATTCAGAATGTAAAAAAAGAAGCAGGAATGACCTATATACATATCCTATATTGGATATTAACATCCAATAGTGTAAATCGCGGCAGCAGCTTCAGGTTGGTAATCCAAGGCATTGTTGTTTATCTTTACTTCCGGGGTTCTTCCCACCGGAGCCTCACTTTCGATTTCAAAATGGCGGCTGCGTGAAATCAGCGTATTAACGGATCAAACAGCGCTGACGTGGAAACCAGGAAGAAACATCATGCCATGAATGAACTGGCCGGTGTCCACAGATCAGCAACATTCACCATGGATTTTCTGTAGTAACACTAACTGCAAGGTATGGAAGTGCGTCAGGAATAGTGGGCTATAATGCTTTCAAGTAACATTACGTCTGTTTTATTTTGACATTATAAATACAATTGCTGCCCTCAAATGTTAATCTGAACTATAACTAGCCTACTACTACAATATTACATTTCATTTTGTCCAAGGAGCTGTTTTGTTTTATATGCTCATAAGAAGAGTCAAGTATAGCTCCATTATTGCTCAGTAAAAAAAGCAAAAAAACAAAACAAAAAAAAATCATACTTTATGATGTTAGTTTCATTAAATAAAATAATAATAAAAAAAATAATATTTCAAGGAAATTTCTCTGGCATTTATTTATTTTTGCTGTAGCCTATGGAAAACGTACCGAACCGTGACACAAGTGTATCGTATCGAACCGAACCGTGAATTTTGTGAACCGTTACACCCCTAAAAGTAAGTGTATCTATTCACAAGACTTGGATTAAACTGCTCAATTCAGAGGGATACTTTCACAATCTCTTTATGACCATTATGAAGTGTCAAAATGTTGGTGTAATGGACTTTTAAATTGAGGAACTAAAATCTCTCAGGTTTCATTAAAATGTCCTCCTTTGTGTTTCAATGATGAAAGAAAGTCTTATGAAAGTCAACATGAGGGTGTAAACAAAGACAAAACTTACATTTTTGAGTGAACTATCCTTTACTATATTTGTAAATAAGATGTGAAAACATTTTCAAAGATCATCCATGTCTATCTCTCACAGGGAAGGCGCTGCTGGCTCAGTCGACCAATGGCAGCGCACTTACAGGCGCTGTGCGGCCAATGAAGTGCACCACATCAGGCTGGAAGAGAGCAAGTTTTTTGGAGAATATCAGGGAAAGAGTTTCACCTTTGCCTCCTTTCACGCACATAAAAAGTAAGCCTCAGGATTAAGCTCCAGTGAATCAGTTTGTTTTAATTCCAGTATACGCACACAATAACACTGTTAACTGCTATGGCAGATATGGGGTGTGTCTGATCGGGGTGCGCAGGATGGACACAGCCAACATCCTCTTGAACCCTGGACCCTGCCACATCATGGGAGTCTCCGACACCTGTTTCTACATCAACATCTCCAAAGAGGAGAACTCAGCCTTTGTCAGGGGCCACAGAGAGCCTGTGAGGGGCCCCGGGGGCGATTCCAGAGGGGTCCCACAGACAATCTATCATGGGCTCACTCGCCTACCAGTGCACAGCATTATAGCTAGCATGGGTTAGTTTGTCAACTCAAATCTTTGACGATTAATGATCACACAGATTATTGAGATTAACAATGATAAAAAGATCTTTCACTTCAGTTTCATCATGACTTTAATAATTAATTTATTCACACTGAATCTGAAATCATACAGTAAAATGTATGGTTTCCTAACAAATATTGCACAGGATTAGAATGACATGAATAATATTTTAAATATTATATATTTTACATTTTTAAAATATAAATAATTACAATATTTTTATTTTATCCTCTTAAGTCTTAGTACTTGAACCTTTTTATTATTATTAGTAGTAGTAGTAGTAGTAGTAATAATTATAATAATAATATTTTATTATGTTATGTTACAATTATTGTGCAATAGTATTGTATTTTAATTGAGTGTGATCATGGTTATCGCACTGTATGAAAATTTTGTGAAGATCTAAATCACAATATGTCTGTATGAATTAAACCATTATTTATTAGTATAATGTCATGTATTGTGTACTGCTCACAGTTAAGTAAATTCAGTTACTCTTGTTCTTTACTGTGGATGTGAGATGGATGTAGACAGAAAAAGAGAAACATGCTTCTCAAATTGACAAAAATTTCACTAGGGGTTTATTGCGAACAAAATATTCCATTTTAGTGCAATATCTCCATCTAGTGAAAAGCAGTGGAACTCATGAATCATCTGTCGCCCCTCTTGGCCCTCAGTGGTTTGATTAAAGGTGCTTTACGAGATTGGAACCGATCTGCTCATTTCCACCATTTTTCAACAGCACTGATGGAGCCAATCTGCTAATATCCATCATTTTTCAGTTGAGCAAGTTATTGCATTTTCATGAAAGATTACGACGACATACATTTTTTATTCTGAATAATTGCACTGATGAATCATGAACTGTAAGACAAGAAATGTGCATTAAAGGGATAGTTCACCCAAAAATTAACATTTTGTCATCATTTTGTCACCCTCTAATTGTTCCAAACCTGTATGAATTTCTTTCTTTCTTCTGCTGAACACAAAAGAAGATATTTTGTAGAATGTCGGTTACCAAACAGTTGATGGTATATAGTATTTCCATACTATGGGGCCCATCAAATGTTTGGTTACCCATATTCTTCAAAATATCTTCTTTTGTGTTCAGCAGAAGAAAGAAAGAAATTCATACAGGTTCGGAACAATTTGAGGGTGAGTAAATGATGACAGAATTTAGATTTGTGGGTGAACTATCCCTTTAATAAAGCAAATTCAGTCAGTTTTGATTTCATGTAGTCTTCAACCTCTAACTCTTTCGTCCTGTAACAGGCACGGTAGCCATAGACCTGCAGGACTCGAGTGACAGCAGTCCCGAGGGCACGGGCCCGGCGGCTCTGGGTAGTGGGACTGTGAGCAGGAGCGGGTCCAGGACAGAAGTGGGGGGATGTAACACTCTAGCGTTGCCAGCAATGGGTGGCTCAGCCGAGGAGAGGAGGCACAGCATCGCCCCCGTCCTGGAGGTGGTTGACAGGGTGCACAACCCCACGTTTGACCTACTGGGGGACCAATCAGAGGATGAGGGAGGAGAGGAGGGGAAGGAGGAAGAGGAGGGAGAGCAGAGAGGCCAGTGGTGGGGAGCACACTGCGAGTGAGTATTAGGCAATGTGGGACCAGGTCTTGGTCTCTAGACCACATAAATGTGGCATTGGTCTCATTAGTCTCATGAAGCCAAACTTTTGACTAGGCATACATTATGGCCTACTTTACAGATTTTTGTGGCTAACAAGGTGGTAAATATCTGAATTTAAAAAGTAATATTTCCAAAAGTAATAAATATTGATTATTTTACAGATTTACACTACCATTCAAAATGATGTGGTCGGTAAGAATTTTCTGAAAGAAGTCACTCCACTGAGTAGAATACATTTTACTGTCTATTAAAAGACACAACAAAAATTTATTTAGATTTGAAATTAATCATTTTTTTCCAACAGGGACTCATTCGATTATGGAAAAGATAAAAGGACAGAAAAGGGGTTATTTTGAATTTTCTATTCATTGCAAAATCCATAAAAGAAAATGCATCATGGTTTCCGCAACAATATTAAGCAGAACAACTGTTTTGTGACAAGCATGACTGAAAACACTGAATAATGATGCTGAAAATTCAGCTTTGCCATTACAAGAATAAATTACATTTTAATATATATTTAAATAGAAAAAAAGTTCTTTCAAATTATAATAGTCTTTTACAATTACTGTTTTTGCCCAATTTAAAAAACTTTTGAATGGTAGAGTTGATGTTTGTATGTTTGTGCACTTGTATTTCTCACACAGATGGGTTAAAGGCTACCCACTAAACTCTCCATACATCGGCAGCTCTCCTGCCCTCTGCCACCTCCTGCAGGAGAAAATGCCATTTTGCTGTCTGCGCCTGGATAAGGTGAGTGTCTGCCTCTCTCCAAATCTTTTATGTCACACAATTCACAGACGCTCATAACTACACCCTCTCAGCACAAGATCCTAACAGCAGATTGCTTTCTCAGGCTTGTCATCATATGCCCTATGAGGATGCTCGCTCGTACGGCTTTAAAAACAAACTGATCATCGTGTCCGCAGAAAGTGCTGGAAACGGCCTCTATAACTTCATAGTTCCGCTGCGGGCGTATTACCGGCCCAGGAAGGAGCTCAACCCCATTGTTTTGCTACTGGAGAACGTGTGAGTGTCCTAAAAACAGAAACATTGAGAAATACTCAAGCCTTTAGGTATCATCCATCCTTTGTTTTTCACAGCACTGGTCGCCTTTCTGTATTTATTATGACATAATCATTGGTTCTCCTGTAACAGAAAACTAATATGGGGAGATTCATCGTCATATAATTCAATCAAATGTAATAAAACTCTGAGTCATCCTGTTTTTTCCTGATTGGATGAACATTTGGGAGCAGCTGCAGGCTGGATTTCATTATTTAGATGCCCTGGAGCAGGGCGCAGCGGTGTGATTTTTATAGACATTGGGTCATTTTTGTAAAATACTTGGAAAGAGACATCAGAGACATTTGTAATTCAGTTTGCATGTTGTTGTGAAAGCATCACCTCAGATTCTCAACATTTCTCTCTGTGGTGTTTGCTAGACCCGAGGCAGACTTCTTGGAGGCCATCTGCTGGTTTCCTATGGTCTACTACACAGTGGGCTCCATCGACAAGTAAGAGAAGCTTTACTTGAAGCATAGTATATGCATATAAAGCTATCGACATGTGTATTGTAGAACATTTAGTTCTGGTTGTCGAATTTGAGTGCTGATAAACAGTCCTACAGCACTGGGACAGTTTTCACTCTTTATATCTCTCCGCTGTCTGTGTTTGTTCCAGGCAGAATGTCCGTCTGTGCATTAGTGAGGGGGATTTTTTTAGCGACACTTTCTGTAGGTTACATCAGTTACCATCAGTAGGTGCTGACAAGTCTCTTCATGAGTCATTAAAGCATTCATTCAGCCGATTCATTAAAATAAACTGATTAATTCAGGAAAGAAACAAGTGGCAGCCTTCATGAATAAGTCATTAAAACATGAATTTCCCTGTTTCGTTCAAACACAGTTTCATTCAGAAACAAAACTAGTGACTGTCTTCATGAGTGAGCCATTGAATCATTCATTTAGCCGATTCATTCAAACACACAGATTCACTCAGAAACTAGTCACTGTCTTCATGAGTGAGCCATTGAATCATTCATTTAGCCGATTCATTCAAACACACAGATTCACTCAGAAACTAGTGACTGTCTTCATGAGTGAGCCATTGAATCATTAATTTAGCCGATTCATTCAAACACATAGATTCACTCAGAAACTAGTGACTGTCTTCATGAGTGAGCCATTGAATCATTAATTTAGCCGATTCATTCAAACACATAGATTCACTCAGAAACTAGTGACTGTCTTCATGAGTGAGCCATTGAATCATACATTTAGCCGATTCATTCAAACACACAGATTCACTCAGAAACTAGTGACTGTCTTCATGAGTGAGCCATTGAATCATTCATTTAGCCGATTCATTCAAACACAAAGATTCACTCAGAAACTAGTGACTGTCTTCATGAGTGAGCCATTGAATCATTCATTTAGTCGATTCGTTCAAACGCATTTATTTATTCAGAAACTAGTGACTGTCTTCATGAGTGAGTCATTTAAAAAAAAAAAGTTACCTTTAACCAATTCAGGAAGAAACAAGTGACTAGGTGTGTACGACTTGAAGCGGCGCTGCGCAAACTGATCGCTGTATGACATCAAAGTACCGCAAGAACGATTAGAGAGCAGACGGCTCCATATGCTTTCGAATCACTCTTGCAGTACTTTGATGTCATACACCAGTCGGTCTGCACAGCGCCGCTTCAAGCCGAACACACCTTCAGTCTTTATGAGTGAGTCATTGAATCATTCTCTCAACCAGTTCATTCAAAAACACTGATTCTTTAGGAACACTTTAGGTTGCTTGGAGATGCAACAGTGAATTCTACTTGTGACTTTGTTTTGAATCATTTTTATTGGCTGAGCGAAATACACAAAGTAACTAGTTATACTGTGTCTAAAATGTGAGTTACAAAATATTAACTTATTTATTGTTGAATTGTATAAGAGCAATATCACACGTCCTTGACCACAACATGTATTCATTAATATGAATTTTGAATTGTCACATCTAATTTACTTACTAAATTTTCCTAAGGCATGGGGTCTCCATGAAGTAAAAGGGATTCTTGTAGTTTTTTAAATTACAGGCTTCCTCTCTACAAATTCATAATGCATTATATGTACAGACATCAAATAAAGTTTTATCAAAATAACAGTCACACTTTATATTCCATGGCCTTAACTACTTTGCACTAACAACATTAAATGCCTACAAGACTATATATTTACATTGTAACTGCATGTTATTCTGGAAAATTCCCACATTTATTGCTAATGAGTTTGAGGTATGTTTAGGGTCAGGATTATAGGGGTCAGTGTTTTGGGTTAATGGTTGTGTTACAGTTAGGGGTAAAGATAAAAGTGTAACAACAAATGTTAACTAAATGCAAGTCCTTAAAATGCAATTACAATCCACCACATATGTTCATAATAAGTCAATTCTGTCTGTTCACGTCATTTTACTGAGCTTGTCCCTGAACACTACTGTGTGCAGTTTGGATAGTCTTCTGCGTTGTGGCGTGACATTGGCTGACACCATGGTTGTGGTGGACAAAGAGAGCTCCATGATCGCTGAGGAGGATTACATGGCTGATGCCAAGACCATAGTTAATGTTCAGACGCTCTTCAGGTACGTCCTTCCACATGTGTGTCTTTCTGCTTGAGTCATTGGGGAACCTGACACTCTCTCCTCACTGTTTCTTAAAGGCTTTTTCCAGCTCTCAGTATCATAACTGAACTCACACACCCAGCCAACATGCGCTTCATGCAGTTCAAAGTGAAAGACCACTATTCTCTAGCTCTTTCTAAGCTGGAAAAGGTGAGACACAAATGCAATACAATATAAACTGTGTTTATATTTTCTAAAGAATCCCCAAATAACCTGATATTCCCTCTTTTGCTCCATTTGTGCTGTAGAAAGAGAGAGAGAGGGGCTCTAACCTGGTGTTCATGTTCAGATTACCGTTTGCAGCTGGCAAGGTGTTTAGTGTCAGTATGTTAGACACTCTGCTGTATCAGGTAACCATAAAGTGATCCTCCCATGACTGAATTGCTGTCTTTTTCTGTCTTTCATTATAATAATAAATAGTTTAGACCATAAAGGGGTGTTCATTCTGTGTGGAAAACCATGACAGAAATTGTCATCATTTGATTCATGTGTTAATGATTATTCATCTTTGTTCATGACATGATACGTTGTACACTGCTACAATTCATATACAAACCCATTTCTCTCGATTCCTTGTCAAATTACAATGGCATAGAATAACTTAACCCTCTGGTGTTGTTCGGTCATTCTTGTGAAAAAAAGTGTTTTGTTTTTATTTTTTACTTCATCAGAATGGTACGAAACTTGGTAAAGTTTTGGTACTTGCTATGTGAATACAAAAAAAAAATCATGGGCATGATTCGAAAAGGTTAAATGGTCCTGTCTGAAAAAATAGTCACACTTATGTTCCTCGCGGTCAAAAATGACTGCATTGGAAATGAATGGGAGACGAATTTCATCTAGTGGAAACTTTTGGTACTGCGGCCAAACAAAATCTTGCTGAAAGTAAATTTTTTGAGATATGAAGCTCAAATGTGGAGCTTGATACACAACTTGTTTAGGTTTATGGCTTTGATTTTCGTGCAGTTATAGAGTAAAACGTGTTTTTGAAAATAAATATTTCATATAAAAATTCAAAATAGTATTTTTGTGCATTTTTCATAACAATAAACTTAAAATTCTGTAACTTTTTTTAAGTTAACTTTTTAAAACATTTTAAAAAAAATTTCACTTCAGCAATAATCTGCCAAGTGTCGTCTTGGAGAAGAGATCAAACTTAAGTCTGTGGCTGTGCTCTAAAGCATTAAAGATTTACCAAAGTTTAAAGGGTTAGTTCACCCATAAATGAAAATTCTGTCAGTAATTATTCGTTGTTCCAACCCCGTAAGACTTTCGTTCATCTTGGAAACACAAATTAAGATATTTTTTTATTAAATCTGAGAGCTGTCTCACAATACTTTTTGTGCGCAAAAAACAAACAAAAATAACGACTTTATTCAACTATTCATTTTCTTCTGTGTGGGCCTCTGAGTGAGTTCACGTAGTGTAACAGCGCAGTGCTTCTGGGTTGTACGTCAGAACGTAGGCTCACTATTGGCCGACGCTGGTCGTGTATGATGCGTGTGATGCTGGCCAATAGTGAGCCTACGTTCTGACGTACAAGAAGCGCTGCACTTCCCAAAACGGTGGCTCTGAGCCAATTCTGAATGTAGATTCACAGCTAATGCAATGTTTTAGCTGAACTTGTGAACAGTCTGAATTGAATGTGATGAGACAGAAAGAGACAGAAAGACTGGAAAAATACAAGCACATTACACCAGTATGTCTTTTGTTTGCAATGCCCTCAACGCTGCATGTATCCAATGAGAACAGTGTAAACCAAAACAAAAGAATGACTCCTATGAGCAATTTTTTAATGAATCAGTTAAAAAGTCTTACAATTCTGTCTCAATCTCATGAGTCATTGGGTTTGAATTGATCTGAAGAGATGCTAAAAGACTACTACAAGAATCGTTAAGGAACTTGAATCTTGAAATTCATTAAATTCCTTACCATTCTCACCCTTATACACAAAAAAAACAGTTCCTCATTTAACATAAACGAAATGGCATTAAATATGGCATTTACCCTGACCTAAGGTCGATAGTCTACTGAAACACTGTCATATTTGCAGAGTCATTATGTCTGATTTCATCATTTGTGTGTGTGTTTTAGTCCTTTGTGAAGGACTACATGATCTCCATCACTAGACTGCTGCTAGGTCTGGACTCCATGCCTGGATCTGGCTTCCTGTGTGCTGTGAGTGCCAGCGACCCATCCCTCAATCCATAATGAGACTATCACTTAGCATCTGGATAATTATGCCAATAATGATGGTGGTCATAATACATTTTAGGACATTGATGATAATACTAATACTGCCCTGATATTCCTTGTAGATGAAGATCACAGAGGAGGATTTGTGGATTCGCACTTACGGCCGCCTCTACCAGAAGCTGTGCTCGTCGACAGGAGACATTCCCATCGGCATCTACCGCACTGAAGCTCATAAACTTCCTTTCTCAGAGGTACATTACCAGCCAAACGTTTGGAATTATTACGATTTTTTAAAGATTGTTTTGAATGAAGTCTCTTTTGCTCACCAAGGCTGCATTTATATGATCGACAATACAGCAAAAATATGGGAAATATTATTAAACTTTAAAATAACTGTTTTATATTTGAATATATTTTAAAATGTAATTTATTCCTGTGATGCAAATTTTCTACATCATTACAGCAACATAATCATTACCAGTTTTCAGTATCACATGATCCTTCAGAAATCATTATAATATGATGATTTGGTGCTAAAGAAACATTTCTGATTATTATCAGTGTTGAAAACAGTTGTACTTCATATTTTTTGTGTAAACTATGATACACTACCATTCAAAATGTGTGGCTAAGCAAGATTTAAAAAAATATACATATATATTTTCATTTATCAAGGATGTATTCAATTTATCAAAAGCTACAGAACATTATAATGTTACAAAATGTTTTTATTTCAAATAATTGCTGTTCATTGAACATTCTATTTATCAATAAATCCAGAGAAATCATTCGCTTAAAAATATTAAGCAGCAAAAACAGTAGTGATAATAATAAGAACCATTAAAAGTAATTGAGCACCAATAATAATTGATAATAACTGAACATCAAATCAGCATATTAGAATGATTTCTGAAGGATCATGTGACACTGACATTTCACAATTTTACAGTTTTTACTGTATTCTTCATCAAATAAATGTAGCCCTGATGATCAAAAGAGACTTCAGTTAGCAAGCTACAGTTAGTCCAAAATGCCGCCGCTAGAGTTCTTACGAGATCAAGAAAATATGATCATATAACACCGATTTTATCATCACTGCATTGGTTACCTATAAAGCTCCGTATTAATATATTAGATATAAAAGATATTGCTACTGACTTACAAAGCCCTAAACGGCTTAGCTCCAGTCTATATAACGGATCTTCTATCACCCTATAATCCATCGCGCTCTTTAAGATCACTAAATTCAAGGCTTTTGGTCATACCTAGGATATCCAGAACCACCAAAGGAGGGAGAGCATTTTCACATTTGGTTCCAAAACTCTGGAATAGTCTTCCTGATACTGTTCGTTGCTCAGACTCGCTCTCCCAGTTTAAAACTAGATTAAAGTCTCATCTCTTCAGCCAGGCATTCATATAATCCTACAGTTCAAACTACAATCCGGCCTCTAGCTCATAAATGCCAGAGGAGAACTGGCCCCCGACTGAGCCTGGGTTCTCCCAAGGTTTTTTTTTTCTCCATTAGGTCACCTGATGGAGTTTTAGGACACCATTAGGTCACTTGATGGAGTTTTTCGGTTCCTTGCCACTGTTGCCTTTGGCTTGCTCAGTTGGGGATATTTTGGGGATATTTAATTTAATTTTATCAATCAATAAATTCCTCTTGGAAAAACGTTGTTGTATTATTTTAATTTAATACTGTGAAGCTGCTTTGATACAATCTGTATTGTGAAAAGCGCTATACAAATAAACTTGACTTGACTTGACTTGACTTCTTGCAAAAAAAAAAAAAAAATTCTAAACTTTTGTGATTGTTGTCATTATAGTGTTTCTGTGGAGGAATGACTCCTCTGTGTGGCTTGTCTCAGTCTCAGGTGTCCATCACTGTGGAGGATTACGAGGATACGCGGGAGCCCCGTGAGCCTCTGCTCTGCCGCTCCGGTCCTCACCGTAACTCAACATCATCCGAGCCGCCCTCCTCGTCCTCCTCATCATCACAGGTCATGGACCACCCGCTCCTGAGGAGGAAGAGCATGCAGTGGGCTCGTCGATTGAGTCGTAAAGGTGGACGGGGCTCCAGCGGGGCCAAGGGAGTCGGGAGCGCTGCGGAGCGCATCAGCCAGCAGAGACTCAGCCTGTTCCGCCGCTCCGAGAGGCAGGAGCTCAACGCTCTGGTCCGCACACGCATGAAGCACCTGGGGCTCTCGCCATCTGGATTTAGTGAGTGTGCACACCGCTGCTTCTTCAGACTGGGTGATGTAATGTAGCTAAAAAATATAATATTGCATATCTACTATCTTTTTCAGAATCAGAATCAGAAAGAGCTTTATTGCCAAGTATGTTTGCACACACAAGGAATTTGTTTTGGTAACAGAAGAAGCTTCCAGTACACCGAGACAACAGCAGTACACAGATAGTAAAATAAAAACTAAAGACTAAAGAGATATATATATATGATATAAGATACACATATACAGCACACCTGTTTTCAGCATTGATAATAATAAGAAATGTTTCTTGAGCAGCAAATCTGCATATTAGAATGATTTCTGTATTTTTTTATCAAATTAATGCATGAGACTTCTTTCAAAAACATAAAACAACCTTTCAAAACCTTGTTTTTGTAAAATAGTGAAGTGTAATAAAAAATACAACAATAATTATTATATTATATTTATTATATCATATTAATTTCCTCTCGGTGCACCAATGCTTCTTTCACATCATTTTACGCTCAAAAAAATAATTAGGCCTAAATTTAAGATTGATTTACTTGAATTGGATAGAACATTTCAATCCATTTGGATTACACAGTTTTAACATAAACAGAATGATAAACTTAATGTGATGCATATTTGTCAGTCATACAAAAAAGAAAAATCACGACATGGTTTATTATTAACTATTTGCATATATTTAATTTAAATAATCATATTTTCAAATGCATTTATTCAAATGGCCTAGAATCCGCATCAGTCTGTTCACTGTGGAATTTTTTTTTTTTAAATAAATGAAAATGGTTTAAATATGGCTAGCTGTGAAACAAGCAATATTCAGTTAGCCAACATG
This sequence comes from Leuciscus leuciscus, assembly GCF_965113295.1. Lineage (NCBI taxonomy): Eukaryota > Metazoa > Chordata > Actinopteri > Cypriniformes > Leuciscidae > Leuciscus > Leuciscus leuciscus. The sequence goes on from NC_138725.1 coordinate 64,861,412, forward strand.
TATGATATTGAAATGGATTTATTGATGATAAATATAAAGCTGGTTACTTATTTAAAACACATTCTGTTTATTAGTACTATTACAGAAATCGTACCTGTTTCGTGCATTTATGACTGACAAATTAATATCAACATTAGGCTTATTAGTTTATGTTAAAACTGTGTAAATCCAAATGGATGAATTTTATATGCAATTCAAATACATAAAACTTAAATTTAGGCATAAATATTGTTTTAAGTGAATCATTCAAACACTTCTGTATGTTCATATTTGAAATTTTATGTTTGGACTAGATTTGATTTATAGTCTTGTGTCCTGCTCTTCTTGTGTCAGATGGGATGACGGACCCGGGCAACAGACTGTCCTATATTCTTATCAACCCTTCCCCTGACACACGCCTGGAGCTCCATGATGTTGTGTGAGTATGGTGACATCACAAGGTTGCATTTCAAGGCATTGTTGGGGTGCTTTAAAAATGTATAAATGATACAACTTAGCCGTTACACTTTATTTTGATGGTCAACTTTAGACGTTCTGTCGACTATCAGTATCGTCGCAACTACATGTCAACTAACTCATTAGAGTATTAGTTAAGTATTAGTAGACTGTTAGGGTTAGTAGGATAAACTGACACGTTGCAAAATTACTTATAGTCAGTAGAATGTCTGTTAGGGGAGCATCAAAATAAAGTGTTAGCAGAAATTAAGCAGACAGACTACTGATACTACAAAGTTACTTATAGTCAACAAAATGTCTAAAGCGGACCATCAAAATAAAGTGTTACAAACTTACCTTCTTTTAGCCAAATATATTGCATGTATTATTTGTAAAGAATGTAAATACCATAGTGCATTGAGAGAAATGTTGATCATAAAATATACTTCAGTACTAAAATAATATCTTAAAAAATAGTTACCTATAAAGATGATGTAAGATTTTTTTTATGTTAAAGTTTTTATGTTGTCAATCTTTTTATCCATTAAAACTCATCTTTAACTTAAAATAGCTTGAATGTAACTCTACACCCTTGCCTCATTTAGTATATGTGGTTCTATGAATATGCAAATTAGCCCCACCTCCACTCACTCACACCAGCTCAGAGATCCACTCGTTGACGATCACACGTTTACCTGATTGGTTACAAGGTAGTTTGTGACGTCAGAAACACCAGCGATTTCAAACCAAACCTTTTTTTCACTGCCGTTTTAATGGCAAAATACTCAGCAATGGTGTTGACTTATGAATTTGCACAGGGTTTGTCATAAAGCATATTAAAAACAGATATAAACAACATTAAAAACTTGATTTTCACCACAGGGGGACTTTAAAATACATCCTCTTAACCCAGTCAAATATTAATTGACTACTATTAAAGGAACACTCCACCGTTTTTTCATATTAAACTATGTTATTCCCTTAACTAAGACGAGTTGATACATACCTCTCTCGTCTCAGTGCGTGCACTCAATCGCTCTGGCGCGCGGCGACACTTTGATAGCACTTAGCTTAGCCCAGTTCATTCATTAGGAACCAAACAGAGATGAAGTTAGAAGCGACCAAACACCTCCACGTTTTCCCTATTTAAATACAGTTACACGAGTAGTTACACGACCAAGTATGGTGACAAAATAAAATGTGGCGCTTTTCTAAGCGGGTAAAAAGGATAACTATAATGTATGGCGGAATAGCACTTGGGAGCACTTCGACTCGGCGCAGTAAAAAGTCACTCCTGAAAAATCCTCTCCCTCTCACTTCTGTCATTAGAACCAACGTGACTTTTTACTGCGCCGAGTCGAAGTGCTGTTACACCCCGTCTAGGGGAAAAGGGGCAACATGAAAGAGTCAGAGATTTGCAAGGATTTAGAACAAAAAGTTACTTATTTTCTTAATTTGGGACTTATGGTTCAGGAGCTGACCAAGCCAAAATAACAAACAAAAACAACCTTGTCTTTAAACCTCTTCCTAAACCCTAACCCAAAAGAACAGAAAATGAGAATACAATCTTTAAACCTAACTCCCTAACCAAAAACAGAGTTCAAACAGTTTACAATAAAAAAAAAAAAGGTGGCGTCAAGCTCCCTACTTTCCCCAAAACCAATATTTACAATATATAAATCAGGTCCAAATCAGTGTCAGTAAACAGGCAAGGGGTCAAAAATATACCAATGGAGATATTCAGATACAATCAGTTCACAAATCAAACAAACAAACAATACTCACAGTCTCAAAACTCTTAACACTCACAATGCTCAACATACTCTTAACGCTCACAAACTCAGCACATTATAATCACAAAATCTCTCTGCTGAAACACAAAACCCACTCTGCCTCTAGAGGAAATGATGACGTGTCTTTTAAAACAGTCTGCACCAATCAGGATAGAGCATCAATCACCGTGCAGGAACCAAGTGCTATTCCGCCATACATTATAGTTATCCTTTTTGGAGGATATGTGGAGGTGTTTGGTCGCTTCTAACTTCATCTCTGTTTGGTCCCTAATGAATGAACTGGGCTAAGCTAAGTGTCGCCGCGCGCTAGAGCGATTGAGTGCACGCACTGAGAAGAGAGAGGTATGTATCAACTTGTCTTAGTTAAGGGAATAACATAGTTTAATATGAAAAAACGGTGGAGTGTTCCTTTAATATGTCATTAATGGGTTTATCTCCCCTAAAAGTGTAAACATTGAACCTTTGATGCACAATTAAAACATTGAGAGCGATCTGCTCACATCTGGCAGTCTCTTTCCAGCTCAACCTATAGCAAGTGTTTGGGGCGTGGTCAAAATGTACCACATTTACTGTAGATCTTCAAAGATTAAAAAGCTTACGAGCATGCAAAGTGAACGGGGCGTTGTGATGCTACGCGTTAAAATGGAGGCTTCAATACCATACAGCTTCATCATGCACCCTTTCAGAAAGACAAATGCACTAGTTTATATTGTTTAAATTTGCGGTGCTTCATGTCAAAAATGGGTTTATAATGAGCGAGACTCTCCTGTTTGCTCTAGAGTCTAGACCAAGTGGAAGTCTACTCAATTGCTTACTTATGACATATAGCAAGCAACACAGCTAAAAGTATTCCTAAGATATTGGACCTTTTATTGAAAGCTCCCTACTTTTACCCTTAAGAGCTGTGATTGTGATGTTTGAGTTGGGGGAGGCGCGAGTTGCGCGATGCATGAAAGGGGCGTTTGCAAGGTTGATCAAATATATGCTTTATTTTTGTCATTTTGCTAGATGACACTAGCGTTACAGAAACGACATACTAAACAATTTTTTTAATAAAAAATGTGTATATTACCCAATATTTGTGTGTGCTTTGTATTTTTATGCTTATTAGATTGTTGTATTCTGTTGATGAAACACCCACTTGGCTGTTTGTGCAACAAAGCTTAACTCCGGATCATTAACTGTGATCATTCCTGCAGGTATCTGATCAGACCAGATCTTCTGTCACCAGTGCCTAACCAGGCCGGCGCTCGCAAGCCTAGCGCAGGGCCAGCGGAGGGACACAGATTTGACACACAGGACAGCACTCATCTATGAACACAATCACTACAGGCCACCAGCGCGAGAATCACCTCCCGAGATGATGGGGCAAACTGATGTTTGTGCGTGTGTACAGAGAGAGAGAGAGAGAGAGAGAGAGAGAGGAGTACCTTTGCAGATGGGACTGTGAGCTGAATATACACTGTAAAAAGTGATCTTGCTTTTAGTGGCCTTCATTCAACTTTCATATCAACTAATCAATACAACTGAAGTTGTTGAGAAAACACGATTTCAAACAAAGTTTCATTGATTTAACTAAAGGATGCCTTTGACAAAACCTGTCAAGAGCCCGTCCAGGTCACATTTCATGGCAAAATTAAAAGAAAAACATATACTTTGCATAAATTTTTTAGGACAAGTTTTTAGATGTTTTGAATGACAAGTAAACACATTTCCCGCCGAAATTATCATTATTGTAATACGTCAGGAATTAGCATTCTCAATGATTATTTTAATTATATTTCAATTACATTTTACTGTATTGTAATAAAACAGTGTAATACTACTTACAGTGCAAGAAATACTACCATGAAGCATTATACCATCACAGTTCAGGCAAGGAAAGAGGAGCAGAGAATCTTAAATTGCAGCTAGTGATGGGTGCTTCGAAATATTTGTGAATCATTTGTTTTGAACCAGTGATTCAGAGCTCGTATCAAACTGCCAAAGTCACATGATTTCAGTAAACGAGGCTTTATTACATCATAAAATTTAAAAAAATCAGCGTAACAGCTTCACACATAGTGTTTCTTTACAAATTGACATCAGCTACTACTGGCTTGGCATGAATAACAGTGTTTTAGTCATTTTTGCAGATCCTTGTGAACAGGGATAGTTTTGACAACGTCATCTGTACGCGAAAAAAGAAAAGGAAAAGCGTTTCCAATTTTGGTACATCGTTCTCCTGTAAGCATACCCTTAATGAGGAACCAAACAAGACACAGGTGAACTTAATCAATAAGTACCCATACAAACCAACTAGCCATGGGAACAAAGAGAACAGGAAATAAACACAGGAAGGAAACATGGGAACCAAAGGAAAACGACTTAAGGGTCCACACACAGAACATAACCGTTACATATACCATATAATATTGTCTTATACTGTATACTTTACATCAAAAACATTTTATATTAATTAAATGGTAATGTAAGAATTGGTAGAAATGTGCTTACTGTGTTTACCAGAAAATAATTTGGTAAAATTATTCTTTATTTCAATTGTCCACTTTAGACATTCTACTAACTATAAGTAAGTTGTCAACTACATGTCGACTAACTCTCATTAGAGTATTATTGGACTGTAGTAGACTGTTAGGTTAGGGCTCGGTGTTAGGGTTTGAATAGAATAAGTTGCACCTTGCTCCCTGTTCGGATCCCGGCACTTCGGTCTAGCTTGGTTTCAGTTGTGTGACCGAGTTCGCTCGGGCCGTACGCTCATCTGTCCACGTGTGTTGTTGTGTTCTGTTTTGTCGTGCTGTGTAGCAGCTTTCATGTTGTCATGTTTTGTGTGGACACTCTGTCGGTGAGGGCTCTCATTGGCTGTGTGTTCGTGTCATGTTTTGTTTTAGCACATGGCTTGTGATTGTTTTCGCTGGCCATGTGCTCTTGTTTTTTTCATGTTTGTTGTGAGCACATGGCTTGTCATGTATGTTTCCTTGTGCCATGTGCTCTCCTGTCTATTGTCTAACCCTCCCCTTCTTGTTATCTGATTATTGGTTCATTTACCCCACCTGTCCTTCCTCGTTTCCTGCTTTGTTTGCTCTCCCTATTTATTCTCTATGTGCTTTCAGTCCTGTGCCAGTTCATCGGCTTATGTACCATTCATATCTTGTCCCACTGATCCTGTTATCGTGTCCAGTCCTGCTTTGTTTTCCCCCACGGGGTAGTTTATTTTGTTGTTGTTTTTTTTTCATTAATGATAAAAAGCCAATTGTTCTTTGCATAACTGAGTCCTCGCCTCATCCTTTACCCAAAACCTGACAGGGGGAGCTTCAAAATAAAGTGTTAGCAGATATTAAGCAGACAGTCTTCTAATACTCTAATGACTGCTAGGTGACATGTAGTTGCAAAGTTACTTATAGTTACTAGAATGTCTAAAGTGGACCATTAGATTACAGTGTTACTAATAAGTCACACCAGGTCAAATTTGCATTGTTAAAAGAAAAATAGAAAGGCTAAGTCGCTTCTGTGTATGTCATATTTTATTATTACATTCAGAAATAATATAGATGACTGGTAAATAATTTTTTTACAAACATTATAACCACTTTATAAACATGTATGTTATCACTAAAATACATGTTAGTTACTTTGGAATATGTCACAGCTCATTTCAGAGAATAAAAAAGTGACTTATATTCTGGAAAATACAGTAATTGTCTTAAAATTATGAAACAATCATGGTCGTAAAAATAGTTTTCATGTTCTTTATGCAAAACATTTCTTTTTTTACAGCTTTCTTGACAGCTTTCTTCGCCCAAAAAATTTAGAAAAACTCCATGAGCAACACTGCCCAGTTTGCTAAATAATATAAACTGTATTGCAACAGTTAAATTTCTCAGTAGCTCTTAAGAACTTAAAAAAAAAAAAAAAAAATCATCCATAATTTCTAAAAAGTAGTTTTTTCAACATACACCAAAAGTCATGTTCCTTTAGGTCAAGAAGCATTCATGAGTTTGATTCCCAGGGAAGACACATACTGATAAAAAGTAACAAAATAAATATGAAAATGTACATATATGATTGAGTCTCAAGACAATGCAACTGAAAACAACTGAAAGATAATTGTTTTGACTCAAATATTTGTCTCCACTTTATAATTTGTCAAGACAAGTAGAATATTCAAACCGAACAATATCTGTTGAATCTCTTTTAAAAACAACATTTAAAAAAGTAAATGCATATTCAAATAGTTTCTTTTCTTTTATGAAATTGACAAAGTTCTCCAAATAAAATAATGGATTAACTTGACATCATTTTAAATCATATCAATGCAACTGGATTACAAATGTTTTGTATATTTAAGCAACAAATCACTTTTTGCAGTGTAACCTAATTCTTATTTTCTTACAAAAGGATTTTCCAACGCATGGACCTTTGAAAAACTCATTGACATTTGATTTATTTTTGATGCGAGACAGCTGAGGCCACGTAAGTGCATTTAATAATGTAACTTGAATGAATGAATGAATGAATGATGCATTTATATAGCGCTTTCATATGTACTTGTATTCATGTTTCAACTTGTATTGCTATCTCTGTGCATGTGTGTTGAATAGCCAACACTGCCAATCTTGACATGGACTGCCAAAGGAACACGTTGCCAAATGTATATGGAAGGGTTTTGTTCTCTGTTGCTCATGTGCATTCAGTCTCTGTCAGCCGCCCTGCGGACCCTGGGACGAATAGTCGGGCTGTATCACAATAGCGGCGTTCATACGTTTTGTACACAGTTTCTAATGTTCTAATTTATCAAACTCTCTCTGGACTTGCATTTTGCTTTACAAGCAGCAAGGCAGCCAAAATGGAGCTTATTAAATAGCCACTGGACCAAATTAATGATCCGTGATCTTTCTCATTCTTTTTCCATGACATCTGTTCGATTTTCTTAGAAGAGGCTTTGGGAACAAGCCTTCTGTGTCTTCAATGATATTTTGAAGTCGTCTTTGAACAAAATTTTATTCTTTCTGTGAAATGGCTGTTTGATGTTTGCATTGATAAGATCATCTGTTCAGCTGGGTTTGTGGGTTTATTTGTTTTTACCCCTTCTATTGAGATGTTTATGCCTTTGCCAAGGCTGATTTTGTCATTTGTCAGTTTAATATCCAGTTGCTGGCATGCATGCTAAAGATCATGCATGGATAGACCAGGGATTTGTTCGTCCTGCCATAAAGTACAGGAGTGAGCGAGAATGTACCGTCCCGCTGCTCTGTGTTGATAGTGCACTATTGCCTTGATTCGGTGCCATTCAAACACGAGCATAATAAAATCAGCCAAACCAATGACTTGTCTCTCATGATTCCGTGTGCAACTTCACAGAAGGGTTGCCAAGTACCCCCGACAGCAACATAGTGACTTCCCAGATCCGGGCCACATCTGGTACATGTTGATTCCACGCATCCCAGATTTGGGCCGACACTATGTTGCTGTCTGGGACTCAAAACATCTCATCCACACCATGACCCATTTTTTGGATGTAATATGCACCAATCAAAACACTAACCGTGCTCTCCAAGCTAATTAGATGCTGAGACCTATATATCAATACAAAAATGCAAAAAAAAGGTCTGCAATCTAAAAAAAAATGTATTGTCCAGGAGATAAATATAACAAACAATTTGGCTCTTTGCCTTTGTCAGTGTTTACAATAAAATATTTTTAGAGTGCAGACCGTTTTTGCATTTGTTTTTGTGAACATGCAGCCTACATATTACCTACATATTACTAAGGAAATGTTTGGGGTTGACAAGCTGTGAATTGAACTGATGTGAACTCATATTTTGATAAACAGAGAAGGACTCAAGATAAGTAAACTGCAAACAGAACTCCAATGCATTTTCAATTATTCTCACAGATTTCCCTTTTTGGCGGTGGAGGTGCATGACATTGTTTTGTCTAAAAGTCATGGTCTGATGTGTTACAGTTACAGATCTACATGTGAAATGATTGCTTAAGGACCAAAAGATAATTTAAAATAGGCGTGTACCCCAGATAACGCCCCATTAAATGTCAGTCTGATATAGCCAGACTTGTAACTTCTAGTGTGTCAAATTAGGAAACTTTCTGTGAAAATAAGGTCCATTGTCTATTGTCAGAAGTGTAGTGATGTATGAAGCACAACTCACACAGAAGTCACTTCTAAATCAAGAAGCTTTCTATTGGTCGACGTGGCAATTCCGCACAACCAACTTGAACCCGTTGTGAAATCTGCGTAGGGAATTATTTCGCCCTCGCCATGGCATTGTCCAAAATACCTTGGTATGCTAAAGCATTTAAATATCTCTGCACTGAAAGTAAAGGCCCAAGCCCAACCCCTTAAAAACTGCACTATACCATTATCCCTCCTCCACCAAACTTTACAGTTGGCCCAATACAGTCAGGTAGGTAACGTTTACCTGGCATCCACCAAACTGAGACTCACCCATTAAACTGCCAAACAGAGAAGTGTGATTCGTCACTCCACATAACTTTTCGACTGCCCCAGAGTCCAGTGGCTTTACACTTCTTCAGTCGACGCTTGGCATTGTACTTGATGATGTGAGGCTTGCATGCAGATCCTCACCCATGAAATCCCATTCCATGATGCTTCCGCTGCACAGTTTTCATGCTGAAAGTGGCAAGAAAATATTCCCCACTCAATTACTCTACCACCACCAGCCTGACCTATTGATACAAGGCAGGATGGATCCATGCTTTCATATCGTTTGTGGCAAATTCTGACCCGACCATCTGAATGTGGCAGCAAAAATCCAGACTCATCAGACCAGGCAACGGTTTTCCAATTTTCTATTGTCCAATTTTGGTGAGTCCGTGTGAATTGTAGCCTCAGTTTCCAGTTCTCAGCTGACAGGATTGGCACCTTATGTGTCTTCTCCTGCTGTATCTGCTTCAAGGTTGGACGTGTTGTTCGTTCAGAGATGCTCTTCTGCAGACCTTGGTTGTATCAAGTGGTTATATGAGTTACTGTTGCCTTTCTATCAGTTTGAATCAGTCTGACCATTCTCCTCTGACCTCAACAAGGCATTTTCGCCCACAGAACTGTCGCTCACTTCATATTTTCTTTTTTCTGGCCAATCTCTGTAAACCCTAGAGATGGTTGTGTGTGAAAATTCCAGTAGATCAGCCGTTTCAGCCCGTCTAGCACCAACAACCCTGCCACGTTCAAAATCACTTAAATCACCTCTTTTTCACCATTCTGATGCTCAGTTTGAACTTCAACAAATCATCTTGACCATGTCTATATGCACTATAGTTGCTACCACGTGATTGGCTGATTAGATATATGCGTCTACTAGCAGATGAACACGTGTACCTAATACTCACCAGCCACTCTATTAGGTTAATCTGCTCATTAACGTGAAAAATGCGCTGGTGAAAAAAGTTGTACAGATGTTTTTCTAAAGATACCAGGCAACAAAGTTTTTGTTTTTTCTCGCAGAGACTGCGCCTTTATTTGAATAAGCAACCACTATGTTCCACCCAGGTGTATTATTGTTGCAGTTACAAGCAGTAACATGCAGTCATTGTTAGTATTTGAATTGATAGCATAAGTCAAACTGAAAAGTCATCTTGGCTTGTTTGGTTTCTTTTGGTTTGTTTTTAATTCACTCGCTCTGTGTCTTCATATCATTTATCGTTTCCTCTTAACCTCAATAACACATAAAGTATGACACAGCATAATACAACTCTGCAAAATGGGCGTGGAGTTCACATAAAAAGCACAGGTAGGGTCAGATTGGGTGACAGAAGCAGCTTGATAACCTTAAGAACATGGCAGCAGTGAAAGCATGCAAAATCCTGATCACAGGAGCCAACAGGGGCTTGGGCTTAGAAATGGTTAAGCAACTCTCTGAGCATTCTTGTCAAAAACATCATATTTTTGCTACCTGTCGTGACCCAGATGGGCAGAAGTCTGAGGTGAGTTATAAATAGTTGACACATATAGAAAATACCAGGAGAAATCCTAATTTACCTAATTTATTTTTGCACATTATCTTTCTCAAGGCACTGAGAGAACTGGTGAAAAAGCATCCAAGTGTGATCACTATCATACGTCTTGGTAAATGTGCATGTGTGCACGTGTCATTCTTGGTGCATTTTACATTTTCACTGTAAATGAGTTTTGAGATTTACCATTTCACTTTTATTTGTTCTGTTACTATTAGATGCTGATGATCCATGCAGTATCAAAGAGTCTGCCAAGAAAGTGGGTTCTCTCGTGGGAAAGAACGGCTTGAACCTACTTGTGAATAATGCTGCGATCGTGGCAAATGGCACCATTCTGACCAGTCGTGTTGAGGACATGAAAAACACCTTCAACACTAACGTGATAGGACCCTTACTAATCATTAGGGTAATGTAGAAAGGATTATTCAAAGCCCTGAAACATCAATCTCTCCAATGGAAGTCTTGAAATTATTAAATGGGTTAGTGCAATGGCCTGCTAGCTACACCTTTAGGCTGGGTCTTTCACTTTTGTGCCACTAGGATATAGGCTGTTAAAATAGCCGTGTTTCTACTGTCGGGCCAGTGCGAGCCAGGGCTTTAAACGGGCTGTGCCGGGCTAAAAGCCCCGGGCCTGGAGCACCGAGCCCAAAACACACTGCGTTTAGCTGGCCTGATCATCTGACAATCTAGACACTGCTGCACCATTATTTTAGTGAGCTACCACTTAGTTGCTCAGCAGTTTATTGCAGTTGCTGCAGATCACTAACTAGTTAATGCGTAGGGTCTGTATGTAGTCATGGATCACGACATTGCTCTGTCAATCAGTCTTTTCTAGACTAGTTTTAATATAGTAAAAAATGATTGGTCAGAATAAGCTACAACCACAGACTTTATGCTGATAGACATGTCAAATAAATGGTTAATACAGTGACATGTTATTCTGATTCTTTTATGTAGGAGTACCTACCGATTCTACAAACAGCGGCCAAAGCCAGTGGAACACCAGGCATGTCCTGTAATAAAGCAGCTGTCATCAATATCTCCACTGTGGCGGGATCCATGACCAGAATGCCTACCATATACAACCAATTCCCAACGTTGCCATATGCCGTGAGCAAGGTACACCAAAGTCCTGCTTAGGCACTAGATAAACTGGATTAAAGTTATTCCCCTTGAAGTATTGATGTCATGAGTTGATGCTTATCTCAAATGCTGTGTTTACCTATCAGGCAGGATTTAACATGCTGACTGTGTTGGCTGCTGAGGAGTTGAAGGCGAATGAGATCCTCTGCATGGCCCTTCATCCAGGATGGGTGAAGACTGAACTGGGTGGAGAAGAGGTGAGTGTAGATTCCTTAAGTCCATGTTCTATTTAATGTTACTTTCAATTACAGAAATTTTAATTTAAAAAAATCTACCTATAATCTAGCTGAGTGATCATAAAAATCCATTGCATCACACTGACTGGTGTGGTTATGCCGCAATTGCAGCTTGAAGCTATATTTATTTTTAATATTGCATGTTGAGCTACAGGCATGTTTTTTTTTTTTTCAACAGGCAGCACTTGAACCAAAAGAAAGCGTGGAAGGAATGTTGCGTGTCATTGGCAGCCTTACTGAGAAGCAGCACGGCGGATTCTTGGACTACACTGGAGAAACGGTGACCTGGTAGACCAGAAGAGCAAAATCTCTCTCGTATGAGAGGTCATTAAAGGCTGATCCAGGTCCAAACTGTCCTATTTTATCTATTTGTCATAAAAGGGCACACCTAATTATCAGCACTTAATTTCAGGACACAAAAGTTTGACAGACACATGACAATTGTATATCATATTGTATTTTAAACAATAAAACATTCTGATCAACAAAAGTAGTACTGTGTCTTTTTATGTATATATGCTTTGTATGCTGTAAAGACTGCTTATCAATTACACGCACCGTTGAATCAGGGAGAGAAGTTAATAAAAAAACAGTCTCTGTAGTGCAGCAGGTATACCAGAATAACAAGTATAACAGATATAACTTACAGCTTGGCATCAGCTAAGAAATCAGTTACTTGAGTCAACCATCATAGAGCTTAGCACTCTTTATGCAAATATCTTTGTCTGCAGAATGCCATGATGGACCAATCAAAATCAAATATTCAGAACAGCTGTGTAATAAAGCACAAATATGAAACAGAAATTCAAAAAAATTAACAGAATATTCTGCTGTTGATAGATTTTGATTTGTATAATGATGGAACTATCCAAAGTAAACATACAGTACAGTATATCATAATGGAACTCCAGTCCAGATTTTTAAAGAGCTTTAAGATAAATGCTCTTGAAGTGGCAATGTCATGAAACTCCATTTAGATCCCTTTAGAAAGGAAATAATATAGTCGCGTTGTGCGAGAAAGGAAACTGTAGCTTGACTAAATGCTTTAATTAATCCTCAAGAAAATCCCAAAAGTTGAAGAATATAACAAATGTAAAAGCTTAACTTTAAACATGTAGGACAACAACCGACAGAGAACTATAGAAACACAGGGCAATATACGGTAAACAGAGGAAAACAAGCAGGTTAACAAGAAGCAGGTGTGCATAATAAGAAAGAATGGAAACAAACAAGAACATAGTTAAATAAGGAAACCAATCAAACTTGGCAGTAAACAAACTGAATACAGATTCAGTGGAATCAAATAAACTTCAAAATAAGAGTGGCATTACCCCATTAAAGGGTAACTAAACCCTAAACCAACTTTTTTTAGTTAATGATCTGTAAGAATGGGGCTTTATTAGTGCTGTTCATTGATTCAAGTAGTTTTTTTTACATTAATTTGTGTTTAAAGTGTTTTAATTTTACAAAATATGGTGTAAAAACGTCTGAGTGCTGCCCTCTTCAGGTTGAACAGTGGCTACTGCAGTTGAATTTTCCTATTGGAAGTTGTGGTACCCTCTGACGTCAGAGAGTACCAGTTAACCACGCCCTTGCCTGCAGAGATATGTCACAGATGCACGCCCCCTCTCCACTGGGCTCTGCCTACTTTTCCAGCATTTTTCAAATATTGCCAGTGGGTGGAGTCAGGCTCTGACCAGGGGTTTAGTTACCCTTTAAATAAGAAAACAAAAAAGTGCAGGTAGGTGGAGGTCATGGTATATTTTTGGGGAAGGGAAGGAGGGGCAAGTGTGTGGTAAGACAGGACTGGCAGAGGTGATGACCATGGCGGGGTAGTAGACCATGGCAGAAGAGAGGACCATCATAGCGAAGCCCACAATTGAACCAATTGAGAGGACGACTGTGACAGACTCAAAGGGATTGGAAATCCACAACGGAGCCTGAGGGACCACTGACCATGGTGGAGCCAAATTAATCAGAAGACCAAGGTGGAGCCAGAGCTGGAGGCATGGAGGACCAGAATGACAAAGCAGGCTCAGAGGACCAAGGGGGGGATTGGATGACTGAGGTGGAGTCAGTGAGGCCAAGGGCAACAGAGAACCTGGAGGAATGGAGGAACCAGGTGGAAACATAGGGGTGAAGGGCCAAGGTACAGTCGAGGTAACAGAGATCCATGGTGGAGCTGAAAGGTCGAAGAGCTCAGGTGGAGTAATTTGTTCAGACGGGCAAGGTGGAGCCGGAGGGTCAAAATTTCTAAGCTGAAAGGCAGGGAGTTTAGTGGGCTGAACAGGGCCAGTGGATGAGGAAGGGCTAATGGCCTGGGCGAAACCAGGGAGCTCATAGGGCTGGACAGACCGGTGGAGGAGGAAGGGCTAGGGACCTAGGTAGAACCAGAGAGTTCATTGGGCTGGATGGGACCAGGAGAGGAGGGAGGGTAATAAGGTTCAGAATTAAATCCAGGATGGACAGGTCAATAAACAATGGCTCCGGGACAGATAAGGCAGTGGGAACTGGGTCTAGGACAGACAAAGTGGTGGGTGCTGGCTCCAGGATGAACATGTGCTGGCTCAGGGTCCATGGTGGACTTGTGCACTTACTCAGGGTCCGTACGGAGCTGTGAGCTAGCTCAGGATCTGTTGCAAGTGTGACGACAGGCTGAGGCGGCTCATGGAGGAGCTCCCATGCTCCCACAGACTTCGCCGTAAACTCTTTTTAGCCCATCAATGCTTTAGCATTCTATTCTGTCCGTCAGTTTACAAATTTTATGCTATTTTTTTTTTATCAAAAATGGCCTCGGAATCAAAACACTCCAAGAAACATGACATTAAGAAGGACAATGCACATGCATTAGCAGATATAGAGCATATTCCCACAGAGCATAGAGCGTCCTTGTCTTCAGAGTTTAAATATGCATTTTTGAACATTGAGGCAAGGCTGGACTCAGATACAACGGTGAACAACCACGAACAGTGACTCTATTCACTCGAAGCAAACTCTAATGCGAGTGCCTAAGTAATGAAGCTCTAGAGTTGAAGTATGCAACTTTAGTCTAGAAGGGCAGAGCCGTAGGAATAACATATCTTCGGCTAACAGAGATGAACTAAGGTCCTCATCCATATACCTTCTCTGAGCTTTTGGTGGAAATTTTTAGGTGCAAGTCAAAAACCTCTCCCCCCAAGTTGGGTTGTCATATTTTATTTTACTCACTGCTTTAATTTATGTCATTTGTTTATGTTTTGTATGTCAACATTAACATTGGATGTTGCTAAGAGCTTGGTTGTAACGGGGCGAACAAGACGAGGGACGTGCGGATCCATATGCAAGGATTTAATCCAAAACATGGTCATAATACAGGCAGGGTCAATAAAAAGCAAACAAGTATGGCAGAGTCATGACACAAACAATATCCAACAGGGGCAAGGCAAAGAGAGATAATCCAGGTAAACAGCAATAATCCAAACAAGGTACAAACAGAGTCCAAAGGGCTAGGCTAAGGGTTAAACCAGAAAACACAGGCAAGAATCAGAAAACACAAAGGACAAAAGCAAGACTACAATCACTGGATGGCTCTATAGAGTAGCTAACACTATGGGAGTGCTAAAAACAATACAATACTTGGCAACAGGGAGAGAAAGTCCAAGGCTTATAAAGAGTGTGAGATAGTGTGTGATAGTTCTCAGGTGTGAGCGTGATTAGTGGAATCAGCTGTGTGTGTCATCAATGCAATGAATGATGGGGATTGTAGTGAAGTGCAAGAGTCCATGCTGTGAGTGGGCGACCTCTGGTAGTGACCAACCGGAAGTGCATGGACCATATTCGTGACATTGGTTGTATGGAGCCGTTTGAGGAAGATTGGAGTTGATTGGGGGAATAATGCTGGATGTTTGTTTAAGATTAGTTATTACCTTCTGAAAAAAAAAATATATGATAAATTATGCATAACAACATGTGTATATTATAGATCACATGTAGTAATATTATATTAAAGAAGTTGTATTAGTTAATGAAATACACTCCAAAACCACACAATAAAGTTCTTCAATCTCTTTCTCTGACGATGCTGGGGTCATTTGTGATCCTTTCTTTTTTTTTTTTGCCTATCATTTTGGTGATTTTGGTTTTCCCCCAATGAAGTAGATGGGACATACTTGCATGCGCATTGCCTATAAAAGAATAGCTCCTCAGGGGGCATTAAGACAGGCGCAGAGTGGGCTGACTTGTCTTACAAAGGACTTTTATTCATTCCAGCTGCAGTACAAGCGATGTGGATCTTTAATATCTAATCTCACTCCTGACACAGCGTATCTGATTTGCTATAAAATATTACAGCTTTTTGGGAAGCATCCAAGTAGTTATATTCCTCATATAATCCTGCCACAGTGTGTGTGTTATGGGGTGTGGAGTCAACTCTGCTCCATATAAATAGCTCTAAAGAGAGGCAGGTTGAGAGATGGGAAGAACCAGACTGATCATCTTTGAACATGGCGGCATTAAAGGCGTGTAGTGCTCTTGTGACCGGGGCCAACCGAGGCTTGGGTCTAGAAATGGTCAAGCAACTCCTGGAGGCCCGTTGCTCAAAAGTTGTTGCTGGATGTCTTGACTCAGATGGGACAAATTCTGAGGTGAGTATTCAAGAGCTTAGGACAGAAGACAGCTAAAGAAATGTGCATTTATCAATATTCTCTTTCAGATTCAGGCACTGAAAGAACTGGCCAAAAAGCATCCAGGTGTTGTCACCCTCGAGCACATTGGTACATGTGCATTTATGTTTTAAAATGGAAGTAGTTTTTTTGAGATTTTAAATAACATTTAACTTCACAACTTTAATTTGTCTGCAATGATTGCTTCTAGATGTTGCTGATCCATTCAGTATCAAAGAATCTGCCAAGAAAGTGGGATCTCTACTGGGCAAGAATGGTTTGAACCTGATCATAAATAATGCTGCAGTGTTGCCACAAAAATCCATGCTGACCGCCACTGTTGAAGACATGTACCACGCCTTAAACACCAACATGCTAGGACCTTTATTTGTCATTAGGGTAATGGAAAGAGTTTTTGGGAATAAGACTAATCTAAAACAAGACTTGATTTCTTGCAATATCTAAAACACTTGGTTGTGAATGTCTTTAATCAGGAGTACCTGCCGTATCTGCGTGCAGCAGCTAAAGCCAGTGGCAAACCAGGGATGTCATGTGATAAAGCAGCTGTGATCAACATCTCCACAAATGCAGCATCTATGAGCATCGTTCCATCACTGCAAGGGCCGTTCCCTTTCTTCCCATACAGTATCAGCAAGGTTCAGCAAACAAGAAGACTTTTTTTAGGGGGGCAGCAAAAATCTGATTGTTTTGGCTTATCTGAAACTGAAAAACAAATTAGAATTAGGTTCAGTGTGAAAAAAATCTCTTCCTGCGTCTGTTTTCCTTTCAGGCAGGTCTAAACATGTTGACTGTGTATACTGCAATGGAGTTAAAGGCAGATGAGATCCTCTGCATTTCCATTCACCCAGGATACGTGAAGACAGACATGGGGGGAGATAAGGTAAATCTAGATTCAGTAATAAAGCCTTTACGACAATACTTTTTCCCTTTTTTTAGTCTGTTCCTCTGACTTAATCAATCCCCAGGAGTCAGGTATTATCGATTCTTTCACCTTTTTATGCAAGACATTTGAAATGTGCTAGGTAGAATTTTTGTTTATAATCAGTTCTCGTGATGAAGTTATATCAGCCTGATGCTTCAGTGTTTTTCATTAAAATTACTCTGGATTCTCTCAGAACACAAACAGAAAATAAGGTTTATATCACAAATGCACACATGATAGTTTCTGTTTGACAACATTACACTTTTTAAATTGCATGTCATTCCCTGTTTGTCCACCAGGCACCTCTTGACACCAGAACAAGTGTGGAGGGAATGCTGCATGTCATTGGCAGCCTTACTGAGAATCAAAGTGGCAGATTCATGGACTACACTGGAGAAACATTGCCCTGGTAAAACAGAGGAACAGAATTTCTCCAATCACCGAAAGGCTCATTCAGATGCCATATTTTTTTACCCCTTTTTTAAATGATAAACACTTCAAATCAACAGGGGATCTAACAGGTCAATCTCAATTTAAGAGCAAACTTTTTATCCCTATAATCTCAGTAAATCAAATAAATATTGTGTGTTAAATGATTAATCTCTATACACTGTCCATTTAAAAGGAAAGACATGCAAGTTTGAGATCAAGAAGAATCTCCCATATTTACTCATAACAGCAAGTTTAAGAGTTTTTGAGTCTTAGACGTCAGCTTGTGCTGTTGTGAGCCACGTGGCCTGAGTATTCGGTGGGTCCTAGTCCACCATAAAGTCCTATCCACAACTGCAAACAATGCAACCCTTCAGTTGGTGGCGGTCACCACCATGAGGCTTATATCGGTACTGCTGTTCCTCGTGGCCTCTGCTTCTGCGGGTCAAACTGTCACTGACTGTTCACCAGTTCAGCCTTGTTTATTCTTGAATAAATGTTATTCACCTTTACTTATTTAGCGCTTTATTTAATACAGGTTGTTTCATAGCAGCTTTACAGGGATAAACAGAAAAACACTGATTTAATGATGCAAACAGAATTTCTTGTGTTTTCTGTCTTTGGTTTCCTTTTATCTCCAGAGCTGTGTCCAAAATCCCCTATTCCCTAAGTTAGATGTACATAGGTTGTACACTTCTTCTTGCAGTGCATTCTGGGATTGAATGAGTGCACTAAATGTTTTCGGACACCACTACAAAATGTCTTGAAAGGTTTACATAATAGCTAAAAATGTCTCTATTTTTACTTCTGCAACTGTTGAGCTCTGTTACCCAATAAAATAACTGGGTCCCCCGTCTGAACAAGGCCCCTATAATTATTGTCTTAGAATTGCAGTTCAACTAATACACAGGAGTTGTGTAAGTCTGCCACACAACAAAGTTTTGAATGCAAGTGTATACTAATTTCTTTTGTTTTCTGCACCTTTCACAGAAACTGCTCTAGTTTTATTTCCGTGATCTAAAATTTTATTCCACAGACAGTCACTGTTGATATTTGAGTTGGGTCAAGCTGAAATGCATCATAGCTTCACTCTCTCTCAGTGTTTGTTTATGTCAGTTATCTTTCCTCCTTGGCTTGTTGCGGGGGTGGCGTTAGGCATCAGAAAAGCATTTATTTACCATAATATAAACATCAAGTCCAAAAAAGCGAATAAAATATCTGAGGGGATGTCCAAAATAAAAGTGGGACACTGTGTTCTCACAGTAAAATGTGTCTCATGGAGTGAATGCAAGGGAGTGAAGAAGGGCTTGGTGATGGGCAAGTGGGTGGTGGGGACATAAAAGCAGCCCTTAGTGCTGGGAAGATTGGATAATTTTACTAGGATTGTTGAATCTCGTTCAGGAAACTAAGCAAAACTTTATCCAAGTTATTTCGTCCACTTGTGCACATGCAGTTAATTTAAAAATGTCAAATTTTTTATTTCAACTTTGGACATAAAGGGTACAACAGGGCAAAAGGCACACAGAGGGAAAAGGCGCCTTTGATTTGATTTTCCTCTAAAAAACACTAGATGCACAAAAAAAGCTGCAGCACTTTCCAACACATCCACATTTCAAGATTCACTTGGAAATATGGCTTATCCTTGGTGTGATCGCGGGCAGCAGTGCAAAGTTGATTCTGCGCCAATTTGATCTAATATTTGTTTTTTTATTATTTTTTTATTACATTTAAGTAGCAGATGAGGATTGATAAAAATGATGAATATATTTTGAGACAAATGTTTTCTTAATGATTTTCAGTTTTTGTCAAAATATTTAAAGCCACAGTTTTTCAATAACATAATAATATGTAAAAGTATAGTATTTGGGGTTAAAGGCCCTGCTGTTGGGGCGAAAGGCACAATAATTAACATGATAATCAACAGCTGGCTGACTTTTGCATTTGTTGACATGACATGGTTATTCAGATAGATTCAGGTTATTAATATCAAATATTAAGTTGGGTGTCCACCTTAGAGATAATCAGCATATTTATAATGAAACCATCATATTTAAAAAATATGATATTGATCATATCATATAATAAAATATCATATTGTGTTACTACTGTGTACTACTGTCTATAAGAAATGTATGGGATCTCCTTCAATGCTTTCATAATCTTTACTTTTAAAATAATTTTAAACTGTATATTTTTTAATAAATTTTAAATTAAAATATTTGAATGACTATAATAGCACAATGAAAATAGTAGGCTACAAACTTTGCTAAAGTGATTGTTTTGAACAACTATTAACTTGTTCTTAACATTATTAAAAACATTATTTTAGTATTTATTTAAAGTATTTGTATCAATACTGTGAGCCTTTTGGCCCATGCTGGTGAGCCTTTTAACCTCTCCACCTCATACATATTACATTTAAGATTTTTAAACAAAATAAACCACCTTTATGATTTATTTTCACACAAACTCTGTTGCTCCATCGATGTTCAATACATAAATCTTTTCTTCAATCTTTCACGATGGGAGTAGTGAAAAGCACATTTTTCTTAAGGTGTGCGTGTAACCTACACCGTGTCCTAACTACACGCGACGCCGCGACACGTGATAAAAGGTATCTAATTTCCATGCATGTTTATCAGAGTTTTTGTCCTAACCAGCCGCGACGGCGACACGCGACGATTGTATTTTAGAAACGGTTTCTATTTTTCTGCGACTTCGCGGCTGGAACAACAAGCACAAAGTGTGGCAATGATAATCTCTGGTAGGCTACTGTTTATGTGCTTTATTTAATATTAAAAGCGTTTAATGTGACTTTGAATATAATTTAGTACTCCCAGCTTTGTAGCTGTAAAAGCAACAATGGATAATTCACCTCAGATCTTGAAATTAAACAAATGGAAACAAGAACGTTCTAACTGTGAACAAACAAGTGTATTCTTTGACAAAGATTGTTTTAGTAACTCAGTAGCCTATGTGTTTTAATAACGTTTAAATGGTGTACAGCCCACACACTGTTCTGATTGGCAGTGGGTTTTGATTGATTTTGAGGCATCTCGCAGTCGCGTTGCATCTAGTGTGGACAGACAATTATTTGTCGCTGGAATCTTTTCGCATCGCGTCTGGTTAGGACACGGTGTAATGAGGAAACAAATACAAAATATGAGAAACGATTAATGACTAGACTACTCCACCTCTTAACCGGTCCTCTCGTCCAGATCGTTCGTTCTTTTGTCACATTATGTAGCTAAACGGAATTGATTAGCTCACCTGAACTGTAAGCCAAGGAATGCTGTGCATGCTTGGATATATATATATATAAAAAACGAACATTCTGTGATTGATGCTGCCAGAGTTCATTACCCTCCACTCTCACCAGGGGGTCAATCCAGCGCTCGAATTCCGTACCACCCCCAGGAGCCGCCATTGGCTAACAAGCCTTCACCTGCTGTTAGCATCCCATTGACTCCCATTCATTTTGGCGTCACTTTGACAGCGAATAACTTTACATCTGAGGCGTTTAAAGACTAAGAAATACGACAATGTATAAAAGGCTCCATTACCTTGTATCTTACGTTATGGCCCCGTAGAAACAGTTTTTGTAAAAGTAGGCTAACGATTGCGTCATAACCACGCGACTCTCTGGAAATTACCGTATAGACAGGAGGAGAAGCTCGCAGGCAATCGGGGGGACGTGGAGGCATAAAGTCTGATAAAGTCAAGGAAGAAGCCCATAGAGAATCATAAAGTTGCTCCTGCTCCTAGCTCATGGTCAGCTCCTACTCACGCTCTCCGTCTCTGCAAGATTCGGAAGGGAATGATTCAGATTTCTCTTGGCACAGCTACTAGAGGACTTTCAACTGTCAGACAGGCTGCTCACGTCACATCCACGTCGTCAAGCTCAGTTTGAGTCTGCGCAGTACGCTCAGCCATCAGGAGTGCTTCTAATTTGCTTCACTTCTCTCCGTTGAAACCTATGGGGTCGCTGTGTCCAGTTTATTAACTGTCTATGACTCTCACACAAGAGCCTGGCGAGGGGCAGTCATTAAAGGGACGGAGTGGCTCAAAAATATGGGGGAGGCAATCTTTATATCCTCAATCACACTATGACTCAGCACAAGATTACATAATGTTATAAGGGCGTTGAGTTCTCTTGGTTGCACATACAACACATTTTAAAAGCAGACAGAAGCAGCTTGATAACCTTAAGACCATGGCAGCAGTGAAAGCATGCAATATCTTGATCACAGGAGCCAACAGGGGCTTGGGCTTAGAAATGGTTAAGCAACTCTCTGAGGATTCTTGTCCAAAACGTCATATTTTTGCTACGTCCCGTGACCCAGATGGGCCAAAGTCTGAGGTGAGTTATAAACACCTAAATAACAACAGGAGAAACCCTATTTTGCATTGTTTTTATTTTGCATATTATCTTTCTAAAGGCACTGAGAGAACTGGTGAAAAAGCATCCAAGTGTGATCACTATCATACGTCTTGGTAAATGTGCATGTCCTTCTTGGTGCATTTGTTATTTTCACTGGAAATTATGCTAATATCATTTATTTTTGAGAGTCATATTTTTATAGTAGAATAGCACTGCTATTTTGTTCTGTTACTATTAGATGCTGATGATCCATGCAGTATCAAAGAGTCTGCCAAGAAAGTGGGTTCTCTCGTGGGAAAGAACGGCTTGAACCTGCTTGTGAATAATTCTGCGATCATGGCAAATGGCACCATTCTGACCAGTCGTGTTGAGGATATGAAAAACACCTTCAACACCAATGTGATAGGACCCTTACTAATCATTAGGGTAATGTATAGAACATTATTAGATGTGATTATTGTCGATTGCAAATTATGTGTTGGTGCAGATGCCTGCTGGCTAAACCTTTAGGCTTAAAGGAGTAGCCTAATTCACTTTAAAATTAAAATTAGGCCATGATTTACTCACCCTCAAGCCATCCTAGTGTATATGACTTTCTTCTTTTAGACAAATACAATCGGAGTTATACAAAAAAATATCCTGGCTCTTCCATGTTTTATAATGGCAGTGGATTGCAACCAACAGATTGAAGCTCAAAAATGTGCATCCATCCATCATAAACGAACTTCACGGCTAGTGAAGCTAGTTATTTTACTTTAAAACGTTTTAAATATTAATATTTTTCTTGCACAAGCTCATCGCTTTGCTTCAGAAGACCTTTATTTACCCCCCGGATTATGATAGATAGATGCACGTTTTTGAGCTTCAATCTGTTGGTTGCAATCCATTGCCATTATAAAACTTGGAAGAGCCAGGATATTTTTTTATATACTGTAACTCTGATTGAATTTGTCTGATAGAAGAAAGTCATATACACCTAGGATGGCTTAAGGGTGAGTAAATCATGGGCTAATTTTCATTTGAAAGTGAACTACTCCATAAGTCTTTCACTGTTGTGCCACCGGAAGAGGCTACTTAAGTGCTTCTGGGGAAGAACTAGTCAATGTGCCAGAGTTTGTAAGATTCATGGCATTGTGCCAAAATAAAAGCTTAAACCAGCTTAACTGATTCCGTAGCCTGATCAGACAAAGACACTGCTGCACCGTTGTTTAAATGAGCTACCAATTTTTATTGTGGTTTCTGCAGGTTGCACTGACTAGTAGTTTGTTCTGACACTAGTCGCCCAGGGTGTGTGTCGACTAGAATCACAACATTGACCTGTAAATCCACTACCCTTATTGAGGATGTGCCAAATAGAGATATGTAAATCTTTATCTTTCCTTTATGTAGGAGTACCTGCCGTTTCTACAAACAGCGGCCAAAGCCAGTGGGACACCAGGCATGTCCTGTAATAAAGCAGCTGTCATCAATATCTCCACTCTTGGAGGATCCATGACCAGAATGCCTTCCATGTACGATCAATTCCCAGTGTTGCCATATTGCGTGAGCAAGGTACAACAAAGTCCTGCTTAGGCACTAGATAAACTGGATTACATTCATTGCCCGTGAATAGTGGTGCAACGGATCATCATTGATCCGTGATCCGTTCGGATCAATATCTTCGGTTCGGCACTCACGTGATCCGCGGATTGATTTATGAAAAAAAAGTTGTGCGCATGTTCAGTCCACACACAGCGTGGTCATGGCGAGCGTTATGAACCGCAGAGAGCGTGACGCCTCATTCGCGCCGCAAAACCTCCAGACGTGCGTAAACGCGTCTTTACATTGACTTCACATTGAAATCACTCGCGCCAGACGCTCTATTCGCGTTTGGTGTGAACGCAGCATGGGTGACGGCGAGAGAGAGAGAGAAAGAGTGCCTGCGAGTGCGAGCGAGCAAGGTAATACGTTGTCAAATATGTTTAAACTTAAATGAACTACATATACAAGTAGTTATGTCTCTTTGTATTAATTTGTCCTGTTATTGACATAGGCCTAATGCACGTCATTGACAAAATGCGCAACCAGATGTTCGAATAATTCGAATATGTGTTTTTTAGAGGGAATATTCGAACGTCATTTTTGAGCAATTTTGACAGCCCTATATTACAGTGGAAACACATAAAGCATTGGTCCATGTTTAAAGGAAGGAGATGCCTTTTTATGTTGCACTTTAAGTTGTTTTTCATTAATTATGTTAAAAAGAAGATATTATGCCTTGTGCACTTTAAGTTGATTTTATATTTAATAATTTAAAAGTGTTAATACATTTTTTTTAAAAATTTTTGCTGATCCGAAAAATGATCCGATCCGTGACTCTGATCCGAGAAACGATCCGAACCGTGAGTTTTTTGATCCGTTGCACCCCTACCCGTGAAGTATTCATGTCACGAGTTGATGCATATCTCAAATGCTGTGCTTACCTATCAGGCAGGATTTAACATGCTGACTGTCTTGGCTGCTGAGGAGTTAAAGGCGAATGAGATCCTCTGCATGGCCCTTCATCCAGGATGGGTGAGGACTGAACTGGGTGGAGAAAAGGTGAGGTCCATGTTCTATTTAATATTACTTTCAATTACAGAAATTTAAATTTGAGTGAGTGTAGATTTATTAACAACAGTGTCAAGTTTGCTATATTTTGAGCATAAATGCAGGAAACGTGTCAAAATTATTTTCAAATTGACCTTGCAAATACAAGATACTTTTCTCATTCACCTTTAGGCATAAAGGATTCATTTCTATTGAGTCCGTATAGAGAGCTATTCCCTAGGGTTCCATATATAATCCCACTAAACCCTTTTTCAAAGAGTGTACTATTGCAGACTTTAGATCTGCATGGTAAATGTTGTGAAATTGGGTTCACAGATTAATTTAGGGTTTTATCACCAGTCTGAAACTATTTAGTGCTACGAAAAGTTCACATTTTTAATGTATGATGTAGCTATTATCTTTTGAATCAGGTGATTTTCATGTTTTCCTCTGATTCCTCTGAGTCATGCCTATTTTAATGCACCTGGTGCTTTTGATTTCCACCATTTTGAATTCTGTCAAACATACTTTTTTTTGGACTACACCTTTCACATTACACATTTTCACATTGGTATGTTTAGCCTGTAATTGCTGCTTACGGTATATTATTTTTATTTTGCATGTTAGTGAGCTACATTTATGTTTTTATTTTCACCAGGCACCACTTGAACCAAAAGAAAGTGTGGAGGGAATGCTCCGTGTCATTGGCAGCCTCACTGAGAAGCAGCACGCTGCATTCATGGATTACACTGGAGAAATATTGCCCTGGTAAAACAAAAGAACATGATCCAGGTCATGATCCAGGTCCAAACTGCCCTTTTTTATCTATTTGTCATAAAAGGGCACACCTATTCATCAGCACTTAATTTCAGGACAAAATGTCTTTGACAGACACATAAGAAATTAGTATTTTATGTAATAAAACACTTAATAAAGCAATAAAGCAGTACTGTTGTTTTTATCATATATGTTGCAATTTGCAAATACTTTGCTTATCAATTACACACAGAGATTGATCTATAAAATTATTAATAGGGTGGCATGAGGACACTGAGGGGTGGCAACACCAAAGCAAGTGTCCATTCATAGTTTTTGAAATACACATTTGTATGCATATAGTTGCATTTTCTCAGAGGGACCACAAAGTAATCATCTTATGATGTTTTATTAAAGTTTGGGAGGAGCACGTTCAGATAATGAACACAAGTGGAGAGCACTCAGCAATCAATGGTAAGCAGTCTCACCTCAATCCATTGACAGTTTTGCAGCATCCCCCCACCACCCCTTCTCCACGCTTCTAGTCCTAAACACTTACATACGGGGGGAGTACTCTGGGTTCGGGCCGAACTAGAACTAGAACTATGTCTATCCATAATGGAAGTAGAGCGGACAGTTGGAGAATCTGCACAGCATGAGAAAATGGTACCTATGGTATTTAACAGAGGTTAAAATAAAGAGGAGAAGAGTTGTGGAAAATAATTATATATCACAATCACATAAATCCTATCGTCAAGTCAAGTCATCTTCATTTATATAGCGCTTTTAACAATGTAGATTGTTCCAAAGCGGCTTTACAGAGATACAAGAATAGTTTAAAGTAACAGATTGTTTTGGCTTTATAACAGTTCTTGAATAAAGTTATTTACTTAGGGGCCGCTAACACAACACCGTTTTAACAGGAAACTCTACACAGACTTTAAACGCGAAACCTGGGAGAACGCTGATGGCGTGCACATGCGTATTACGAGTTCAGTCTATTGGTATGCGCGTTTGAATATATGTGCGCAGGTTTGTAATTCCCTACAAACCAAGCCTTAAAAAACTACTTGTCTGGCCTTAACATTTTGATACAGAATTGTATCACTTCGGGGTAGATACACAAACCAAATTTTCCGACAACGCTTTATCTGTAGAGTGGTAAAGGGATCCTCCATAAGGAGAAACTAGTTGGCACTTTAGCACCTCGCTATGACATCGGGTCCAGGCGCAGGTCCTTCATCAGATCTGGATACGGCCTGGATCCGGCAGGCTGCGGAAAAAACCTTGGGATAAACAAAAACACAAAAATTAACATAGATGCCATTCTTCTTATGATGTAACGAGTACATCAGGATTTATGGGAAGTGTTCCCGGCTGACCTGATCTATGCAGCCTAACATTGAATTATATAAGTCTATAATGTGTTATGTGTATGCTAGGTCAAAGAGATGTGTTTTTAGTCTAGCTTTGAACTGACAGAGTGTGTCTGCTTCCCGGACAATGGTAGGAAGACTGTTCCAAAGTTTTGGTGCTAAATAGGAGAAGGATCTACCGGCAGCAGTTGATTTTTATATTCTAGGTATTATCAACTGGCCGGAATTTTGAGATCGCAATAGACGTGAAGGACTATAATGCGTTAAGAGCACGCTCAAGTACTGTGGAGCTAAACCATTTAGTGCTTTGTAAGTAATCAGCAATATTTTAAAATGTATACGATGTTTAATAGGGAGCCAATGCAGTGTTGACAGAACAGGGCTAATATGGTCATACTTCCTGGTTCTGGTAAGAACTCGAGCTGCTGCGTTTTGGACCAGCTGTAGTTTGTTTATTAAGCGTGCAGGGCAACCACCCAGTAGAGCATTACAATAATCTAGCCTTGAGGTCATGAACGCATTAACTAATTGTTCCGCATTTGTCAATGAGACCATATGGCGTAATTTTGATATATTTTTAAGATGGAAAAATGCGGTTTTACATGACTTTCAAATGAAAGATTGGTATCAAAGAGCACACCCAGGTTCCTAACCGACGACGAAGACTTAACAGAGCAGCCATCAAGTGTTAGACAGTATTCTAGGTTATTACGTGAGGACGTTTTTTGTCCAATAATTAGAATCTCTGTTTTTTCAGAATTTAGTAGAAGGAAATTACTAGTCATCCAATTTTTTATATCAGCTATGCATTCCGTTAATTTTGTGAATTGGTAGTTTTCGTTTGGTTGTGAAGAAATATAGAGCTGAGTATCATCGGCATAACAGTGAAAGCTAATTCCATGCTTCCTAATAATATAAAAAAAATGCATAATATATCCTAATGTCCTAATATACCCTTCATATCCAAAATTTTGGAAAAATCTGTCGCTTTTCAACTCCATAATCACCTCATGTCCAACAGCATCTACGAGCAGTTCCAATCTGGTTTCCGTCCACTTCATAGCACCGAAACCGCACTCCTCAAAATTACTGATGACCTTCTCATGGCTTCTGATTCTGGACTACTTTCAATTCTCATTCTTCTGGACCTCACAGCAGCTTTTGATACCATTTCTCATCCTACCCTCCTCAGTCGACTATCATCCATTGGTATCACCCACATTCCCTTAGCCTGGTTTACTTCATACATTTCTGATCGCACACAGTTCATACAATTCAAATCCCAGAAATCCGTTACCTTCCCCGTCTCTGTTGGAGTGCCCCAAGGCTCTGTATTGGGGCCTCTCCTTTTTATCATCTACATCCTCCCTCTTGGTCACATCCTCCGTAAACACAACATTAAATTCCATTGCTACGCGGACGACACCCAGCTCTACCTCTCTACTAAACCTTCCTCCTCACTCCCACCAACCTCCCTCACCCTCTGTCTCCAAGAAATTCATTCTTGGTTCTCATCCAACTTTCTCAAACTGAACAGTTCCAAAACCGAAGTCCTCCTGGTAGGCACACCTCATACCCTCTCCAAAACTAATAAAGTTTCCATTGCCATTGATAACTCAATTGTCCTTCCCTCCCCTCAGGTTAAGAGTCTGGGTGTCGTCCTCGATAGCACACTATCTTTCCAGTCTCACATAAATAGCATCACCCGGTCTGCCTACTTCCACCTACGCAACATCTCTCGTCTCCGTCCCTCTCTCACTCCCCAAACCACCGCCATTCTGGTTCACAGTCTCGTCACATCTCGGATAGATTATTGCAACTCACTCCTGTTTGGTCTCCCCAATAAGTCGCTCCAGAAGCTGCAGCTCCTCCAGAACTCTGCTGCACGCCTGATTACTCTGACCCCCGTCTCTCATCACATCACTCCCATCCTGCAACAACTTCACTGGCTTCCCATCAAACAGAGGATCATTTTTAAAATAATTCTCATCACTTTCAAAGCAGTTCATAACATGGCTCCTCCATACATCTCAGATCTCCTCCATTTAAACATCCCGACCCGTTCACTCCGATCCTCCCATACCTGCCAGCTTTCCGTTCCCCCTGCCCGTCTTGTCACAATGGGGAGCAGGGCGTTTAGTCGCTCTGCTCCCCATCTCTGGAATTCCCTCCCTCCTGACCTCCGTACTATGGACTCATTTCACCTCTTCAAATCCAAACTCAAAACTCTTCTGTTCAGACAGTCATATTCCACCTGACCCATATCAGCTCATTGTTGTCTTGCCGCGGTTTAAACTTATCTGACTTTTTTTAATGTTTTTATCTGCTTTGTACAGTGTCCTTGGGTGTCCTGATAAGGCGCTTTGAAATAAAATGTATTATTATTATTATTATTATTAATGGTAGCATGTACAGAGTGAACAGCAGTGGTCCTAGTACTGAGCCTTGTGGTACGCCATACTGAACTTGTTATCGATAAGACATCTCTTCATTTACTGCTACAAACTGATAACGGTCAGATAAGTATGATTTAAACCATGCTAATGCAATTCTACTAATGCCAACATAATTTCCAAGTCTATTTAAAAGAATGTTGTGGTCAATAGTGTCAAATGCAGCACTAAGATCGAGTAACACTAATAGAGAGATACAACCACGATCGGATGATAAGAGCAAATCATTTGTGACTCTAATGAGAGTTGTCTCGGTACTATGGTACGGTCTAAATCCTGACTGAAAATCCTCGCAGATATAATTTTTTTCTAAAAAGGAACATAGTTGTGAAGATACTGCCTTTTCTAGTATCTTTGACAGAAAGGGTAGATTCGAGATTGGCCTGTAATTGACTAATTATGTAGGATCAAGTTGCGTTTTTTTAACAAGCGGTTTAATCATAGACAGCTTTAAGGTTTTTGGTACGTATCCTAATGACAAATACCCCTTTTCCACCAAGGCAGTGCTGGTGCCGGTTTGGAGCCGGTGCCTACTCGCGAACCAGTTCTTTGTGTTTCGACAGCCAAAGAACCGGTTCTCGTCCAGGAAAATTGGTTCCAAAGCGGCACCAACTCTTTGCTGGACTAGAACCGTTCTTTTACCACGTCATGCTTACGTCGGGGGCTGGGGGCGGGGTTATTGTCGAACTTCTTCTCGAATGTAACCTCCGTCTATAGTAATCCAAGACGAGCAGCACAAATGTGTTCTAAACGTCTTCTTCTGACCCCAATATAGGATCGCAAAGCCAGGAGAAACATTTGCAGAAAGACGATGTAGTGCAACATTGTAATTGTTATGCTTGAAGTTGGGAAAGCTAAAAAGTATGGCAACGTACACAGTGACGTAACGACGTCGTTCGCTGGGCTCTCTAGTCAGTGGAAAAACAAACAGGTTCTGAGAAGGTTCGCAAGTTGATCCAACTTTGAACCAGCACCAGTTCCGAACCAGTTCTTTTTTGGTGGAAAAGGGGTAAAAGATGAATTGATGATAGTAAGAAGAGGATCTATGACCTCTGGAAGCATCTCTTTCAGTAGCTTAGTTGGTATAGGGTCTAACATACATGTTGTCGGTTTTGATGATTTAATGAGTTTAGCGAATTCTTCCTCTCCTATAGCAATAAATGAATCGAATTTTTCCTTAGGGAGACTACAGTGCACTGCCTGATGCGATACTGTAGTAGACGTTTGCATAGTTATAATTTTGTCCCTGATATTATCAATAATAGGGTTGAAAAATAAGCAGATCTAGCAGCTTTTAAGGCCTCTCTGTATGCAGTCGAACTCTCTTTCCATGAAATGCGAAATACCTCTAGTTTTGTTTTCTTCCAGTTGCGCTCCATTTTTCTGGCTGCTCTCTTAAGTGCCTGAGTGTGCTCGTTGTACCACGGTGTTGGACTATTTTCTTTAATCTTCTTTAAGTGCAATGGAGCAACTGTCTAAAGTGCTGAAAAAGTTAAAAGTTTCTGTTGCAATATCAAGTTCTTCTAAGCTATCCGGGATGCTGAGATGAGGAAACTGATTAGGAAGATTATTAATAAAGCAATATTTAGTGGCAGAAGTGATAGGTCTCACATATTTGTAACACGGAGATTGCTTTGCAGCCTTGGCTAAATGTAATTTACACGAGACTAGATAATGATCTGAGACGTCATTGCTCTGCTGCAGAATTTCAACGGCATCAACATTTATTCCGTGTGATAATATTAGATCTAGAGTATGATTACGACAATGAGTAGGTCCTGACACGTGTTGTCTAACTCCAATAGAGTTCAGAATGTCTTTAAATGCCAATCCCAATGCATCTTTTTCATTATCTATATGTATATTAAAATCACCAACAATTAATACTTTATCTGCAGCCAATACTAACTCTGATAGAAAGTCAGCAAATTCTTTGATAAAATCTTTATGGTGTCCTGGTGGCCTGTATACAGTAGCCAGCACAAATCTCAAATGTGATTTGTCATTTATACTATATAATTTTACATTAAGCACCAACACTTCAAAAGAAGTATATTTAAAACTAGATTTCTTAGTGATTTTGAAAATATTACTATAAATTACAGCAACACCTCCCCCTTTGCCTTTCAGACAAGGTTCATGTTTATAACAGTAATATTGCGGGGTGGACTCATTTAAAGGGATACTTCAGGATTTAGCATTAAGCTTTGTATTAGTAGAAAACCTGTAGTATGTTCGAATTACCCTGCTTTCCACCCTCATATCCCCCTGAGACAAGAGATTTATGTATTTTTTGTCTGGAAAAAATCCTCCGATGACGCAAAAATCGTCATTTTGCGTCATCTGAGGATTTTTTGGCCAGAGGCTAAAGACTACAGCCAGTAGGAGGAGCTGTCCCCCATGTCTTCAACCCGCCCAAAGGGGTGGGATCTCACTCACAGAATGTACACAGTGTTCTTTGGAAGCTAAGCTAGCAGGCTCTTGTTCTGTGGAGAAAGCTAAGTATTAGGAGAAAGCTGAGTAGTAGGGGTTACATCCTCTTTTTCCCGGACATGTCCGGCCGTCGAGATCGTCCAAAATGTCCGGGATTCGGCTTTTGCTTTCTGCAGTCGCCATTCATTGTTTACATGCACACCTTTTGTTTCAGTCTAACTGAATTCATTCCGATTGGTGAATCTGAATGTAGTGTTTACATGAACGCTAAACAAGTGATCAGTTGATGTGCGTTTTAACATCGCTAAAAAAAATCCCGCTCCTCCGTGAGAGATACGAGACCAGAGCAGTCTTTGACTGCAGCGCATCCTGCTCATCGGTAATCACGCCACCGGCCTTGCGCCGTTCTCCCACGGCCCTCAGTCTCGTCCTGCTCGCCACAGTAAACATAATGAATGGCAGGGCCGTGCACAGGGGGGTGGCCCGTTGGCTAGAGCCACTGCCCCTCTGCCCTCATCGACTGAGGTGCCCCTCTTCCCCACCCCCACCGCTCCGCTCAAAGCATTCCGCTGATTCCGCTAATCTGCTCCAGGTTTTCCCGCTCGCTCCGCAGCATCACTCACAGTATACGACAGTTCACGAAAGCTGTCGCATTAACAGGTAGGCTATGCAAGACAGTGGTTGAATCTGCGAAATTAGTCTTTTTTTTTATTTTTTTTTTTATTTATGTCGGTAATGTTTTGCATGGTCTTCTGGCTTCTGGCTCTTTCTACTAGTGCTAACAACTTGTACAACCAGGGCTGGACTTGCCAACGGGCATACCGCGCACTTTCCCGGTGGGCCGACGTGCTTTTTGGGCCGATACATCTCATACTCAAACATTATTTTTATTTTATTTTTTTTTTTATTTTTTTTTAACGGCCCATAAAATTTGTACATCGGCGGCCCATTCGTTGTTTTGTTTTGCTTAATTGGCGGCGCTGGGTTTGTGCCGGTGTAATGCATTGGTCAGAAAAAGTCAGCGTTAGGTGTTTTTTGTTTTTTTTTTCTGACAGACCAGTCCATGAAACACGTAGATCAGCGGCCCATTCGGTTCTTTTCTTGATTGACACTGGGCTGGGCCAATCACAACTTTAAACGAGTGAGCGAGCGTGCAGCAGTGTCAGTGTGTATCTGTCAAAATAGTCAGCGAGATGGAGAAGAAACGCAAGGAATGTGCAGAGAAATAGCGTGAAAAAATAGAAACAGGCCCTTAAAGCAGACACTGTAAAATGTGTCAAAATATACACTACCGTTCAAAAGTTTGGGGTCAGTAAGATTTTTGTATGTTTTTAAAAGAAGTTTCTTCTGCTCACCAAGGCTGTATTTATTTGATAAAAAACAAACAGTAATATTGTGAAATATTATGACAATTTAAAATGACTGTTTTCTATTTTAATATATTTTAAATTGTAATTTATTCCTGTGATCAAAGCTGAATGTTCAGCATCATTACTCCAGTCTTCAGTGTCACATGATCCTTCAGAAATCATTCTAATATGATGATTTGATGCTCAAGAAACATTCATTATTATTATCAATGTTGAAAACAATTGCAAATTTTTTTTTGCAAAATTCTTTGATGAATAGAAAGTTCAAAAGAACAGCATTTATTTAAAATAGAATATTTTCTAACATTATAAATGTCTTTACTGTAACTTTTGATCAGTTTAACTCATCCTTGATGAATAAAAGTATTGATTTATTTTATTTCTTTCCCCCAAAAATACAATTAAAATTCTTACTGACCCCAAACTTTTGAACGGTAGTGTTTAATGTTACAAAAGCTTTAGATTTCAGATAAATGCTGTTCTTTTGAACTTTCTATTCATCATAGCATCATGAAATAAAAATGTAAATAACTGTTTTCAACATTGATAATAATCATAAATGTTTCTTGAGCATCAAATCATCATATAATAATGATTTCTGAAGGATCATGTGACACTGAAGACTGAAGTAATGATGCTGAAAATTCAGCTTTGATCACAGGAATAAATTACACTTTACTGTATATTCACATAGAAAACAGCTGTTTTAAATTGGAATAATATTTCAGAATATTAAATTTTTAATCAAATAAATGCAGCCTTGGTGAGCAGAAGATACTTCTTTTAAAAACATTAAAAATCCTACTGACCCCAAACTTTTGAACGGTAGTGTATGTTTTCTGCCCTTCATCAGCTCCTGTGGCAGATGATGATAGTGAGGAGGATCAGGAGAGAGATGAGAAAGTGTAGAGCCTGCGGTAAGCAGAACTACTTTCAAAACACTTAGGCCACTTAGGCCAGTGTAGGAACCCATAACCCAGTTACAGATTATTTCCACATCTGCATAGTTGACAATTAGATTATCCAATTGTCTAATTATACAATTAGACAAAAAGACTATCCAAGATGGCGCCGCGGATGGCTGCCTCGGTGTTGAGCTCTCCAGTTGTTACACTGTTTTTGTTAGTTTGTCCTGTTTTATGTTTGTCATACGCTATCAGTTATACCAGGGACGAACTGCTGAACATTCGGCAGTGCACACCAACTGATCACCAACCAGTTTTTGATTCTTCTGGCATTTTGCGGAACATTGTCGTCGGTTGCGCCGCTGCACTGTGGAAACAGTATAAGACGCGCAGGCGTGGGAAGCGAGCCGGCACACTCGTTAAGCTCAGGCAGCGCGGATTCAGAACGGCGCTGCCTAGCATCCATCTGGCGAATGTCCGCTCTCTCCCTAACAAAATGGACAAACTACTTCTGCTCTCACGCAAAAACAAGGACTTTACCAACTCTGCTGCTCTGTGTTTCACGGAAACCTGGCTGAACGAAGTCATTCCGGACAGCGCGTTACATCTACCGGACTTTCAGCTGTTCAGAGCGGATCGCGATATGGAGTCAACGGGGAAAACGCGCGGTGGTGGGACATGCTTTTACATCAACAGAAGGTGGTGTACTGATGTAACTGTGTTAAGGAAGATGTGCTGTCCTGATGTGGAAGTGCTTTTCATTAACTGTAAGCCGTTCTACTCGCCGCGGGAGTTTTCCTCGCTCGTTCTCATCAGTGTTTACATTCCACCGCAAGCACACGTGAGTACGGCGCTGCAACAGCTGGCTGATCTGATCACAGAAACAGAACAACAACACCCGGACTCTGTTCTTATCATTCTCGGAGACTTTAATCAGGCAAAACTCACACGTGAGCTGCCTAAATTCAAACAGCACATTACATGCCCCACCAGAGACAATAATATTTTGGACCATTGCTACACCACAACAAAGGATGCATATCGCTCCGTTGCCAGAGCAGCTCTAGGACTTTCCGATCACTGCCTGGTTCATCTTCTACCAACTTACAGGCAAAAACTTAAAACTGCTAAGCCAGTAATAAGGACTGTAAAGAGATGGACCAACGACACAGAGCAGGTCTTACAAGCCTGTTTTGAATGCACTGACTGGAGTGTTTTTGAAGCTGCTGCCAGCGATCTGGACGAGCTCACAGAGACTGTAACATCATACATCAGTTTCTGTGAGGATTTATGCATCCCTACCAGGACTTACTTATCATTCAACAATGATAAACCATGGTTCACACCAAAACTCAGACAGCTTCGTCAGGTTAAAGAAGATGCCTACAGGAGTGGGGATAGGATCTTGTATAATCAGGCCAGGAACACATTGACAAAGGAGATTGAAGTGGCTAAGAAGAGCTATGCCAAAAAGCTGGAAAACCAGTTTTCCTCCAACGACCCTGCATCAGTGTGGAAAGGCCTGAAAGACATTACCAACTACAAGACACCATCCCCCAGCATCGACAGCAACAAGCATCTTGCGAACGAGCTGAATGTCTTTTACTGTAGATTTGAGACCCCTGATCAGACATCCCATACCCGCCCTGACCATCTCTCTACACAGCCATCAACACCTCCAGCCATCCCCCTCCCCTCCCCCCCTGCACTTCAGATCAGTGAGGATAATGTGCGTCAGATCTTCAGGAAACAGAAGAGAAGGAAAGCACCAGGCCCAGACGGTGTTTCACCAGCCTGTCTGAAAACCTGCGCTGACCAGCTGGCCTCTATCTTCTCACTGATCTTCAACAGATCACTGGAGCAGTGCAAAGTCCCTTTCTGCTTTAAACGCTCCACCATCATCCCAATCCCGAAGAAACCAAAGATCACAGGACTCAATGACTACAGACCTGTTGCCTTAACATCTGTGGCCATGAAGTCATTCGAAAGACTGGTGTTAGCATATCTGAAGGACATCACTGGACCCTTGCTGGACCCCCTGCAGTTTGCCTACAGAGCAAACCGGTCTGTGGATGATGTGGTCAATATGGGACTGCATTACACCTACAACATCTGGACAAACCAGGGACCTATGCAAGGATTCTGTTCGTGGACTTTAGTTCTGCCTTCAACACCATCGTCCCATCCTTTTTTCAAACACTTTTATCACTGCTCAGGTCATCCTTCATCCTGATTTAGGAGGATCTGACCCTTGTGGTTGTAGCTGATGCTTCTACCACCAGTATCTGAGCCATACTTTCTCATCGGCAGGGGGACCCTGCTTAACTCCATCCATTTGTCTTCTCTAAAAGGTTATACCCAGCATATCAGAACTACTACATTAGAAACAAAGGAGCTTTGTACCATCAAGCTGGTGCAGGCTGTAAACTCAAGGGTTTACAGCAACCATTCCAAGTTATCACTGATCATCGCAACCTCAAATATCGTACATCAGGGATGTTCAACAGTTGAACCCTGGCCAGGACCAGTGGGCGAAATTCTTTACCCACCTCAGTCATCCACAGTTACCAAAAAATACCAAGGTGGATGCTCTCCATTGACTCAACTCACCTGAAATGTCCAACTTTCCAGAAAGTTCCAGAACCTATCTGCCATTGACCATTGTCAGCTGCATTCATTGGATCCCGGGATGAATAAATTGCGGAAGCCCTCAACAACAATCCTGATCCGCAGGAATGTCCCGTGGGGATCAAAAATGTCCCAGCAGCCCTTCATCAACAGCCCCTAGACTCTCTCCACTCCTCTCCGGGCTCAGGTCATTCCAGCATCAGCCAGTCACTACTGGTGGCCCTGTATGCCCCAGGCGGTACAATGTTTTATCCAAGCCTGTCCAAATTATT
Source organism: Leuciscus leuciscus (assembly GCF_965113295.1). Taxonomy (NCBI): domain Eukaryota; kingdom Metazoa; phylum Chordata; class Actinopteri; order Cypriniformes; family Leuciscidae; genus Leuciscus; species Leuciscus leuciscus. The sequence goes on from NC_138725.1 coordinate 64,898,162, forward strand.
CTATAACCAAATCCTCATGGCACCTCCCAGCCAGCAAATTTCTTCCACTGCCTGTTCCTCGTCACACAGTGCCCATTCCTGGTCATACCTAGGAGTGCATTTCATCATGGATCTCCCACCATCCAGTGGCCATACCACTGATTGAAAGATCTTGGCCAGAATTTGGCTTAAAATGTCCAGCTGAGATTTACTGAACCAACCACTCGCTCTTGTCTGTTGTATTTAAGAAATAATGATAAGCATGTCTAATTTGAAGTAAAATATTTTTGATTTAAATCAACTTTCTGGAAAGCACCCAATAAGTTATGTGAGCTAAACGTCTCTCTTTGTGTTCCCTGGAAAGAAAAAAATGCATACTGGATAGCTTATGAACTGCTTGATGCATATTATAAGCTAAAAATCAAGAGCTTGTGGAAAATCTTAGTTTTATAAGTACAACAGGCAACAAAGTTTTGTTTTCTGTACATTCTTTCACAGGGACTGCACCTTTATTTGAATGAGCTGCCACTGTTACACCCACGTTGATTTATCAGTCATCCATTAACAAGCAGTCACAGTTAATATTTCAGTTGATAGCATAGATAAAACATGAAATATGGCATGTAACAAATAGTATTTTTTTTAATTCACTCTCTTTGACTGTTCACATCACTTATCTTTTCCTCTTAACCTCAATAACACATACAGTATGACATAGCATAATCACCTACACAAAGTTCACATAAAAAGCACAGGTAGGGCAGATTGGGTGACAGAAGCAGCTTGATAACCATAAGAACATGGCAGTAGTGAAAGCATGAAAAATCCTGATCACAGGAGCCAACAGGGGCTTGAGCTTAAAAATTGTTAAGCAACTCTGAGGATTCTAGTCAAAAACATCATATTTTCGCTACCTGTCGTGACCCAGATGGGCTGAAGTCTGACGTGAGTTATAAATAGCTAACACATATAGAAAATACCAGGAGATATCCTAATTTATGTGTATTATCTTTCTTAAGGCATTGAGAGAATGCCTTTGGGTTTCTGGGGGCCAACATGTCCCGAACAACAACTCAGTCATTCTCCAATAATGCCACTGGTTCCTTAACCTGTAACCAAGACGACTAACACACACACACACACACCGACACACAGCTTTTCCAAGGTTGGATTTTGCCAGGCTCTAACTATAAACAGAGAGACATCTCAAAACATCAAGATAATGCGTTCTTTCTCACAAGGGGAGCAACACTTTAGTCTAACTGGAAAGTAAGGCTTTAACAAAGAAATGGTCCCTTCAACTATTGGCTTCAATGACCCCTATTTGTTTTAACATGTTGAAGACCTTTCTCAAACACAAAACAAGTCCCTATTTCATTTCTAGAAGCCGGGCTAAATATACAAGCACTGTGTAATGATAAACTGGACGGAAGCAAGTGCAAGATGTATTTATTAGATAACAAATACTAAAGAGTAAAGATAGATCGATGCAATAAATGTTCCAGCACGAATGGCAGGCACTTCTCTGGGGAAAGTTGAGGATCAGGAACACAGCCAGCAGGAGAGTGTGACGCAGGGACTGAGACAGGCAAAATCCCAAGTGCAGCGTGAAGGTGATGGTGAATCCGTGATAAGTCCGTGGTGAGATCAGAGGTGAAGTAATCCAAAATCCAGTACACAGGAAACACGAGGGAACAGGAACAGGCACGAGGACGGGATACTCGAACAACGATCTGACAACATGAGACAGGAGAGAGGGCATTAAATAGGCTGCTAGATGACATACAGCTGCCGCTGATCAGGATGATGGGCGGCCACGCCCACTCGAAACAATGAACGTAACGAGACACACCCACACACACACCAACACACTACACTAGAATGAAACAGCGGATTTACCAACCGTGACAGTACCCTCCCTCCTAGGAACGCCTCCTGGCGTTCCCAGACGACCCTAACTGTCGATTGTAGTCATCGATGATGGAGTGATCCAGGATGTCTCGAGCAGGCACCCAACTCCTCTCCTCCGGACCATAACCTTCCCAGTCCACCAAATACTGGAATCCGCGTCCCCTCCGTCTCGAGTCCAGAATACGATGTGCCGAATATGTAGGTTCCCCATCTACGAGTCGCGGCGGGGGAGGAACCGGGGCAGGCGGATAAAGAGGAGAGTGAAACACGGGTTTAATTCTAGAAACGTGAAAGGCGGGATGAATTCTCCTGTACGCTGGAGGAAGGTTGAGGCGGACTGTCACCGGACTAATAATCTTGGTGATAGTAAACGGGCCAATAAATTTAGGAGCAAGCTTATTAGAAACGGAGCGGAGAGGAATGTTCTTAGTAGAAAGCCACACTTTTTGACCAGCGACGTATACGGGTGGCCTAGACCGGTGGCGATCGGCTTTGGCCTTGGTGCGCGCCCCCACCTGGAGTAGAGTCTCGCGGGCTCTAGTCCAAGTGCGGTGACACCTCTGGACGAAGGCGTGAGCGGAGGAGACCGCGACTTCGGATTCCAGGCTCGGAAAAATAGGTGGCTGGTACCCTAAACTACACTTAAACGGAGAGAGGCCCGTAGATGACACTGGTAGCGAGTTATGGGCGTACACCACCATAGAAAGTTGTTGGCTCCAGGACGAAGGATTTTTGGAAACCAAACATCGCAACATTCTCTCTAAATCCTGGTTGGCTCGCTCGGACTGACCGTTGCTCTGGGGATGATAACCCGAAGACAGACTGACTGTGGCTCCTAATAATCTACAAAATTCTTGCCAGAATTTGGACACAAACTGAGAACCCCTGTCAGAAACCACGTCCACCGGGAGGCCATGTAACCGAAAGACGTTCGGATGGATCAAAAATACGAGATAAGGAATCGGGTTTGATGTTTTTGGAACCCGGGCGGTACGAGAGAGTAAAGTCAAAACGTCAGAAAAAAAAGTGCCCACCGAGCCTGCCTGGAGTTGAGTCTTTTGGCAGATCTAATATATTCAAGGTTCTTATGATCGGTCCAAACAATAAAAGGTACCCCCGACCCCTCTAACCAATGACGCCACTCCTCCAATGCTAACTTGACGGCCAACAACTCTCTGTTACCAATGTCATAGTTACGTTCGGCAGGTGATAAACGGTGGGAGAAAAACGCGCAAGGGTGCATCTTGTCATCTGAGGAAGCGCGTTGGGAAAGAATTGCACCTACCCCCACCTCTGACGCGTCGACCTCCACCACGAACTGACGTGTGGAATCAGGGGCGATTAAGATGGGAGCTGAAACGAAGTGGCTCTTGAGGTTAGTAAATACAGCCTCAGCTGTATCTGACCCCCTGAACGTCGTTCTGGGGGAGGTCAAGGCGGTCAGAGGTGCGGCTAGTTGGCTGAAGTTGCGAATAAAACGCCGATAGAAGTTGGCGAACCCCAGAAACCGCTGTAGGGCCTTACGGGAATCTGGACTTGGCCAATCTATCACAGCCTTAACCTTGTCAGGATCCATGCGCACTCCCTCAGAAGAGACGATGTAACCTAGGAAAGAAACAGACTGTGCATGAAAATCGCATTTCTCCGCCTTGACAAAAAGCCCATTCTCTAGCAACCTCTGAAGCACTCGTCTGAAGTGTTGAACGTGTTCCGGGAGAGACGAAGAAAAAAATCAATATGTCATCCAGGTAAACATATATGAACTGATCTACCATGTCTCTCAACACGTCATTGACGAGTGCCTGGAAAACCGCTGGGGAGTTGGAAAGCCCGAAAGGCATAACCAAATATTCAAAGTGCCCCCTGGGGGTGTTGAACGCGGTTTTCCATTCATCCCCCTTCCTGATGCGAACCAAATGATAAGCGTTACGTAAATCCAATTTTGTGAAGATGGATGCTCCCTGCGGACGATGCGGAGGAAGAGAAGCAGCCCGAGACTTACTGAACACTTCCTTCAGGTCCAGATACTCCGCGGGCACGTTTGACAAATCCACTGCCTTCTCCTGTAACACAGAAACAGATACAGACGGACACGCAGAGACAAGACAGGACCCATGGCAGGGCTCACTCCACATAGACACAGAATTGGAACCCCAGTCCACACGAGGATTGTGCTTCACCAGCCAAGGGTGCCCCAAAACGATAGGTGCAACCGGGGAATCCATGAGGAGGAAGGGAATAGTTTCTGTATGGTTGCCGGAGGTGATGAGGGGATCAGTGGAGAGCGAAATGTTGGGAAGTTGTTGACCGTTAAGAGCACTGACCGAGATCTGGTGAGGAAGAGACGAGATGGGGAGGTGTAATTCGTGTGCCAGGTGAATGTCCATGAAGTTCCCCTCGGCCCCGGAATCCACAAGTGCTTGACAGGTGTGTGTCCTGTTGTTGGCCCATCTCAGTCTTACCGGAAGGAGGGTAGATGGTGAGGACTTTCCGGCGGAGATCCCACCCGATAGTAGCCTCAACTTTACTATCGGCCTTGCTCTTTTACCGGGCACGAGTGTAGAAAATGTCCGCGGCCACCACAGTAAAGGCAGAGTCCATGGGATCTCCGCCTTTCCCTCTCCTCCCGGGAAAGCCGGGCTCTCCCCACCTGCATGGGCTCGTGATCGTTGATGGGACCGACCGTGTTCTCCTCATCGCCGTCTCGAGGTCCGGTGCCTCCGTGGGTACGAATGGAGTGAACATGTTGGTTCAACTGGTTGATGCGGCCGTCCACCCGCAGCGCCAGATCAATGAGCCCATTGAGGCGAGGAGGCAGGTCGAGCATGTACATCTCCCTTTGAACACGTTCGGCCAGCCCATGCAGGAACATATCCCACTGTGCCTCCTCGTTCCACTTTCACTCAGCCGCCAGAGTGCGAAACTCGATAGAAAAATCTGCCACCGAGGAGCTTCCTTGTCTTAGGTCGGCTAGTCTTCTGGCAGCCTCCTTGCCTGCTACCGCCCGGTCGAAGACTCTCTTCATCTCGGCGGCTAGTGCGCGGAACGAGGCGCAGCATTGGTCTTGGTTCTCCCACACCGCCATTCCCCACAGAGCTGCTCTTCCCTTCAGTAATGTTAGGACGAATGCCACCTTAGATTCCTCAGTCTCGAACGTCTTCGGCTGTAGTGAAAAGTGCATAGAACACTTGGTGAGAAACGCTCTACAAAAATTAGGCTCACCAGCATAGCTCTCAGGAACAGGTAGACGTGGCTCTGGACGATGTCCTATCTCCGGTATGGCAGGGGGAACGGGCGGTGTGGGCGGCACAGTGGGAGCGTTAAGAAGTTGGATCTGCTGGGTGAGCTCGGAAACCTGCGTCACGAGCGCTTGGACAGCGCGTCCGTTGTTAGATATACTCTCCTGCTGCTGATCCATCCTGGCGTTGCTGTGGTCAACGAAATCCTTAAATGTTGCCGCGCTTGCTGCTTCCATGGTTGGTCAGATCGTTCTGTAATGATAAACTGGACGGAAGCAAATGCAAGTGCAAGATGTATTTATTAGATAACAAATACTCAAGAGTAAAGATAGATCGATGCAATAAATGTTCCAGCGCGAATGGTAGGCACTTCTCTGGGGAGAGTTGAGGATCAGGAACACAGCCAGCAGGAGAGTGTGACGCAGGGACTGAGACAGGCAAAATCCCAAGTGCAGCGTGAAGGTGATGGTGAATCCGTGATAAGTCCGTGGTGAGATCAGAGGTGAAGTAATCCAAAATCCAGTACACAGGAAACACGAGGGAACAGGCACGAGGACGGGATACTCAAACAACGATCTGACAACATGAGACAGGAGAGAGGGCATTAAATAGGCTGCTAGATGACATACAGCTGCCGCTGATCAGGATGATGGGTGGCCACGCCCACTCGAAACAATGAACGTAACGAGACACACCCACACACACACCAACACACTAGACTAGAATGAGACAGCGGATTTACCAACCGTGACACACTGTTACTGCATCCAGATCAAATACAGACATTAAAGAATACATGAAAAGAACACTTTAGCAATCACACTGGTAACTTCTATAACAAAGTAAAATCTCCAGAGAAGTCATTCAACTCATTTGATATTTAGAAGGAAAAAATATTGATTAATACCTTGATTATAATCACTCATTACATATACATTGAAGCAGCAGTGGATTCCAATCCACCCTTTTCAACTTTCATACGTATTGTTAAATGTGCATGTGTAGCAAGTGGCTCAATTTTAGTGACTACGCCACTCCAGGTTAACAGGGAAAAACAACCCAAATAAAGCAAGAGGCATGGGCTTCCGTACAAAAGTATGTTTTATTAAAGCTAAAAGTTGATCAACAATTATTTAAAATCAGTAATTCACATGCGTCATGGTCGAATTGAACAAAACCAAAGAAATAAGCAAGATTCACAATAAATTTTCGCAGGGGCTGAGGCCTCCTATCAGGAGCAGGCTAGTGTGTCGGCAGCAGGTCTACCGTAAGACGCACGCCAACCCAAAGCACACCCACGAAATTCACTGCAAATGACAAAAGTAGTGACACGGCAATAATGAAACTGCAATAAGAACACTCTTAGTGAAAAAAAGCCTGCAGTGTAACAGACAACCAGCCCACTCCAGGAAGTCCTCAGCTCCTAAAGGAAAAAAAAAAGAAAAAGATAGATAATTAATAAACTAGACAATTTAAGTAAACAAAAGAAAAGAAAACACATTCAAAGTCAATTTATTGACTTTAACATGACCAACACAAAAAAAGAAAACAATTTACAATGTACCCCAAAATAAACAAAATATAAATACTATAAGCACAACCAAATTAAAGACGAACAATAAACAAATACACCGTGACCGCGGCAGAAACTCACACCAAATACCGAGTTAACTGCAGCAACGTTACGCCTGGAAGTTATTTCAGGCAGACACAGTCAATCAGAATCAAAAAACAAGTCAAAACAAAACAACCAAAAAATAAAGAAATGCCTACTAACAAACTAAATAAACCTTCAAGCCCGCATCGACATGCTTGACTCAATCATAACAGTGTGTAGAAAGCAGCAGCGTGGCTTTAAAAAGCGAGTGGCGGAGAGAGAGCGCGCTGTTTAATGCGATTGCTCACTTAGCCCGCCTTAGCGTCCACGAAGACCTTTAAGACAGTAAACAAAAGGGTTACGACTTTAACAAAGTTATCGACCAGTTACCCACCCGATAATGCCATGAAGTATTATCCCAGTTTACCTACCCGAGAACACGATCAAATAACACTTCGACGACATATACCAAAGGAGAATCATTCAACAACCTTACCCCTAATTTCCACCGCCGGCGGAGTCAATAGGTTTCCATTAAAGTCAATGTGTGTATTTTCACTGACTGCGGAACGGCTGCGTTCCGACTCCGGCAATCCGCAGCCCTCCGGAGCAGATACGCAGCAGAGCTTCTATTTTTGCCGGATGCCGGAGAGCTCCGCAGCAATTCAGCACTTATATCGCGCGATCATACGTGAATTCACGAGATCTCGTGGGTCCTTGTGAGTCATGGCCGCAGCCGTTCCGCAACAAATCCGGACCTGGTGGGTATTGAAGGACAGCGGACCACAGAGCCGACACGCAGCGGAGCCGATCCGCAGCCGTTCCACAGTTGGTGGAAATCCAGGGTTATTGACTGCGACAGCTGATGTTCCGGCCATTTAAGCTGCAATGCCACACCGATGGGAGCCCTGAAGGCACACTGTACTGGAACAAATGGTCACAACCCAAGTCAGGACAAAAAAAAAACTTTCCACTACACCCAAAAACAGTACCAAGCCTACCTGGGAGTAAGCAGCAACCCACGCGCACAAACCCTCAGCAACCCATCGGCACACTCAGTAGTCTGTAGTAACAACACAGGAAGGGGCGGGCTTTCGACCACTCCAGGAGGCATGAATGACCGGTTTAAATGCCCCAATGGGCGATTGCTCATTGGCCACCCACCAAATAGTAGTGACGTCACACGACTTCACTACACGTATCCTTGGAGCATTTTAAATTTTCACTGGAATTTTTTTTTTTTTTTTTACACCATTTCTCTGCTTAATGCAGGGGTGTCCAATCCTACTCCAGCAGAGTTTAGCTCTAGCCCTCATTGAACACCTAAGCCAGCTAATCAAGGTCTTTAAGAACACTATGGCTGCGTTTAAATCCACTTTTAGACATATGCTCAAGAACTTTCCAAAGGACTTCCCCTTCAAGGAATCACACCATTTCGAAGTGTGTTCAGCTTCGTCAAGTGGGTGAGGAAAGTTTATTTGAACGAACCCTCGACCTCTCAATTTTGACCGAGGGAGCAAGTCTACTCAATATGTCCACTTCAGGTAGATCCATAGACAACAATGCAACATGATAGTGACGTCACAGCAGATCACCCTTAATTTACCCCCACTCCACACAAATCTAGTGTATAATATTGGAGTTATTTTGACATTTAACCACATAATACTTGTAGCTAACTTAAGCTGACTGTTATAGTTTATTGTGTTGTTATACTTTTTATAATTTCGAATTCCAAGTGATCAAGGGCTTAGGTTGTACCATTTAAGCACATTGCAAGGTTTCCGCCAGTAGTGGGCACTCATGCAGCAAAATCAATGAAGTACATACCTTTGAACGAGATGGAGGGAAGTTAGAGAGGAAAGGGCATAAAAATTGGACTTCTGTTAATTTTAGATGCTGATGATCCATGCAGTTTCAAAGAGTCTGCCAAGAAAGTGGGTTCTCTCATGGTAAAAAAAATGGTTTGAACCAATCGTGGCAAATGGCACCATTCTGACCAGCCGTGTTGAGGACACCTTCAACACCGATGTGATAGGACCCTTACTAATCATTAGGATAATGAACAAAACATTGTAAAGAGCTCTGAAACAACAATTTGAAAGTCATGAAATTATGAGGTGGCCTGCTGTCTAAGCATCTAGGCTAGGGCTTTCCCTATTGTGCCACTTGGACATACGTTTGTCACTAGGCAATTCAAATGAGTGCTTCTGGGGAAGAACTAGTCACTGGATGTCCAGAGTTTTTAAGGTTCATGGCATTGTACCAAAATAAACAGCAATAACAAGCCTTAGCTGGACTTTCAGCCTAATCATCAGACCAATGATAAATCACATTTCAGATTTGTACTGGCTACTGTATACAGGCCACCAGGGCACCATACAGACTTTATCAAAGAATTTGCTGATTTTCTATCAGAGTTAGTACTGGCTGTAGATAAAGTCAGAGTTAGTACTTGCTGTAGATAAAGTCCTAATTGGTGATTTTAATATACATGAAGATAACATTTAAAGACATTCCTAACTCTACTGGAGTTTGACAACACGTGTCAGGACCTACTCATTGTCGTAATCATACTCTAGATCTAATATTATCACACGGAATAAATATTGAAGCCGTTGAAATTCTGCAGCAGAGCGATGACATCTCAGATCATTATCTAGTCTCGTGTAAACTTCATTTAGCCAAGGCTGCAAAGCCTCTGTCACATATTTGTTAGTCCTATCACTTCTGCCACTAAAGTTTGCTTTATTAATAATCTTCCTGATCAGTTTCATCTTCTCAGCATCCCAGATAGCTTCGAAGAACTTGATATTGCGACAGAAACTTTTAACTCTCTCTTTTCCAGCAATTTAGACACAGTTGCTCCATTGCGCTTAAAGAAGATTAAAGAAAATAGTCCAACGCTGTGGTACAACGAGCACACTCAGGCCCTTAAGAGAGCAGCCAGAAAAATGGAGCGCAACTGGAAGAAAACAAAACTAGAGGTATTTCGCATTTCATGGAAAGAGAGTTCGATTCCATGTAGAGAGGCCTTAAAAGCTGCTAGATCTGCTTATTTTTAAACCCTATTAGAAGAAAATAAAGAAAACCCTAGGTATTTATTTGAAACAGTGGCTAAACTAACGAAAAATAAAGCTTCAAGCCCAGAAGTTTCCAAGCAACACAGCAGTAATGACTTTTTGAACTTCTTCACTTATAAGATTGATAATATCAAGGAGAAAATTATAACTATGCAACCGTCTACTACAGTATCGCATCAGGCAGTGCACTGTAGTCTCCCTAAGGAAAAATTGCATTCATACATTGCTATAGGAGAGGAAGAATTTGCTAAACTCGTTAAATCATCTCAATCAACAAAATGTATGTTAGACCCTATACCGACTAACGCAAAAAAAACGCAACTTGATCCTACAGAATTAGTCAATTACTGGCCGATCTCGAATCTTAGAAAGAAATTATATCTGCGAGGATTTTCAATCAGGATTTAGACCGTACCATAGTACTGAGACTGCTCTCATTAGAGTTACAAATTATTTGCTCTTATCCGATCAACACCTGTTAATTTAAGTGCCTCAAAGCTCTTTCTCCTATAGTAGGGTTACTGGTGGAGCATTGACAATCTTTGCGGTTCTTGCAGGAACTTATGGGATCCTTTAAGCACTTTGTATTCAGTTCAGAGGTTCTGGAGTCACCTTTTCATTACCATGAGACCTCGAAGTGCTTTGGGGGCAATTAGAGGAACTCGAATTCTATAAAAGGGTTATTGTAAGATCTTTTTAACATTTAGTTGGTTTCTGGAAGATCTCTTATGTTAAAGCCAGCATCCGGAGGAACCCAATGGTTCTGTGAGGCCACGATAAGATTTTTATTATCCTAGTATTATTACATTTACATTTAATCATTTAGCAGAAGCTTTTATCCAAAGCGACTTACAAATGAGGAGAGCAATAGAAGCAGTTAAATTAACAATAGGACAACAATATGTAAGTGTATGCAATATGTATGTAAGACCCTTCCCAGTTTAGTCTGACGCAGTATAGCCTACGTTTATTTTTATTTATTTATTTTAAACAGATATTAAGTAGAAGAGAAGAGAAAATAAACTGTTAGTATTAATGGATCCAGTGTTTATATTTAAGTTTGATTCAGTATACATATGCTTACATTTATTTAGAATATTTTATTGATTCATTTAAACCTTAAAAACGACAACAACAATAAATAATAATAATAATAATAATATGAAGAAGAAGAAGCAGGAGGAGAAAAGTTTTATTCTGTCACGAAACTGCTGTTATGCAGTCATGCTTCAGTGATCCTCACGCTGCAAAGCTCAGCTGATCATCATCGGATTTGAAAGTAACGGCTCCTCTCATCAAAGCCTGCCACAGCTTACGCCGTTTGTTCGGCTCTCCGTTACAATGTTTGTAAACTCGCAAAAGAAATATATACACAGTCTATTCACTATATATTCAAACACATACATATATAAACTAAGTGTATTATACATTACTACCTCTTTACAGTGTTTACCACTCGTTTATTGCACAGCATGTGGTATGAAGGTTTTAGCCGCGATGCTAACTAATATACACAAATGGATATTTGCCACAAATGGAAACCATTAACTTATTGTCTTAGATTTAAATGTATTGTGTACAACTGTGTCTTCAAATTGCTGATATAACTAATTTAGCTGATTCCTGCTGTCGTCATTGGTGTTTGTTATGAATAACACAAGTGGTTAATAATACTTATGGTCTGTTTTTGTTTATGTACTACAGGTGCCCTCATTCTCTCAAATACCATTTTAAAGCCCTTTACTGGCCAATAAATATTATGTTGTGAATGTATATAATCAGCTTTGTTCTTTTGTTTCCCCAGAACAACTAGTAGGCCTACATTTCTAAAATAATCTGATCATTTCAGAGGCAACATTGAATTACCTGCACCACACGCAATTACTTTATTACTATGAACTTTTCTGTGTGAAATTGTATTGTTTGACTGTGTACTTGTGTTTTTTAATCAGTTATTCTCTGAAAATGTTCCCTCATGCTCTCAAATCTCATTCATGTTATTTTTACATGTGAAATAATATCACAGGTTTGGCGCCAATAATGCTATGCATTTTTTTCTTATACCTTAATCATTTGCATTTGAATACAAGACATTTGAACTCTGAATTATAACTTCAAGTTTAGTCTTTTTAGGCAATAAAAAAAAGCTATTAGGCTATATGGCTTCAGAAGTGCCCTCATTCTCACAACACAACCCATAACACATGAGTTGTGGACTCATTTGATTATTTTTAGGATCTTTTCTGGGACATTTTTTGGAGCTTAACAGAATATTTATTCATTTTTACATAAATTGTTGCATTGAATTGAACTAGACAAGTGTACATAAGAATGGTTTCATGAATGATTCACAAAAAAAAAAAATAATTCTGCTTGTGTTTCATGCAGTGATATTGAACGGTGACTGGGGTTGCATTATGCCTGAGATTCAATTCAATTCCATTCAAATTTATTTGTATAGCGCTTTTCACAATACATATTGTTTCAAAGCAGCTTTACAGAAAGTGCATTTCAGAAATGTACATAGAAAAATACAGTTAGTTAATCATGTATTAATTTAGGGCATAACATATCGCCGGCATCGAGTCGTCTCTTCACAGGCGTGGAGTCGTCTCTTCACAGGCTTCGAGTCGTCTCTGCACGGGTGTTGGGGCATCTGAAGTTTCCATGAGAGGCTAACTGAGGCTGACGAACTCTATTTACCTCGGGACTAGCGTCCCGAGATAACGACAGAAAAGCAGATGGGAAATAATTAGCGTAGCTGCTGTTCATAATCTATTGCATTCAATCTTATTCAACTGTAGTATAAAAGGTAAGTATTATGTGAATGCTTGGCTAAAGAGATACGTCTTTAATCTAGTTTTAAACTGGGACAGCGAGTCTGAGCCTCGAACAATATCAGGTAGGCCATTCCAGAGTTTAGGAGCTAAATGTAAAACCGCCCTCCCTCCTTTAGTGGACTTAGATATCCTTGGAATGATCAGAAGCCTCGAATTTAGTGATCTTAAAGAGCGCGATGGATTGTAGGGCGATAGAAGTTCCGTTAAATACCCAGGAGCTAAACCATTTAGGGCTTTATAGGTCATTAGTAATACTTTGTAATTGATACGGAACTTAATAGGTAACCAGTGTAGAGATGATAGAATTGGTGTTATATGATCATATTTTCTTGACCTAGTAAGAACTCCAGCAGCTGCATTTTGGACTAACTGTAGCTTGTTTATTGAGGATGCAGGACAACCAGCTAATAAAGCATTACAGTAATCTAGATCTGAGATCGGCTTTTGGGTTCCACAGACAGAAAGTCAAACAGGTTTGGAATGTCACAAGGCTGAGGAAATTATTTTAATTTCACAACTATCACTTTAATAACATTACTAACACTAAATGTTGTACTTTGCAGAGATCTCGGTAAGCTGAAATACAAGTTTGAACAAGAATAAAAATCCTCCTGTTGACCTGAAAATCATTGAAGTGCCTGGACCATCCACCTGAAAAGAGGAAAAACAAACTGAAAATAAGCTGCTGCATCTTTTCACTTTTCTAACTCGTTAAGTACCTCACATGTCCCTTTTGAAGATTTTATTATTGATTGCATTTTAAGTTGCAGTGAGTAAAGGTACGGTCACATTTTTTAATTTCGTGAAATTACACAGGCAAAAAGGTCTATTGTCAGCAGTGCAGCGACGTAATATATGAAGCACAGCTCACACAGGAGTCACTTTCACACAGCTTTCTATTGGTCAAATCCAGCGAATTCCAGTGACCAACTTGGTCCCATAGTGAAATTTTTGACCACAAACGAAATTGCAGATCATGTGGATTCTTATGGAAATAAATGGAATTCACCTTTGAAAATTCACAGAACAACAGCTAATTGTACTGCACCTTAACTGTTATAATGGAAAATGTTTTCTGCTTGTTGTGACATATAAGGAATAGATAGATAGATAGATAATTTATTGTCCCTTAACGGGAAATTTGTTCTCACAGATTATCATACAGCACACGCAACTGGCATGTAACAGCAACAACAAAACACATGTAACAGCAACAACAGAAACACAAAAAAGTGAATGTTCAACTTTGTAGCCTATTAAGGATTGAAATTGCAGATGGTACAAAGCTCTTTTTGAAACGAGCCCTTCTCCATGTTAGGGTCCTGTATCTTCGCCCGGAGGGCAAGAGAGTAAAGTGCAAGTTGAGGGGGTGCTCTGGGTCTGTTATTATTGTCCGGGCAAGGCGGGCTATTGCTCTGTCATTGAGTTCTGAGATGTTGGGTATAGGGGAGTGTATTATTTTTGAAGCTATGTGTGTGATTTTATTCAGTTTGTTTTTGTTGGTAACTAACAGCATGGTGTAAAAACTGGTGGAGCAGTATAACAGAATGGGCTGGATAATACTTGTGTACATGTAGGTGTACACCCAGAGTGTGCACATATTTCTTGATATGTAGCTCCTACGATAACATGAAGAAATCCCCCAGAATATTTTCAACCAGTCGCACACAGGAACTTGGACATAGACTCGGCCAATCAATGACTTGCATGCTGGTACACTGGTGAATGAGAGGAGAGGAGGGGGCGGGACTAAAAAAGAGTTTTGTAAAGAACAACAGAGAGGACGGCGGCGTCCGAAGAGGTCCCATGCTGACGGAGATTTCGGTATGATGATTCAGTAAATAACAGTTTAGCTCTTAGTTATTGCGTGTGCTACATGTTTTGGTCTGAGCTACGGAACAGTTATGGTTTGAGTGGCGTGTGTAAGAGCGGAAGACTCCACGCCATCATTACTGAAGATTCATCCGTCGTCATATCATCAACAAGTATAGTTCGCATAGTGCGAGGCAAACGTTCTCGCTATGTAGTGCAAAGTGTTGATTATTTAGCTATACTAGCTCGTCGCCAACGTTGGAAGCTTGTCACGCAAGGGAAGGAAGACAACCAGCCAGTTCACTTCACAGCTATAGCCCGGGAAGTGCCTGTGGCTCATCTCACCTGCTCTCTCCCTCTCCCTCTATCTCTCTCACGCCATTGATACACAGTGCGGTCGAGGAGTAATAGGCTACCCTGCCACACATGACTCCACCATTGTCACGGGATAGCAACGCCCTCGTGATGGACATGTTCTATTAATTGGTGTACGGTCGGCACATACGTAACGTGGACAATCCGAACCAAAAGGAACGTTGAACTGAGGTTGGTCATGGAGTGTTGTTAAGTGTATTGTGCAAAACTGTTTCTGAGGTTACAATTGACCTGAAGGTTACTGTTGTGTGAATTACATTCACAAGTATATACTGCTGTTATTTGCATATGAGGTTTATCTGCAGTGTATTCAGATATGCTGATGTTGTTAAGTAAAACTTTCAAAGTGTTATTGAGCCACTCTGGTGAAGTGGATGTTAATACAAGGGTTTGAACATTTTATGATGGTTACAGGTTGATAGAGAAACCATTCCTTTCCTATACGTTTTACATTTGATTTATAAACATATATATATATATTTTTATATATATATTTTTTTTTTTTTTTACTCAGTATTAGAATACTGGTATTTAGTATAATAAATAACCTCTCATTTCTCAACTTTTACACTATTGCTTTTACTGTGAAGTTTTTCCATCTTCCCTGAAGTAGGGGCGTCTCATTCTCTGTCTGTAAAGTATAGTAGGTAGGGGGAATACAAGTTAAGTCACACACACTGACAGTTAGGCTACTGATATTCTGCACTTTAGGTCTCCACCGTGACAGGTCCAAATCCTAAAGCCTAAGCTATTGTGCTTTACTGAGCGGGCAGAGTAGACACGAGATTAATAGGCCTGGGGGTTAGGGACTTAGATCCTCTGATTTCCAGCCATTCAGGGAAGAGTGATTTACCCCTACTAAGCGGACGTAGGTCCCGTCTGCTACATAATGGCGTCACGAACAGGATCGACTTTTTGTAGCTTTATAGTTTATGCTCCATGGCTGAGATGGAAGAGTTAAGGAAGCAATTTAAGGATCTCCAAGAAACGGTTACAGCTCAGACAGCTAGGCTGGGGGAACAAGCGGCACTTCTTGAT
Organism: Leuciscus leuciscus; assembly: GCF_965113295.1. Taxonomy (NCBI): domain Eukaryota; kingdom Metazoa; phylum Chordata; class Actinopteri; order Cypriniformes; family Leuciscidae; genus Leuciscus; species Leuciscus leuciscus. The sequence goes on from NC_138725.1 coordinate 64,914,036, forward strand.
CAGGCCAGACAAGATCAGAGGGAGGCTGTGTTGATGGCTAAGACTGTAATCGAACAGCAGGCCAAGACCCCCGCGTCTTTGTATATTCCAAGAGAGAGAAAATGTTCCGATTTCACCGGTAGCCCAGCCCAAGGTGAACCATGCGTTGAGGAGTGGATAGCATCCATGAAGTCTAGTTTCAAGATAGCCAGGGTCCCAGAAGAAGATAAAATCGAGTTGCTCAGGCAGCACCTCAAGGGTGAGGCAAAACTGACAGTTAAGTTTCTGTTAAGTGAAGAAAATACTGATATCACAAAAGTCTTTGAAGTTCTGGAGAAAACATATGGCGACAAGGTCCCCGTTGGTGCTCGCCTTAGAGAGTTTTATGACAGGAAGCAAGGCCCAGGTGAAAAGATACGTGCCTACGCTTATGATCTTCAGGAGAAACTGCATAAGCTGAAACGACGAGACCCGGAGCGAGTTCAAGATCCAGACAAAATGCTGAAAGAACAATTTGTACTTGGGCTAAGAGATGACTTCTTACGGCGTGAAACAAAGAGACAAGAGAAAGCGCAACCAATGCTGTCCTTCTTTGACCTGATGCAAGCGGCCATCACGTGGTCGGAAGAAGAAGAGGCCCCTACAGCTGCCAGAGGCCCAGTGCGAGGAGCAGTTAATGCAGCAGCTGCTGAAGAAGCCTCTTCTCCACTGACCCTGACATCACTATACGAAGCTATCCAAAACCTTGCTGCCCGCCAGGAGGAACTCTACAAAGCAGTTCATGGAAAGGAGCAGGCTGCAATGCCCACTAGACCTGCTAGACCGCCTCTAAGAGACGACGAAGGGCGACTCATTTGCTATTCCTGCAATAAACCTGGTCACACGAGCCGCACGTGTCGGCAGAATAAACCAGCCGAGCATAGAGCAAGGATGGCAGCCGTTGCTACAACAGAGTGTCAAGCCGAAAATGACACACAAAGCCCTAGTGGTTTGGTTTCAGCTGGTATTAAAGCTGTTACCCTGACCAGCGAGAGGGACTCAGCAACTTCTAGTGGTGCATTTGGGGAGTGCTTCACAATTGATGTTTGGATAGATGGTGTAAAGACCAGCTGCCTTTTAGACACTGGTTCCGAGGTCACTACCATTCCAGAGAGTTATTTCAGGGAACATTTCCAGGGGACCGAGTGCTGTCTGTCACCAGCTAAATGGGTTCGTCTAACAGCGGCTAATGGCCTTGAAATTCCAGTGGTCGGGTGTCTGGAGGCGGATATTGAGTGTATGGGCAGGCTGTTGAAGGGTCGGTGTGTTTTTGTGCTGAAGGACAGTTGCAGCGGCAAGAAGGAAAGGGGAAAACCACCTGGCATTCTGGGAATGAACGTAATCGGAGAGCTCAAGGGCTTCCTGACTGATTTCAAGGGTGTTAAGAAGCTGGACCGAGGTACTCCACAGCCAGGCCATGCCAGCCTACGCCGTATACTGGCCACCATAGAAGAGGAGGAACGGTGTGTGGGCCCAAACGGACGGATAGGGTTCGTAAAAGTCGCAGGGAAGCAGGCTGTCACCATCCCCCCGTTCAGTGAAAAGGTGATCGAAGGTCGCTGTAGAATACCACCCAGAGCAACATGCAAAGTGCTGGTGGAGGCGTCTGCCAGTGCCAGTCTCCCTCGTGGTCTACTGGTGGCAAATGTTCTGGCCCAGGCTACTGAGGGGAAGGTCCCAGTGCGCATACTCAACTCAAGTGAGAAGACCATCACATTGTTCCCAAGATGCAGAGTGGCAGAGTTGAGTAAACCCGATGTGATCGTACCAAGGGAAGTAGTGTCCGTGGAGGAGGTGAATGGAGAAGTGTACGTGAGGAAGGTCAGCCATGGAGAGTTCGAGTCAGTAGAGGGGGATGGACCACTGTCTGTTCCGGTACACGCAAATCTCGAGGGTCTGACGCCACCTCAGGTGCAAAAGCTGGACGATCTTCTCAAGAAACACCGGGATGTGTTCTCAGAGCATAAAAGCGATTTTGGGTACACCACCACAGTGACTCACCGTATTCAGACTGGAGATGCAAGGCCGATTAAGCAAAGGCACCGGCGTATACCTCCACACATATTTCAAGAGTTTAAGAAACACGTGCAGGACTTGGTCGCACAGGGGGTACTCAAAGAAAGCTGCAGCCCGTGGGCCTCCCCTGCAGTAATTGTCATTAAGCCAGACCAATCTGTACGGTTCTGTTGCGATTACCGTAAGCTAAACAGTGTCACGTTGAAGGACGCCTACCCGCTCCCAAGGGTTGAGGAGTCCTTGGATGCTCTTGGAAAGGCGAAGCTCTTCTCGTCACTAGATTTGACAGCAGGCTATTTTCAGGTGGCTGTTCATGAAGACGATCAGGAGAAAACGGCTGTTACTACCCCGTTTGGCCTATACCAGTGGACTAGAATGCCATTTGGTCTTTGCAATGCCCCTGCCTCATTTCAGAGGCTAATGGAGGTAGTCCTAGGCGATCTGGCATTTGACGTGTTACTGATATACCTGGACGATGTCCTGGTCTTTTCCAGCGATTTCGATAGCCACTGTGAGAAACTGGACGTAGTATTCACTCGCCTGAAGGAACATGGGCTTAAGCTTAAACCGAGCAAGTGTTTCCTGCTAAAGTCAGAAGTCAAATTCTTGGGCCATATTGTTTCTGCGGAGGGTGTCCAAGTGGACATGGGAAAGGTCAAAGCACTCCGTGACTGGCCGGTGCCCAGGAGTACAAAAGATGTGCGGCAAGTGGTGGGGTTTATGTCATATTACAGGCGTTTCGTCCCGAACTTTGCCCAGGTAGCAAAGCCGTTACATTCTCTAATGGGAAAGGGCAAGAAAGAGAGTGGAGGCCAGTCTGTTCCCTTTGTGTGGAGTAGAGAGTGTCAAGAGGCCTTTGATAGGCTAAGGGAGCACCTTATGTCATCTCCGGTACTTGCGTACCCTGACTTTTCACTCCCTTTCACCCTTACCACCGATGGGAGCCTTCTTGGGTTGGGGGCAGTGCTCAGCCAGCGGCAAGAGGGGGTGGAGCGCGTGGTCGCCTTTGCTAGTCGAGGCCTCCGGGGCTCTGAGCGGAATGACAAGAACTATAGTGCATTCAAGCTCGAGTTACTAGCCCTCAAATGGGGAATAACAGAAAAATTCCGGGACTTCTTAATGTACTCTAGATTTGTTGTGGTGACTGATCATAATCCTCTGCGCTATCTCGAAACAGCTAACCTCGGGGCAGTGGAGCAGAGGTGGGTCGCCCAGTTAGCGGAATATGATTTTGAAGTGCATTATAAGCCGGGGAGGGAGAACACAAATGCGGACGTGCTGTCTCGGCTCCCTCGAGCACAGGAGCCTGAGGTCAGCGACACTGATAAGGACTTTCTGGTCATTGAGGCTGCGGAAGTGCGTGCCTGTCTATGGCCTGGACAGAAGACAAATGCAAGAAAGCCTAGTGTGCAGGTGGCTTCACAAGCTGCTGTTACAGCGAAGGTTACTGGATATAGCTGGGAGGATCTTCAGCAACTTCAGGCAGAGGATCCTGTTGTGGGCCCTATAGCAAGGGCAACGAAATGTAGCGCGCGGCCCAATAAGAACCAGTTACAGGAAATGGCTCCAGAACAAAAAAAACTGGCATCACAACGGGATCGACTGAGCATCCGTCATGGTGTCCTATTTCGTAACATTTGTGACCCGAGAGATGGTGAGGAGATACACCAGTTGGTATTACCAGAGGCTCTGCGGAAACATGTGTTCAGTATGGAACATGAGCATGGGGGTCATTTTAGTCAGAAGGGTACACTTGCACGTATGACACGGAGTTTTTACTGGCCCTCAATGAGCAGAGACGTACATGAGTGGGTGAAGCAGTGTAAGCGTTGTGCACTTGCCAAAGACGTATTTCCAGCCATCCGAGCCCCATTGACATGCACCAATGTGACCACACCTCTGGAGGTACTGGCCATGGATTACACCCGATTAGAGGTGTCTGTGGGTGGTTATGAGAATGTGTTAGTCATGACTGACATGTTCACACGGTTTACGATGGCTGTACCCACGAAAGACCAGTCTGCTAAAACCACAGCCAAGGCCATCGTCAAGCACTGGTTTGTGTATTATGGCTGCCCCTCTAGGCTTCACTCAGACCAGGGGCGTAGCTTTGAAGCCAGTGTCATCAAAGAACTCTGTCGTATCTATGGCATCTCCAAGAGTCGTACAAGCCCATATCACCCCCAGGGCAACGCTCAATGCGAGCGATTCAATAGAACGATGCATGATATGCTCCGAACTTTGACGCCAGAGAGGAAACGCAATTGGAAGGAGTATCTTCCTGAGCTTGTGATGGCTTATAACAGTCATGTTCACTCCTCGACGGGATACTCCCCGTTTTATCTCCTCTTCGGGCGAGATGCACGACTGCCTCAGGACATTCTGGGGGGAAGAGACTTGGAGCCCAGTGACATTGACAACCTCGATGATTGGGTCCTCGACCACCACGAGAGGCTGAAAGTGGCAGCAGAGGCGGCTGGGGACGCCGCTCAGGATGCGTCCCGGCGACGCAAACGGCTCTACGATCGGAAGTCACGCGCTGCACTTGTCAGATCGGGGGATCGAGTACTGCTAAGGAATCATCGACCAAGGGGAAGGAACAAGATCCAAGACAAGTGGGAGCCAGAGCCATATTTAGTTGTCAAGCAGAATCACCCCGACTTACCTGTCTTCACAGTCAGGCCCGAAACTGGGGGGCCGTCAAAAGTAGTGCACCGAAATCAGATGAAGCATTGTACCTTTCAGACACCTGTTAGAGAAGCACTTGCTCCCAGGCTTAAGAGAGCTGCATCTGGTTCAGACACTGACTCTGTAGGGTTAGTTTGCATTCCTCATACCCTTCACAATGCACCAACACCAGGCGAGAGTATGGGGGCTAGTCAAGGGGAGCTGCGGGATGTTGAGCCAGAGGCAGTCTTGGGTGGTAGCCTGGGGGAGGTATCTGATCATGAAAGTGGGGGAGCCTCTAATGCTACCTCTGGGGAGGGGTCTGTTATGGGGGGTTTAGTTGAGGATGCAGATAACTCGGAGTCAGATAGTGAGTCTGTAATAGTGAGACGCCCACAGAGGAACACTAGGGGTCAGTTACCTGTTAGATATCGGGAGGGGTATGTTCTGAAGTGAGCTCCTTTTCCTTTATGTTTGGTTTTGTTATGTGATTTTGTTTTACACTAACGAAAGTCTAAAAGAAGTGAATGCATGTGTACTTCTGTTCTGGATGTATTGATGTTACATTGTATAAAAAAGAAAAGAAAAAAAGAACATGCACTGTGGTCTAGCAAGGGACTCAAATAGTGAAGTCTATGATGTGGCAGGGTTTGGAAGGGGGGAATGTAGGTGTACACCCAGAGTGTGCACATATTTCTTGATATGTAGCTCCTACGATAACATGAAGAAATCCCCCAGAATATTTTCAACCAGTCGCACACAGGAACTTGGACATAGACTCGGCCAATCAATGACTTGCATGCTGGTACACTGGTGAATGAGAGGAGAGGAGGGGGCGGGACTAAAAAAGAGTTTTGTAAAGAACAACAGAGAGGACGGCGGCAGAGTAGACACGAGATTAATAGGCCTGGGGGTTAGGGACTTAGATCCTCTGATTTCCAGCCATTCAGGGAAGAGTGATTTACCCCTACTAAGCGGACGTAGGTCCCGTCTGCTACATACAGTAGTAACAGAAGATGAGGGGCAATGTAAAGGGAACTTAGTTTTCGTAGAATATGCAGGCGCTGTTGGGAGCATTTATGGATGTCCTTTATGTGATAGTCAAAAGTGAGCTTGTTATCCAGGGTGAGTCCAAGATATTTGAATTTCTCAACCTGTTCTATTATGTTGCCATGAATGGAGATCTGACTGAGACTGGGTGCATTAAAGACCAGTTCTTTTGTTTTCTCAACATTGAGATGGAGAAAATTGTCTGTGCACCAGTGTGTAAAGTGTGATATGGTGTCATGGTAAGCAGCAATGCTAGTGTGATCGTTGAGGAGAGCCAGGATTGCAGTATCGTCTGAGTATTTGTAGTATGTTGTGATGGATGAAGGACTAATACAGTCATTAGTGTAGAGTGTGTAAAGAAAGGGAGAGAGGACACAGCCTTGAGGAGCTCCAGTGTTGGTTATGGTGGTGCCCGATGTGACAGAACCTATCCTCACAGCCTGTGGCCTGTTGCTCAAGAAACTGTGAATCAGATGGATGTAATGAGGTGCAACGCTGAGTTTACGTAGTTTTTTAATCATCTGATGACGTTGAATTGTATTAAAAGCTGAGCTTAAGTCCACAAAAAGAACTGCAGCAGAGTTACCAGATACTTCCAGGTGTTGAAGGAGGGAATGAAGGAGACATACAACAGCATCCTCCGTCCCTCGCCTGGCTTTATAGGCAAACTGATGTTTGTCCAGCTGTGGATTGACAGTTGACAAGATGGTGCGCAGAATCAGTTTTTCATAACATTTGCTTGCTATGGGTGTGAGAGCAACAGGTCTGTAATGGTTGAGCTCTGATGGACGGGGTTTCTTTGGTAGAGGAATGATGGTGGACTTTTTCCATAGGGTGGGCCACCGTGCTGTACTGTATGACTCATGCATTATGGAATACAGAACCGGGGAGAGTTCCATTGCACAAAGCTTGAGCACCCTAGCAGGGATGCCGTCCGGCCCCATGGCCTTGCCGATTTTACACCTACTCAGCTCCTGTCGAACATCCACCTCTGTAAACGGAGGAGTTGTCGGTAGATCTGAAGGGAGAGCGTTAAGTAGCTCATTGCAGACAGCTGAATAATCAGTGATGTCGAATCTGGAGTAGAAGGTATTAAGGCTATTTGCAAATGTTGTGGGGTTAGAAATAGTGCTATGATCTTGTTTCACATTCTGTCCCGTCAATATTTTTATTTTCTTGAAGGCTTGTTTTGTGTTCATCGTAGAAAACTCATGTTCTATTTTCTCTTTGTATTTAAGTTTTTCTTTAATAATGTCATTTTTTATCTGTTTGTCCAGTATTTTGAGTGAAAGCCAATCCTTGCATTGAAATATTTTGTGTTTCTCAGCCAGTTTTTGTTTAATCTGTGGAGTAATCCAAGGCCTGGAGTTAGGGAAAGTTTTGTATGTTTTTGTTGATATACAGTTACTTATGCAAAACTTTATGTAGTCTGTTATAACGGACAGTCTCTCATCCAAAGTACCGTTAAAAACGGTCCAGTCAGTGCATGCAAGGGAACCTTGCAGACATGCAGTTGCATCCGCCGACCACTGTGGAGCGCTGTGGACTTGTGGTTTGATGCGCTTCAGTTCCTGTCTGTAACCAGGAAGAAAGACCAAAACATTATGGTCCGAGGAGCCCAGAGGAGGATGAGCCCGAACAGTAAATGCATCCAAAACATTCCCGTAACACAGATCCAAGACATTTCCCTTCCTTGTGGGACAATGCACATACTGATGGAAGGAAGGCAGTACGCTGTCAAGACTGCAGTTATTGTAATCGCCCATATAAAACACCGGGGCTCGGGGGTATTTACTTAACATTGAGTTAGCATTCTCCGCTATTAGCTCTGCTGCTGCTTGTATGTTCGCATTAGGTGGACAATAAACACACCCAAAAACCACCGTGGGGAATTCTCTTGGAAGATAGAAGGGGCGTAGCGATAGTGTTAATATCTCTACGTCCGGTGTGCATATGATGCTGTGTATTTTTATGTTGGTGCACCAGCGCTTGTTTATAAAGACACATAGTCCTCCACCCCTCTCCTTACCTGACTGACGGGTCCTGTCAGCCCGGACGGTCAAGAAGTTGTCCAAGTTGATCTCAGAATCCGAGATGGATTCATCGAGCCAGGATTCAGTTAATGCGATAATACACGCGTCCCTGAAAAGTCTCTCCCCCTGACACTTGGCATGAAGTTGATCCATCTTTTTCCGGAGGGAACGTACATTGGCCAATATAATAGAAGGTAATGGAGGTCTAAAAGGACGCCTTCTTAACCGGGCACGAACATCGCCACGGCTGCCCCTTTTCCTCGGTCGGATCTCTGGAGGAATGTCAGCCGGTTTTTCGTTGCATAGAATAGATGAGCGGAGTCGCAGAAGCTCATCCCGGCTGTAGGTGAGTAGTGCGCCTTTGGTAACATCTGGCTGTAGTGGCGTGAGCGCGGTGCCATTCTTGATAATCCACAAAATCGCAAGGGTAATCCACAGCACTTTCAGCATTATGTCGTTGCTTGACTTAACCATACACACTTGACAAAGACTTAATAACAAATAACTCAAATAAATGACGAAAAACTAGACAAAGCCAGAGAAGTAACGTGAGCTGACATGACAGACGTGTTGTCGCAGCAGAGCATGCGCCATTCTCAAATGAATACTGTTTCCGGGTCGAAGCCTCTATACTTCTACTTCCTCTATCTTGTTTCTAGTGAGAATTCTCAACCATTTATGACCACTGTTGATTCCAAGTCACACATTTAAGCTTTTCAAAAGCCATAGTATACATTACAGTCTCCAGTCTCACGGCATCCCAGACTTTAATATTTTACGATTCAAAATAGCTGAATAACTAACCATCTGAGATTTCGGTATAGAGATAAAAGTTAGGATCATAATTTTCAGGAATATTACAGCACAATGAGTGTATATTAGCACCGTTTGTTGTTTGTTTTTGGCATCTGATAGAGCTTTTGGATTTGGAAACAGTGACGTCAGACTTAAGAAGCTTAACAAAACTTAAGTTAAGTGAAGATGCACATTTTTAATTAGGGTAGTCAAAATGTTAATGTCATTTTCTTTTTTACATTGATTTATTACATGGAACATATGTGTGTCATGATGAGAGTTGGAGAGAGAGAACCCAAACGCAAAGGCAGATTAAATGTCTCTTTAATAAACTCAGAAGCGCTGATAGGCAAAATCAGAACACAGGTGCCGACAGGCAAAAACAGTTCAAACAGAGAGTCTCTTTAAGGGAAAAAGGCAACTGAAGAGAGTCCGCAGGCTAAGTACTGGAAATTCCCACAAGATGCGGAGAAGGGTCCGGGTAGCGGATGAGTAGCTTCAAACAATAGTAGGAACCGACAGCCAGAGGCAGGCAAGCAGAAGATGATCAGCAGTAATAATCAGGAGACAGCATATACCACACTGGACACGACAAGACTGGTAACGATAGAGAAACATCAGGTACGTAACACATTTCAGGTAATACTCTGGCAGGGAACAAAGGAAAAGAGGGAGAAGAAATAGGGAAAGAAATCAGTAGGAAGAGAGAACAGGTGTGAGCGTTAACGAGATGATGAGATAGAGAACAGCTGAGCGAGAGAAAAGAAACGGGGAAGTGGTGTAAGGAGGAAAAAGACCAGGAGAGGGAGCAAGAGAGAGAGGAAAGAGCCCGATTCATGACAGTACCCCCCCCCTCAAGGAGCGCCCCCTGGCGCTCCCGAGGAGGAGGACTTCTCTCCTCAGGACCGAATCCCTCCCAATCGACCAGGAACTGGTGGCCCCGGCCGCGGGGTCGCACATCCAGTAATTTACGGACTCTATATGTGGGGGAGTCCAAGACGCGGACAGGAACGGTGACAGGACAGGACTGAGAACGAACAACAGGTTTAATACATGAAACATGAAAAACAGGATGAATACGACGGAGATCGGAGGACAACTTCAATTTGACAGCGACAGGACTGAGCACCTTAAGGATGCGAAATGGCCCAACGAATTTAGGAGCCAACTTACGCGATGAAAACTGGAGCGGGAGATCGCGAGTGGACAACCAAACTCTCTGGCCGGCAACATACCGGGGGCTCTTGACACGCAAACGATTGGCAGCCCTGCGAGTGCGAACACGAGTCTTACACAGGGCGGACCTAACCCTTCTCCAGGTACGCTTAGCACGTTGAATGAAAACCTTAACAGAGGGAACGTTGGTATCAGTCTCCTGCGAGGCGAAGAGCCGGGGCTGGTAACCAAGGCAACATTGGAACGGGGATAAACCGGTCGCGGAGGAGGGAGCGGAGTTATGGGCATACTCAGCCCAGGAAAGCTGCTCAGACCAAGAAGCAGGATTACGAAATGCGAGACTGCGAAGGATGCGACCCACGATCTGATTGGTACGCTCGGCTTGGCCGTTGGTCTGTGGATGAAAACCGGACGACAGACTGGCAGAAGCCCCGATCAGTCGGCAAAACTCCTTCCAGAAAAGGGAGGAGAATTGAGGACCCCTATCGGAGACAATGTCAGACGGAAGACCGTGAATCTTGAATACTCTGTCAACGACAATTTGGGCTGTCTCCTTGGAGGAGGGCAGCTTAGGAAGAGGAATGAAATGAGCGGATTTGGAAAAACGGTCAACTACGGTGAGAATTACAGTGTTCCCCTCGGACGGGGGAAGACCTGTGATGAAATCTAGAGCGAGATGAGACCACGGTCTAGACGGAAGTGGGAGGGGTTGAAGTAAACCAGCGGGAGGCGTGTTGCTGGACTTGGTCTGCGCGCAGACAGAACAAGAAGCAACAAAACGGCGAATGTCGCGCTCACGAGTGGGCCACCAGAACCTTTGACGAATGGAAGCGACTGTACCCCTAACGCCAGGATGGGCGAATAATTTAGATGAATGCCCCCATTGAAGGACAGCAAGACGCGCGACCGGAGGGACATATAAAAGATCCCTAGGACAAAGACGAGGAGTGACAGCGTGGGAAAGTGCACGTCTGACGACTCGTTCAATTCCCCAGACAGCCGAACCAACAACCATGGTCGGAGGAAGGATAACCTCCTGTGTAGGAGCCGCTTCTGGAGAAGTGAATTGTCGCGAAAGAGCATCCGGTTTGAGGTTCTTGGAACCGGGACAATAGGAAATCGTAAAATCGAATCGGGCAAAGAAGAGCGCCCAGCGCGCTTGACGCGCATTGAGCCTCTTGGCCGAGCGAATGTATTCCAAATTACGATGATCTGTCCATACAATAAACGGGACAGAAGAACCCTCCAACCAATGACGCCATTCGCCGAGAGCCAAACGGATGGCTAGAAGTTCGCGATTACCGACATCATAGTTGCGCTCGGCGGGAGACAAGCGATGAGAAAAAAAAGCGCATGGATGGACCTTCTCATCGGACGCGGAACGTTGGGAGAGAATGGCTCCCACGCCCACCTCGGAAGCGTCGACCTCGACGATAAACTGTCTGGTGATGTCAGGAGTAATGAGAATTGGGGCGGTAGTAAACAGGGATTTGAGCCGATCAAAGGCAATCTGAGCAGAACGCGACCAAGAGAAATGCGTCCTGGCAGACGTGAGAGCAGAGAGCGGGGCGGCGACCTGGCTAAAATTCCGAATAAAACGACGATAAAAATTAGCGAACCCCAGGAACCGCTGGAGCGCAACACGGGAATCCGGAACAGGCCATTCCGTGACGGCGCGAACCTTGGTGGGGTCCATAACAATCCCCTCGGAGGAGATGACCGAACCAAGGAACGTGACGGACGTAGCGTGAAACGTGCATTTCTCAGCCTTGACAAACAAGCGATTTTCAAGAAGGCGCTGGAGAACCTGACGAACGTGCTGAGTATGTATCTGGAGAGAGGGAGAAAAAATTAAAATGTCGTCGAGGTAAACGAAAACAAAAATGTTTAACATGTCTCTAAGGACATCGTTGACAAGAGCCTGAAACACGGCAGGGGCGTTGACCAACCCGAACGGAAGAACGCGATATTCAAAGTGCCCTAAGGGCGTATTGAAAGCTGTCTTCCATTCATCCCCCTCCTTTATGCGGACGAGATGATAGGCATTACGTAGATCTAGCGTTGTGAAGATCTTAGCCCCCTGCAGGATCTCGAAGGCGGATGACATCAGAGGCAAGGGATAACGATTCTTGACTGTGATGTCATTCAACCCACGATAATCGATGCAGGGTCGTAACGTACCATCTCTCTTCTTAACGAAGAAGAAACCGGCCCCCGCAGGAGAGGATGAAGGAACTATGGTACCAGCTTCGAGCGAATCAGATAAATACTTCTCGAGGGCTTCACGTTCGGGCGCCGACAAGGAATATAATCTTCCCCGGGGAGGGGCGGTCCCCGGCAGAAGATTGATGCTGCAATCATACGGACGATGGGGAGGGAGAGAAGTGGCCCGGGAACGACTGAAAACCGCCCGCAGATCATGGTACTCCTCCGGGACTCCGGACAAATCACCGGGCTCCTCCTGAAACACAGAAACAGAAGACACAGGAGGAGAGGCAGACACTAAACAATTTACATGACAAGATAAATTCCAAGAAAGAACGGACCCTCTGGCCCAATTAATCTGTGGATTATGCTTGACTAGCCAGGGGTGTCCCAAAACAACGGGGGTATAAGGGGAGTGAAAAACTAAAAAGGAAAGGCTCTCACGATGATTACCCGAAACAGTGAGACTCACCGGGACCGTGGAACGGCGTACCCTGACGAGGATACTGCCATCGAGAGCGTGAACAGGAGTGGAATCCTCTAAATCAATAAGGGGAATCCCCTGAGTGCAAGCCCACGTCTCGTCGACAAAACTTCCCTCGGACCCCGAGTCAATGAGCGCAGAGCAGGTGACGTACGAGCCCGGCCAGCGGAGATGTACCTGGAAAGTAGTGCGACTGCATGGCGGAGGGACTAAAGTCGAAGCGCTCACCAGTAGCCCTCTTCTCACTGGTGAGCTCTGGCTTTTACTGGACACGAGGACTGAAAGTGAGAAGCAGACCCACAGTACATACAGAGGCGTTCGGTTATTCGGCGTTGGCGTTCAGCCGCGGAAATCCGTAATCCTCCCAACTGCATGGGCTCCGCATCAGTGTGGGCAGAAGGAGAAGAAGAGACAGGTGCAGGAAGGAGTGATCTCTCCAAGCCGCGAGCCCGGCGGCGTAATTCGAAGCGTTTCTCTGTGCGGATGGCAAGATCAATAAGGGGATCAAGGCGCGAGGGAGAATCACGGGCGAGGATCTCGTCTTTTAAATCGGCATTCAATCCCTCTAGTAAACGGGCCACTAAAGCAGGTTCATTCCACTCACAGGAAGTCGACAATGTACGAAATTCAATAGAAAAATCGGCTACAGACCTCTTGCCTTGACGAAGTGAGGAGAGGAGTCGAGAGGCTTCAGCACCATGGACAGAGCAGTCGAAGACGCGTAACATCTCCTCCTTGAAATAGTCATAACTGTTGAGACATTCAGACCCAGCGCTCCAGACGGCGGTCCCCCATTCCCGTGCTCGCCCCGAGAGAAGGGAGATGACAAAGGCGATTCGGGAGCGATCCCTGGCATAAGTGGTTGACTGCAAGGAAAAGACAACCTCACACTGTGTCAGGAATGAACGGCACTAGGCCGGCTCACCAGCATAACTGGGCGGATTGTTGACCCTGGGCTCCGGTGGTGCGTGGGAGCTGGAAACGGGCGTCTCAACACGAAGATGCAAAATCTGTTGGGTTAGGTCGTTCACCTGGGCGACAAGAGACTCCACAGCATGACGAGAGGCAGCGAGTTCATCCTCGTGACGGCCCAGCATGGTTCCCTGAAGCTCAAGGGCGGACTGGAAATGACTCTCCTTTGCTGGGTCCATGAACTGGCCAGAGTATTCTGTCATGATGAGAGTTTAAATGTCTCTTTAATAAACTCAGAAGCGCTGAAAGGCAAAATCAGAACACAGGTGCCGACAGGCAAAAACAGTTCAAACAGAGAGTCTCTTTAAGGGAAAAAGGCAACTGAAGAGAGTCCGCAGGCTAAGTACTGGAAATTCCCACAAGATGCGGAGAAGGGTCCGGGTAGCGGATGAGTAGCTTCAAACAATAGTAGGAACCGACAGCCAGAGGCAGGCAAGCAGAAGATGATCAGCAGTAATAATCAGGAGACAGCATATACCACACTGGACACGACAAGACTGGTAACGATAGCGAAACATCAGGTACGTAACACATTTCAGGTAATACTCTGGCAGGGAACAAAGGAAAAGAGGGAGAAGAAATAGGGAAAGAAATCAGTAGGAAGAGAGAACAGGTGTGAGCGTTAACGAGATGATGAGATAGAGAACAGCTGAGCGAGAGAAAAGAAACGGGGAAGTGGTGTAAGGAGGAAAAAGACCAGGAGAGGGAGCAAGAGAGAGAGGAAAGAGCCCGATTCATGACAATGTGTTTCCATGCATTTTGTTGAGATGTCTTTTCTTATATAGCCTATTGTATATACATGGTTGATTATTCATGTTACTTATGTATTATACTATTTTTTTGTGTATTCTATTCATTGATATTAATCTGTTACTAGCTTTTTTTTTTCAAGTGCATGGAAGGGTATGTATTAAAATGGATCTGAAATATGTAATAAACACTTCTTATTTTGTATTTGGTTCAGTTTGTTTATTATAATAGAAGTTAATGGTAACCGAAACAACATGAAATTAATACAAATTCATCTTAAAAATATATATAAATTACGTCATATGCTGTCAATGAAAAATGCAGAACACATAGTCCATGCGTTCATGACATCAAGGCTAGATTATTGTAATGCTATTATGGGTGGTTGCCCTGCACGCTTAATAAACAAACTACAGCTGGTCCAAAATGCAGCAGCTCGAGTTCTTACCAGAACTAGGAAGTATGACCATATTAGCCCTGTTCTGTCAACACTGCATTGGCTCCCTATTAAACATCATATACATTTAAAAATATTGATGATCACTTACAAAGCACTAAATGGTTTAGCTCTGCAGTACTTGAGCGAGCTCTTAACTCATTATAGTTCTTCACATCTATTGCGATCTCAAAATTCTGGCCAGCTGATAATACCTAGAATATCAAAATCGACTGCTGGTGGTAAATCCTTTTCCTATTTAGCACCAAAACTTTGGAACAATCTTCCTAACATTGTCCGGGAAGCAGTTTTTTTCTACATTCTGTCACTGATGGAGTTTTGGTTCCTTGCCACTGTTGCCTTGACTTTTGGCTTGCTTAGTTGGGGACATTTAATATTCAACAATATTATTGATCTGCCTTACTTAAGGTGGACGAAGACGCAATTTTCTTATATAAACAAACTTTGTTGTATTATTTTCATGTTATCACTGTGAAGCTGCTTTGATACAATCTGTATTCTAAAAAGCACTATATAAATAAAGGTGACTTGACTTGACCATCTAGACCCAAAGACAATGCTGCATACTGAGAAGCAGCACGGACTACACTGGAGAAACGGTGACCTGGTCAAACAAAAGAACAATATGAGAGGTCACCAAAAAGCTGGTCCAGGTCCAAACTGCCTGTAAATGCTGCCATTATATTGTTGATATAATTTATATATAATTTGTTTATTTTTTCTATAATCACGTTCATAATTTAGAATTTAAGTCGTTTGTTATTTATACATTTAAACATAATTGATTTATTATAAGTTGCAGTACCTTTATTTTGAAGGATTGCTTCAAGTTTATGCGCAAACTTCACGTCAGAATCATAGTTCATGCAAGCAAGTGGCAAGCACAGACATGTATGCTCAGAGAAAGATTTATTCTCGTCACAAAGGACTTATTTCCATTTCTCGCAGCATGCAGCCAACGAGGTATTTAGTTTTATTTGTCTGTATTTTGTGTCAGTACACATTTCTGTACTTTGTTGTGTTTAGTTTTCATGGTGGATTTGGAGAAAAGTCTTCAATTAAACCAGTAGCAAGAGAACCACTTGTGTATGCTTTGGATGGATTTACTCTGCCCTATTAATCATTATAACGTCTCGGGTTACGACTGCAACCCTTGTTCCCTGAGAAAGTGAACGAGAACTGTGTCGATAAGACACTTTGGGGAACGCCCTTAGCGTAGCGGCTCTGAAGCATGAATGAAACTAAGCCAATCTTGATTGGTGTTGCATCATGACGTAACGTGTGACGGCATACACGGAAGCTACAAAGGGACGCCGGCACACAACAGAGTTAGCTTCTGCGATGACGCAAGTCGCTCCCAGGCAGGGGAAGGCATGGCGGAGGGACGCAGTTGTTGTTCCCTTTCTCAGGGAACAAGGGTTACAGTCGTAAACCGAGATGTTCCGTTTCGAGGGAACTCGAACTGCGTCGATAAGACACTTTGGGGAACGAGTACCCACTATGCCACAACGAGCCCTGCCTGTCCCAGTGTGAAGCTGCACACAGGCACACTTAGGACGAGAGCACTAGAGTGCCTGGCGTAAAAGGAATGTCCAGGCTATAGAATCTGATGAAAGTATGAGGGGTGGCCCATCCTGCTGCATCGCACACTTCTTGGATCGGGGCCTCTGAAAGGAGGGCTCTAGAGGACGCCATGCCTCTGGTTGAATGAGCCCTCACGGCCAAAGGTGAAGGCAAGCTGCGCACCTGATAGGCCAGAGAGATAGCCTGAACGACCCAGTTACTGATGGTCTTTTTGGATGCGGGAAGCCCCTTCTTGGGCAACCTGAAGCACACCAGCAACTGGTCTGACTTCTGCCATGAAGAAGACCTCTGGACATAAATCTTGAGCTCTGACAGGGCAGAGTAAATTAAGTCTTTCTTCATCCGCCGTCACGTGAGGTGGAGGATGAAAAGCCTGCAGAACCGTAAGCCGTGCCACATTAAATGGCACTTAGGCACATTGCCCGGCCTGGGATGCAAGATAGCCTTAATGTCGCCTGGAAAAAACTCCAGGCACCCATGAGATATAGAGAGCACCTGAAGATCTCCTACTCTCCTCAGAGAAATAAAGGCTAATAAAAAAGCTACCTTGAGGGAAGGTTCTTGGCCTCAGCCGACTCCAGAGGTTCGAAGGGGGCCTCGACCAGCCCTTCAAGAACCACTGCCAGGTCCCATGTGGGAACTCCGGTACGAGCCGCAGGTCTCATCCTCCGAGCCCCACAGAGGAAACATACGACCAGCTGATGTCTCCCCAGAGGCCCATCACCCAGAGGAGCGTGGAAAGCCGCAATGGCAGCCACGTACACTTTGAGTGTGGACGGGGTAAGACGAGCCGAGAGGAGATCTTGGAGGAGCTCCAGCACTGAAGCCAACTGGGCAGTTAACTGGGTCCACCTCACGCTCTCTACACCAAGTGGAAACACATTCCACTTTAGGCTGTACAATCTCCTCTGCTCACTGATTCTGGTCCCCTGGGACGTGCATTGCTCTGATAGATAACAATTTATCCTGGGACCACAGGAGGATACCAATCTGGATAGAGGGCGCAATCTCAGAACCCCCTGATGAATCAAGTAGGAGAACACTGACACATTGTCTACATGGTGACCCCTGAGGTCTGGGAGGAAGCTCCTCAGAGCCCTGCCATCCATGACCACGCCCCACCCTGTGCGGGAGGCGTCTGTCGAAGCGGCTTTCCGGCGACATGACGCTTCCAGCACAGGGTCTTGGGACAGAAACCAAGCTTTTTTTCCACATAGATAGGGAACAAGGTCATCTGTGCGTAACCCTGATCATGCGGAACAGGTTCCCCCTCGGGGAAAACCCCTTGGTTTTCAACCACCACTGTATGGCCCTCATGTGCAGCAGGCCGAATGGAATGACGTTGGACGCTGCTGACATGAGCCCTAACACACTATGAAAATGTTTTACAGTGATCTATTGGCCTAGCTTTATACTGGTCACCGTGGCCAGGATGAACTCGATCCGTGCAGGAGACAATTGTGCCCGCATCGTGACCGAGCCCCAAGTCACTCCCAGGAACGTGTTTTTTTTCGTGTTGAGTCTCAACCCCAGGCTCTGGATGTGGGCAAGGACGACATCTCGATGCCGAACTGCTAGCTCTTGTGACTGGGCCATAATAAGAAACGGTCTGTGTCGAGGGAGAATCGAGACATGAAAGTACGCCACTGTCAGGTCGATCGCTGCAAACCAATCTTGGGGACGGATGCATTTGAAAATGCGTTTCTGCGTAAGCATCTTGAACGGTAGCCTGTGAAGGGACCAAGGGACGCGCAGGTCCAAGATTGGTCGTAACCCACCACCTTTCTTGGGTACAATGAAGTACGGGCTGTAGAAGCCGGTCTTCATATCGGCTGGAGGGACCGGCTCGATCGCGTCCTTCGCCAGTAGGACTGCGATCTCTGACCTGAGCACAGGGGCATTGTCCGCCAAAACACGGGTGAACAGAATGCCCTTGAAAGCAGGGGGCCGCCGGGCGAACTGAATCGCATAGCCGAGTCTGATGGTACGGATGAGCCAGCGAGACGGGCTGGGAAGCGTTAACCAGGCTCCCAGAGGCCGAGCAAGCGGGACCAACGGCACCACAGACGTACCCGGGGTGGGGCAGCGCGGCGGAATGCAGGGACCCGACTCGGACAGCACAGCGGCCCGAAGTGGGGACTGAGTGTGTGGTGCAGCACATACCTGCTTCCGTCGAAGGGCAGAGTGAGTGTGCGGAGGCGTCAGTGCGTCCAGGACACAGCCACTGCTGCCTGCTGGCGATGAAAGAGGGGCTCGGGAGTGACAAGGCATGGCGGCGTCGTCGACTGCCAAGCGCGCCCTCTTGGGGCCCGGAGGTTTCAGAAATGGCTCTTTTTTTGAAAATGTGGGTACCACTCACCCGTGGGTCAGTGGCGGAACAAAAAGAAAAGGAAACAAAAGATTCTCCGCCCGGCCCTCCACCGGGGGAAGGAGTGGCGCCTTCGCCATCTCCTGAAGAGCAACTTGATCCACCTCCGGGCCGCCCGTCTCAGGGTCGTTTGCACCGTCGCTTGCCTCCTGGTTTGGCAGCGGCCTGGACGGGCGGGGTCGGCTTCCTACGGCTTGCTCCACGCTGAGGCCTGGATGGTTGCTGCTGCTGCTGGGGCTTAGCGGGAGCGGAGGACGCCGCAGAAGGCCGACCTCGGCGACGAGTAGACGGAGGCGGACGGGTGGACGGGTGGGAGCAGCAGCGGTCCGCCGGGGCAGGATGTGACGGATGGCCTCCATCTGCTTCTGTGCGGCCGAGAACTGTTGGGCAAAGCTCTCGACCGCGTCGCCGAACAACCCAACCTGGGAAAGAGGGGCATCCAGGAACCGATATTTATCGGTGTCCCTCATATCCGCCAGGTTGAGCCAGAGGTGGCGCTCCTGGACCACCAAGGTGGACATCGCCTGACCGACTGAACGTGCGGTTTCCTTCGTCGCCCGGAGGGCGAGGTCGGTTGCCACACGGAGCTCCCGGAGGAGCTCTGGGTCAGAACCACCCTCGTTCATGTCCATGAGCGCCTGGGCCTGGTGGACCTGCAAGAGCGCCATGGCATGGAGGGCGGAAGCAGCCTGTCCACAGGCCTTGTAAGCCTTCGCCGTTAGACCGGACGAAAACTTACAGGCCTTGGACGGGAGGCGTGGATTACCCCGCCAAGAGGAAGCGGACACCGGGCACAGTTGCATCGCGACCGCTCGCTCCACTGGGGGGATATCCACATACCCCTTAGCTGCCCCGTCGTCGAGGGTGGCGAGGGGGGAGGAGCCACTAGAACGGCTTCGGGCACTATACGGTGCCTTCCACATCCTAGAAAGCTCCTCATGCACCTCCGGAAAGAAAGGTACCGGGGCGGCGCACTGAGAACCAGCACGGCCCGCCCCGAGAAACCAATCGTCCAACCGAGAAGGTTCGGGACGTGGTGGAGGGTTCCACGCAAGCCCAACCTTCTCGGCGGCCGGGGAAAGCATAGCCGCCCATTCTGGATCGGTCTCGGACAACGCTACACGCCCCGAAGGGGGCAACGCTGCCGAGTCGTCATCTCCAGAGGACTGAAGCTCCCCCTCCGATGCTGCGATCGACATCTGGTCATCAGCTGGCACCCCAAAGGAAACGGTTGGCCGTTCCGGAGAAGGACCAAGACGTTCACTAAGGGGCCCCAATGGCAACAGCGCTTGTGAGGCATGAGGGGCCCGCGGAGGTTGACTCGACGGGGAAGCCCTCACGGTAACCCTCAGATCACCCTGGTCATGCACCGAAGTAGGTCTATTCTGCGGGGCAGAATAAACACTAGATCGGGGCATAGGCGAGGGGACTGCACCTCCCTTGAGGTAAGCGAGTCTCGATCTAAGCGCTGAGATGGGAACATGAACTATCCACAAAAGCTGTGGATGCCCAAACACGAGAGGCAACTACTGTGGCCATCTGCTGGCGCCAGGGAACGACGGCATCCAGAAACGCACAAGCGGAATGACATCTTGAAAAAGACGCAGGGTCACGCTTGTGTTGCTCTTTTTGTAAAAAATAAAAAAGATTTGGAAAAAAAAACACTCTCTTAGTACTGAGGCACCCAGGGGTAGCCGCAGTGTGAGTGAATGCACACACACGGGAAACGCCCACCGAACCGACACACACACACAGACACAAACAATAGTGCTGTGAAAACAGCAGTTGTGAGCTGCAATGCTCGCGGCCACCGCTGATCGCGCCGTCACACCAACACTGCAACAGAGAGAGATCTTCCTTTTAAAGTCTTCAACAGCGCTGATTCTCATAGACAGAAGTCTCATAGAAGCTCGGCTCCGAAGTGAAAGACAATGTGTGCGTGCGCCCGCTTCCTGTTTATACCCGCGCTGCGGGGCGGGGGCGCGTGACGCGATTCACGCACGCCAACGTTCATTGGCTCGTTCTGTAGACACTCAAAGTTGATAGGGCTCCCTGAAGTGATCCCCAATTACGTCGTCACGTCGACGTTACGTCGAACGTGAGCGACTGAAAGGGAAACTGTGAACATGCTGATATCAAGAAAAACTATAGGGCTGCACGATTTTGGGAATACATTTTTTATTTTTCTGGTTAAAATTGCTTTTTAAAATTCACACACACACACACACACACACACACACACACACACACACACACACACACACACACACACACACACACAAATGTTTCCAACAATTTATAATGAACATCAGGTTTGTTGTGCCTTGTAGGCATAGGCTGCAGTGCTGCATAAAATAATATTAACAATAGCCTATAGCAGGCTGCCTATATATCGTTAAAAAGGAACACTTCAGTAACAACTACGCTAGAGAAAAATATATTGATTATCATATGTTACTTCAAATGTTTCCATTCGTTATGATGTTATGAAATGAGATTGGAGTAAAAACATGAAGCCTAATGTTTGGTGCATTTTGCTTTTCAAACGCACAGCGTGTTTTGAATATGAAACATTCAAACGCACAGCGCGCTCCAAAATATGAAACATTATGGTTACCATATTATACATATCTACATTTGAGCATATATCCACAAACATAGTATTTAACAGTAAACACTGGTCTAAATATTATAATATTCACCGTATATCTCGCAACAGTTCAACTGCAATGTGAAGTTTATGCAACAATAACATTAACTAATATAATTCAGAATACATTTCTTACCGTACATCTTTCTTGTCTTCAAATCGTGTTCTTCTTCCTCTGATGTAAATCCAATGTAAGCTGACTAAGCTCACGGCGTGTCTTCCAAACTCGACGAAAAGCAGAGACTTATGTAGTTTGGTGCTTTGTGTTTGAGGTAATGAGTGCGTTCACGTTCCTTAACGTGGAGATTTGCATGTCAATCTCTTTTGCACGCGTGGGCGTGGTCAAATAAAAAATAATGAGCATGGGTTTGAGAAACTGGACATGTTGTTGGTTTTATACAAATTACTTAAACAGAGAATATTTGTTTTCAGTTTGAATCGGATCATTTAAAAGTACACACTTAAATGTTTATAAAGATATATGGCTCATAAATGTGTGACAAGTATTCGCTGAGTTTTGTTTCAGTGTATAGACGTGCTCAAGAAAAAAAGTTAACCCAGACGGAGAGGCAGAAAGCACACCCTGTTTATTTTCTTTATTTTACAAAAGCACAATGTTTTGTTTTGATTTGATTGTAAGTGGACACATACAAAAGTAGACATATCACAGATTCTTTTTTCATATTTCTTTTTTCTGTATGACCATAAATGACGGAGTAATTTAAGTCTATTGTGCTACTATGTGAAGAAAATCCAGCAAAACGCGCCGGCGTGTTTGCCGACCCCACAGGGTTAAGGCGATAATGGAGCTACTGATCAGCTCATCAGTTTATGGTTCATACGTACCTTGCTGTGTTTTCTAGCTCAGACCTTTAATCTCTACTCTCACTTCTGAAACAGTGTATATGATTTTAATAAAGTAATATAACTGAGTTTTATTACTTAAATCTATTAGTGCTGATAGGCTTATGCTCAGTCACTTTGAAATATCATGTCGACTCAGCAAGGTTCTCTCTCTTATAAACAATATGACAGACCAGTGCAGGGTGTGGCATCCACTCTGCATTCCATATAAAAAGCCTGATAGAGAGGCAGGTTGTGTGATATCTTCAGACTGATCATCTTTGAACATGGCAACATTAAAGGCGTGTAGTGTTCTTGTGACCGGGGCCAACCGAGGCTTGGGTCTAGAAATTGTCAAGCAACTCCTGGAGGCCCGTTGCTCCCAAATGTTTGCTGCATGTCGTGACCCAGATGGGACCAATTCTGAGGTGAGTATTCAAGAGCTTAGGAAATAAGACAGCTATATAGAAATGTGCATTTTATCATTCACATTTTCTTTCTGATTCAGGCACTGAGAGAACTGGCCAAAAAACATCCAGGTGTTGTCACCATTGTGAAGCTTGGTAAATGTGGATTTGTCTTTTAGACTACATTTTCCATTACAGTAATAGTTGTTTTTTGAGGTTAGAAATAACCTTTTTACAAATGATAATTTTTCTGCCGATATTAGATGTTGCTGATCCATGCAGCATCAAAGAATCTGCCAAGAAAGTGGGTTCTCTACTGGGCAAGAATGGTTTGAACTTGATCATAAATAATGCTGCAGTGTTGCCACAAAAATCCATGTGGAGCACCACCGTTGAGGACATGATCCAAGCCTTCAACACCAACGTGATGGGACCTTTATTTGTCATTAGGGTAATGGAAAGAGTTTTGGGGAACAAGACTAATCTAAAACAAGTCTTGATTTCATGCAATATCTAAAACACTTGGTTGTGAATGTCTTTAATCAGGAGTACCTGCCATATCTGCGTTCAGCAGCTAAAGCCAGTGGCAAACCAGGGATGTCATGTGATAAAGCAGCTGTGATCAACATGTCCACAAATTCATCATCTATGAGCCTCGTAGCATCAGAGACAGAGCCATTCCCGCTCTTCCCATACAGTATCAGCAAGGTACACAAGAAGACTCTTTTGAGACAGGCAGGAAAATGTGGTTTGAAATCAGATATTTGGAAATGTGTTTCAGTCTGAATGGTCAGAATGGATTTCAAATAGGTTTTTTTTCCCTCTTTGTTCATTCGGGACACTACACATGTAATAATAATAGTGTAATAATGAGTAAAGATTATACAAATGAGCAATATGCAAATGTATCTATTCATTGACTACTATACTGCCTGAACATACGTTCTTATCAAACACTGTCTCAACTTATTAGAAACTGAAAAACAAATTAGAAGTGGTTGCAGTTTTAACAAACTTTGTCATGCATCTGTTTTCCTTTCAGGCAGGTCTAAACATGTTGACTGTGTATACTGCTAGGGACTTAAAGGCAGATGAGATCCTCTGCATTTCCATTCACCCAGGATACGTGAAGACAGACATGGGGGGAGATAAGGTAAATCTAGATGAAGTAATAAAGGTGATTTGCTGTAATGGGGTGAAACCAAAAATGAGGCACAAAAGCACACAGGTGGTTTCTGTTTGTCAACATTACACTATTTTAATTGCATGTTATTCTCTGTTTTTCCACCAGGCATCTATCGACACCAGGACAAGTGTGGAGGGGATGATGCGTGTCTTTGGTAGCCTTACTGAGAATCAGCATGGTGGATTCATGGATTACACTGGAAAAACTATGCCCTGGTAAAACAGAAGCACAAACCAGTCTTCCATAAGGAAGGCCATCGATGTGCTAATCCAGATGCCCTGTATTACCCATCATATAAAAAGTGATAAGCAACGTCATTAACTTTTATGTCAGACAACATGGCAACTTGATTCTGTGTTCAATACAATAAAACTAACTAAACAAACAATACTGCAATATTGTAATTTTTCCGAACTTTTTGTGCATTCACCATTTCAATAAAAAAAAAGAAGAAAACCTGTAAACACTTCACATATTTAGTATTGTTAAATGTTTTCTGATAACATTTCTATGCTACTACATGCACCTCAGCAAACAATACGGGATGGACCTTCTAGACACTAAATCGTTAATTTACATCTACTGGGATTAGCAAGATGATACATGACTTGTACTAAACGTAGCATTGTGAAAAGCACAATAATTACAACAGAATTTTTTTATTTGATATTTTGTTACATAGTGAAATTTATATATGAGGTAAAAATTAAATATCAGTAAATGATACAAACATACACAAATTGTCCATAAAACTTCAAAATATACACTACCAAATGTCTCGGTTACGTATGTAACCCTCGTTCCCTGAGTAGGGAACGGAGACGTTACGTCAGTGACAACGAAATGGGGGTTTCGCTTAGAAGCCTATCACCTTTGAGTATTACAAAACGAGCCAATGGCAATGGAAATGCCATGGGTCTATGGAATTTGCATGCGTAACTCCGCCCTACCTCGTGGGTATATAAGGAAGTACGCCGCAACATGCAGATATGTTTCCTGCTGAGGAGCCGAGACTGAACTCCGGCATTTCCAGCGGTACAGCGGAAATGGCAGGAAGACGTAACGTCTCCGATCCCGTTCGTGGTCACTACGAGTTACGTCTAATCACGCCACCTTCTCGGCTGTCTTCCAGTGCCCTGTGTAAGTCTGAGCTCCTTGTAGTGAGACTGGCACGGACGAAGGAGTCCTACTTATCACAGCAATACCAAGGTACACTGGGAAGCATATCTCAGTGGAAATATGCAACACAATGCCCGCCTGAAGGGAGGTCTTAAGAATACACATATGACCCGAGGGGGGGTGCATATGGAAGAACACTGGGGTGTCCAGCCCGAAGGGTGGAATCTTTCAACCCCAGGGGTGGCAAGGTGACTTGCCAAGGGAAGACACATGCTCAAGGAGGCGTACAGTGGAAATACACATGTGGGGGTCGCCCAACGGGGGAACCATGCACATGGAGGCACCTAGCCAATCGCGAAAGCTGCCGGAGGCATAACTCTGGCGTTGGCGTCAGCAATGCTGGAGGAACTCAGGGTTTCTCGGGGAAACTCACCTGAAGAGAATATCGCACTGATCCAGTCCGTGGAGTGAAATGGCGAGCAAGCGAAGACACCTGAGCGGATCCAAGTTACCGGCTAGTTGAAGCGAGTACACGAGAGGATACTTGCTCCACTCAGAGATTATAGAATCTCACGAATGTGTTAGGTGTCGCCCAGCTGTCTGTTAGCGAGGCGCCATGCGAGAGCCCAAGAGGAGGCCACACTCCGGGTGGGGTTGGCTCTCACACCAAGGGGGCACGGTCGACCTTGCTGCTGGTATGCCAGAGCAATGGCGTCCACTATCCAGTGAGACAACCTTTGCTTGGAGAGAGCCTTTCCCTTCAGCTTCCCACCATAACAAATAAAGAGTCTGCGGAGAATGCCTGCAGGTCCCCTACCCTCTTGATGGATGCCAGTGCAAGCAGGAGCGCTGTCTTCATTGACAGGAACTTAAGCTCCACTGCTTGCAAAGGCTCAAAGGGAGCACTAAGCAGGGCAGTTAAAACCACTGAGAGGTCCCAAGAGGGCACGAGAGGAGGGCAGGGAGGATTCAGTCTCCTCGCTCCTCTCAGGAACCTGATGACCAGGTCGTGTTTTCCAAATGGACTTACCCTCAACTGCATCATGATGTGCGGCGATAGCGGCGACATATACTTTAAGGGTGGAGGGAGACAGCCTTCTCTCCAACCCTTCTTGCAGGAAGGAAAGCACGACACTGATCGGGCATTTACTGGGGTCGTCTGCATGTTGTGGCGTACTTCCTTATATATCCACGAGGTAGGGCGGAGTTACACATGCAAATTCCGCAGACCCATGGCATTTCCATTGCCATTGGCTCGTTTTGTAATACTCGAAGGTGAAAGGCTTCTAAGCGAAACCCCCATTTCGTCGTCACTGACGTAACTCGTAGTGACCACGAAAGGGAACAAAGGTATGCACACAGTTTCTAATGAGCCTCAAAACCTGTTGATCTGAAGTCGTACGCTTAAATGCTTGAAATTTGTTTTGCAGGTGAGGAAATGTTGTATTTTAACTTTTTACTCCGTTTTGCTTTTCACGAGTTCACATATTAATGAAATCTGATGTAATATTATAATGCGTATTTGGCTTGCTGTCCGGGGGGAGGGCTCCGAGCTCGGAATTCGGCCCGACCCCAGAGTACTCCCCCCTATGAATGTATAGCTCGTAGGTATCTATGAGTAGACCCAGCCGAAAGTGAGGTGATGGGGAGGCGGCGGGATGCTGAGAAATGAGATCATGAGACGGGAGGTAAGGGAAGGCTTTATTTATACTGGCTTCTTCTTGTGCTGATTGGATGATTACCTGAACATGCTCCTCCCGAACTTTGTTACATAAAACTTCATTTATCAGAAGATTTGTTTTGGAATTGTGGGTGAGAAACTTAAGAAGAAAAACAAGTGATGTGTTTTGGCTAAACATTATCCACTGAGTTAAGATAAAGAACTGTTGCGGGGTGGGGAATTCAAGGCTAGCCGTTGGGTCGACACTGATAATGGGAACTTGATGGGAACAAAAAGTTGATTGTCATGTTCTGTAAGAATACTTTGCATTTAGTTTGTTACTTTCTCCCCCTAGTGGTCATCTAGAAGTAATTCATTGTGTTCATATATAATTCTTACATTGCTTTCATTGGTTGATTTTATCACATGATGCAGTCTGATCAGGAAACACATTAGTAGTTATATTCCATGCGGTCACTCAGCTTGCAGCTAGTCACCTTATCCTGTCTCCATTTCTGTTTGTGCCTTGGGAAAGCATTGCTTGTAAGTTGTATTTGAATTTATAGTTAATTACATTGATACACAACGTAAGACGTTCTGTGATGTTACTTGAATAGAGGTCGTCAATAGTTTGTTAGTTTAACTGTTGAGCTGCACATACTATATTTACAGCTATAAGCATACCAGCTGAATGTAATATATATATGTTACAACTTTGTAGCTTAAAGGTATATTATTTTATGTCTGTTAATGTATGACGTGTTTGAATAGCATTCAGTGATTGGTGCTATCTTTCTGTATCATTTCAGTTTTACAAAGATTCCTTCATGAGAATTACGACAACAGTAAAGAGCCGAACTTTACTCCAGCCTCTGACTTTCTCTTGAAGCCTGTTAGCTATCTGTCGATTTGTGTACAGTCACACACACTGAGGACAGAATATTGATCAAATAAATTATTGTCAGTTTGTGTCATGAACGTAAACACCATGGGCTGACGACTACTATATAAAGAGTAGGCATACTTATCTTTGCTCAATCTCTCCAAGGAATGGTAAAGAGCTCTGGCCATTGAATAAATGCTAGTGAGAGAACCAAGTCTAATACACTATAGCATAATACACCCGTGCAAAATGGGCGTGGAGTTTACATAAAAAGCACAGGTAGAGTCAGATTGGGTGACAGAAGCAGCTTGATAACTATAAGAACATGGCAGCAGTGAAAGCATGAAAAATCCTGATCACAGGAGCCAACCGGGCTTGGACTTAAAAATTGTTAAGCAACTCTCTGAGGATTCTTGTCAAAAACATCATATTTTTGCTACCTGTCGTGACCCAGATGGGCCGAAGTCTGAGGTGAGTTATAAATAGCTAAATCCTAAATCCTAATTTATCTTGTTTAATTATGTGTATTATCTTTATTGAGGCATTGAGAGAACTGGCAAAAAAGCATCCAAGTGTGTGATCACTGTCATAAGTCTTGTTAAATGTGCATGTGTCCTTGGAGCATTTGAAATTTTCAATGGAAATGTGTTTTTTTTTTTACTCCATTTCTCTGCTTAATGCAGGGGTGTCCAATCCTACTCTGCTATCCAGCAGAGTTTAACTCTAGCCCTAATTGAACTCTTAATAGTTATTTTGTTATTTTGACATTTAACCGCATAATACTTGTAGGTAACTTAAGCTGACTGTTATAGTTTATCGTATTGTTATAATTTTCGTTTGTGTAATTTCGAATTCCAAGTGAATTCCAAGTGATCAAAGGCTTAGCACAAGCACAAAGGGATACTTCAGGATTTAGCATTAAGCTTTGTATTAGTAGAAAACCTGTTGTATTTTCGAATTACCGTGCTTTCCACCCTCATATCCCCCTGAGATGAGAGATTTATGTATTTTTTGTCTGGAAAAAATCCTCAGATGACGCAAAAATCGTAATTTTGCGTCACCTGAGGATTTTTTAGCCAGAGGCTAAAGACTACAGCCAGTAGGAGGAGCTGTTCCGCATGTTTACAACTCGCCCATAGGAGGTGGGATCTCACTCACAGAATGTACACATAGTATCAGCCATCTTTTTTTGGAAGCTAAGCTAGCAGGCTCTTGCTCTGTGGAGAAAGCTGAGTAGTAGGAGAAAGCTGAGTAGTAGGGGTTACCATCCTCTTTTTCCCTGACATGTCCGGCCGTCGAGATCGTCCAAAATGTCCGGGATTCGGCTTTTGCTTTCTGCAGTCGCCATTCATTGTTTACATGCACACCTTTTGTTTCAATCTAACTGAATTAATTCCGATTGGTGAATCTGAATGTAGTGTTTACATGAACGCTAAACAAGTGATCAGTTGATGTGCGTTTTAACATTGCTAAGAAAATTCCTGCTCCTCCGTGAGAGATAGCCTACGAGACCGGTGCGTCTCACACGCTCATCAGTAATCACGCCACCGACCTCGCGCCGTTCTCCCGCGGCCCTCAGCCTCGTCCTGCTCGCCACAGTAAACATAATGAATGGCGACTGTAGAACGCAAAAGCCGAATCCCGGACATTTTGGGCGATCTCAAAATCCCGTGTAGACTCACTAGTAGCCTAGCCTTGTTGTTTTCAACTGCACTCTCTTACCGGTAGGCGTGGCTTGGGAGTGGCCTCCTTGGGCAGCGAATGAAGTGCATTCTGGGAGTTGTTGTCTTTCATCCACATAAGCCAAAAATACATTTTCTGGCTTTTCTCAGTCTAGAAAGCATAAATGACCCATTTTAAATACACATTCATCTTTCCAGAGGTGAAGTATCCCTTTAAGCACATTGCAAGGTTTCCACCAGTAGTGGTCAGTAGTTTAAGCACATTGCAAGGTATTCCGCCTATGTGGTGGCCTGCTGTCTAAGCATAGGCCAGGGCTTTCACTATTGTGCCACTTGGACATACGTTTGTGACTAGGCAATTCAAATGAGTGCTTCTGGGGAAGAACTAGTCACTGGATGTCCAGAGTTTTTAAGGTTAATGGCATTGTACCAAAAATAAACAGCTATAACAAGCCTTAGCTGGTCTTTCAGCCTGATCATCAGACCATCTAGAACCAAAGACAATGCTGCACCATTATATAAGAAAGCTACTACTTTTTATCAGTCGTTTGTTGTTTGAGCTTGCTGCAGGATGCATTTTTCGGACACTTTTGACACTTGATTAGGGATGCTCAATATTGGTATCATGTCCGATACCTACATTTTTTGCCAGATTGCATGTTGGTCAGACAGCACCGATCCAGATCTGATACTGTTCCTAATGGTTATTACTTTAAGCTGAAAAAAGCTTGTTTTTATTTTGTTAAAAATGTTTTTATAAAAACACAAACATTTTCATGTACTATATTCCAGGTGTTCTGAAGATATTGAATAGATAAGCAATTTGGGAAATGGATGGATGATAGCCACATATTTGTATTTTCTCCAGGCATCACCAAGAAAGCGTGGAGGGAATTCTGTGTGTTACTGGCAGCCTTACTGAGAAGCAGCACGGTGGATTCTTGGACTACACTGGAGAAACGGTGACCTGGTCAAACAAAAGAACAATATGAGAGGTCACCAAAAAGCTGGTCCAGGTCCAAACTGCCCTATTAACCATTATAAGGCCACACCCAATCAAAAGCACTTAATTTCAGATCACAAATGTTCATGACAAACATGACAATTTCATTTTTCATACAATAAAACACTAATAATAAAAAGCAATAAAGCAGTGCACAGTACACACACACACACACACACACACACACACACACACACACACACACACACATACTCTCTCTCTCTCTCGCTCTCTCTCTCTACTGTATATGCTGTAATGACTTTGCTTACCAATACACACAGTTGAACCAGGGAGCAAAATGAATAATTAATAGAACCTGTAGTGCAGCAAGTATTCAAGTGTAAATGTCATGGTCCTGTTGCTTTATTCTGTCTTGTTTAGGGTTAGCGACAGGATTCTGACTTCCAAGTTAGAAGTTACATGCCTGGGTGAGCGCACCACTTTGGTCTTATTCCCTTGGCTTTGTGCTCTCCAGTTTTTGTTGTGTCAGGAGCATACGGTCTGGGTCTTGAACCTTATGTCTTGTTTGATGTTAAATTGCC
Source organism: Leuciscus leuciscus (assembly GCF_965113295.1). Classification (NCBI taxonomy): domain Eukaryota; kingdom Metazoa; phylum Chordata; class Actinopteri; order Cypriniformes; family Leuciscidae; genus Leuciscus; species Leuciscus leuciscus. Next base: position 64,944,586 of record NC_138725.1, read on the forward strand.
TCATAATATTGTCTTACTTGTCACACTAGATGTGGAATCATTACACTAACATTCCACATGATGGTGGTATACAGGCTATTGATTTCTTCTTACGTTATATTTTTGTGAACAAATGTCCTGTTATCGATTGTATAAATGAACCAGCCGACATTGGTCATGTGTGTGATGATGTGTGTGATGCTGGCCAATAGTGAGCCTACATTCTGAAATACAACCCAGAAACACTACGTGAACTCACTCAGAGGCCCACACAGAAGAAAATGAATAGTTGAATAAAGTTGTTATTTTTGTTTGTTTTTGCGCACAAAAAGTATTCTCGTCGCTTGATAAACTTAAGGTTGAGTTCAGTTCTTGATGGGAACTATAGATGTGGACAATGGGTCTCATTCATGAAACATTCGTAAATATACGAGTAAAATGTGAGTGATTTGCGCGTAAAGAGACATTCCCAAAAATTCTTCTCCTGATTCACAAATACTTCGTAAACGTCAGATTTGATAGTGAAATGTGTGTGTGGGTTAATGAATTCCAATCAGTCGTAAATGGGACGCGCGTGCACGCACATTCTCTCAATTACCATAAATCCCGGCCATTTAAACCGACTGACAACTATATATGGGCATCATATTATGACACGAAACGAAGGATTTCAACATGTCTTCTCAAAAGCGAATGAAGAAGAGAAATTTCTCAGATGCAGAAATTGAAGTTTTATTATCAGATGTTCATTCAAAACGCCACATTTTATTTTCAAGCGTACATAGGCTACGTTCACACTGCAGGGCTTAATGCTCAATTCCGATTTTTTTTTTAAATTAGATTTTTTTGCAAGGCCGTTCACATTTCCAATTAAATGCGACCTTTTGTGATCTCCTGTGTGAACGTGAAATGACCCAGAAGTGACCCGCATGCGCAGAAGAGTACTCAACGGTCAACGACGTCACTTGTTGTTTGCGGAAGTAGCTAAACTTGAACTGCGATTCTCTCTCTCACACACACACACACACACACACACACACACGAGCGCGCGCAGCGGCCGTTACACAAGAGCCAGACAGCAGCCGCTGACCTATCTAATATCAGATTCAGCACAAATAAGTTAACATAACGTATATATAATGGCCGTGGGCTTTTATTTAATTTTTTTTATTAACGGGCTCGTCGAGGTCGACCCGTTCGGCAGATTTACCTCAGCTCGACGAATATGCAGTCCGTTTTCAAACCGACGACTACTTCAACGCAGAATTATGACGTTTTTCGCGTATCAATGACGTGCGGGTCGGATACATGCGACCTGGCCGTTCAGACTGAAGTCGCATTTCAAAAGATCGGATATGTATCGGATTTGGGACCACATACCCAAGTGGCCTGGGTCGCATTTGAAAAGATCGGATCTGTGTCGTTCAGACTGTCATGAAAAGATCAGATACAGGTCGCATAGGGGCAAAAAAATCGGAATTGGGTCGTTTCAGCCTGCAGTGTGAACGTAGCCTATAGTGGCGTATCAGGTCCAAATTATTTATTTTTTTTAGGTAATACTTTAGGTAAAAATGAAGAAGGGGCGGTGACATCTATAAACTCCTCCTACAGAGGGAAGCAGTTTTCATTGATACATCGAACACTCTTTCTCCTAAAGGCGTTAACTTGGATTTTGATCTCAAACCTTTTTTGTACGATTTTCTGTATTATTTGTTCATTATTTAAATGTATTTAATAATATTTTGTATTATTATCTGTTTATCTTTTTTTTTTTTTACTCCTTTGTAATGTTATTTGGTCATTATTTAATATGTGATTTTTCATCTCTATTGGAGATGAGGCTTACACGTAGACATGTGTCTCACCAATGTGTCTTATCTGACTCTGATCCTCATCTGGCATTGACCATCCTCCCTGCCTGCCTTTTTCCTTTGCACGTTGGAGTTTACCTCAAGGGCCAAATTATGGCAAGATGACTGGGTCAGAGTGAAACAGCAAGACTTGGGAGTTGCTCCCAGTCAGCAGTGGTGAGCATTTACCAACAGTGGTCAGACGAGGGACAAACCACAAACTGGCGACAGGTTGTTGGGCACCCAAGGCTCATCGATGCATTAGGGCGACGAAGGCTGTCCAGTCAGGTCCAAACCAACAGAAGGTCTACTGTGGCATAAGTCACAACATTTTAATGATGCTTTTGGGATGAATGTGTCACATCACACCGTGCATCGCACTCTGCTGCGCATGGGTCTGCAGACCAATCAAAGTGCCTATGACAACCCCAGTCTACCGTCGAAAGCGCATCGGATGACGACAAGCCGGTGGAGGGAGTGTGATTCTCTGGGCAATGTTCTGCTGACACGTGCCACCTACCTAAACATTGTTGCAGATCAGGTACATCGCTTTATGACAATGGTGTTTCCTGGTGGAAGTGGCCTCTTTCAGCAGAGGTTGTTAAGGAATGGTTTGAGGAACATGATGAAGAGTTCAAGGTGTTGCTCTGGCCTCCAAATTACCCAGATCTCAATCCAATTGAGCATCTGTGGGATGTGATGGACCAACAAGTTCAATCCACAGAGGCTCCACCTCGCAAACCTATAGGACTTATGTTGGAGAGGTTGGTCCTGAAAGCACATTTGCCCCTTAGTAAAGCCATCATTGGACCCCCTACAATTTGCCTATCGGATGTGTGTCTGATACAATTGTGAGCAGTACAGGGACTCCACAGGGGACTCTGCTCCCCTTAAATTACTGAAGGGAATGTTCCTCTTGAACAACGTATGGATAAATACCTTGCTTAAGGTCACACTGGCAATAATGGAGCTACTGATCAGCTCATCAGTTTATGGTTCATACGTACCTTGATGTTTTCTAGCTCAGACCTTTAATCTCTACTCTCACTTCTGAAACAGTGTGATTTAAATAAAGTAATATAACTTTTTGGAAAGCGTCCAAGTAGTTTTATTACTCAAATCTATTAGTGTCGATAGGTTTATGCTGAGTCACATTGAAATATCATCTTGACTCAGCAAGGTTCTCTCTCTTTTAAACAATATGACAGACCAGTGCAATATGGGTGTGGCGTCCACTCTGCATCCCATATAAAAAGCCTGATAGAGAGGCAGGTTGGGTGATATCATCAGACTGATCATCTTTGAACATGGCAACATTAAAGGCATGTAGTGCTCTTGTGACCGGGGCCAACCGAGGCTTGGGTCTAGAAATGGTCAAGCAACTCCTGGAGGCCCGTTGCTCCCAAATTTTTGCTGCATGTCGTGACCCAGATGGGACCAATTCTGAGGTGAGTATTCAAGAGCTTAGGACAGAAGACATCTATAGAAATGTGCATTTTATCATTCACATTTTCTTTCTGATTCAGGCACTGAGAGAACTGGCCAAAAAACATCCAGGTGTTGTCACCATTGTGAAGCTTGGTAAATGTGGATTTGTCTTTTAGACTACATTTTACATTACAGTAATAATTGTTTTTTGAGGTTAGAAATAACCTTTTTACAACTGATAATTTTTCTGCCGATATTAGATGTTGCTGATCCATGCAGTATCAAAGAATCTGCCAAGAAAGTGGGTTCTCTACTGGGCAAGAATGGTTTGAACCTGATCATAAATAATGCTGCAGTGTTGCCACAAAAATCCATGTGGAGCACTACCGTTGAGGACATGATCCAAGCCTTCAACACCAACGTGATAGGACCTTTATTTGTCATTAGGGTAATGGAAAGAGTTTTGGGGAACAAGACTAATCTAAAACAAGTCTTGATTTCTTGCAACATCTAAAACACTTGGTTGTGAATGTCTTTAATCAGGAGTACCTGCCGTATCTGCGTGCAGCAGCTAAAGCCAGTGGCAAACCAGGGATGTCATGTGATAAAGCAGCTGTGATCAACATCTCCACAGATGCAGCATCTATGGTCATCATGCCATCACTACCAGAGCCATTCCCGCTCTTCCCATACAGTATCAGCAAGGTACACAAGAAGACTCTTTTGAGACAGGCAGGAAAATGTGTTTTGAAACTCGATGAAAATTAGATATTTGGAAATGTGTTTCAAATTCATCTATTCATTGACTACTACTGCCTGAACATACGTTCTTAACAAACACTGTCTCAACTAAAAACAAATTAGAAGTGGTTGCAGTGTTAACAAACTTTGTCATGCATCTGTTTTCCTTTCAGGCAGGTCTAAACATGTTGACTGTGTATACTGCTAGGGACTTAAAGGCAGATGAGATCCTCTGCATTTCCATTCACCCAGGATACGTGAAGACAGACATGGGGGGAGATAAGGTAAATCTAGATTCAGTAATAAAGGTGATTTGCTGTAATGGGGTGAATTTAATTGAACTAATTTTCTATTTAAATTTTATGTTCCTCTGAAATGAAAACCTAGTTGGTAGATTGAAGATTTCACCATGCAGTTTTTTCATAAATGTGACTGTTATCCATTCTAGAACCCATTTCTGTTTGGGGTCATTTTGAACACTTTATAAATAAAGGTTAGAGTTCTCTTAGAAGTACATTCTAAGAGTGTTAAGTTGAAATTCATCTCTCAAAAGGAAATTAAAAATCAGCATGATGTGTAAATGCTTATATTCATCATTAAAATGACTCTGGAGTCTCATAAACCAAAAATGAGGCACAAAAGCACACAGGTGGTTTCTGTTTGACAACATTACACTATTTGAATTGCATGTTATTCTCTGTTTGTCCACCAGGCACATATCGACACCAGAACAAGTGTGGAGGGGATGATGCGTGTCTTTGGCAGCCTTACTGAGAATCAGCATGGTGGATTCATGGACTACACTGGAAAAACTATGCCCTGGTAAAACAGGAGCACAAACCAGTCTTCCAACGAAGGGTTAATCCAGATGGCCTGTAGTACCCATCATATAAAAGTTATAAGCACAGTCATTAACTTTTATGACAGACACCATGGCAACTTGATTCTGTGTTCAATACAATAAAACTAACTAAACAAACAATACTGCAATATTGTCATTTTTTGGCTCGAGGTCATGGTACAAAGGACCCTAGGTTGATTTTACTCTGAACCATCCCTTTAAATGCTTGAAATTTGTTTTGCAGGTGAGGAAATGTTGTATTTTAGATAGTTTTGCTTTTATTAGAAGATTTGTCTTGGAATTGTGGGACTATCTGGGTTAAGAAGAAAAACAAGTGATGTGTTTTGGCTAAACATTATCCACTGAGTTAAGATAAAGAACTGTTACGGGGTGGGGAATTCAAGGCTAGCCGTTGGGTCGACACTGATAATGGGAACTTCAGCTCAGAGAAAAAGTTGATAAAATAAGTAATTGTCAGTCTGTGTCATAAACGTAAACACCATGGGCTGACAACTACTATATAAAGAGTAAGCATACTTATCTTTGCTCAATCTCTCCAAGGAATGGCAAAGAGTTCTGGCCATTGAATAAATGCTAGTGAGAGAACCGAGTCTTTCTTTAATGCTGCAACATACAAGGGTGGAAGCCTAAACTGGGACGCCAGCATGAGTCCACAGTGGAAGAAAATCTCAAAGTCATTGTAGTTAGTCTCAGTGAGTAATGACCTAATAGAGGATAATACACTCTTGAAAATGTAGGTACCAAAAATGGGGTTTTCTAAGAACCATTCTCGGTTCTCCAAAGAATGTTACAGTTCTTAAAAGAATCATGGTTTTCTTAGTGTGAATAACATTTTACATATCTAAAGAACGTTTTATCAAGGCTCTGTCACTTCGGCCTGGTTAATTCTTGTTTGGTGGCAGAGCCCTGACACTCCTTCGGTCTTTTCATTCTGAGTGTGCGGTTCCGAGTTCACTCTCTTTCGTCTCCGTGGTGAGTTGATTTGTGTTCAGAGCGTGGTGTTTGGATCCCGGCACTTCGGTCTAGTTTGCTTTGGGTTCTGTGTCGGGGTTCGGACATTCATAAATGTCCGTGTTTTCTGTTGTGAGTATCCGGTTTCGAGTTCGCTTGGACCGTACACTCTTCTGTCCACGTGTGTATTGTGTTCGGCTTAGCACGTGGTTCGTGTTTCTTTCGGCTGAGTTGTTTCTTCTTGTCTTGGGCTGTGTGGACACTCATTCGGTGAGGGCTCTCTGACTGCGTCTTCGTGTCATGTTTTGTTTGAGCACATGGCTTGTGATTGTTTTCACTGGCCATGTGCTCTTGTTTTTGTCATGTTTGTTGTAAGCACATGGCTTGTCATGTATGTTTCCTTGTGCCATGTGCTCTCCTGTCTATTGTCTAACCCTGCCCTTCTTGTTATTTGATTATTGGTTAATTTGCCCCACCTGTCCTTCCTTGTTTCCTGCTTTATTTGCTCTCCTACTTATTCTCCTTGTCTATGCAGTCCTGTGCCAGTTTGTCATTGTATATATACACCCATTGTGTCTAGTCCTGTTGCTGTTGTTTGTTTTTAAAATTACAAATAAAAAGCCTATTTTCTGCATCAAGTCCTCATCTCATCCCCTCACACCCAACCTTGCCACCTTTTGCGCAATGGAAAGATTCCATGGATGTTAAAGATTCTACATGGAACCATCAATTCCAATAAAGAATCTTTGTTTTTATGAGTGTAGTTAAGAGATTATTTTACATCGGAAAATTCGTCTCAGCAGGTATTTACTGGACAGCTCTGACGCAGAAGAAAATTGCATCTGTTCTGTTTCTTTATTTATATAGCACTGTGTAAATACAACTTAAGTTGACCAAAGTGCTTTACAAAGTAGACACAAAAGATAATACATCAAAATAGTAAAAATAAAAATTTAAAGCAAGTAGCACAATCATAAGATACAAACCACTTTTAAAATGCCAAAGAGAGTAGGTACGTTTTTAACTTGGACTTAAAAATGACCAAAGTCGGCGTCATTCTAATAGCTAGTGGCAACTTACTCCACAGATTGGGACAGGCCACAGCAAACGCACAATCACCCTTGTGTTTAGATCTAGTTCTGGGCACTGTTAAGAGAGCAAGATCACTGGATCTAAGTGATCTGGTGGGAACATGACTTACGAGGATGTCTGCAAGAATAAGATGGAGCGAGGTTATTGGTGGACTTGAATACCAAGACCAAAAGTTTGAACTCGATTCTATATCTTATAGCCAATGCAACGAGGCAAGAATGGGAGTAATATGTTCATATTTGAACACAGCAACATAGCTGTTGAACGGTCACCAGGAGGCACTGTTCCAAACTGCCACTCTCACAGGGCAGATCTTAAGTGGCCCTGGATTGTTCCCATTTATATTTGCCCCCGGACAAAGAAAAGGGAACATCTTCTCAGTAAAGTGGTCATTAAATGTGTAGATGGGTGTGACATCCACTGGGTCAAAGAAGCTGACCTCTCCAGCATTATAGTCGATCTTCACACGAACCCTCTCCAGGCGTCCCTTCAGCATGAGTGGTGTGTGCGGGGTGGTCATGGCCGTGTACTTCCCATCAGAGAGAGCGATGGTCCAGAATCCTCCTTCTGGACAGCCAGAGATTTTGCCTTTCCTGGCTATGGATTCTTTAACCACACCAATAACCCAGTCATTATTTTGGCCCACGTCCACCTCCCAGGAATGGCATCCGGAGGTGAAACCCTTGGAGCCCAGAACAAAAACAAAGTGGTCGAAGCGCTCAGGGTTATCAGGCAGCTGTTTCATCACCCCCGTGTTGGACACACTTGTTAGATTCTTGCTAAGAGACAAACAGGGGTAGGCTGTGTTGGGGTCCAACGTCACTGGAGCTAAGTGGTGGAGAAAGTGGGAAGACATTAAAACAAATTTATAAAAAAAAACAAAAAGAAAAAACATTTCTTTAACAGTGTTAAAAAAAAAAAGTTGAACTTAAATGTCTTTCAAGCATGAAACTTTTTCAGTATGAAATACTTTCTGCAACTAGCCATTTGTAGGTTTTTTTGCCATTTGTTTGGACATCCTCATAGCTCAGCCAATGGCGTGAGTTATGGGGCGGGGATATCTGGTTGTTTGACCAATGGCATATGGGTGCAGTGTTCTGGAAACCTTTTTGATTATACATTTTTGCAATTATATTTGGTGACGCTATGAGTAATTAAATTCATTAGTAATTACACACTTCAGCTTTAAGGATGTATAAATAAAATGGAATTCAATTCTTAGAAATTCTGCTGTAAGTGTATATATTAATAAATATAATTTAATAGATAATACATTTAATTTCTATGTATTCTACATATTTCCAGAAACTTTAGAAGATATTAATAGTCAGTTTTGGCAATGACACCTATATAAATGTTTTATTTCATTCTATACATATTGAAATATGTTAACATACTGAAATATACAAATATATTTATATATTTTGTATAATTTTCTTTTTATTTACCATATTTCTCAGAATGCTCTTATTTAGTTCAAAGTGGAGCCAAACAACATGAAGCAGATTTACAAGACTGAAAACATTTTTTCTCCCTTCATTTGTTGAACAAACCAACTTTGAACTTTGAATTTCTTTGAACTGCTGTAATTTCCTCTTCCTGTCCTTGCTTTTCAACCTGAGAGACGTTCAATTCAGATTCCGACTTGTGAATCGAAAGGAAACCCGTTCTGAAACCCTGAATGTTTACACAAGCTCATCCAGCTCTATAATAACCGAGCACTCACTGAATTCCACCAGACTCTGCATTTTTTCCCACACTCCGAACTTCAGGGAGGTCATGTGCTCCGCAACATCGATTAGAGATTTGGAGATGGTTTCTGGTTCGTGAAATGTTATCTGAGCTCTGTAATGACATTAAGTCAGATTAGCTGTGATGGATTTTATGCAAACAAAACGATCAAATACTTTCAAATGTGCAGTGTATGATTACCTCATTTTGACATTCTTGTAGTTCTGTGGGGAAAATGTAAATCAGTTACTTGTGCTAATATTTGTACCAAATTGACAAGATTAGTTAACATTCCAAACACAGCAGATTACCTGTAAAAATAGGCTGTCATCTCCAGCAATCTCATTTTCAATGGCCATGACAGCCTGTGAAAAGGTGAGTATATCACGAGTGATTAAGTCCGTTTTTTTCTTCATCGTCTGCTTCTTTGTCTCTGCTTCTTCTGCCAGAACAGCAATCCTTGCAGCTTCCTCCTTCAAAAGAAATTTTTGAAGCTCTGCAAACTCCTCATGAATTTGTTTCTCTGTCTGTTCCCTTTGGTTCTATGTGAACCCAACATAAAAAAGGTAATGCACTGAGTAATGGAGGTCTCTGTTGATGGTTAGTGTATCATATGATGTTTGTAAGTCTGGAACTTTCTCAGTTGATACCTTGATGTGGACTGTTATGTCATCACATTCTTGTTTGGCCTCATAGAGGAGTCTAAGACTTTTTTTAAGTGGGATGACAATCTGCCTCATTTCCTCCTGGAGAAAGAAAAATGTACATCTCACTCGACTTTAAATCAACTCTATGGCCCTGTTTACACTTGGTATTAAGACGCGTTCTGGTCGATCGGTTCACAAGTAGACAAGGGAAACACATTCTTGTTTACACCTGGTGTTTAAATCTGTATTTTTTGTAAATGTATGGTTTTTACAGATCTTATGAATATGAACGCGACAGAAGACGACGGAAAAACACACGGAGAGCAGCAGCTTTCGTTTCTTCCCTGATAGCTGCAAGACAATGCCGAACGCGGTGAGTGCGTGCTAGAAATCAGGAATGGTGAGAGAACATTGTGCTTGGAACGTTTTTCGTCTTCAAACCAAAATTGGGTATCCAGCTGGCAACGTTTAAATCCCGTCTGGCTAGCGCTCTTCCGATAACGTTTACGCATCAGGTCAGTGGACAGAGAGAAGGCAGTGTTTTGTGGCTGTTTGAACGCATTCGACCACATGAGCTTTTACACTACAAAAGCAATCCAGTCGAATGCGGTTTCAACTACCTTTGGAAGTGGCCAAAAGTGGGCAAGCTCGAAACGTTTTAGACCACGTTTACACTTGTATTTAGCGTCGTCCACTTGTGATCTGATCGACCAAAACACATTCTAATACCAGGTGTAAACAGAGCCTAGGACAGTTCGTAAAAAAATAAAAAAATAATTCAACAAGTTTCACCCCAAAAGCAATTTCTGATTAAATATAAAAAATAAAAAGTATATTCACTATTAATGTCATTACAGGTCAAAACTGTATTGACCTCAATTTGTAAAATTCCAAGATATTATCAATTCTATGGTCGTGGAAAATTACTCATATTTACTGCATTCCACAATATTTTCAATGGGCTCTATGCACGGACACTGCTGACGTATTTCCGGTAGGATCTCAGCCAGCGTCTTTACTTCCACATAGAGCGTTCTATAGCGAAGTGTATAGCGACAAAACTTTAATAAAATTCATTTTCTCAGAAACGGAGACAACGATCCGATTAGTCGGATTTCGCGCGATATGAGAGAATACTCACCCTCAAAGTTGTCGATGTAGCTCGAAATTTATAATTTAAAGCCCTTCTCTTTCTTACTCTTATGTGTGACAGCTAACTGCCTCACAATATTGTTAACATCATTCACGTTAACCGCTGCAAGTTCTTGTAAACAGTGAGTGTAATTTGCCATTATCTCCACCTAATGCAAAAATGGCTTCCGACGCAGCACGGGATGTAACTGGGCGGGCTGAGACAAACCGCGGAAGCGATCGTGCATAGAGCCTATTGCAGAGGCAAGGTAATCTGTATCCTATCATTGACATTTAAAAAATAATTACATTACTTTCAATTAAGCACATTTCCCCCCAAAATTCTCATTACCACAATGTGAAAACTATATTATTATTTAACATATGATATTAGTTAAATTGCATTGATAGATCCTTATAGTATTTGTTGTGCCTGCTTTAATTTGTGCAAATAAATAATGAGAATTGAGAATAAAGACAATTATGTAAGTAAAATAATGCCAAATGTTTTTGAAACAAAAAAGCTTGTTGAATTGCACTACTTGAAAAAAAATATGCATTGTTATTATTAGAAATTCAATAATCCATAACCACCATTCCCATTACAAATTCGCTTCCACAGATTCTTTTCACATCCGGGAACTGCAGGAAAAGCAATATATTGCCGATTCATAATCTCCATCTGCTGTTAGTCGACCTCACCAGCAGGGGGTGCAAGTGCGTGTTCACAAAGACCAGCAACTATTCATTTCATTCACAAAAACAGATTTACAGAAATGGAGCGTATGTGTGTGTTTTCTCTGCCGTGAACGAGATTATGATGTTATTCCCCGATACTAATGTACAGATAAAACGTTAAAACTGAGGTAGACATATTTCTCTCGGTTGTTTACTTTCCATAACTCTATATAATGTTGTGCTGCAGGGGATTCCCTCAATATGTCATACTCGAGGATTCCCTTGCCATCACATATAAAACTTAACATAGCTTGATGGACTATGTGATATTAAGTGATATAAAGGATATAAAGGACCGTGATATAAAAGACCAAACTCGCACCTTATTGGTAATGTAAGCGGTACTATATAGGATACAGGCAAACAGATGGACTCGGAATATGAACTAACGCGACGCTAAGCATTTCCCAGTAAAATACTGGCATAAAGTTGGCTTGATCATTGGACGTTCAATATTTCGCAAATTTAGGGACTGTTTTTTTAGGGAAATTTCTTTCTTTATTTATGGCTCTCTATACTTGTTGCTTTGGTCTTCGTCAACACACACTTGCACCCCCTGCTGGTGAGCCAACTAACAGCAGATGGAGAGTATGTATCAGTACTCTACTGCTATTCCTGCATAACAGGGTGTGAAATGTTGAATTTGAACCTGAATTTGAATTTGTGGAAGCGAAATAAAATGGACTGAAAATTGCCTGTCGAATATTATAGGTTGTGTTTTAAAACAGAATGAATGATTTGGAAGTGAAATCTGAAAGGTGAATATGGATTATTGAATTTTTAATAATGAAAATGTGTGTGAAATGTTATGAATTGAAATATTCACAGCTTAAATATACATTGATATGTTGAATTTCGTCCCATAAGAATGCAAGCCCTGAAAATACAATGTATTAAAATGCAAGCATGGTAAATTAAATGCAATTTTTTTTTTTTTTTTTGCAATTAAACCAGATTTTAGTTTCAAAAATATTTGCCATTAATTTTCTTCCATAGACAATTACTAAAAATAAAAAAAATCTAAATTTAAATAAATAAATAAAACATCTGGAAGCAATATGGTAATGAGAATATGGATGGTAAATACATTAGACATAATGCCACAATAAAAAAAATAAAAATAAACTGCTTAAAACTAAGAAATATTCTTGGAAATATTATCACCTTGAGATCGTTTGCTGCCTCTTCCAAAGGACACACACTGTGGCCTTGATGTTTCTTGGACGTTTGACAAACACAGCAGAGAACCTCTTCATCCTCTTGGCAGAACAGTTTGAGTCCCTCCCCGTGAGTGGCACAAAGAGCCTCCGATTTGGACGTCCCGTTGGCGGCATTTGAGCCAGCTCTCGCAGACGCTTGTCCTTTCTGCTCCTGTATGATGGCGTCACACACGTTCTTCAGCGCCAGGCTCACGGTGGGCTCCGTCAGAGAGCTCTTCCTCCTGCACACTGGACATTCCCTCTTGGCCGCTTTCCTGCTCCAGAACTGACGAAGGCATATCCGGCAGAAACTGTGGCTGCACTTAAGGACCACGGGATCGGTGAAGATCTCGCAGCAGACCGGACAGGAGAGCTCATCCTCTAAAGGCGACTTCGAGTGAGACGACGAAGCTCTCGGACGCAGAACTGGGATGTTTTTAAGAGATGGAAGGGTGTTTGCTCTTCCAGGTTGAGAGGAAGCCCTTGGTCTCAAGGGCATGGCTGTCTGGTGTTGCTGGAGTGAAGTCCAGTCGCTTTTGATGCGGAAACCCTGATGAGCTCAAGCTGCACCTGCAGTGTTTGTTGCCAGTCTTTCAGCTAGGTCACAAGACTCCCACAAACACCCACACGTCCCAAGAACGAGACCGCCCTTCGCCAATAATTACCTTTTATAGTGCTGTGACTATCCATAACTTACATTACCATCACAAAATTCTCAGAAGTCAAGTCTTTGACCACACCTCATCCACTTGAACGCTTTTTTTTCTTTCTTTTTTTATGGTAGTCTAATATGTTTTCTTTGTAGATGACTGGATCAACTGGTGCTTGAGGGGAAAACAAGCTTTGCCATTGATCCGTGAAATGTTTGGTGTAAGCATTATTTGTTTTGGGAACTCAAAGGCAGTGTGAGGGGTTGGAAGAGAGCAAACTCTTTCCGAACGCTGCAGGGACATTTACGCAAAGTTACTTGTGTGGAAAACATAAGTGCAGAACATTGCAAAAATGTGTTTCTCTCATGGGGGATAGTTCGCCCAAAAATGTGATTTCTGTCATTATTTACTCACCCTCATGTCGTTCCAAACCCATAAGACTTTCATTCATCTTCAGAACACAAATGAAGATCTTTTTGATGAAATCTGAGAGCTTTCTGTCCCTCCATAGACAGCTACGCAACTGACGCTTCAAAATGTTCATAGAGAGATCGTAAAACTATAATACATATGAACCGAGTGGTTTAGTCCAAATTTTCTGAAGAGACACAATCGCTTTATATGATGAATAGAATATATTTAGGCTTTTATTCACATTTAAACATTGATCAACTCACACATCAGTTGAGGTAAACGGAAGAACCAATGAGGATCATCATCGTGTTACGCATCACGTTTGAGCTTCAGCAAGAACCAATGAGGTTCATTCTCGTGTTACGCAACACGTTTGAACTTCAGCAAGAACCAATGAGGTTCATTCTAGTGTTACGCAACACGTTTGAGCTTCAGCAAGAACCAATGAGGTTCATTCTAGTGTTACGCAACACGTTTGAGCTTCAGCAAAAACCAATGAGGTTCATTCTCCTGTTACGCAACACCTTTGAGCTTCAGCAAGAACCAATGAGGTTCATTCTCGTGTTACGCATCACGTTTGAGCTTCAGCAAGAACCAATGAGGTTCATTCTCCTGTTACGCAACACGTTTGAGCTTCAGCAAGAACCAATGAGGTTCATTCTCGTGTTACGCAACACGTTTGAGCTTCAGCAAAAACCAATGAGGTTCATTCTCCTGTTACGCAACACGTTTGAGCTTCAGCAAAAACCAATGAGGTTCATTCTCGTGTTACGCATCACGTTTGAGCTTCAGCAAGAACCAATGAGGTTCATTCTCCTGTTACGCAACACGTTTGAGCTTCAGCAAGAACCAATGAGGTTCATTCTCCTGTTACGCAACACGTTTGAGCTTCAGCAAGAACCAATGAGGTTCATTCTCGTGTTACGCATCACGTTTGAGCTTCAGCAAGAACCAATGAGGTTCATTCTCGTGTTACGCAACACGTTTGAACTTCAGCAAGAACCAATGAGGTTCATTCTAGTGTTACGCAACACGTTTGAGCTTCAGCAAGAACCAATGAGGTTCATTCTAGTGTTACGCAACACGTTTGAGCTTCAGCAAGAACCAATGAGGTTCATTCTAGTGTTACGCAACACGTTTGAGCTTCAGCAAGAACCAATGAGGTTCATTCTCCTGTTACGCAACACGTTTGAGCTTCAGCAAGAACCAATGAGGTTCATTCTCCTGTTACGCAACACGTTTGAGCTTCAGCAAGAACCAATGAGGTTCATTCTCCTGTTACGCAACACGTTTGAGCTTCAGCAAGAACCAATGAGGTTCATTCTCGTGTTACGCATCACGTTTGAGCTTCAGCAAGAACCAATGAGGTTCATTCTCGTGTTACGCAACACGTTTGAACTTCAGCAAGAACCAATGAGGTTCATTCTAGTGTTACGCAACACGTTTGAGCTTCAGCAAGAACCAATGAGGTTCATTCTAGTGTTACGCAACACGTTTGAGCTTCAGCAAGAACCAATGAGGTTCATTCTCGTGTTACGCAACACGTTTGAGCTTCAGCAAGAACCAATGAGGTTCATTCTAGTGTTACGCAACACGTTTGAGCTTCAGCAAGAACCAATGAGGTTCATTCTCATGTTACGCAACACGTTTGAGCTTCAGCAAGAACCAATGAGGTTCATTCTCGTGTTACGCATCACGTTTGAGCTTCAGCAAGAACCAATGAGGTTCATTCTCGTGTTACGCAACACGTTTGAACTTCAGCAAGAACCAATGAGGTTCATTCTAGTGTTACGCAACACGTTTGAGCTTCAGCAAGAACCAATGAGGTTCATTCTAGTGTTACGCAACACGTTTGAGCTTCAGCAAGAACCAATGAGGTTCATTCTAGTGTTACGCAGCACGATTGAGCTTCAGCAAGAGGTTTGTTCTCATGCATCAAGCAGGTTCGCTGATTGTTTAAATGGTTGTCCACTGATCAATGTTTAAATGTGAATAAAAAACCTAAATTCAATGTATTCATCATATAAAGCGATTGTGTCTCTTCAGAAAATTTGGACTAATCCACTCAATTAATATGGATTCGTTTTACTCTTTACTCTGGATCTCTTTTTGAAGCGTCAAAGTGTCAGTTGCGTAGCTGTCAATGGAGGGACAGAAAGCTCTCAGATTTCATCAAAAAAGAACTTTATTTGTGTTTCGAAGATGAACGAAAGTCTTACGGGCCGGAACGACATGAGGGTGAGTAGTTAATTAATGACAATTTTCATTTTTGAATGAACTATCCCTTTAAGAATACTATAATAAGTCTTGAATTATATTTTCAGCGTAGTCACTCATTCCCACATACAGCCTCATTAGTAATGCAAACGTAAAGAATGGAGATGTGCCCTTGGAGAGGTTGTTTATGTTTAGCCAAGGAGAACGAACCCAATGTTTCAATGAACAACTGTTAGAAACAAAAACACCGCCTGCTTTCCAGAACACAAAAACAAAACAAAAATCACACAAATTGTTTTGTTTATTTTAATACTGTTGAGAAATCAGTAACAAATAACAATTTGGTGCAATAGCATTTCTGTCAATGAAAAAAAAAAAAAAATGTAACGCATAAGACTTATATGATTATTGCCATTTGAATGTAGTCTGAGTAGTCCATCAGAACCATTACATCATCAGTGTAAACTAGTCATTCTTAAAAACAACATCTAATTATGTTCAAAAAGCACTGAATGAAAAAAGTGTCCAAAGTAAATCAACCACAAGAGCGCTGTGTTCAAGCTACACCGATAGCTTTACAGTATGTAAAAAGTAACACCTAAACATGTAACCATTTTTTTTTTTTTTTTTTTTGTCCTTTAAACATTAACTTATGTCCTCCATAAGAAATGGCGCCTGGCTAAATAATAATAATAAAGAGGAAGAAATATACAGTTTTGAGTTTTAACCATCACATGATCAGCACTTTACATTTAAAACATGCTCTGAAGTTACAGATGTGGAAATACTACAGTGTTGAACAGCCTGGTTAAGAGTAATAATAATCTCTGAGTTCAACTAACTTAATAAATCTTCATGTGCTTAGTGTACAATGTGTGTGTTTGGTCATATTTGCAGTGCTATTGTCAGTATCTTGGAAATGCTACTGTAGTGTAATTTCCGTAAACACATCAACACAATATACACTCAGATCAATGCCATCCACAGCCTCTACCTTCCCATCAGTGCTTTAATGTTCACTTTTAATTAGGGCTGGGCGATATACATCAAATATTCACAATATACTCACACAATAATTGTGCTGGCAGTATAACATATTAAGCATACCATACAGAGTCGCTGAGTCACAAAAGGTTGGCGTTCGCTTGCAAAACTTGAAGGAAACTGAGATAGGAGGAAAATTTGATTTTAGAAATTTGATTTTGCGATCACTCGCAACACTTTTGCTTTACTCTTGACAAAGTATTGCGTTCCCCTGAGAAACTTTGCATTTGCTCGCTAAAGTTAGTATAGTTTAGAAATAGTATAGGATAGAAATATAGTTTTTCCCTCCCACCTCATATTTTTCCATTACAAAAGTTTTGCAAAAAAAAAAAAAAAGAAGTTTCTCAGGAGAATGCAAGAGAACACAAATGCTTTGAAAGTGAAAACAAAAGCATTGCGAATGAACGCAAAATAATTGAAATATAATTTTTCCTCCCATCAAAACTCTCAACAATTCAACATTAAACAATTAATTTGCATTATCAATAACAAAATTCACTTACATCCTCGTGGCATAAAAATATATGTAGGTAAATATAGTTTATTACTATATACTGGTTTATATTTGTGCATAAAGATGAAAATGATTAAATATCAATCTTCAGCATGTTCATAATCGTGAAAAACAGTCTGGACAACAAGATTGATTTGTATTTTACTTTATGGTTTTGGCCGCAATGACGGTTGGTTTGATATTAGTCATATCGCCCAGCCCAACTTCTAATCCCTTCCTTATTCCTCTATCAATCCTGAAAAGGATAAATACTATTTATAATACTTCATGATACTTAATAATACTGATTTTACTGAAAAAAAAAAATCCTAATGTTTGGCAATAGGTGGTAGCCTAGTTGACCACACTACTAACATAAAAATCAATGTTTTATTTCTTTCCCCATTTCTCTTTTAAAATAAGAGCTAAGCCACAGAACTGGAAATGTAAAGCACTAGAGGTCATTTAGAAATAGTTCCTTGCAACAACTTCGAAGCCACTTGAAATCCTTAATGTAAGAGAGGACAAGAGTACATGACAAGACAGCACATGCTTTAGGGAATCATTATAGTGTTGATAAGACAAATGGTCTGTAATACTGCCACGGGACGGGTCAGATCCACGCCAGTGCAGACCAGCATTGCCTCGATCTCTGCACCGTGTGGTCTGTGATCCGTGCCATAGCGTGCAATTTATACAGCGTCGGGCAACACAGTGCAAGTGAAAGTCACAGTATGTAACAGAGAAACCTCACAGGGATACGAGACATGGTCCCTGGAGCGAACACTTTGCGAATTCAGTGAGTCTCTTTTGCTTGATATCTGACTAAATAAGACATTTCACATAAGTGATTAGGCTCGACCTAGTCAAAATCTTTTAAAAATGCATTCAACGTAGTGTCTTGATAACATCTGTTAGAGGCCTACATACGAGTGTTTCCAGCATCCCAGCGTATCCTCCCAAAAAGAACAAAAATAAAATCCCATAGTGTTCCTAAAGGAGTGTTTTCTAGAATTGCCATTTTAGCCGCTTCTAGAATTACACGCGACCGACCTTAGCATCGCCTATGGCACCCCACACATCAAACACAAACTCATCTGGAAATGCGAAATCACCCAGAGTCTCGTCCAAAGCTTCAGCAAACTCATCCGGGTTCTTCTTGTCCTTGCCGAGCTCAACCATCGTGGCAGCTGTCAATGAGTGTGAGAGTTAGTAACACCACTTAAAGAAAGGAAAACTGAACAAAAACTGGAATACGCAGGGATGCATACCGAGTTCACTGTCTCTAATACCCATGTAGCTCTCCAACAGATCATCCACTTTCTCAATAGCCTTTTCTTCAAATGCTGACGGCTGCAAGGCAAATGAATGAATGAAAATATTACAGATTACCTTGCTTGCTTAAAAAAATTGCCGTTGCAGACATTTCAGTATCAATACGCATCAAAATATCGATATTTTTGACAACACTATGGCACAGCATAACACAGATGAGGTTTTGTCCAGTTAGTAAAAATGGTAAACAGTCTTAAACTACAAACCAATCCATAATGTTTTGCATTAGTGGCTGCAAGCTTTTCTGAATATATGGATGGAGTCACATTATAACTGTAGCATTTCCAGCTCGTTGCAAATGTTCTATTTGAAAAGAAAAATTGTGCAGAAAACTTTTGTAAAAAATAATAATAATTTGATGACAAGAAACGTCTAATAAAAATGTAATTTTTTTTTCACTCTTTGACAAAATGTAATGCATAAATGTCAGTGTGATCTTTTCTAGCCTTGAATTTTAAATTCCCTGATATTTCCTGGTATTTTCTATGAATGTGGGAGCTCAAGATAGGGTTGAACCGATGCAATCACACTGTATATTAAAATACTGATTCTCACAATATTTATTTACATCCATTAAATACATCATTTGTAATGTGCATTTATATTTCCCCCAATTTGACAATTTGAGTAATGAAAATGTTTTAAAGAGCGAGTAAAGAAAATGTAAGGAATAAAGAGAAGGGAACACAACATGTCAATATGTAAAAGTCTAGAGAGAATCAATGAGTTGTACTAGCAACACATCAACGTTTCAGCATACTTTTTAATTAAGACATGAACAAATATCTGCCAACAGGCTCAGATAAATCATCTTAATGCAAAGGGGAAAACTAGTTTTAATAACCCAATGACAAATATTTGTTTTTGTTTCAAGTGTAAACTCGCACAATTTTGTTCAGTTTCTCAGAAAACAAGACTTCCTATCTTAATTTTGTATCTGTAGTCATTGTGTGTTGATTTTAAGAAAGTTTAGATATTAGTTTTGAAAAACAAGACAACATTTTCACTTCAAGGCCTTAATTTCTGGTTTTAAAGACGTTTTTAAGACCTGCAGAAATCCTGTGAAAAAGTCATCTAAATAAGTGCACACTGTAAAATTGGCTTTTCTTCATGAGGAATATTCAATGAGATCTAGGTCTCTCTCTTACTTTAATCAATCCAATTATCAATCAGTACTGCACAGCAAATTATTGATTTGATAACTATATAGTTATGCATTACAATATATTAACCTGCAGAATATATAGTGCAATGTGTATCGTATTGCAAGACAGTAAGAGACGCCTAGACCTAGGGATGGGACGGTATGAAAAAATTTCATATCACGATTATAGTGACCAAAATTATCGCGATTATCAATATTATCACGGTTTTGTTAAAAGGAGATGAAAGTGTTCAAAAAGAACTGATGCTCACACTAAAAACAGTTCAATATTTGAAAATCAACAAACAACAAATAAAACAAGCAGCTCTATGCACTTTTTTAAGCAAGATTATATTCTGTGGCATTTCCTTCCTTACAATGACCGTCGTCAATAGCAACGCATTATAACGGTGCACATTCATGTATCACAACGGACGCGCTCTCTCCTTTCATTCAAATGCAACTTGCCGTCTTGCGTCTCCGTCTTTGGACGATTGTTTTGTACGCTGTACAAAATGGATTTATAAACAGGTAAGATTTAAAACATTAATCTCAATTCAGTATGTCCCCATAATTATGTGGTAAAAAAATAAATTACAAAAATGGTGTAATAAGTGTACAATGGTATACATTATTATCCCTTAAATGTCACTCTTAATAGTCTTGTTTGAACTTGATCGTTTGTCTTTGGCTCAAAGCCACTTGCTGCGAACATTTCTTTGCGGAAGCTTCACGTTTATTTCAAGTGAGTGAGATCAAATATTTCAACTCAAAACAACATTTTGTGCCCAATTATTTCCCAGACGTAGTTTTGGTATTGAGGTCAAAGTTAACTTGCCTTGCGTTCGCTATAAACAGTGGGTGATGGTCACACAAGACGAATCGCCAGATTTGAAGTGTTTCCCTCCTATTGTAGTGACCATCCTCGATTAAGTTTCACTCAGGACTTTTGTAAAAGCCAAAATATGACCACACCTCAGATTTGGTCCTCTTAAAAGGCTGAAAAATATCCCGAGCACGGTCACTGCCTTCCGCCATTCCTTCTCAAATAAAAAAAAACAACATTGCGCGCTGCGCCTGCTTCAGACTGTTGCTGGCTGGACAGGATTAACAGTGAGTTATTAAAATCGCGATAATCGAACACGGTTTTAATGATAATAAAATTGTAAACGATAATACTAACCGTCAGTACATTTTATCGTGGTTTATAGAGAAACCGGTAATCGTCCCATCCCTACCTAGACCTTTCCAAGCACAAAAATTCTAACTCATATTTGCTGACTCAGTTTAGTGACCCGTGAACTGAACTGATCTGAGATCATTATACCCCTGAGCAAGGAATCTCACCAGTTCCTCTACGGTGGCCGGTCCTTTAGATCTCAGGCGCAGGGTTCCTCTGCCCGTTCCTAACTGTGCCGAGCCTGACCTGCTTCCTGACCGCTGACTGATCATGTCTAAAAAAGAAAAAGTGGTCAAAATCATCATATCAAATTCACTGTGGCCATCAATGTCAGCTACAGTGTGTTCAAAAACTCTTACCAAATGCCTTCATAGGCTCCACCATCTTCAGGACAAAGGTTTTCCCTTTGGGCAGTTCCTTCAGCATCTTGGCAACCTCATAATGGCGACAGCCGATGAGTATCTGTCCGTTGATCGACTCGATCATGTCGCCCACGTTGATGACCTGGATCTGATGAATAATACTGCCTTCTCTTATTCTCTGCAAAGGAAACAGATGATTATCAGATGATTTCAGAAGGTTGGGTGGTATTATTGCTCAAGATGAGGATAAGGTTATTATTATTAAGAGGTATTTGTTAGGTACAATGTGAAGTTTGAACTTCGCACAATTTTTAGCACTGATATAGCATCTAACTGATGTGCAATCAATCACAAGTGTGCTTATATCAGCTCATTTACAACAGCATCAAATCTGATTCATCCCATCAGAATTATAGACTAAGAATTATAACAACCAGCATTACAAAAAAAACCTGACGGCGTCCGACTAGAGCCAAAAACTAAGCCGAATGACGCTCAAAAACGCCCCGACCATCGGCTTGTTATTGTTATCGGCTTTAAGAATGACCCCCCCAAAAAATTAACTATTTCAAGAGTGAAAAGCACTTTAGTTTTAGACGTCAAAAACATGAACTTGTGGTGCTCTTTGGTCATTTTTGACTGAAATTTTTTACATTTGTGTGTTTTTTTTTCATTGGAATAGTACGAAACGTTTTGCCACTTGCAATGTGAACAAAAAAATCATGGACATGATTTGAACAGGTTAAATGGTCCTGAAAAAAATAGTCACACTTGTGTTCCTCACAGTCAAAAATGCCCGCATTGGAAATGAATGGGACACGAATTTCATCTTGTGGAAACGTTTGGTACTGCGGCCAAACAAAATATTACTGAAAGCTCACTTTTTTGAGATATCAGGCTCAAATTTTGAACACAACTTGTTTAGATTTATGGCTTTGATTTTCTCACAGTTTTAGAGTAAAACATGTTTTTGAAAATCTATATTTCATATAAAAAATTTAAATAGTATTTTTGCAAATTTTTCATAACAATAAACGTAAAGTTCACTTTTTAAAACTTTTAACACTTTAGCAATAATCTGCCAAGTGTCATCTCTGAAAAGAGACTCAAGTCTGTGCTCTAAAGCATTCAAGATTTACGACAGTTTAAGTTGGAAATAAAAATTTCAGGTCTGTGCTCAAAAAGTGAATAAATGGATTATAAATACAGCGTAAATATAATTTAGTACCATAAAATCCCCTAAAAATACAAAATATTAAATAAACATTATTGAACTAAAACATAGTACATTCATTTCATTGAAATAAAAATTAATTTCAGTCATTTTTGACCGACACGTGAAGGGCACCAGAGGGTTGAAAGCCCAGATAATTTCTCTCACCTTAATGAAAGCATAGCCAGCTCCATTATCAGTGATGGTGAGCCCCAGTGCATCCTCTCCTTTAAACACCTCCACTTCTTTCCTCTGACCCTTCACGTGAGCGAATATAAAGTCCTCCAGCCCGATCTGGCCACCCAAAAGTTTGTCCATATCCACTTTGTGAGTATTCAGTGTGCAAAACATCACCTGAGAAAGGATGTAGGCATTTAGTCTAGGGATTGGCATTTCAAGCAAAAATAATATTCAATGATCGATTTATATTATATAATTATAATAATGATTTGATTATTATACGAAAATCGCACACCCCTCCCCCACATGCTCACCGGTAAGACACTGTTCACTCAAATCCCGCTCCGACATTACATTTCTCTATACTTTACTATACGTGTTGTAGCCATTAAAGAAAACGTATTTAGTTTCATATTTGTTTAAATAATATAATGTTATTTTTTTATTTCACCTATGTTGATTATATGATATAATCAACATAGGTGAAATAAAAAAATAACATCATAAGATGCGCAATATATCGGGAGACATATGGAGTGGGTCAGACATGATTTCAACCACTTCATTAAGTTTTGTTTTGTAGGAAGCGTTTCTTTAAATAGAATTTTGTTTTGTATTGAATCTTAATTTTAATCAATGTTTCAATCAACCAGTTGCCTGGATTTAATAAATGAGAAGCAAATATAGCAGACAATATAATCAGGACGTGGAGGCGCCGGCGCGATCACCTGTCATGAACTGGAGCTCGTCTCATAAATGAACCGAAACTCAGCGTATAGGCTACTTACCTCATGAGAAATGTATCTATTGAAAGCTTGAAATGTCTACTTTTTAAACAAAACAATTCAAAACAAAAAGAAACAGACTACTCTCAGCTTATGTAATCCGTATGAAATGTGCATTTCTCTCTATAGGCGCGTTCAAAATCCTGTGAAGATGGCGAGTCAGCATTATCAACTTCATCTTTGCAGCCAAGTCCGATACTGACACAGAAAACACTAGTTTATTAATAAACAATTAAAATGTCTCCTTGCTATATTTGACACATTCATAATCAATACTTTTGCCGGTTCTTTGTGACAGCTTTTAGGTGCGTTATTGGTATCGCCACCCTCTGGTTACATTAACGCGTCACCACCGCATCAGCACCGAAAACATGGGGATTTTTTTAAGGCCATAATCGCACAACCTATTCGATATTCTATAATTAAATCAACTAATCGAATATACAAAAATCGTTACTCATCCCTGATTAAGCCCCTCACCTCTGTTGGAAGAATCCCAAAGGCCTCTCCTATCTTGGCGTAAAGCTCACGCACATTGCTGAAGCCCTCAATGCGTCCCGTGGGGCTGCCGTGAGCCAGCTGGGTGTGGAAGATCAGGCGGGGTCGCAGGCCGGTGGGTGGAGGTGGTAAACCCTCATGGGCAGCTCCTTCACCCAGGCCGACCCTGCCACCATCCAGGCCATCCAACCCCGGGACGTTCAGTCCGGCCCGGATCGGCTCGGCCTCCTCGTTCTCCACCAGCGGAGACGCCTTCTTTCTGCGGCCCAATCCAAGTGGCATTGTGGGTGCTGCTGTCTTTGTTTATTGCACAGGCACAATGTTTTAACACAAAGGGGTCTGTGAACCACCTTTAATGCCGTTCTTTATGTGCCCAAAGGAGAAAGTCTCATGAGTTCAACCCATTCAAAGGAAATCTGCAGACCTGCGATACAAAGAGAAACAAATGGAAATGGTGAAAAGATATTGTAGTAGGGCTGCACGATATATCAAAATGATTGAAATATCACAAATGTACATATCACGATATGCGTATCGCAACGGCTTGCGATGACTGAACAGGCTACGTCAAAAACATGTGAAAAGTCTAAGTTTTATGTCACCGCATATAGCAAAATAAATAAATAATAGACTGGGCACGCAACGTTGAAGTTAAAAAGAGTTATTAAGTACAATAAGCTGTGGAAAACATCTAACGCGCTGTCTGACTCACACCCGATGCACGCGCACAGAGAGACGCCTCTCGGACAGCGTGCAATCCCAAATTCAGTTCTCATTCACGGCTTATTGCACTTAAACTGTCAAATACACACACAGTTATGTCAAAATGCCGGTCTTGGCTAGTACTCATGTAAACACAGGTTATGTGAACGTAAACAGTTGAACACTTAAAGGGATACTCCACTTTAAAATGAAAATTCTGTCATCATATACTCACCCTCATGTTGTTTCAAACCTGTATGAATTTCTTTCTTCTGCTGAACAGAAAGGAAGATATTTAGAAGAATGTCAGTAACCAGACAGTTGATGGACCCCATTGACTTCCATAGTATATTTTTTTTCCTACTATGGAAGTCAATGGTACCAGAAACTGGTTACTGACATTCTTCTAAATATCTTCCTTTCTGTTCAGCAGAAGAAAGAAATTCATACAGGTTTGAAACAACATGAGGGTGAGTATATGATGACAGAATTTTCATTTTAAAGTGGAGTATCCCTTTAAAGTGACAGCAGCCTAATAATTTCATGTTAAAATTACATTGTCAGATTTGTGTTTATGTAATGCTAAAACACTGCTGTAGTAGTGATGCTTTATTTTACCAGAAATCATTTCAGTTTTTAAATATACATTTAAATAAAATTAATAGATTTTAAGAACTTAAAGCATTGTCGTATCACGTATTGATTTATTTAACAATTTATCGTAATATCTTAAATATTGTGCAGCCCTAATTTGTAGCAAATGTAATATACAAGCAAATAAAAATATAAAACATAATTTAAAACTTAGACCAGAAAAAGATTGTACTTATTATTATTTGATGAATAATAAATGTAATTTACATTTGTAATTTCTATGACTTTTCTAGCCTTTAATTTAG
The DNA here is from genome assembly GCF_965113295.1 of Leuciscus leuciscus. Classification (NCBI taxonomy): domain Eukaryota; kingdom Metazoa; phylum Chordata; class Actinopteri; order Cypriniformes; family Leuciscidae; genus Leuciscus; species Leuciscus leuciscus. The sequence goes on from NC_138725.1 coordinate 64,970,051, forward strand.
AATTCCTACATCGAGACTGATTCACACAATACCTATTTTACATACATTAAAAACATACAGTCCTGTGCAAAAGTCTTAGGAATGTTAGTATTTAATTTTTACTTGATTTTATGCATAATAATAAATGTAAATTCTATAGCTTCTAAATTCCCTGATATTTCCTGGTATTTTCTATGACTGTGGGAACTCAAGGTTGCACCGATACACATCAAGCACCGACCACACATCAAGACTGATTTACAATATTTATATCCATTAAATACATATTGTTTTCATGTGCATTCATATTTCAAACAATTTAAGACAAGTAATGGAAGTCATAGAAAATGTTTCTCCAAGACGATATGGACGTTTCTATGAGATCTAGGTCGTCTTTCTCAAACAGTAATCACAACTGAGATAAATATATATATATATATATATATATATATATATATATATATATATATATATATACATTTAAAGCAAATGTAATATACAAGAGAAATTTTAATTTGGGAGGAAATCATACATCTATTTCTAAACTGGTTTCATTCAACCAAAATAAATAATGGTTCTGCATTGTTTACTTGAACCGCTATCTGACTAACTTAAAGGATGAACTAAACTCAATTAATTAAACCGACCACTGAAAAATCACTTTCATGCGTTTAGGTTTCAGGATTAATGCAGTCTGACATGTTTCTATTCATAGTCTGAAGCTAAAGCAGCTAACAGTAATGTGGGTTAGCATGTTAGCATCCTCTAGACATCACGGCACTTACCAAACTAACTGTGACAGTGAGGCAACCATGAACCGCTGGAACGTCGGGCTTATAATGTGTTCATTACAAAAGCTGATTGTTGAGGAGGGTTAAAGCGGGTGTTTAGGGAGTATGTTCTGGTATGTGAGAGGAAGGCGGATATCACATCACTCAACAGAACCAGCAGTTCTTCCTCTGTGTTGAGACCGTTACAGCAGCACAGCTCAAACACATGCGCGCTGCTGCCACCTACAGGCGAGATGCGGTCAGGACATCAGTCAGCACTGCAGGGGCTGTGCTTTTATTATGCATTGATTTTTAGAAATAAAAACGCATACAAGTTTTCTGCACAGATAAAAAACAACAACAAAACAAAACAAAACAAAACAAAAACACCTCGCTTTTTTCAGCTATTTGAATAAACTAAGCTATATATCTGACCACTAGTGTCCCCAAAGTACATCAAGTGAAGCCCTGGACTCATAGAACTACAGATTGAGAAGTGGATAAAACGGCAGATCAAGGTGTTGTACAAGTACAAATCAGATTCCTGTTGAAATACTATTAATTTTTATTTTTAATGTCACCAGGAAATCAAACTGGACCATCCTTATTTTCATGCAATATTGTAGTATTTATTATAGGCCTAAACAATTTATCCGTGCACATCATTATTTTATTTTTTAAATTCTGTTTCCAAGTATTGAATCTATTCTACCTACACTATTAACGTTTTAAACAAATGCTCAAGGTCTTTTGTATCTCTAACTATGTATTTTGAAGGAACATTTTGTTGTTGTTGTTGTTTTATATATATATACAGAGATTAAAAAAATTATAAGAATCTATTTTTATTCTACAGCCGTTTTCAGGTAAATTGGGACAGTGCAACTGGTAAAGCAGGACACACATTTTCATCTAGTTTGTGCTTTGTCAAAAAAAAAAAAAGTTAAGTTTCGTTTGCATGGACTTTTAGTTTGTATATCTTTAGTTTCCTGGTTTCCTTTGACTTTCCTTTAGTTACCATGGTTACTGATATGATTAGTTCTTTTTAGTTCAGCTGTGTATCCTTAATTAACCTTGTTTGTACTACTTGATTATTACATTTAGATTGCGTTTCTAATTAAGAACTCAGCATAAATATTGATAATGCTTTAATTTAGATATTTGATTATTCTCTGTACTATCCCATACTTTCAATTATTCGTTCATGAATGAACGACATCACTCGATGTCGGTTACGTAGATCTCACAGACACAAACCTGTCATTTCTGATCCTAGTCAGTTTTCTCACGATGCTGCAACTTGTTAAGTCAGTGATAGTCAGAAATCAAAAGGTCCCACATGATGTGCCACATGCTCCTTTCAATGGCTCTTTAGTTTGACCTATCCTGAATGTAGATTTCCGGAAACACCAGCCTCCACTTTTAAAGGCAGTGACACAGCACTGCATGGGGGTCTTTTCAAAATTTCCCAAATACTATTTTGCCAGTTTTCCATAAAGGAACATGCCGACTTTTTGGGACTTTTGCTTATTCACCATATACCTCAGAGTTAGATAAGTCCATACATACTCTTTTCATCTCCGTGCGTGCCGTAACTCTGTCTGACGCACCCACCGCTAGCCTAGCTTAGCACAAAGACTGGAGGTAAACGGCTCCAGCTAGCATACTGCTCCCAATAAGTGACAAAATAACACCAACATTTTCCTATTTACATGTTGTGATTTGTACAGTCACCGCGTGTACAAATAACAAGGTCATATGAGACACAGCCATCTTCGAACCGTATACATATTGGAAACTATATTCTTAGAAGGTGAAGCACTGCTACTTGGGTGGAGTGATTACTACTAATACTAGTAATTTTAAGTAACCAATGTCTACTACTAGACATAGTATCAGTATTTAAAAATGAGTGGCCTTTTATTGTGGCCAGCCTAAGGCACACCTGTGCAATAATCATGCTGTCTAACCAGCATCTTGATATGCCACACCTGTGAGGTGGATGGATTATCTTGGCAAAGGAGAAGTGCTCACTAACACAGATTTAGACAGATTTGTGAACAATCTTTGAGAGAAATAGGCCTTTTGTGTACATAGAAAAAGTTCAGCTCATGAAAAATCGGGGCAAAAACTGAAGTGGTGCGTTTATAATTTTGTTCAGGGTAATAAAATGGACGTGGTTTCGTGCGTTAGTGTGGATGACAATAGTCATCGTTCTTGGTGTAAACAGGTCCTTTAAATAATTTAGAGCAGAGGAAAACTACAGGAAAAAATTCTAATAAATGTTCCAATAATTTTAACATTTTAACTCGTAACCTTTCTAGAGCTAACAAAAATACTTATCCATGACCATGGAACATATACAGTCCAGTAACAGACTTATTACAAGACAGCACTTGCAAGACAGCAAGACAGCCTTTAATTGCATGAAATAAAAACATTGACGCAAATGATAAAGGGTTGTCAGGCATGCCACTAAAAAACAGCAATATAAAGTAGGCCTAGTTGTTGTTTTTAAACAGAAAACCACATATTCCTTAACTTTATTCATTGTGAATTTTAAATAGCATGCTGATGTTGCAGGAATAGTGTGCGAGGTACTTTAAACTGTGTGCATATGTGCCCTCGTCTTGGCACAATACTGTTATTTCTTTAAAAAATGTACTTGTGGTAATGGCAGTTCAAAGATGCAATATCCAATTTGATCAATAAAACCACCATCTCATCACTGTACATCATCTCAATAAGTGTATTAAAATAACAGCATAAATATATGGCTCTAACATATGCGGATGCTGAGTTTCCAGGGCCATGAAATAATGTAATTTTAAAGCTACATTTATTGCGAGCAACAGGTGTTTTAAATTGTAATTAATGTTTTATGGTGTTTTATAACTGTAAATTCACACAAATGAATACCGGTTAGCAAATACAAATGTAGAAAGTGAGATGTAGAGTGTGTCATTTTTGCACCACTAGCCGCAAAAATTACACAATTCACACGATACCCCAGAAAAATATTACCCATTAGTACATAATGAACACTAAATTCAGGCATTTTAAGCCTGAAACGAAAATACAGCAAAAAAAAAAAAAAAAAAAAAACTAGAGAAGGGATGGTTTCAAAAGAACAATTAAGTGCTCAAGATCACAGTGGTGACATGAAGATCACAGTAACCCATCATGGGTCACTCCTAAGAGGAGAAAGTGAGTGTTATCTGCAGTGTAAAGGTGCGGTCACAGCCAAAAAAAAAAGAAGAGGCATTCCAATAGGAATCCACACAATTGCGATTTCCCCACAGGTTCAACTTGGTCATGCAAATTCGCTGCCTTGAACAAGTGTGCCGCAAACGTCCTGAAGCCAAAACATTTATATCGCCTCCTGGTGGCTGGCTGCAATATAGGCCATAAACCCCACCCTCTCCATGTAATCGAATGGGACATGAGCCAAAAAAAAACAAAAACAATTACACTTAAAAAATTAAATAAATGGTTTCTGTAATTTTAGGAAGTTCTTAGTGCATGCTGATGTATGTTCAAGATGTAATGTCATTGACATTGATTGACAGCTGTGCTTGCGATTGAGTCTGTGGGAGCATGAGTGTGGGTGGGACATGGATACCGTGGCTTCACCTCACTATCACTACTATGCAGACACTGGCTCCAAATTATGTCATCAGTGCAAGATCTCAACGGTAATGTCTGGGACACTTTGACAAGGTGTCTATCTTTTTTTACTGTCTTTGGCATTGACCAAACAGAGAGCCGATTCATACGTCACTATTGCCCACAAAATTACACCTAAATTTGGTAAATGTGACTACACTTTAAAGGTACGGTCACATTAGTGAAATTTCATGTGAAAAATTGACCAAACATGAACATGAGCGAAATCTGTTTGGGGAACTCGTTTGCCCTAATGCAAAACATCCAATCGCACGGATTCTAATTGGAATGACTGGATTTTCAACCTTGAAAATTCTGCCAAGCGCTGGTAAATGTGACCTAACCTAACATGCTCTGGAAGCACAGTGAAAATGCTCGAGAGCCATTGTAAATTTATTGGGCCCACTCAATTCAAAACTCACAGCAGCCCCGTCATTGGGATTTCACACCCACAATCACTCACACACACACACACACACACACACACACACACACACACACACACACACACACACACACACACACACACACACACACACACACACACACACACACACACACACACACACACACACACACACAGTTTTCTAATTACTATTTGAGGTCCTTAAAAATATATAAAACCCTAAAGTTCAGAGGTGATGTTTTTTTTTTTTTATGTTTACTGCGCAGAGTCTAAAATTGGAATACATTTTTAATAAAAGAAAATATAAACAAATTCAAGGGGAAAGAAACCTGAAGAGGTAAACAGGAGGATGACGGAGCATTTACTCTCAGGGTACTGCAAATTATGCGAAAGTCACTAAACTACTTCAGAAACATTTCACTGTGTTTTGTAAAAGTGCATTGCGATACAAGGAGATATAAATAATACACTGGAGCTCTAATGTGTTTCTCTGAACTTGACTTATTTGTACATTTCTCACTGATGCTTTCAGGTGCAATAATCTATACGAAATCAAAAGGGGCCCGATCACAGGATCTGATCAGGGAGTCTCTCTCCTCCAGAGGTCGCAATGATCAAGGTGGTAGGATCTGAACCAGAGCTTCACGAGCACTCGGTCCCAACTTGTCCGGAAATTTCACTAAGAACTCGAGCACCATGTCTCCTTTCTTTTCAGGACATTTGGACAGAGGCAGTCCTTCTCCCACTATCCTCTTCTTCATACCAGGCTTGATGACATCACGTGACGTCACTGTGACAGTTCTGCCGTCCAAGGTGGGAGCGCTGATGGTGCAGCCGCATAGAGCCTGGAAAGAGTGAAAGAAAGAGGGAGAAAAGAAAAGACAAAGAGAAACAAGATTAACTTTTGCATTCACTCCTCTTCTTTTAAATCTACTTTTCTCATTTATTTACAATACATCAACCTGAAACAGTAAATAATGAGTAGAAATGAACATTAACCTAGATTAATAAATGCTGTCATAGCTCATTCTTTGTTCATGATGGCTAATGTATAAACTAAATGTTAATAAATTGAACCGTATTTATCCCAGGGCTTCACAATTAATCGAAATAAAACCAAAATCACAATATGGCAAGTATGATTATCAAATCGCAAAAGCTGCAATTTAATTCCACAAATATATGCTGTTCTGCATGTTTCAGAGTGAAGCGTGGCACTGTGTGTGTTTACACGTGAGCAGCTCATGATCTGGTATTTTCAGTGTCTCAGAGCAGCTCGATTCACAGTAAATGCTGCTCTACACACACACACAAAAAGAGAAGTTTTCAAAATGTAAAAGAAAAAAAAATTGCACTCATATCGCAACTAGACCCCCTCCCCCACCCCCACCCACAATTAAAGATTTACTTTATGATAGGAATTCTAGTAAATAATTCTGCTTTTAAAAGATGGGTTAATAAATCTCTCTACTGTACTCAAACACTTTTAATAAGCTTAACAGAAGTTCACTGGTGTATATTACTGGACGTTAAGTAACTTTATCTCAGCAGCAGACACTAGACACTCACCTCTCGGAGGGATATCTTTGCAGGGTAGACGATGTCAGAGCCATCCCTCCGAAAAACAGGGTGAATCTTGTCCTTAACCACAAACACTATGTCGGCGGGAATGTTGGTTGGCGTCTCGTCTCCCTCTTTGGGAAAGGTAATCTTGGTCCCCTCCTTCCAGCCCCGTTTGATGTCCACGGTGAGGATCTTGTCTTCGGTGCGCATGGTACGGCCGTCTGGGTTCAGCCTCTTGCGAGAGATCTTCATCTTCTTGGTGCAACCAGAGAACACTTCTTCCAGGCTCACTTTGAGCTCGTGCACTACTGGCGGATCTTTCTTCTTTTCTCGGGCCCTGTGCGGACCGCCTGGCCGAGACTTGAAGGATCTGGGAAATCCGCCCATTCCTCCCATTCCGAAGGCTGCAAAGGGGTCGTCAATGTCCATGTCATCATCTACACCGCCAGCGGATGCAAAAAACTGATCAAACGGGCTACGGCCACCAAAGAACTCTGCAAACATGGCGTGAGGATCACCATGAAAAGTATAGCTGGGGCCGTTGGGGCCGCCTCCGGCATGTCCTTTGAGCCCTGCGGAAAAAAAACAAATGATGTTTGTGGAAAACAGCAAGTCAACATTGAGGGAAATATAAAAACAGCATTCTGTGTATAGAAAGAGCAGAACCAGCTCACAGGAACGATCCAGTCACACTGTACAGTTTGAATTCTTAATCTGGAGATCAGAGTCGGTTTCATAAAGTCCCTCGCCGATTCCACACAACATGCTCCTGTGTTTGCAACATTCAGACAAAACTCAAACGGTCACCAAGGGTCATCAGGCTTCACTCAAAGAATCTAAAGCTTAACTGTATGCACTACTGAGGGTGCTCACTGAATCCATGCTTAAGGCCCCGATATACTTTGAGTGAAATCAAAGAACCAATGTGCGTGACGACAGTTCAAACTAAATTTGGCCAAAACGAGGGCTGCACGATATAATTAAATACAAATAAAAATTATCGAAATGGTTTGTGACATGCATGATTTTAGATTCCCCCTTTAGGTGATTCTTACAGGGGGACTTTTTTAATTTGAGGGGGGAACTGTGTGTGTGGGAGCATCATTTATCTCACCTAAATTTTTGCTCACTCACTGTATTTGTGTTTAAACAATGGGGCAATTGTGTTGCTTAAAGGTCCCATGACATGTATTATTATTTTAGAATATTTCCTGGGGTGCCCTTATGATGTTAGTATGTTTTTAAGATAAAAAATTGTAATAATTTTGAAATAAATGGCATTTTTCCTAGCCTGATTTTAGCCTCTGATTTGAACGCTCTGTTTGAAGGGGCGTGTCTGCTGTGAGACTTCAGTGTAAACGTCCACAGCTGTGATTGGCTGACATGCTTGCATATGAAATATCTAGCATTACATGTGGAACTCTCTCGAATACTTTTACTATTACAGCTATTATAAGTTTTTACTATTACAGCTATCGAGATTAACGAATCGTGAGAAGTTTAAGTATTTAGATCTATTCCCATCACATAAAAGGTTGCAGTGATGAGCATTGAGCAGATGACAGTCTGTTGATCGCGTGAATGAAGATCTTATCATTGCAACGCAGTTTCTGCACTCTCACTAATGATGTAAGTACAGTAAGAGCTTCGTCGTGCAGTGTAACAGCGTCATTGATTTCATAACGAGTTTTGGCAAGTGTCCAGATAAACTCGCACTGTGTGATTGACAGCTTGGGCGATTGGAAAGGGATTGTTCTTTGATCGCTTTCAGTATATATTTTAATCACAGTTTAAATAAGATTATTTTCATCCTACCAAGAGAAACAATGGGAAGTTTATATTTTAGTCACTGGCTTGATTTACTGATAAACAGTATTGAACGATTTTGAGAGAAAGATTATCTGTCTGAACTTGAACAATTACACATTACAAATTCACATAAACCCACTGGTTCTTCAGAGGCTCGGATGAAGGAACTAAAAAAAATACTTTTGTGTTCATTTGTACATCCAAACACTGAGAAACTGCCATGCTTCGCTCGTTTGCAAGCCATGATGTTTCTCGAGGAATAACCAATATCGCGCTGGCGTATATTCTCATATTCTCATGGGCGGGCCAAATTCTCTTTGCGGGCAAAGAAGAGAAAGGGGAGGTGACCTTTCCCCTTATGATGACAAAAAGGGCAAAGATTCTAGATTCGCACGTCTGAGCTTTCATTTTCTCAAAAATACCCAGGGCTTGGTTTACACCTATCAAAATGTCTAGCCACTGGGGGACCATACGCAGGCTAGGGGAACTCATATTAATGTTAAAAAAAACTCATAAAGTGAAATTTTCATGTCATGGGACCTTTAAGAGTTTACACAACACAAAGAAGCTTGATTCAAATTTTTGAATAGAATTGAACTGAAACAAAAAAAATAGCACAAATAAATACAGTACAATAAAGATACAAATGAAATAACACTAACACTAGTATTCAGGTATAAAAATACAACAGAAACTGAATAAAGTAATTAAATGTAAAATAACACTGAATAGTCTTTTAGTCCTGTATAAATTAAATACATAGGCTATTAATCCTGATTCCTTACAATTAAAGCATTCTTTTGTTGTTTTATCAACATTAATGAGACACATATTAGGCTGCTGTCACTTTAAGAGCTAGTGCATTATACGGTTACACCTGCGTTTTATCTCAACCGACTGTGTTTATGAGGATACTCGCCAGTAAACCGCAAAAAATAACTCAGTTTTGTTATTCGCGAGCTGTTTGTGAGGCGGCTTATGTACGTGTGCAGAGAAAACACTCTCTAATAAGAGAGCGCGCGAGTACTGAATAATTTAAAATCGCTTAAATGTTTAAATTGGCAAGACTTAAAAAGACATTAATGATAAACTTTACATGCAACACTGGCCCGATTATGCAAGTCAACTGTCCCGACTCCCGAAACGCAAGAGTCTAGTATCACCACCTGCAGACGCTTGCCTTGTGCAATGTGGTGATGTGAAGCGCATTTAGAGAGAGAAAGCAGACGCAGCACCGCTGAACACTCACGCTGTTTATGAAATTAGCCAACGTCTTGCAGAAAGTTTTAAATGACCGATTTAATCTTATAATCTGCATGGATTAATTTACTCACAACCTACACGCTAAAGTAAATAAATGTTTGCGGGAATTTCCTGCATTATAAGCGCGAGACCTGAGGGAATGATTCAAATTACGTGTAAATCCTTGCAAACCTGTGCCGAAATTCCTGAATTCAGTTCTCTTCCACAGCTTAGCCTATATGGCGAAATACACACAAATTATGTCAAAATGCCGATCTTGGTGGGTATTCACATAAACACAGTTGGTTATGTCTTAAGTGGAGTAAACAGTTGAGAAAGAAGGTGCGCGGATAACAATATACTGGATCTGTGCAGTCCTTAAAGTGACAGCAGCCTAATATATCTGCTTCCGTCTGTATGATTAATGTTAATCAAACAACAAAAGACAAATAGGAAACCACTCACTGCTCTTTGCTGAATAACTTTTGTAGCTTTAATAATAATGATTAGCCTATTAAATTTCTGTTGTTAAATAAACCTAACGTAGGCCTACATGAAGCCCTAAACCTTGCTGCTTTACACTGACATTAAAATTACACTTTGGCTACTTTTTATGTAATGCTACAGTAAAACATTATGGATCACTTTCAGACGGTTTTACACACTTAAAGCATTTTTCTTCAATATCGTGCAGCCCTAGCCAAAACGATGTTCGTTTGGAGCTCATTTCGAAGGTTTGAAACAGCTCACTGGCGCAAACTTTCAGGAAAACTTTAAAATACCTTCGAACTGCCATTGTTCTGTGGTGATTACTTAATGTGTATGTGCGGCTTTGTGGCTCTGAATCTTTTCAGGCTAATTTCTAGTGTTCTGGTGTTCACCTAGGTCAAGCACCAGTGAAAACTGACACCGTTTTTTTCTTGTTTGATGGTGGAAAGCTGCTTTAAAGCAAGGCTATCTGTATTAAAGCACTTTATAAATAAATGAGACTTGATTGCTGAGCTGGAGGAAACATATTCACATCCTATGTGTATGTGATGCTTTTACTAACTACACACATATTTAGTCTAAATATTAATTTAAACCCCAGCCCTAGAAACGAGGGCGGCGCATGAATGTATGCGAAGTCAAACAGTATACTGTTTCTCTGTGTTTTCAAACTTCTTTTCACCCTCGAGCGACAAAGAACTTCAAGCGCGAGTATATCGGGCCTTTAGAGTACCAAAGAAAAGCAGAAACAAATCTCAGAGCAAATGACAAACGGCAATAAATATAATCAACACCTTTAATAAGAGACCTATTAAACAATATCATTTGTGACTTTTTTCTTTTAGGATTTATTAATTTCCACAACAATGCTGTGACTGCTGCTGCACTACAATTGCCCTCATGAGATAATAGCATCTGTGTGTGTATGTATGTGTGTGTGTCTGTATGTCTGTACTTTGTCAATTTAATAATTCAACACATTTTTAAGGGATAGCCTATCTATCTATCTATCTATCTATCTGTCTGACAAATTTTCTATCTATCAATTTGTCTTTGTATCTCTGTCAATTTTTCTGTGTATCTGTCTATCTGTCAGTCAATTTGTCTGTGTATGTATCTATTTATGTCTATTTATCTGTCTGTCAATTGTTATATCTGTCTGTAAATGTGTCTATCTATCCATCCATCCGTAAATTTGTATTTCTATCTGTCTGTCAATTTGTCTGTGTATCTACCTGTGTCTATCCATCCATCCGTTTGCCAATCTATCCATCTATCTATCTGTGCCATGGCATTGTTTTTGGATAAATACCACGGCACTAATTCAGTACCAAATATATCAAAGAACCATATTATCACTATCTAAAATGATCACAGTACTTTGTAAGGACTATCTACATATACAATCTATAGTGGGACAATGACAGCTCTTACCATCCTCTCCATATCTGTCATATATGTCTTTCTTCTTGGAATCGCTCAGGACATCATAAGCCTCGGCGATCTCTTTGAATTTATCTTCTGCTCCGGCTGCTTTGTTTTTGTCGGGATGAAATCTTAAAGCTTGTTTTCTGTAGGCTTTCTTGATCTCTTCATCAGAGGCGCCCTTCTCTATGCCCAGGACCCTGTAATAATCTTTACCCATCACAACACTGGACTAAAACTCCTCTAGCATTCAACTACCTGTTTCCATATGTAGAAATCCTCCAAATATTGAAATATTTGATTAATTTTAAACGATCCTCCTCCTGTCCTATCGAACATGAAGCGCGCGGATGGAGTTCATCAAACTGTCAAACTGCAAGTTATTTATCCAAATCCTCATTTATCGCAAACAGCCGCTGCCGCATCCCTGAAATATGTGCCCATTTTCCCGAGACTGTCCTAACTTGAGTCGCTATAAAACTTTAATATCACACAGTGTTCCCGGCTCACACACTGTAGTGAAGTTGTCAACGTCGCCGTCCGCAGAAAGTCCGAGAAAACGACTTGTTCGCTGGTGCTGCAGATGCAGATGCTGCGACTGAACGGGCGCCTCGTGTGGAGAGGAGTGTTCACTGCACACAGACTACAGCGGCAAGTGAGTCCAAGTACGGGCGTGACAAACTGAGGGACAGCAACAATGCATGCTACCGTACTAATTACTAAATATTGTACTGTACACACGATATAGTTCCTATTATTGTTAAACAGCAAGTAAAAAAAGATTTGATTTGACTTTTAATCATTTATGATAAAAAAATAAATTATATATATATATATATATATATATATATATATATATATCAACAATTACATTTTCCCTATGGCTGGCCCACCAGATCAGAAGCTTGGCCCAACCTGGCCCCACACCACATAACAGCCAATCACAAAATTGGCGCTCTCACGCCACACACCATTAAGCTGCGTTCACACTACATATAACAAGCGACTTTGTTGCTGCATGTCGCCGGTGGCTGGCGATGAGGTCGCTACTGGGCGTTCCCACTACCGGTTGCCTTGTAATGTTTATGAATAACATCAAATGACAGTGAATCCGTTTTCTTGCCGCTAAAAACAAACATTCTGGAGGGAAAATATTAAATATTTAGACCCGTAAAGCATGTAAGTTAAATAAACGAGTACCTGGGTCTCACAACTCCGAAAATATCAGATCAAAATTGAAAATAGGCGCTATCTGTATAAACAAACCACATATTACCAATATATAGTGCCGTCGCTGGTGGGGTGCGAGGCCCTGTGCGAACTTGAAATGCGAGGCCCTGCTCTGTGATGTGTATGCTCAATTGCGCAGTAATTACACAGTCACACGGACGTAGCTGTTCTAATTCTTTTGCATGCATAATCTTGCTGTAATACGTTTTCATCAAGTAGAATAATACATAATCATGGACATAGTCTCAGCTATGACTTTTTGCTATTTATTTCAGAGGGGAAAAAATCAACTGTCCAACAACGAATCCGCCTATTTTAGCAATGTGTATCTAAATGGTCCAGTGGTATAACTTTTGCCTAGCGTGTCAGAGGTTGTAGGTTCGATTCCGATCTCGTATGGTTTTATTTTTCTCGTATAACGTTAGTAATTTTTTTTCTCATCAAAACCGAATATGTTAATCAGTGGTTGTATATCAAGCAGGGACACATTTGTGTGCATTATGTTAGAGTATCCACCAGGGCCGGCCCGCGGCATAGGCGGTATAGGCAAATGCTAGGGGCGCCACTCATCCATAGGGGCGCCAGAATGAGTGAACGAGTGAATTTTTTTTTTTTTTTTTACAATTTTTTTTTTTTTTTATATATAATACTATTTTAAAACCATTAATTCGAAATACTACCACAAAAAAAAAAAAAAGTCCGGCTCACCAATCGTCCCCCGCCCATCGAGTGCTTGAAGTGCGTCAGAAACAGAGCGCGCGCGCGATCAGTTGTTGGTAATTTGTTGTGTAGCGTGCGCGACTCCGCATCCAATGTAGACAGCACTGCTTTTGTTAACGTAGAAACGGGCCTGGCAGCTCGCGCCAGTTCTAGACGCGGTGAAAGTTTCCTGATTGTGACGGAAGGCCGAATTTACATGACACATTATTAATGAGCATAGTCTGCGATAGATACAGTGCCAAAAAGAAGAGAAGAGGATAAAAGGGGATAAAGACAGAGGTAAAGTGATGTAGTGAATGAACAATTTATGGCATAGGAGTAAGATACTATAATTTCATGGCAGTTATTTTTACCTTAAACTTAATGTTAGCAGTTGTTCTGAGTTCTCCAGAGTCCCCAGACTGTGTGGTTTTGTAACAATCATGTCAGTTTTAAGACGCATTTTTTATTATCACTTTTTTATTAATGTTTTACTCTACAGTTGTGCAGTTGTGGGGATACAGTACAGGCCAAAAGTTTGGAAACATTACTATTTTTAATGTTTTTGAAAAAAGTTTCTTCTGCTCATCAAGCCTGCATTTATTTGATCAAAAATACAGAAAAAATAATAAATATTGTGATATATTATTACAATTTAAAATAATTGGTTTTCAATTTATTATACTTTAAATTATCATTTATTTCTGTGATGCAAAGCTGAATTTTCAGCATCATTACTCCAGTCTTCAGTGTCACATGTGACATCCAGTCTATCACATGATCCTTTAGAAATCATTCTAATATTCTGATTTATTATGAGTGTTGGACACAGTTCTGCTGCCTAATATATTTGATGAATAAAATGTTAAAAAGAACTGCATTTATTTAAAATAAAATACAAATATTTTCTAATTATATAAATCATCTTTACGATCACTTTTTATCAATTTAACACATCCTTGCTGAATAAAAGTATTGATTTATTTCAACCAAAAAAAAAAAAACAAACAAAAAAAACAACTGACCCCAAATTACTGACAAATAGTGTATATTGTTGTTACAAAAGATTTCTATTTTTCAAACATTTAAAAAATTTTTTTTTTTACTATTTATTGATCAAAGTATCCTAAAAAAGTATCACAGGTTATGAAAAAATATTAAGCAGCAGAACTGTTTCCAACTTTGATAATGAATCATCATATTAGAATGATTTCTAAAGGATCATGTGATAGACCGGATGTCACGTGACACTGAAGACTGGTGCTGAAAATTCAGCTTTGCATCACAGAAATAAATGATAATTTAAAGTATAATAAATTGAAAACCAATTATTTTAAATCGTAATAATATATCACAATATTAAAAAAAAATCTGTATTTTTGATCAAATAAATGCAGGCTTGATGAGCAGAAGAAATTTCTTTCAAAAACATTAAAAATAGTAATGTTTCCAAACTTTTGGCCTGTACATTTTATGGCATAGTAATGATATTTATGTACAGGTTTATTCAAAATAGCAAAGTTCACATTAAATCTTTATTGTAAATCGTGCTATAAAAGATAATGGGGACTTGACTTGAATGCTATGTAATGCTCTTGGTATTTGTGTTTAGGCTGTAATGTGTGTGTATATAGGCCCATTTATATATATATGCTAAATCATGAACACAATGACGGGGTGAAATGGGCTGTGATGCATGGGGCGCCAGGTAAAATCTTGCCTAGGGCAGCAAATTGGTCAGGGCCGGCCCTGGTATCCACAACGGATTGAAGCGCGCGTCCAAATGAAGACAGTGCGGCGTGTGCGCAAGCCGCACGAGAAAACACTGCGAGCACTTTGGTCACTTGATTTAAATAACACATTTCGATCTTCTCTTATTTTTTCAACAAAAAAAACAAAAAAAAACGAACGAACGAAATGAATGCTCTGCCAGTTAATTGGATATGTTTTATTTATTTGTAGAATTGTTACATTCGTGCCGCGAGATGTTTAAAAAAGTAAAAAATAAAATAAAAACAGCAGGATTGCGAGGCCCCCTATTGGCGCGAGGCCCTGTGCGGTCGCACAGTTCGCACAGTCTATGCGACGGCTCTGCGGCGGACCATCGCAAATAGGGCCCGGGGGATTACTTTTAACATTACCGTACTATTGGTTGTATTTTGTGAATAGAATATTACCAGATAATTGAGAAGGAGCAAGGATCTTTGATATTACTGTACTGAAATCGTAGCCAGCTAACGTTAGCTAGGCAATGTTTACTGCACCAGCCGGTGTTCATCTGACATGGAGAGGTGGGGTAAAGTAATAATTACAAGAGCTTCTCGGTTATTTTAGTCCCGTCCGAATGTGCATCTCAGTAATCATTATGGACAATGTCAGTAAAGATTACGGCGACTTTTACCTTCTGTAAAAAGGTCCAGGAAAATTACCTCAGGTAACGTTTATATTAATAGACGAGACGTGCGAATAGACCCTCTGTAAATCAAGTAATTTCGTGTTTAAGAGTAGTTTCCTGTGGTTTTTCCAGTATTGAGACGCTTGAAAAGGCATTCAGTTGCGTTCTGGACACTAGGAGAAGTCTTCCACAAGTGTTTTCTCCCTCCCTCAACGCAAGTGTTTTCCACATACCATTCAGATCAGAAAGAAGTTCGAAAGCACTTGTAAGAGGCACAAAACTTACTTTTAGCGCAACCCAATCTGAAGTTAATTCATCCATTTTTCGACCGGACATAACTGTTTTATATATATAGGTTATTTGTGTTTGCGCACGTGATATCAGGAAGCAATGTAAATGTAAAACACACACGTTTCTTCAACTTATTAAAATATCTCTTACTTTACTGCAACTATCTGTTTCTGCTTCTTTATCATATTTATAGTGTGTGATTTATAAAATACCTTATATCCTACATCACATATTTTGATTTTGGACGTCTGGTCACTTTATATCTTAAATCAGAATATTATATTAATGTTAAGCCTACTATGAATATTAAAATATGCCGAACCATGTGTCCTGTATAATAGCTACATGAATGACCTTTGCAGCAAAAAAACCCGCATGAAAATCAGTTCGGTATTCAGTGAGGTATGATTAATTAAATGCGCTGACAGCTCCTTGCACCTGCCATTCAGATTACACTGAGTGGAGCGGGTGACAGTCTAAGATGGCGGTCCCACGGCTCGCCCGCGCAAGTAGGCAGTAGCGGTCGATAGGGCGTCTATCTATATTATGTATATGGTCGCCAACGGTCGCGACCGCGCGTGTCGCCGGAAGTCGCCCGCTCCCCATTGAAATGAATGGTATCGTGTCGCTTTGTCGCGTGTAGTGTGAACGCAGCTTTATGCAGTGAAACCTTTACAGTCTATGAGTGAAACATACATCGCGGAGCAGAGAGGACACTGACAACGCGCCGACAGACAGGACAGATCAGGTTACTTTTAATATGAAACAGTCTCAACTTTCAAAGTTGGTAATTTTTTAACAAATAATAATTACACAAATAATTCACATAGGCTACTCAGAATTAGGAACATTCTAATAAAATGTATTCATTTACATTATAATAAAGCAATACATTTCAAACAATGTAAGTTTATAAGATAGTATACGTAAAACTTATACATACATATATGTGGGGAAAAAAAATATTTAAAGTAATATTGATATCTGGCGGTTGAAATGGGTACTGCAGTCCAAATTCAAAATATTGGAGGGTTGTTTCTCCCGCCCCTCCTCCTTCGATGCTCACGCCACGCGGGGTTGCCAATTTGAGAAGTTACGCAACAGGAACGAACGCAATGGACAATTGAGAGACTTACACACTGTAACTTGATGAGTTGATTTATCCGTGTTTTAATATGCCTCTGCTCTGGACATAGAGCTTTTTAGATGGATGCCGAGGATTGTTAGGTCTTGTAGAGTACGATCTCTGATACAGTTTGTTTGCTGGCTTCCATTGCTACAATACGCTGTGTTTTCCGCCAACTGGCAACTAAAGAGTGTCGAAACACTATTGGGTAAATTGGCAGTGGACGGAGTCACACAGACCAAAACAAAAACAGACATCCGACACGGAAAGCACATTTCAAACTAATGGCTGTAGCATATTGTTTTTCAGAGAAACGGCTATGTGAGCATGTTTCCTAAATATCTGCAAACATATTATAATATTTTTATGCTTTAGTACAGTCAAAATAATTACAGATGCAAATGAGTAAACACAACTACAAAGAAAGTATACTTAGAACACTTAATTACTTTTAAATATGTCTCGAGTACAAGTAGGCTATAGGTCAAGTATACTTCTGTACAAGTCAAGTATAGCCTACTTTAAATAGGCTATATTTCTGAGAAGTACAGTGCTTAACAAATTTATTAGACCTCCGTGTAAGGTTTGTGCCACAGCTGCCCTAACCTAACCGTTATTGGTGATTACCAAATTCATTGTATAATGTTTCTGTAATGGCTAATCCACCAGTAGGCTCTTAAAGGGATACTCCACTTTAAAATGAAAATTCTGTCATCATAAACTCACCCTCATGTTGTTTCAGTCCTTTATGAATTTCTTTCTTCTGCTGAACAGAAAGGAAGTTATTTAGAAGAATGTCAGTAACCAGACAGTTTCTGGTCTCATTGACTTCCATAGTTGGAAAAAAATATACTATGGAAGTCAGTGAGACCAGAAACTGTCTGGTTACTGATATTTTTCTAAATATCTTCCTTTCTGTTCAGCAGAAGAAAGAAATTCATAAAGGATTGAAACAACATGAGGGCGAGTATATGATGACAGAATTTTCATTTTAAAGTGGAGTATCCCTTTAAGTCACATTTGGCCACGACAAAGTCCGGATTTGAATCCTATTGAACAAATTTGGGATTTAGTGGATTCAACGCACAAAAGTTTCATCAAAAGCAAGTGTTTGGGAACAACTTGAAATGATTTGGAAGTCAATAACAAAGACTGCGGAAAAAAGTACATAAAAACAATGCCAAGGCATTCTTGCAAGCTGTTATCAAGGCCGAAGGACGCCATACAAACAGGTACAAGTTTTTTTTTTGTGGTTATTGTGTGAATAAAGACTATTTAGTTTTCAGTTTGTTATTTGCCTAATTAATGACAATAAAATTGTTAGTTTTAATCAAGTTTTTGACAGATTCCTAAAATATTTGTTTTCTCTTTATTATGAGAGGTGGTCTGATAAATTTGTTAAGCACTGTATATAAATAATATTTCTTTATATACATCTAAGTATAAAGGGTAGACTGAAAGTTTGCTTTCTTATTTTTAGTTTAAAAGAAGTATACTAATAGCACACTTGAATAAACTTTTTTGTTGTTGTAAGGGTTGCTATAGTTGGTTCATGCTAAACATGGCCTTATTATGTTGTATGTGATTTGTGTAAAAATCAAGAAAAAAGGTAGTAAAATAATGAATCCAGGTTTTTTTTGAGGTGTCATGATAACATGTTGTTCTGAAAATGTATATGTTCTAAATCAGCTTTGAAATGTGGAAACAGACCAAGAGTGGTGTACAAGTTTTCTCATCTCATGTCTAGTCAAGTACACAGTAAAACTGCAAAGTAAAATGTTGTAGTCAAACGTAATCTGAGCTCTTGTTTGATTCCATGTTTGCGCTGTCAGCACACCATGATCATCCAAGCAGCAGTTAAAGTAGGCAAACAAATATAGGCTGTCTGCACACATGGCTAAACTTATCTGAGAGAGACATCATTTCATTTCATCTGAGTATGTGTACAATGCCTTGCAAATTGATTTCAGAGCTTTCTTAATGAATATATTTAATACAAATTACTTTTCTTTGTATTTTAATATCCACCGTTCCACTGAATACAACTCAAAATCAGAAGTTTAAAAACATTACACATTGTCGAATTTTTCAACTAAAAACTTTTTATGCGTTTTGGCCGTTCATTTACACGTTAACAACGTTTTGGGGACCTGAAAACGCAAACTTTTGAAATCTGTTTTCAAAGTGAAAACGATACTCTTATATGTGTAAGTTATATGTTTACAGTGTAAACTACAAAAATGTGAATTTGTGAAAGCGGTGATGTCATAAGCATGCGTAACACAGTCTACAGGCGCGTATGTTTCTTTATAAAGTGATGTCGCCAACTACTGGCCTGGCATGAATAATACAACGTTTTTAGTTGTTTTCGCGGATCCGTGTGAACGGGGATCGTTTCGACAGCGTTGTCGTCTGTACGTACCCTGGTAATCCAGAGTTCTCGCGAGAGCACAAGTTGAATTTGCTCAGCGAGTTACTCTAGTGTCGAGTAACAATGCTCATTAAATATGCCCCTCGATCTGAGCTGCACCAATCACATCGGGTTATCTGATATAGGCGGGCCAGAGGCGAGCTAAACAGATGACGACAGCGCTGTGACGTCGAAGTCATTAATAAACATTGCAAGATGCCTATGGATGAATATTATCATAATTATAATATTATAATATTTTCATTAGTCGACACCAGACCATTAATCTTTTAGATTTAGGTCTGGATTTCCAGGCTAGTCTGTATGCGGAAAAAGCAAAGGAAGAAATGTCCCATTTTTAGTACATCGTTGTCGTGTAAACATACCCTTTTTCCTCACTGAAATAAACTCTTTCATGATTTGAATTTATATTCTGTGATTAGAATATAAAACAAAACTAAATATAATCTGCTGTTCTGTACCAAAATTGCTGTTAATAATCTGCTGTTCTGTACTTATTAGAATAAGAAATAAAATAAATTAAACTGAAATAATTTTTTTTTTAAAAACTTGATTTAATTTCAGCTATATTTCTCACTTTAACTGATGTACAAAAATAACTAAAAATGAAATAAAAATGAAAAAGAACTACTAAATATGACAAAAACAATAAAAAATTATGGAGGTTAAATAAAAACCTAATTCAAATTATTTATATAAACCATAATAGTATCTCAATGATACTAAAATAACACTGTTCTGTACAATCCTGTACATTCCTCAAAGCACGAGAACAGGTGATGGAAACTAACTAACTGCCCTTGTAAATATACCAGATAATTCAAGACACTTTGCCTCTCAGTATGTTTGTCTGATCGGCTTACGGCTGACAGACACAAATGTGTACGGCAGTGACTTGCCCAAACCTAATGTGAGAACCTCTAGATACCAGAGAAGTGGCTTATTTATTGAAGCCAAGTTCAATCTCTGGTGTGGCCATGGACAAACTCAAATAGATTCATTGCATGACACTGCTTGCAATGCAAATGTATTAATATCCTGTAGAGATGCACACTATCCTAACCCTAGAGTAGGCGCTGTGTAGGTACGGACCATGTCCTACTGAACTGGCCTGAGTCCCACAAGGTCACGGGGCTTCCTGCTTTCAAATTTAGCTTCATGAAAATCCATGGATTATGTCTTGGGACTCTCATATTTCGTCTTCAGAGGAGTGGTTGTGATGGTCACCCCTCAGGTGTTAAGAGGTGGGAGATATTTCAATCACACTGCACTCGTTCTCTGTCACTCCTCTGCATTCATTCAACGGAGAGGAACTTGAGTTGAGTTTTGGATTTATTATGAAGAACTTGAGGACTTATGAGTGATATGTGGGATGTGACAGACCTTTGAACAACGGACTAAACACAGGATTCAGCGTGCAGCAAGTTTGAGGAGGTGTCATGGATACGTTAGCTTTAGAGGCAAAATCAGGAAAGAGTGATGGCACAGCAGCTCCTGCTCCCTCTAAACCCAGGCCAAAACCTCCGAAAAAAGCGAGACGAATTGTTTACTTTGAGGTGGAGATACTACATATCAAAACCCGGGAAAAACTACTGCTCCTGGATAAGGTATGTGCTTTTTAGTGGGGTTTATAAAAGCCTAAATACCATACAAAGGACAGACAGTTACTTGCAAACAGTGTCAGGACTGTCGTGTCGTTGTTGCATTTATTTAAAAATAGTACTGTGTTTAGATTGCGACTCTCAGGCTGAACATAATACAGTCAGAGAAGTAAAGAAATCATCTGCAATCATCAGCTGTTATTAATGCCAGATCGCTACAGCCAACAGTAATTAGAGCACAACTAATGCTCATGCTGTAACTTTGTAGTAATAAGGTGGTCACTATCGGTCAGGTTTTGCATTAGTCATGTTGCTTTTGGAACATGATCATGTCCTCCGAGCTTCCAGAGATTCCTATGTGAGATCCATTGCTTAGACATGCATGTCGAGAATAGAGTAAACCTGATTTATGACTACGTAAGGAGGAAAATTGCAGTAGTTAACATTATATATATATATATATATATATATATATATATATATATGCATATATATTGCTTGATAATTGAAAAACAGAATGTTGCTGTTATTATGTCCTATATTTTTAGCAGCATGTCTATCTTTCTGCAGGTAGAGCCAACAGCCACTATTTTGGACATTAAGTCTCTGTTCCACAAATCAAGTAAGTTGTGCTCTATGCTAAAGAAGCTATGAAAACGCAAAGCCTTTCTTTAAATAGCTTTCTACTGATAAGTTGATGACATTGAAATAATGGTTGAGCAAAGTCTTACATGTCAGGCTTAAATTTCCACAGATCCACAATGGTATCCTGCCAGACAGGCTTTATGCCTGGACCCAAGTGAGTACATCTGCTTTATAACGGTTGTTTAAAATGTATTTGGACACTTTAAATTAGGCCAACTTAAAAAAAATAACAACACCAAAATGTGTGAATTAGTCTGCAACTGAAATTGGTAACAAATTATCGTTTCATTAAATAATATCAAAACAAGTGGCATGCATCGTAACATTAATTATTTTATTTTAAAACATTTCGCGAAAAATGTTTAATAGTTTTCAAATGTCAGTAGTGTTCAAAATTAATATATAAAAAAGTAGTATTTATAATGAAAACAAAAAAGTGTATTAAAGTGCAGTGTAAATACATCTGATAAACATCTTAAAATGCAGACATCAAATAGACGTCTCTAAGATGTTTGTGTGCTATCAGGGTATAGGATCATGTTCATAGTTAATGGGATGAACTGCATCAGTGTGAAGAGGAGAACTGACTACATATAGGTCACTTTTACACGGCAGCAGAATACAGTTGTCAGTCCTTTATTTGAGTCCTTAAAGGGATAGTTCACTTTGAAATTAATTTTTGGTATGTTTTAGCTTACCTCAAGGGCATCCAAGATGTAGGTGTCTTTTTTTCCGCAGTAGTTTCAATTTTGATATTTTTAGGTCAAACCGTTCTTGTCTGTCAGTCATATAATGCAGGTCTATGGTCATTATCTCAAAACACAAGCACAGAGTCCAAATTAAAACAATTCCCCGTCGTCCAAATTAAACAATTCCCCATCGTAAGTACACATTGATGGCCTAAGACACGAAACGAGCGGTTTGTGTGAGAAAACGAACAGTATTTATATCGTTTTTACCTCTTATACGCAGCCATGTCCGAGTGATCTGATCTGACGTGTGCGCAGACTGGTGCATAGATATATACACACTAGATGTCGCCTTGTCTACGGCAGTTCATTGGAACGAATGTCTTTAAGGCGACATCTAGTGTATATATCTATGCACCAGTCTGCGTACACGTCAGATCAGATCACTCGGACATGGCTGCGTATAAGAGGTAAAAACGATATAAATACTGTTCGTTTTCTCACACAAACCGCTCGTTTCGTGTCTTAGGCCATCAATGTGTACTTACGATGGGGGAATTGTTTAATTTGGACGACGGGGAATTGTTTTAATTTGGACTCTGTGCTTGTGTTTTGAGATAATGACCATAGACCTGCATTATATGACTGACAGACAAGAATGGTTTGACCTAAAAATATCAAAATTGAAACTACTGCGGAAAAAAAGACACCTACATCTTGGATGCCCTTGAGGTAAGCTAAAACATACCAAAAATTAATTTCAAAGTGAACTATCCCTTTAATGCGGTTACATTCACACACAGTTCACTTATTTACAGGAGTGACACCCACATTATCTCACTATATTCATATGTTAAAATATAAGTTAATTGTTGATCTCTTAAAGAAATGCGGTTATTGTTTCAGAAGGAAAACCCTTAAGAGATGAGGATATCCTGCAGGAGCTCCCTGTAGGAACCACTGCAACCTTCTACTTTAAAGACCTGGGATCCCAGATGACCTGGGGAACTGTGAGTGTTCTGACTAACACACAAACAACAATTGAAACACAATCACATACATCAGTGTTTCTCAATCTCAACCTGTTTGGACTCCAAGACAATATTCAAAGGCCCCAGAAAATATTTTGGTATTTCTGCTGTAATGACAATGTTGCTGTCAGGTTGAGTTAGGCAGATGAAGATGGAGTAGGGAGAGGTAAATCTTAATATCAGCCGTTTAAATGTATTGATACACAAAACAAAGATAATCCAAAACAGGAATCGCAGGTGTACAAAAACATAACAGCTTTGGCTTCAAATCACAGACAATACAGGACAATCGACAGAACTAAACTCAGGGCTTAAATACACAAGGTAATGACAAACTCAACAAGAAGCAGGTGTGCAACATAATTGGTAAGCATGGCAACAAATGAAGTCTGAGGCCGTGGGTAACAAAGGAAACAGGAACAGAAAACAGGAAAACACGGTGGACTAAAAGTCCATAAAACAGAACAAACCTGATGTAACTCCCACCTCCCGTAAGGCCCCCTTTGGCACCGTAAACAGAAACTACACTGTAGTGGTGGGAGGAGGGAGAAAAACAGAAAAAAAGGTATTTAGAATGTAGCAGGAGGAAGAGTCCAAGGGTGGAGTTGGTAGAGGGAGGAGCCATGGAGATGATGGAGGGAGAAGCCAGGGAACAACCTATAACAGAGCCACAAGGACAAAGCCAGGGAGCAACCCAGATCCAAGTCATAAGGACAAATGCTCAAAACACAACTGATGGAATGAGAGCCTCAGCAGTGAATCTGGGTGGAACCAAGGGGACTGCCGACATAGATGGAGATTAGGGTGGAGCTGAAGAGCCAAAGACACAGGGGGACACCGCTGGTCTGGAGGGCCAAGGCGGAGCCGATGGCTTGTGGGTCCAAGGCAGAGATGGGGACTCGGAAGACCGTGGCGGAGCCAGAGCGACAGAGGACAATTGTGGAGCCAGAGGGAAGGCAAAGCCTGGTGGAGCCAAAAGAGTGAAAGGCTGAGGCGCAGCTGAAGGCCTAGAAGCCCGTGGTGAAACCAGGTGACGTCTGTCCAGATGGACAAGGGAGCCCACCAGAGCCAGTGGGATGACAGTCTACAGTGGAGATGAGGAGGGTTGGAGCCAATGGGTCAGCAGGCTGATGTGGAGTTTTGTGCTTGGAGGCCTGAGTTGGAGCCAGGGTATCCTTACACCAAGGCGGGTATCCTTACAC
Organism: Leuciscus leuciscus; assembly: GCF_965113295.1. NCBI lineage: Eukaryota > Metazoa > Chordata > Actinopteri > Cypriniformes > Leuciscidae > Leuciscus > Leuciscus leuciscus. The sequence goes on from NC_138725.1 coordinate 64,994,740, forward strand.
CAAGGCGGGGCTGGAGAAAGGGAAGACCAAGGTGGAGCCAAGGAGCATGGCAGAGCCACCAAAGGCAGAGCCGAGTAGCTGAAGGGAGCAAGCAGAGACGAAGGTGAGGAGCTGGTGGGAGTTGGCAGAATAGGAGGGAGTGGGAGGCTGGGCGGAACCAGCGGCAACGAAGGAAGACAAGAGACTGGGCGGAACCAGCGGAGACTGGAATCTTAGGGAACTGACATTGTCAATAGAGTCATATATTCCTGTAGAGACCGGACACAGCAAACACTCATCTGTGGCAGGAAACACTCAATCTCAATCTCCACTAAAATTCCCACAGAGACGGACATTGGTGCCGGCTTTTGCACATGGTCAGACTCTGCGACTGGCTTGGGCTCAGACAGAACTTAACTCAGGGCTTAAATACACAAGATATGGACAAATAATGAAACAGGTGTGCAACATAATTGGTAACCATGGCAACAAATGAAGAGAAGAAACGTGGCAAAACAAAGGAAACAAACAGAACAAATGAAAACAAGGTGATACAAACTATTGCATTCCGAACATTTCCTGACAGAAGCTAATAAAAAAGAAACATAAATGAGAGTGACAGTATTAAACCTGTAAATCCTGGCATATGAAATAAAAAGTTTAATAAACCTTTAGACAAAATATTACAAAAAAAGTCTTGTTTTGTTGAGTATCATATTTGACACATCAGGCTTCTTTGGCTCATATAATATGTTATAGCTATAGGAGAATATGGAGCTCATACTCGGAAATGGAGGAAAACAATTTAATTTGAATTTAAATTTAAATGAAAATTTAGTCTTGAACACAAAAGTTCTTGGCAACAAAATTGTTCATTGTGTGAGGAACTGAATTTACTGAATATCTTCAAGCAGCTTGAACATTCTGCTTAATAACTTATTTTGTGTAAGTTAGAAAAGAAAAGTCATAGAGTTTTTAAAACATGGAAGAGGAACATTAATAATGTGCGTTCACAGCTGCGCAATTAGCATTTTACAATGGCTTTGAGCGTGGCTCATCCAATCAGAATTTAGATTCAGTATTATGATCTTTGTCTAATCTTTCCCTTGCATGTTAGAAGGTGAAAGGTTTGTTTGTATCTGTCCAGCTCATGTAAAAGTCTGCTCAGTGGTTGTAAGGTACGTGCACAATCCCCTGGTTCAGTTTTCTCTCACCTCCCCAGTAATCAATCCTGTTTCTTAGAACATGTAATCTCTCTGACACCGTTTCTCTGCAGGTGTTGATCCCGTTCGCCTCCCGTTCACCTTCTGCACGTGTAGCCTACCCTTGTCCTGACTCATACGGGGCAGGATGATGTCAGCACATGGGAGGCATACACTGTAATAAGTCGATACAGTGAAAAACTGTAATAGATCTAACGGGACATTTCACATTAGATGCCATTTTACTGTAAAACACTGTTAAATGTATGTTTTTTTTGTAATTGAAAAAGAACAACTTATTATAATTTACAGTACATAAACTGACATTCCCAGAATTATCTGTGATAGCTCACATGGTTTTTCATTGATACAACTGTTTATTCTTAGTTTTATTCTTATCTTATATGTAATTTCACCAAGTACATGTTCCTGGATCAACATCTTTGTTGATCCTGGAACAACATTCCAGTTAATCAATTAGATTTAAGGGACAAGTTTACAGTTTATGTCAAGTTTAGGCTTACAACCAGGGTTAGGTGCTTCTACATCAGTGTTATTCACCATCATTTCCTTCTGATTTCAGGGATAACTTATGTGTAGGGTTTAGGGGCAGGGATATGGTCAGGATAAAATTTTCAGACATCAATGTTGTTCCAGGATCAACAAAATATGTTGACCCAGGAACGCGTCTAACTCAGCAAAATCAGGACGTGCAGAAGCCAGTGGCAAATTCCCGAAGGACTGGCTGATATAAAGATGTTCTTGGCAGGAACATGAGCGCTGTACCAACGCTGACGGCCCGGAGCTTACACATCTCCGAAAACTTCAAAGCAAATTTTCAAATAGGCGCTTTGTTTATATATAAATCACATATTTAGGGTCAACAACTAAATTCTCAACTAAAAAAAACTCTGTGTGACACAATAATGGTTGTATTTGTAAAAATATAGTGGTTTTGCTCCTCTGCCATTGACACTTGCTGTGAGAAATGCTGCCAGTATCTGGCAGAAACTAGCGGAGTGATACAAATTGTGAAATGGTCTCTCAGCCAATCAGATTCGAGATCCAGAACTAACTTCTTGTATAAATATATAGTCTGACTCTATAGGCAGTCTATTTTTATTTTTTATGTTTTTACAGTTTAGGGTTATGTTTACTTTCTTATTGCATGTCCTTGTCTTATGTCAAATTCATTGCACGATGCACTCTTAAAAATAAAAATTCTTTATTGGCATCTGTGGTTCCATGAAGAACCTTTAATCACATTTTTCCTTCTGAATGTCCTTTCATATACTTCCCATTACAGAATTAAAATGGGTGTCCACTGTTTTATGTTGACTTCATCATTGTGTGTTTGCAGGTGTTCCTAATCGAGTGCATTGGACCACTTGTCATATACCTGCTGTTTTATTTTCGACTCCCTTTAATCTACACTCCCAAGTATGAGTTCACCGCCAGTAAGCATTTGGTTGTGCAGTAAGTATCATGAAGCCCACTGCCCTCAGATGTGATTTTACTGCTGGATTCAGGCCATGGACAGTGGGAACAGTATCTTCTAACAGCTGACCTACTGGTCAACCATACTGAACCACAAGTGTATTTTGGGAATTAGGTTGAGAAGCATTTGATTGATGTCTCTCAAGAATAAACCGAATTTCTGTCTGTTCTCCACAGTATAGCCTGTATGTGTCACTCCTTCCACTATGGGAAGCGAATCTTGGAGACGTTGTTCGTCCACCGCTTCTCCCATGGCACCATGCCGATGCGCAACATTTTCAAAGTGAGGATGCATAACAGTTGTGTGTATGTGTGTGTGTTATTTATATTTACATACACTATCATTCTGAAGTTTGGGGTCGGTACGATTTTTGGTGTTGAAAACGATGTTTTTGAAAGTATTTTATGTTTATCAAGGCTGCATTTATTTGATAAAAAATAAAACAGTAATATTGAGAAACATAATTTAAAATATGCATTTACTATTATTTAAAAAAAAAAAATTTTAGTGTCATTTGATGGTAAAGCTGAATTTTCAGCATCATTACTCTCCAGTCTTAAGTGTCACTTGATCCTTCAGAAATAATTCTGATATGATGATTTGCTGCTCAAGAAACATTTATTATTATTTTTATTATCAGTTTTGAAAACAGTTGTGCTGCTACTGTTACTTTGATGAATAAACAGCTCAAAACACAGCATTTATTTGAAACAGAAATCTTTTAACAATGTAGAGGTCTTCGCTGTTACTTTTGATCAAATTTATGCATTCTTGCTGAATAAAAGTATTCATCTCTTACAAAAAGTCCTTAGTCCAAACTTTTGAATGGTAGTGTATGTTTTGATTCAAGTGAAACATATTTGAATATATTTCTACAGACTGTTTCCATATTTAATTCCAAGAAGACAGATGCATGTTTTTAGCATGCTCAGTTTAAAGACCGCATAAAATCAAAACAACTTGAAATTTGAGTTCATCTATTTGCCAGTGTACTCCAAAATGTGACAGATAAACTTTAAGCAGACATACTCAGACCTTCAATTCCACGAAACAAACCAAGAATATTGATGACTCATCCTGCACTTGTAGCAAAATCAAATGCAAATCATTGTTAACTTCCTGTTTAATTAGAAAATGCACCAGCACAGGAAAGAAAAATGCACTGAAAAACAAACAGTTTTCTGGGGTCTAAGTTGATCCCCAATTGTTACAGTCCCTGGTCTAGGTCAGGGTGTTACATAAACAACGGAATTATAGTTTTAGGGGACGCTTGCATGAAACGAAAACAGCATTTTGGGGGCCTGAAAACGCAAACTTGTGAAACCGGGTTTCAGAGTGCAGGTTTTTGAAACCGATACCGTTATCATCATGTAAACTACAAAAACATTTGTGAAAATGGTGGCGTCAATCGCATGTGTATTACGTGTTCAGTCTATAGGCGCATAGTGTTTCTTTACGAAATGACATCGCCAACTACTGGCCTGGCACGAATAATACAACGCTTTTAGTCATTGAATGGGGATCATTTTGACAATGTTGTTACCCGTCTTTAGTTATCCATCTACTCAGTTCCTGCAGGGCCACAGTCCTTCAGAGTTTAGCTTCAACCCTGCTCCATCACACATCCCAGACAGCAACATAGTGTCGGCCCACATCTGGTACACGTGGATTCCACATGGCCCAGATGTGGGCCGGATCTAAGTAAAAAAAAAAAAAAAACTCCCAGTAATTTAAATGATTTTTTTTTTTTAAACAGGGAGTCTGTAAATCACGTTACAATTGTTTCTTCAACAGAACGGCTCCTATTACTGGTGCTCTGCTGCATGGATGGCTTATTACATAAATCACCCTCTCTACACGCCGCCATGTATGTAATACATCACTCAACTCTGCTCTTTGTCATTCAGATTATTACTGTATTCTGAACTGCTGTCTTTAAAGTCAGTCTGTTTACATGCAGATTATGGGGAGAAGCAGGTGAAGGCAGCGCTGGGAATCTTTCTAGTAAGCACTTTCCACTGCACTGCCTCCTCCTGTAATGTGTTGTGTATCTGTCTTATCAGCGTTCTTCAGTTACTGATTTGTGCTTTTTGCAGTTCTGTCAACTGGGCAGCTTGTCGATTCACATGGCTCTGCGTAATCTCAAACTATCTGGTAAAAGCTACCGAATAAATCCTAAATCCAAAGTCAGCCACTATGGTTTTGTTAATATAATTGCTTTATTTTCTATTTTTATAAAGGCACAAAGGTTAAGAAGATTCCTTATCCAACCAAGAATCCTTTTACATGGATATTTGCGCTTGTTTCATGCCCAAACTACACATATGAGGTGAGACCCATGAGTGACTGCGGTGTGAGTGGCAGTGATGATCTGTCTGTGTAGTAGATCAACCTGTAAGTTAAGCATCTCCCTGGTTCCCTTGACAAAAACCCAATAGGATTTTTCCATTTGCTTTTGAAAATAAGTTTATGATCCTTACATGTTTCAGTCATCACGATAATATTCACAACTGAACACAACTTTTATGAATTTTGAAGCCTAAATGCAGTCGCCAGAAGTAAAAAGCGAAACGTAGGCTAATGTGCATTAGTTCCCGCCCTTTATCAATTTTTTTCCCCATACGGGAATTTAAAAACATTATTTATAAAGCTTTATAAGCCATGAACCAAGACAATCAGCTACGAGGTGAATAACAACACTACAAACTTTGATTTGGAACAAAAACATATTTGAAAATCAGACAAAAATACAAATGTTTAAGACTGTGTACTTAAAGGGATACTTCACCTCTGGAAAGATGAATGTGTATTTAAAATAGGTCATTTATGTAGAAGAAATGTGAAATTATTTTTGAATTTGGAGCTTTCTAGACTGAGAAAAGCCAGAAAATGTATTTTTGGCGGATGTGGATGAAAGACAACAACTCCCAGAATGCACTTGCTTCGCTGCCCTATGAGGCCACTCCCAAGCTATGCCTACCGGTAAGAGAGCGCAGTTGAAAACAAGAAGGCTAGGCTACTAGTGAGACTCCGTGACGAGTTTGCCCGGTATTTCGAGATCGCCCAAAATGTCCGGGATTCGGCTTTTGCGTTCTACAGTCGCCATTCATCATGTTTACTGTGGCGAGCAGGACGAGGCTGAGGGGCGCGGGGGAACGGCGCGAGGCCGGTGGCGTGATTACTGAGACGCACCGGTCTCGTATCTCTCACGGAGGAGCGGGAATTTTCTTAGCAATGTTAAAACGCACATCAACCGATCACTTGTTTAGCGTTCATGTAAACGCTACATTCAGATTTACCAATCGGAATAAATTCAGTTCGATTGAAACAAAAGGTGTGCATGTAAACAATGAATGGCGACTGCAGAAACCAAAAGCCGAATCCCGGACATTTTGGACGATCTCGACGGCCGGACATCTCCGGGAAAAAGAGGATGGTAACCCCTACTACTCAGCTTTCTCCACAGAACAAGAGCCTGTTAGCTTAGCTTCCAAAGAAAGACATGCGGGACAGCCCCTACTACTGGCTGTAGTCTTCAGCCTCTGGCCAAAAAATCCTCTGATGACGCAAAATGACGATTTTTGCGTCATCTGAGGATTTTTTCCAGACAAAAAATACATAAATCTCTCGTCTCAGGGGGATATGAGGGTAGAAAGCACGGTAATTCGAAAATACTACAGGTTTTCTACTAATATAAAGCTTAATGCTAAATCCTGAAGTATCCCTTTATAGGCTTCCCATGAAGCATTGCAAATGGCATTATTAAATAGAAAATTATTGGGAAATATAAAACTACTCATTTACAAATGTTGATTATATTATGTATAAAAACAATATATTTTAATTGTATTGCAAAATATGCATATATATTCGAATATTTAAGTACTTTGAAAGCGTAAGGCAGTGTTGCCAAGTATGCCGTTTACGCGCGGGCTACTTTTACACTGTTGCTGCGGGTTTTTTAGTTTTTTTTGTCCGCGGGTTGAAGTGACGTGATTGGGCTAGTTTTGGCTGTGATTGGGCGGGTTTTGAATAGCAATTGGGCTAATTTTGTTGCGCAAACCTGGCGTAGAGACACTGACTCGATTATGGCATTCGTGGTGCTTCATGGGAGTGGGCAGAGTTTAAGAGCTCTTTTGACACAATTTGCTTGCCGTGACTCTGATTGGTGGAATTTTCTGTACAGCATCATGGGTAATGTATTTTTCCTCAATGAGTTCTGCTATTAAACACAATTATAAAAAATTTGAAATAATGCAGGCTGACGTCTTCAACAGAAGCAAATATAATTGGTTAACAACCAGTAAGCCTGTATTTAACGATTTACAAGTTATAGTAAAAAAAAAGCTTTTACTTCCAGAACCTCACTGTTGCACTATAAACGAACTACACCATGGTCACATGACTTCAACATCACCATCCCTAAGCTTCCACAACTCTTTCAGTCTTTTTTTCCTTTTTTTTTTCTGAAAGTGTGAATTAGAGTAGTTCACAAGTGCGCAATGAGCACACTACATTGTAAGAAAATATATGATCAATAAGTTGACAGCATATGTTTTTACATTGCTTTAACACATCAAAATAAGTTAAGCAAATTTTTTATAAGTTAAACAAGATTCAACAAATTCATCAAATTCAGTTTAATGTAATTTAAGTTGAAACGACTTAAACATCCAAGTATAGCTTGAGTAGATGAATTTACCGTTCAGGCTGATGACGTTTAATGGCCCAGTCAACCTCTGTAAAGACCTTATGCACTAGAGAAACAAGCACGCAGCCATCTTTAGAGTTTTGTCTTTGAACTTCCGTTTCTGCTGTAGCTCTGTATAAAATCTTGAGCATTCAAATGTTTGAAGCGGATGTCATAACAAATGTCAGTAGACTGGGAAGATTTTAAAACAGGCGGGTTATTCATAAATCTGTAAGATCTTACCTTCATTACCTTCGACAGAACACGAGCGCAGCGCTGAAAAAGGGTCGGGAAAAATGTGAAAAATCACCTCAGACCTTATTTCATGCATTTAAAGGGTAACTAAACCCCTGGTCAGAGCCTGACTCCACCCACTGGCAATATTTGAAAAATGCTGGAAAAGTAGGCAGAGCCCAGTGGAGAGGGGGCGTGTATCTGTGACGTATCTCTCTTTAGGCAAGGGCGTGGTTAACTGGTACTCTCTGACGTCAAAGGGTACCACAACTTCCAATAGGAAAATTCAACTGCAGTAGCCACTGTTCAACCTGAAGAGGGCAGCACTCAGACGTTTTTACACCATATTTTGTAAAATTAAAACACTTTAAACACAAATGTCAAAAAAACTACTTGAATCAATGAACAGCACTAATAAAGCCCCATTCTTACAGATCATTAACTAAAAAAAGTTGGTTTAGGGTTTAGTTACCCTTTAAACAAAAACCCAATACAAAAATAAATAAAAAATAAAATAAAATTCCGGTTGATTCAACCATAAGTGCTAAAATGCAACTCCTTTTAGGTTTTGTCCGACAAAAATACATCATCCCTTCCGCACTGTAGACGTGAACGTGTCCTGCCGTGTGAACGGCCCATTACAAATAATGAAATGCTGACCTCTACTGGTCACAGAGTTCATAACAGTCCCTGAAGCTGAAGCTGTGGTTTCTGTACTTCTGTAGCTGGGCTCCTGGATTGGATTCACACTGATGACCCAGTGTGTGCCCGTGTTGTTCTTCACTGCGGTGGGATTCATACAGATGACGATTTGGGCCAAAGGAAAGCATCGCAGCTACCTGAAGGAGTTCAAAGAGTATCCCACACTGCGCTCCCCAATCCTACCTTTCATCCTATAGCAGGAAAACACACCACTGATATTTTTTTTTTTACAAATATAAATCAGTAGGCTATTCAGTATTTTGCTAGTTTATACATATTCAGCAAGTCTTAATATATATTATTGTATGAAATAACTGCAGTAAATTGAGACACTGTAATGTTGTATTTATATCAAGTAAAGTCGCTCTATTTTAATAATCATAAAGTAAAAAAAATATTTTAGTTCATACACATGAATACAGAAAATTGTGCAAATGTATAGGAATGCAAACACTTAGCAGACAAAGTACTACAACCTAGAAATCCAAAGAGACTCTTTTTGTCTGTGGTGAGAAGCCACGATGTGAATTAAAGACCGTTCTGTGCCTTTATCCTGAGGCAAATATAACAGACTCGATTCATTATTCAGAAATGATTCATTTGCATGTAGCAGATATACTGTATATCACCTCACTTGACTGATGTATTTCCAAGCAATACTGACGTGGCAACAATTTTATGCTATTGCTTTTTTATTTGTTTTTTATTGTGTGAATTTATGGTAAACCTTTATCAGATTGGCTTACATTACCTGGGTGAATCTGGGGCCGTATTCACAAAGAATTTTAAGGCTAAAAGTAGCTCCTAACTGGCGAATTTAGGAGCAACTCCTAAAAATAATGGGCGTGTCACTCGTAACTTTAGGACTCTTAATTTTTTTGACTAAGAGTAATTCACGAAGCATTTTAGCCCTAAAAGTAGTACCTAAGCCTGGGACAGCTTAAAAGAAGTCGAGAGGACTCCTAACTCACTAAGAAGACCTATTCACAAACCGCTTTTTGTGGCATTTCACGTTGCGATGTTTTGAAATGCGTATGCGGCGGCTACAGGAGCTTCCAATCGCGAGGGAACAATTTTGTATTGGATGCAATAACGCCACCAACAACAATCAAACCTAGGCTACTCATTGCATGTCAACTAATTGTAACGTTTCATTGTGAATCAAATTAAAATGTTCTTCTCTTTGCAAACGTAGGCAGAGGCATATAGTGACAGATTAATTCAATAATGTTGCAAAGATATTGCATCAATCCATTTGTTTCATTAGGCTACTATATATTTGTTTTGCCTTACTCTTTATTCATTTAGGCTATTTATTCAGTTATTCATCATCTTCCGTCCTTCGCACTAATTGTGTAGCGCACGCATTCTCAGACCTGTCACCTGTCACTCATCATCGTAGGGGAGGTGTTTGGAATCATTCCCGCGTTACAATCATCAGCCAATCAAGGTGGTCACTTCAGTCAAGCTCGTGCATGAGTAATGACGTCATCCATAGCAACGAAGACTCTCTCTTAATTTAGGAGTTTTCATTTTTCTTTACTAAGAGTAGGTCTGAAAGGCGTTGTGAATAACTTTTAAGAGAAAACTCCTAGCTAAAATCTTTTAGTGCGATTTAGGAGTACTCCTAGTGGTAAGATAAAATGCTTTGTGAATACGGCCCCTGATGAACATGTCAAGGATATATTCCAAAGAAACACCTCTTTTTTAAGACCATTAAGGTTCTTAGGGGTGCTTAACTGTTATGAAAATAATGGCATAATGAAAAACATCTTAATCATTCTCATTTTTTAAAGCTACACTGTGTAATTTTTTAAGTTGATTCTTAGCAAAAAACACTTTGTTCTTTCAAAATGATATGTGCTCATTAATGTGTAATTACTTCTACCAACTAATCAAGAATTCTCGAAGGCGTAGAATCTGCCATAAATACATACGAGCGAGTCGCTCGAGTGGCGGCAGCCATGTTGCGCCTCCATCTTGAAAATACATTCGCCAAAGAAGGACATACCTGGAAATTCAAGCTTCGCCTTTCGTGTTTTTACACTCAGTGACACCGTGACGAATGCGAGGGGGAGATTACTCGCGACTGCCGGCAGATTTGGAGTAATACGGCCACCGTAGGAGTTAAAACGCCCTCGGAATGGGAGGGGCTAAAAAGTAATATTCAGTTGGTAGTCATAAACAATTTCACCGCTAGATGGGAGAAAATCCTACACAGTGTAGCTTTAAAGCAAATTATTTACTACCGTTCAAACGTTTGTGGTCAGTTTTTGCCGGTCAGTAAGCCTCTTATATTCACCAAGGCTGCATTTATTTTGATAAAAAATACAGTAAAAACGGTAATACTGTGAAATATTATTGCAATTTAAAACAACTGTTTTCTATTTTAATACATTTTATTAATATAATTTATTCTTGTGATCAAAGCTGAATTTTCAGCATCATTACTCCAGTCTTCAGTGTCACATGATCCTTCAGAAATCATTCTAATATGATGATTTGATGCTCAAGAAACATTTCTGATTATTATCAGTGTTGAAAACAGTTGTTCTGCACAACATTTTTTGATAATGCATTTTTTTTTGTTTAGGATTATTTGATTAATATAAGGTTCAAATGGACAAATTTTGTTACAACATAAATGTCTTTTCTTTTACTTTTGATCAATTGAATGCATCATTGTTGAATAAAAGTGTTAATTTATTTTAAAACAATAATCTTACTGACCCCAAATTTGAACAGTAGTGTAATTTCTTAGGGCTGAAATGTGACTGGACTTGTTCATGTGAGATTCGGCCACCTGAATCACAATCAACTATGCTTTCTCTCCAGCTATTTCATCAAATATGAACGCTTCTCTCGCAGTAAATGAGTTTGCTGTGCAGTGCTGGAATCAAAGCATTGTTATTTACGGGCAAAATTGGCATGTCGCATAAAACATTCACAAAGCAGTGTTTCCATCCCATGTGTTCAAGAGCAAAATGGTCACTTCCTGGGAAATTGGCACAAAATAGCTGTAATAAAAATGGAAGTTGCTGCAATCGGGGGAAGAAACTGAGGCTCTTTTTTTCCTCTATCATGAATGCCTTGCGTCTCAGAGCACGCAGAGGAAGCGCAATAAACGCGGTCGTGTTATCTTGCATTCACATGCCTGATGTTTGGCAAAGCAATCATGTGAGACGCTTCTGGGAGGGAACTTAACCATGACAGACTTTGGCTCAGGCATTTCAGAAAGATCAAACCAACATTTGAGATGCTGTGATGCGATTGGTCTGCTGGTTAGTTCAGTTATCCAATCATATCCTCTGTTGAGGCAAAAATCACATGAATTTGTTGTTGCGCATTGAGTGATTTAGGTGCTTATGCCATGTCGTAATTCCCGTAATTACGAGATAAGAACTTTTACAAAATTACAAAAAGCGATCAAATCCTCGTTGAACTCGTAATTACAACTTGTAACCTGATAATTGGTGCGTTCAACGCCATGTCATAATTATTGTAACGATTTTAAAAAGCCTTCACATGCTTGTAGAACTTGTAATTACAACGTGTAATTTTCTGAGAGCCAAGACTTGTATTACGTGGCCACTGCAGATTTAAGGTGTGTTGGACTTGACGCGGCGCTGTGCAGACCGATCGGTGTATGACACTAAAGTACCGCGCCAGCGTTTCGACAGCATACAGATCTTTATTTACGGTAATTACGACATGGCGTGAACACAGCTAATTTTCGGAGAGCAAATTCATCCTGCATTCACGCCGTGTCGTAATTACCGTAGTCTCGCGATGACAACACGTGGCGCTATATTCGGAGCTATTCATGTTCTTGGACTGGGAGTTATGCATTCCTATGGCAACACTATCCACGTCTAAATGAACCTGCAATAGTCACGTGGTATGAGCTCTCAGACAATTCCCATCTTACAAGCTCTAATTACGAGCTCCACCAGGATGTGAAAGCTTTTTACAAATCAGGAAATTACGGTAATAACATGGCGTGAACGCACCTAAATTTAGGTGTTGATTCCCAGTCCGAGGACATGAACAGCTTAGAGTAGAAATCACGCATTGTCATCACTAAATTATGGTAATTACGACATGGCGGGAATGCAGCATTTAATTGATAAATGTTTTTCCATCGTAGTTTATGCATGTCACCCAGACAGCAACATCATAAGGGGCTTTCGCACCGGACTATTGGCGGAAGTACCCGGATTTCGACGTGTTCGCAGCGCAGGAACTAGGAACGATTTTAGTTCTAGGAACTCCTTTTTTGGAGAAACTAATTTAGCTCCTACTTCAGAGTAGGGTTTTCACCCAGCACAATAGGAACTACCAGTGACATTAGTATACGCTGATTGGCCGAACGCATGCGAAACACCAGCAGCCGCCATTTAAAAAAAAGACATGTTAACACACAGTTTATAGCCTATATGTTTACTCCAGAAACTAACTCTACGAACATGGAAAACAGTGATAGCCTTCTTTACGTTAAGGAGAAAATCCAACGCAACTTTGAGGGGATCAAGCCAAACATGATTATGTATTTCTGCTCAGCTATCGACATTGGACATCAACCACACGGCAAACGCTAATACCTTTTCATATACTGTCTTTCTATATATAACAGTTCTATCAAATAACGTATTAGACAGGACTGTTAGACAGATCGTAAACTAATGAGCACGGAGAATGCGAGCACTGTGAGCTCAGGCTGTGGCATTCTCAACGCCGTCAAAGTAAAAGTAACAACAACGAGCGCGGCTTCATCACTTCCTAATGGTTCCTACTGGTGCTGTGAATGCAACCAGGAAAATGTTCCTAAGGGAACCATTAGTTCTCGGGGAACCACCCTGGTGAACAAAGTTTCTAGAATTACCCGGTACAAAAGCCCATATTAGTGTCGGCCCAGATCCGGGCCACATCTGGTACGTGGATTCAACGCGCACCAGATGTGGGCCGGATCTGGGCCGACACTATGTTGCTGTCTGGGCTTCTTATCGGATAAAATGTTATCCGCCACAATGGAGCACATACGTTTTTTATTAGAATTTATGCATATATTGGCATTTTCATCCAGCGAGGTTTTATGCAATATCCCCAAATTCCCATTAAAATAAGTGGTTGGAAACATAGCTAGTAACTCGCTCCATGTCTCTTCTTGGCAGGTGCGATGCAGGTGCATAACAGAAAAGACTGATGCCACAAGTGCAGTTTCAGATTCTGAAACTGGAATTTATTTCCTAACTTTGCACGTCCATTTAAAGACTGCCGTAAAACATCGCACAATTAATTGGACAAGAACAATGTTTATACAATATTGCTACACTGAAAATGATATCTGACAATAAACACTGGTGAATGAAAAGCTCCACCATAGAAAAAAAAAAACACTTCTACTAAGATGAATGGTCCCATCAGCCCTGTGAGGGACGGACAGACGGACGCCGACAGGACAGAACAGAAGAACAGACGGCAGGGCTGAATCATGCGGCATGTCCTCACCAGGAAGAAGAGACGATCGGCTGAGGAGGATTGTGCAAATCAAGTCTTAAAGAGTTAAGGTTTCCCCTCATTTCATGGCCAGCACTCTCTGAACCAGGAGCATATCAGTCTGTTTGGCTGAAAACCAGCACTATGAGAAGAGGCGGCTGTCCTCCTGAAACTGGCTTCTCTGCAGTACCTTCACATGATTCTCATAGATTTTGAGAGCGGGGCCGAGTCTGATCGACAGACCGGTCAACACATCACTGCGCTGCATCAGCAGTAAGGACTTCCCATCTATTTCCTGTTGGAAGATACAAAGGTTACTGGAGATCTGCGGCACCGATCCAAGACATTTTTTTTTTAGCAAGGACACATTAAAATGATCAAAAGTGAGAGTAAAGACATTTATAATGTTTCTATTTCAAACAAATGCTGTTCTTTTTAACTTTCTATTCATCAAAGATTACTGGAAAAGCAGCACAACTGTTTTCAACACATAATAATCATCATAAATGTTTCTTGAGCATCAAATCATCATATTAGAATGATTTCTGCAGGATCATGTGACACTGAAGACTGGAGTAATGATGCTGAAAATGCAGCTTTGATCACAGGAATAAATTACATTTTATATTATATTCAAGTAGAAAACTCATTTCACAATATTACTGTTTTTACTGTATTTTAAATCAAATAAATACAGCCTTGGTGAACCTAAGAGTGTCGTCTATAGCTTATACTGAAGCATGTTTTAGGTTTTCTTGGCCAATATCATCATATGGTCATATGAGTGTAATATCGATTGATAAAAGTATTAAACACATTTAACTCCTATTGATCCTACTTTTTTCAAAAAAAAAAAAAAAAAGCGCAGTGTATCTTTTTTGTCAAACTTTTGAACAAGTGACAAATAATAAGTAAAATTCTCAAAGAAAAAGTAAAATCTTCATTAGGGTGCTCAAACGTTTGTTACCAAGTCAATACTGAATTTTTTTTAACGTAACAATATCTGCCTTTCTGCAGTACCGTTTAGTATTGAGTATCGGGTCAATCCGGTACCCGCGGATAGGGGCCGCTTCCTTTAAACGCTCCTTTCCATATTTATGTGAACACGCTGTGAAAAGCGTCAAAGGTTTCTATTTACAATTTTTTTGCAGCACTGAACATGGAAGCCAATCACAGACATATCTGTTGAGCATGTGAATGCAATGGCCAATCAGAGGTGTTTAAATAAGTCAGAATCCGCTCCACTGAGGGGTGCAGGAATGATGTCAGAACCTGTGCTCATTGCTCGCTTTCTGTATATAACCCATTCATAATTTGAATAGAAGTACACACTGCAAAGTTTCATTAGTTACAACCATATTAAAAATGCAGGACTGAATCTGGAATAGTGATGAGCATAGCAAGCCACGGGAGTGTAAATGCAGTTCTGTTCCCTGTAATGTGTTTCTTTGTTTTTCATTTTATTACTAACTTTTCTTTGAATCTTTTTAATGCAATGTTTACTTAAAGGTACAATATGTAAGAATTTTGCATTAAAATATCCCAAAATCTCAAGGCCAGTGTTATATATTTTGTTAAGTTGATTACTTACAATATCCCAAATGTTTCCAACTATTTTAAAATCGTGAGAAAATTGCGATTTTAACCAAGGATACGGGGCGTTAGAGCAGGGGGGAGCTGGGAGTCGCCAGTCAATTGCGTCATATCCGCGTTACCCTCGGTTTCCGCTCGTACTGCGTGGAGTCCTGGACAAATGTGGAAGTTGTAGTTGTACAAACTTTAGCTTGTTTCTTGCAGTCGTTATGGTACACAGTTATTCTTTACCGATTGCAGCTGGTTCTGTCGACAAAGCATGCTTAATTTTATATTTTCCAAATGTAGCATTCGGTAATAGTTATGTTTATGTAAGGAAAGTATTATTGCTTTAGATTTGTGTTTAGTTTATTGACATTGTTTATCACGTCTGGTGTTTATGGCCATGTAAATAAACATAGCATGTGTTATACATAAAGATTAATCAGTATTTTGGCAAATGATGTGGGTATGTTCGAATGTACTTTTACAACAATTGTTTAGAACACGTAAAACTGCGCAGCGTTATCACAACAATGAATTCGACATACAGTAACATCTATGATAACCAATTTAGTATTAAACCTTACTTTTCTAGCGGTTAATTCATTTTAATGAAATAAAAGTGTGATGAGGTTTAAGAGTCAGGAAGGAAGAAGACGCGTCGTCGTGACTGGGACTCGTACTTTATTAAAATAAAGCAAAACAAACAAAAGCCGCGCACAACGCACATTCACTGTGGCAACCGCGACGGCACAAAACAGTTAAAAAATGAGAGCTCGGATCCACCGGTTTTCTTCCTCTGCGTCCAGTTTTCTCTCCAGTCTCTCTCTCGTTCCAGCGCGGCTTATAAGCGGTCTCTCCACGCCAATAAGACACAGGTGTTCCTCATTTGCACTTGACCTACTTGCTCGTCTCTTTTCTCTCCCATCACAGACCGCGCTGAACCACGCCCCCCTCGCCACAAAAAGCATGTCATTAAACGCAACATTTATAAAAATAGAACTTAGCCTCATCCATGAACATGATTTTTCGATTCCCGTCTGACTGATTTACATCCACGGTGGAGTTTAAAACGACAGTTCCCATCATTCCACGCTCCTTCACATCGTCATCAAGCTACGCCGTTGTTGTTGTTTGGAATGTAGCGCCCTCTAGCGGCAAAAAAAATTCTTGCATATTGTACCTTTAATGAAACAATATGTGAGGTCTACATGCTAATGTTATTTATTTACTCAATTATTATTAATATTAATAATTATTTCCTTTATTTAACTTTTTTTCTCCAAAAAGTTGAATACAAACACTATTAAAAATAAAATAGTTACCATAGTTTTTGCTGTGGTACCGAAAATAATACAGATAACAGTGACACTTTATTGGAATTGGTGCGGACTAGAGAATTTTTGTGTCAACCTTAATTCTCGTTATCACAATGACTTTTCAGGTTTGGTTTTGGTTTGGTTTTGTAATAAATATTATTGTATTCCCACTGTTGTTTTCCAATGCTAACTCTCATTAAAGAAATACTGTAAAATAGAAACTAGTACAATGTATATATTCACTACAGAAATGTAATTTATTTTTATTCATTTCCTGGTCTGGAATTAGCAATTTAAAAACGTCCTAATTTTTGTTTTTCCAAGGCCGTTGCAAGTCTAAAATCAGCATAAATTATAGTAATATGAATTAGGGGGAAATGTACTTAATTATCATGAAAACAGCATCTTTTGCACTGTAAAATTAAGACCTTTTTTCTTTCTTTAGATTTTGGGTTAACTATAACAAGCACATGTTCTTGACCGGTTTGTTTGACCACAGCACTTACCTGTGTCCTGAAAGCCAGCGCCTGCTCAGGGAAACCCACGGACGTGAAGTAACGGGCCACATCGGCCACGCTCCAAAGCAAAGGGTCCTGCACAACTTCTTCCTTCACCGCATCACTGAGAATGGACAAAAACAGCTTCAAACCTCAAAGTTCATGAGCAATACAGACTAGGCTTCTCCATATCACAACAACAATATACTAACCAATGGAGTGAGTTTGAGGTGGCACTACCTGACCAATGGCACGTCCTAAAATACGTTCTAAGAACGTTTCGATAAAGTTATGGAAAAACGTTATTTCTGAATGTTCTCAGAACGTTCAAAACGTCCAGTTTTTAAATGTTTTAAAAAAATTTTTTTATGTTTATGTGGATGTTTTGAATGTTTTGAAACAAGTAGTAATGCTTTAAAAAAAAAAAAAAAGTTCCACTAACTACGTTCTGAGAGCATTATTAAAGACCAGGTAACTGGAAGAAAGTTTTTTCATAACTTTGAGAGAGCCTTTCCAGAACGTTAGCCAATGTTCTGAGAATGTTCCCTGTTAGCTGGGATGATGAAGTGTTTGAAAACATTTATTATTTGTCCAATTGTGCTTGATGCCACAGAAATGCCACACTAGGACTTTAAGTCTCAATATTTCAGTGTTTATTGCCAAAGATACAAAGAAAATGTTAACTTTCACTCACTTTTCATTATTCATCATCGCTCCATTGTTAATCGTTCTTTCCTCTGTCGTGCTCTTGGGCTCCTTATTGCACATTTCACCTGTGAAAGCACAATTTTGAAAAAATATATGTAAAATGAGTTGATAGATTCTGTGCCGGTTCAGAAATTAATGGGGACTTGGGGCAAAAATGCCACTGAAATGGCCCCCAAATTCAAGATAGGGGGCGAAAAATGCCCCTGCACAAATAAACTAAACCTATCATGACACGATTGAAGTGAAATGTAAACATGATTGAATAGTGTTGATTATGGCCATACATTTAGATTTTGTATTTTGATTCGATATTTTTGCAGTATTGAGCATTACAACCAATCACACGCATTTCTGTTGAGCACATGAAAGCATTGGCCAATCAGAGGCGTTTACATTAGTCACACAGTACATTATTCCTAGATTGAATAAACGTTTGTTTTTCATGCTACTACAAAACAACCAATGTGAAGTCTTGATTTTCTAATGCATAAAAACTAATTCATACATTTTTTTTTTTTTTTGTCTGTGCAGACTAAAGGGATATGACACGCTGTTTCCACAAAAACTAATTATTTTCTGTATTCTATTAATTGACAATAATTATCATTATAACAATATCAAAGAGCAATAAATCGACAGTAATCTTTTGTAATAAAACTGCAGCCCTTCCCTGTAATGTTATTTTTTTACATTTTATAATGTAGTATATTTTTCATGTAGGCTATTCATTATGCATTTGTATTGTAAATACACGTATGCCACCTATGAGCAGCATTAAACAGTCTGTGTGAATAAACATAAATGCCATTTCATATGCAGCTTCCGTTCCACCTTTGAAATTAAATGATGGCTTTTGTTGATGTTGGTACATTTTATTGGCAACAGTCTATTATTCTAATTAGTTGAAGTATTTGACATAAACAAGATACACATAAAAAAGACAACACAGATACATATGGTAAACTTATGTTAATAAAATAAAATAAAAAAAGCCTCTGGAAATCACTTCCAGTGGCAAATATTGGCCCTTAAAGGTGCAGTAAGTGATTTATGAGAAACACTGTTGATATTTGAAATTTGAACACACCTCTCTCTTCATTGCTCCGCCCCCAAAATGCATGAACACACAATGCAAGAGTGGACGTTTATCATAGCTGAAAGTGAAGCAAAATAATGCTTGGTATAATAATAATCTTGGTTCTGTGAAACACAGCAAAACCAATGTTACTCGCGTATGGAGCAGTACCAACTCTGCGTCTGTTTTCAGGCCTCAGCCTGATTCAGTCTCTCCAGCGCTGGAAAGCTTTTCTAATATTAACATGGGTCCTAAAGGTCTTGCCTTATCTTAACCCTTCTTTTTCCAGTGATATTCCTCTGAGCTTTTATCTTTATCTTTTTATCTTGTAATGTCTCTCAGCCATCTCTCATTCTACAGTCTTTCTTCAAATCTCCCTCTTGCTCACTCTCTCTCCTCCCCCATCATGAGTGACACGCCCCCTCCTGCTGATTGGCTCACTCTCTCTCCTCCCCCATCATGAGTGGACACGCCCCCTCTGCTGATTGGCTCACTCTCTCTCCTCCCCATCATGAGTGACACGCCCCCTCCTGCTGATTGGCTCATTCTCTCTCCTTCCCATCATGAGTGACACGCCCCCTACTGCTGATTGGCTCACTCTCTCTCCTCCCCCATCATGAGTGGACATGCCCCCTCCTGCTGATTGGCTCATTCTCTCTCCTCCCCATCATGAGTGGACACGCCCCCTACCGCTGACTGGTTCACTATCTCTCCTCCCCCATCACGAGTGGACACACCCCCTACTGCTGATTTGCTCACTCTCTCCTCCCCATCATGAGTGGACTACTGCTGATTGGCTACAAGTGTGTTGTGCTGCTTGATCCGATCCACTTTCAACGCTTACTGCACCTTTAATGGAAAACTTAATTTCTGACCCTGATACGCTATGGAAGTTAAGGAGCACAGGCACAATCCTCACCCTCCTCAGCATGATCAGAGACAGCGTGAGGCCCTCCGTCTGCCATCACCGCCTCGTCCTGAAGACAGACACGCACAATATGAGACAGAGACGCAGAGGAACATGACAGATGTGCTGTGACTGGAAGCAGGACGGATGCGCTCACCGGCGTGACTGGATCAGGGGTGGCCACGCTCTCCTCCACCCTCGGCTCCTCCTCGGCTTTAAGAGCGGTGAGACAGATGGCCGCTGGCTCCTGCAAGGACTCCACGGACCCTGTGGGCCACAATGACAAATACCGTCAGCTGAAATCTCTTCATGTAGAAACTTTACGCCGTCAAAATGTGTGATTGAATGTTTGTCTCTTTGGACTTTTACTTCAAATTTTCTTCAAAGTTTTAAAACAAAAGCTGCTACTCTCCGTATGTTTTTCCATCATCTCATATCGTGTTCATGTGTAAATTGCGCAAGCTTATTTCATCTATTAGTTCAAAAGATCTGAAAAAGCCCATAGATTTACTGACCCACAGATCCTCCCCTAAAGAAATCAGAAGTGTTTGAAAGTGGACAAAAGAGACAGATTAAAACATTATTATTTTTTAAATTAATATCCTCATTATATCTAATCAGAATAACTTCCCCTCCTCTTGCAGCATCATCTCTTCTCTTCTCTGATGATGTGTTTACTGGCGTGAGGGCGGAGCAACCTGTCACTCACATGAGATCCACCAATAGCAAACTACAACTGTCTAATCAATTACTGATGGACAAAACCAAGCCCCGCCCCACATTTTTTCTTGTTCGAGAAGTCGTTTCATTTGGATATACATCGCAATAGGAAAGAAAAGATCTTCCATTTCATGCAGACTTTATCATGTTAATTTGCAGTATGGTTTCAGAAGATTGATTCTGAATTTTAAACTTATGTATGTGAATTAGCGTCTCAGTTTGGGGTTTTATCTTGAGAAGTACGTACCCGTGTCCTGCTGGGCTGCTGGCTGTATGTGCTCGGGCAGAGTGTAAGCGCTGTCGGGGTCCTGCCTCAGAGCATCATGGGTAGGAGAGTTCTTTGAGGAAGTGGGTGAAGGAACAGGCAGACTGGTGTTACTGCTGGTGACGGGACTCATGCTGATGCCCGAGTCAGCGGTGCTCTGAGCGCACATGGCGTCCAGACTGCTCTCATCGCCCTCCTCATCCATACTGCTGTCCATTCCTGTCGTCATCGACATCTCGTCCTAAAAAGATTGCAGAATTTTATTTTACTTGATCAGTTACACTGCCACAGTCTGCCTACAATCCAGTGCAACATGAGGCTTCAACCGAACGCATCACGTGTGCCATATGAAACAGTTTGCATAACATATATATATATATACACTAGCATTTTTTCAAGACGAAAAATATGAAGCAGCACAACTGTTTTTCCAACACTGATAATAATAATAATGTTTCTTGAGCATCAAACCAGCATATTTTTACAGGGGTTTTCAAGGTGTGGAGTAGGGCTGGGCGATATGACGATCGATAAGAGATTTTTCTATATAGTTTATCTGTATGTAAATACATCCATGCAGCATAGGACTGCTTAAACACAATAGAGCAGCAAAGAAACATGGATGGATGAGAAGAAAGAGTGGGACATGCTTGATGATGAGTTATTAAAAGAACAATAAACCTCGACCGAGAACAGAATTCGGTACTGAAAAGCGGCTTTCTGTGGCGCACAAGTGCTGAATTCAGTTCACTTTCGCTGCTTATTGCTCTTGAACGGTCAAATACACACATATATGTGTCAAAATGCCGGTCTTTGCGAGTATTCACGTAAACACAGTCAGTTATGTCTAAAGGGAAAATAAACAGTTGGGCCAAATAGATTCTAAATAATTATCATTATATTGGTCTTTATATCATTATATTAATCTACATTACATGGTTCAATTCAGATTTTTTCCTCCCATGTGGCACAGAAATGTCCAGGGCTTGACATTAACATCCGCCAGCCCGCCAAATGTGGGTGTATTTCAGCAGTGTAACGCAGTCATTCCTACTAGCCACATTTGCGGGTTGAATTTTATATATAATATATACATTTATTGTAGTCTTTTCAAAAGGAATCTGGGGCCGGTTACATAAACCTCTAAGACTAGTCTTGCAAGTTCGACATCAATTTATTTTCTTTAAGACGGTTCATAGCTTTTTTAAATCAGTAACATAAAAACGTAGATAAGCCTACTTTGATACCGAAAACTAAGACTGACTGCCCCTGACTAACTGCTAGTAGGTCATACTAGAACTTAAGACACTGTCTTAACATTATGGCTATGTTTATGCAACCGGCCACTGAAATAATAAACTAAGTGCACTGTGCACTGTGGTCAAAAAAAAAAATTCATACAGATACTGAAATATCTGAAACACTTCCAATACTCATTTTGCACAGAATAGATACACGATACCAGCAGCGCTTTCTCTCCCTCTCATCTCTACGACAGCGAGTTACACACAAACCCTCTCCTCACTCACTCGCTTCATTTGCTCCAGATGAATATTGTTGCTGTTACAGGGCTTGAATTTTGGCATGAGATTGCACATACTGCGCATAATTTTAGTCATTCCAGCAGATTTTGTGCTCACATCAAAGGTGCGGCACATTAAGAAGCCTCTCAGTACTAAATTTAGTTCTTTTTCGCTGCTTATTGCGCTTAAAAAGTCAAATACACACAAAATAATGACAAAATGCCAGTCTTGGCGAGTATTCACGTAAACACAGTCGGTTATGTTTTAAGTGAATGTAAACAGTTGAGAAAGAAAACCGACGGTTGCGAACGATGTCAACTCTCATGATCACATGACTCTTTTCAATGGCGCAATGGAGGACGAAGGCTCAACCCAACGTTTTGCTGACCTTTAATGATGTTGTGGAAAGCAAATGCTTGTATTATTGTAATTTTGTCTTCGTCCAATGCAAATCAAGCTGCTTTACTTTCTTTTTGGCCTAAGCTTTTCCAGTTCAGTACGTCTACCTGGGGTTGTTTCGCCAAGTTCATAGTGTAAATGCATATCGGATATGGGTCACTTTTAAAAGAAGATGTAACCTGGTCGTCAAAATAATTAGATATAGTCAACAAATCGGAATTGGGCATCCAGACCTGCCATATAGGCCTACCTGCTGCTGTCTGTGTCATTAATGTTAATCAAAAAACAAAAGGAAAATCATTTACTGCTTTTCATTGAATATCTTTCAAAGCTTTATTAAGAATATATGTATATGTAATTCATAGAGTGCAGTTAATACTATGCTGTTTAATTGGGGAGATTTGCCATTTCAGTTGTTTTTGTTTCATTAAATCTTTTGTGTTTTATAATTGTGTAATTTATTTTCTAAAACGCCTATAATAAACCATTTAATGGCAGTCTCCCATTATGTCAACTTAACCCATATAATGTACCAACCCTGCTAAGGGTTCAGTGAACCATCCTGGGCAATAACACTGGAATGTTCAATAGCCCAGAAATATTTTTACTAAAAATCATAAGCAGCCACAGACAGGAGGAATGAAGAAAACATCTATTAGCATTCATTCAGTGGCTTTAAACATGACTGCATTCTGATTAGCAATACAAGAAATACCTGCATTTTACATTTAAACGAATATGTGATTATGCTCAAACCGTCCCACTGCAAAACTGGATTACCGTCGAATCGAGCTTCAGTGGTGTCTGAAGGCCGCGCGCACTGTTTATTCAGACAGAAATTCCTCGTCGCCCGTCTTCTCCTAAGTTACACTTTGAACCCCAGTTTTGGCGATGATTGGCGCTATGATATTAGGAACGTTACTACCAGAGCAGTAAGCATAGCGAAATAACTTAGTTATACAGTATGAGGAACATTACAGAGAGGGATTGCTGAACGGAGGCGCGCTGAACTCACGAGTCGCGGTTCTCCGGCGGCAGACAGCGCGCGCCCTCAGAATGAAATGGGGCGGGCTCATGAATATTAAGTAGCATAACCTTCTCCAACAGCACATGAGAACGAAGCGAGCGGGCTCATGAATATTAAGTTACGTAACGTTCTCTAGCCCCATAGAACGAAGCGAGAGAGAAGCGTGGCGAGTTTATGTATATTAATTAGGAACTTCACGCAGCTTAATTAATATTCATAAACCCGCCCCGCTTCGCTCTGAGGCGCGCTGCCTGTCTGAGAGAAGCGCGTCCCAAAGCAAGCCAATGTTAAACGTGGCTATAGCCGACATTTTCTTCCTTTAAAACACATCCAAAACTAACGTTCCCCGTAGTGCACGTGATAAATAAGTAGCGCAAGTTCACGAGCCGCAATGACGACTTGGTTCGCACTTCGCGTGCACGGACATAAAGGATCATCTAGATCAGCCCGTGCAATGACTTGCGCTTCAATGATCCCTATAAATTCTCGTATTTAGTTTGTCACGATCCGTACAAGTGGACAAATGCGGTCTCCCGGTAGTAAATAATCGTTATTGCAAGTGCCTCCAGTGTTGCTCCTTGTGCGAAATGCGTCAGTCGGCTGATCAGTGATGTTTTGGTGACTTTCCCCGGCTAGTTTGGATCAACGGACAAGGATTTTATCGCTAAAGTTGAGTTATGGGACTGTCTACGCTCGAACAAAAACTCGCTCCGAAAGATCTCGACCTCGCAGAATCAGATCAAGCGCTTCCATTGTTGGCGATTTTCCGACGCTCATGAAGGTTCGTGCCGCTCCCCGTCTGCGCCAGTCCGCGCGCGCGTGTGTGTGTTTGTGCGTGCGTGCGTGCACTTGCTTTCATGTTTCATGCGCCAGAACAGTTAAACTAGTGATAAAACACCAATGCTTGCCATTGCGCGTGTGGTTTTTGTCGGAGCGCAGCCGCTCTTTTCAGTGCGCCAGCGCTCGGTTAAGGTTTACTTACTTCCATATCCTCCATGTGATCCTCATCCACGGGACCCAGAGCACTGTCGCCGGCGCTCCAGTCCGCGAGAGAAGGCTGTTTCACCGCACACTTGCTCTGCTCGGTTTTTCTCCTGCCTCTCAGCACCTTTGCCGCGTTGCGATAGGACACCGAGCCTTTATAGTTGACTTTCAGCACCGTTTGCTCCTCTATCAGTTTCTCTAGTTCTGAACGGGTTCGGTCCCAGTCCGAGCCGTATCGTCTTTTAACCATTCTGCAAATTCTGTCCAGGTCCGGTCGCGCTTTTCTCGACCGCAGCGAGTCTATGGAGCCCAGGATCCATTCTCGGTACGGCTTAGACATTATTCCTAATGGGCTTCAAGCTTGATAGAGTGGATGAAGTGCGTCAGTGTTGCCTTCGACGTGACGCTCGCAATCTTTCGAGTCGCGGTGCGAGCGCGCTGGAGAAAAAGAAAAAAAACGGAAACATACTGTACGCGTGCGTTGATCACATTGAGCGCTTAAGGTGGAATGCGCGAGATGCGCGTCCCGCCACTAGGAGATTTAAGGAGGCTTTGTTCTGTTCTGTTGTTCTACGTGCAGCTTAAAGTTCTGTTTTGGAATGCGACTAGCATGTAGCTGATCTATATAGAATGACATTATATAGATCAGTGCATGTAGCATGTTTAAAAAAATAAATAATAATACGCGAAGTCCGCATTATTCGAAGGTAAAAACCCGTTTTATTTTCACATTCCTTGTTTAACTAAGCCAGTTATCTCAGAAATCAAATAAAAAAACGTTGGAATTTAAAATGTTATTCAGTAAAAATCTGTTAACGGTTGGCAATCCAATAAAGCAAATAGTTACGTAAAAAAGTTAAACAAGGCATTTTGCAACAATAAACATTTCAAAGTCTTATGAGTTTTCAGATGAGCTTATTATGCCTTATGTTTAAAGTCACCATGAAATCAAAATCGACAATTCTTATTTTTTTAATGGAATGTTGCAGTATTTATCATAATTTATCCATGCAAATCATTATTTTTGTCTTATTCATGTGTCCTCAAAATCTTTAATCAAAATAACTTCCCCTCCCTCTTGCAGCGACATCTCTTCTCTGATGATGTGTTTACTGGCTTGAGGGCGGGGCAACCTGTCACTCACATGAGATCACCCAATAGCGATCCAGCCATCCAATCAATTCCCCATGAACAAAACCGAACGTTTTTTTCTCCTTCCACAATCCATTTCATGACATACACCACAATAGGGGAGAAAATACTATATTGCATGTTCTGTTTCACACTGACTTTTAATCAGGCAACAAACATAAATATACGGTAATCCCAAAATCATTTGGCAGTTTCATTTAATAATTTAAAAAGGTTGCTTTTATGAGTTAAACATCTTAAAATTCTGGAAATCCAATCAATTAGAGAAGATTGGATTTGAAATTCCAGATTATAGATGACACTAGAAATGGAAGGTCAAGTGACG
The DNA here is from genome assembly GCF_965113295.1 of Leuciscus leuciscus. Lineage (NCBI taxonomy): Eukaryota > Metazoa > Chordata > Actinopteri > Cypriniformes > Leuciscidae > Leuciscus > Leuciscus leuciscus. Next base: position 65,021,017 of record NC_138725.1, read on the forward strand.
TGCATTGCATTGTGGGATATAGCATTGTGCGGTGTGCTCCGTCGCATCCTGCAAACTAGCAAATCTCAAGATTAATCATATTTCCTGCAGAAAGCTGTCTGCATTTCCATGTATCTCAAAAAGGAACTTGCTAGTCTGGTGCACGAGCACCTGAAATTCATAAGTGATCCGCCATCTTTGCTCATGGGCGCTCGGCTCTGCTGCCAGCTCATTTTGAGACAAAATGTCATGTGACTAATGACTAGACTTGCAAGAAAATGAAGTCATGCCAACACTGATGAATCTAAAGGGGGGAGGGGGGGGGGAATCAATCCAATTCTTGCTTCACATACAAATGGTAAAACATTTGCTATGATAAATATGATGCATTCTGTGCTGTCTTTAAACAGCCTTGAATCTAACTGAGAAATATACACTTATGAACAAATTTCAGAAAAACAACATTTAAGACGTCACCACATCATTGTAATTTTAACAATTAAAACTTTATTGGAATGATACATGTTGCAAAATATTATTCTGTGTATTTTTTATTTTTTAAACATACTCGATGTGTCCTACGGGTATCCGTCAGCTTCTCCAGAAGGTAAAATAATTAAGACTGTTAAAGGCAGAGAATATACAGTATTGTTTCCCGAAAAAGGTACAATAGACTACACCATCACCATACCCATGTCGAGAGGAAAGAGACTCCTGTTATTGAAAATACACTTAGAAAATATGCAAAAGTAAATCAAATGTTTTCTTCATGATTTCTTTTTTTAAAAAGCAAATAGAAGAGTGTAGGAAACTGGATGTGTAGAAAGGCAAACTGTATCATGGACTGATGCACGCACGCACACACGCACACACAACGATGATTGACAATGTAAATGAACAGATGAGTGAGAGACTGGATGATGTGTGACACCCATGTATTTGAAAGGGAGGGACGGGGCCCCAAGAATCAGGCAGACATGGAGGGATGACATGAATACCACCAAGAATGTCATGCTCTGACAAAAAAAAAAAAAAAAAAAAAAGTGAGCCATAATTTCACAGATTTAAACCGCTGTTGCTTAAAACAGAAGCCTTCCATATCACGATCAAGCTCAAAGTTGAGGAGGATAAAGCTAATAAGAAAGCCAACCTGTACATTAGAACTCAGTGCACCAGTTAAAGATAGTCTTACGTTGCTTCTAACATCACAAAACCAGTGCAGAAGAGCCTGCTGGCAAATCGAAACGTACAGAAGCATCATTTGAACACTGATTGTTTTGTTTTTCAGCTATTGAAACCCAAAAGGTGGAGCCGTTTCTCCTGTTTGTACACCCATTTTATGAAGTCTCCAGAAATGGGGCGAGTAAATGTCCCAGCAATAGCTAGGCATGCAGGGAAAAGAGTGAGTTAGAGGAGATCTAAACCTATCCAAAAGTTTTGTGAAATACAAACATCTGCCTTTTACTTGTCTCTGTTTCTAAAAGTATGAATGATCAAAAACGGACCCAATCTGATCCGTTTTGGCGGTGCACCTGGCAGCTTACAGTGACATCATTTCCTGAGCGGGAAATGCAAATGAACAGGTATTTGATCCTATACTGTAAAATCAATGGCATCATCCTATAGTGTCCAACTGATGCTACCATTATTAAAAGACACACGGAGAGTTGCTTGAAATACCATTTTAACCTGGCACCGATCTGTAACATTCAGCAAAATTAAGTTACACTACTCATCATAAACAAAAAAACAAAAAAGCATGAGAAAGAGGAGCATCTAGCGTGGCACCTAATGAGCAGACGACTCCTGAAGAGCAAGCGATAATTGGCGTCTCACATTTAAATGTGAAGCATGTCAATTTTGTGCCACTAGAGGCAGCAAACAAAAATAATGACTTATCAATCCATTCAAGCTAATATATTATGTCCTTTTCATTTGGTTACTCAACAGACTGCAGTTCCGTTTGGTGCCACTAGTGGCACACTTCACCTTAAACATCTAATTAAATCTTCATTGACGAGAAGCTTTTCCGAGCATAACGAAATACAATCTTTGCCACACACTACGCACTATTGCACGCTTCTGCAAACTAAACAACAAAACTCATGGGGACGTTTGCATTTAGATTCTCTTGCATCCTACAGAGTTAAAGAGCAAGAGAGAAAGTTGATCGAATTGTTGGACGATGTTTCAACAGGCCGAATGGAGCTTCACTAACTGGTCTTTAATAACGCACGATAAAGTCTACACGAACAACAAGCTTTTTTGAAGCGGAAATAGAGATTGATTAAGTGAAGCCGTAGAGAGTTAAAACGTATTGAATATCCGTCTTCTGTAGGGATAAAAAAAGAGAAATGCCAGAAAGGGTTTGGTCACTGGCAGGTGACACGGCAGAAACGAATAACAACGAAAAAACATCATCATCATCATCATCATCAGCATCCACCAGGAACCGAGTGTAACCACAGAAAACGTTAACGGTTTCCTTTAAAAGCATCATTCTAAAAACAAGAGGCATTTGTGCTCGGCCAATTCACTGCATTCCTTCACTTTTCCATTTCCTGTTGATTTTCTCCTGGAAAACTCATCTTTGAATCAAAGCCATCTAAGAAAAAAAAAAAAGTGTAAAATCATGGATTTGGAGCTTTACGTATGCTTGTTCATGTTATATAAAGCAGTGTTACGGTCTTATCGGTGGCCATTTTAAAGCCAAAACACGTTCTGTTCGTATGACAAGCTGGGCTTTTAGGACACGTAAGGACGCCACAACATGATCTAGAGAATGATGATCCAAATCAACAATCTTCATACTAAGCGGCTGATTCTGCCTGATCTTAGAGCACTGTGGGAAATTGTACCCAATACGTGATGATAAATTTGAAGGATGGTGGTGCGATGCTTGAAATTCAAATGGCAAATGTGTGACATCCAAAACAAAAAGCCAGAACTCTTGAACGCAGTACGTGGGATTGATTTGGTATTGGGTGCCAATAGGTGCACAGGAAGTAAACAAGAAGTGACAGAGTGGAGAACTACAGAGCAAGGACACCTTTGCTGATTAAAAAAAAATATTGGGGGGGTAATTTTCTCTGAAGAAGCCAAAATTCAGTACCAGAAAGTAACCTCTATATCTCTGAAAAAAAAAAGAAAAAGAAAAAAAAGAAAGAAGTCGTCACAAATATCCCCATGCCAGCCAGTCACAGAGAAGTGACTGAATCTCTTCCCAATGGACCCTGGCTACCAAACAAGAGGGAAAACATGAAAATGGACAAGTAACGAGTGACGAAGGATCTGAAAAGGCAACACTGCTGGCGTCTCTCTCAGGACTTTCTGATCTTCTGCTCCCTCCATCCGTGTGTGAGGATGGACAACGTTGTTGTTGTCGTTGTTGTTGTTGTTGTTGTTGTTGTTGATACCAGATACAGGCTCAGTCCAGTCCATCATCTCACCCTGGAAAACGTTTTCTTCTCACTGTTGCCCCACATCTAATTTCTCTCCATCCCTCTCCTCCACTGCTGCTGCTTCTAGAATTCAGCAAACTCCTTTCCACATTTCTCTGTGAAAGACACCCGGATTTCTTCCTCCTCGTAGTCGTCAAAGTTGCTGGTGTCCCCGGGGCCTTTGCACTTAGGGATGAAGGGGGCCTCCACCTGAAAACAGACACAAATATACACAGATGAGTCAGCGGAAAAAGATGCTACATTTTTGATTAAATATTACCATAAAGGCCCCTAGAGAACTAAGAACTAACGTTATTCATCAGGCCAAAACGAAGTTCATTTTTGGAGTTTAAAACTTTCCGGAAAAGTTCGCTCCGGCTGTTAATCCCTTTCCATTGGTCCGTGGCGATTGTGTAATAACCTGAGGCTCCACTTTACTTGACATGGAAATGTTCTCCGGTTCATTTCTTGTGTTCAAGTCCATCGAGGTCAGACGCGACCGGAGAGCAGTTTTATGGTAAAAACTTGATGTAACCACTCTTATATACGGCACAAGGGGGAGTCATAGACCAAGAGGACTAGACAAGCACCAGTTACATTTTCTGCACTATATTCAAAGTCATCTGAAGACATTCCATAGCTTAAAGCAACACTACAGCACCTTTCCTCTTCGGTCCCCCTACAGGTTGGAAGCGGAATTGTCCATTACCGCTGTCGTAAATAATTTAGCCTACCGTCGCATGCACACTATTTGTTTATCCAGCACCGGCTTTGGAAATAACAAGGTCCACAGACAAGGTAGAGTATGCTGCATTATTTTACGAAAGTATGAAGTATTGCGACATCAGAAACGGCTATTTTTTTATATAAGCTCCACCTATCGACTGTAGTATCGCTTGCCGTAAAGCAAGTCAAATTTGTAGTTTTACATGTCTCATTCGAACTACAGATCCGCTACCAGATCTGGCAAACTTGCATAGTGCGGTTCTAGCCGATAGAGGGTCGCAAAGCGAATGCACAAGTGCCGTTCACCCTGTTACGAGTTGATGAACCACTCAAACGATTTTGGAAACATTATTTTAAGGTACAAAAGAATCTTTGGATTACATTGTTGAATTAAAGTTCACGGAAACTCGTCTTCCCTTTGCTGCGGCTGTCAATCAATCAAAAAGAGACTCTCTTTAATGTAATATATTCCGATTATAATACTTGGGGCCAGATTTAATAATCAGGGCAAAATAGAGAGAGAGTGCAATTCCCAAAAAAGTGCAGATGGGAGTGGAGTGGGAGCGTTCTCTACTGGGGATTTGCATAAAATGTCTTTATCTTGCTGGAGTTTATCGCTGTTTCTAAACGATATCGTCCTCGTAACTGGGTGCGTAAATACATAATCATGCTTCGCTTGGTCGCTTCAAAGTCACATTGGATTTCCTCCTTAACATAAAGGGTTGACAAGTGTCTGGACTTCGGTGTCGGTCCATCTATCGCTGTTTTCCATGTTCGTGGAGTATATATATATATATATATATGCTATAAACTCTGTGTTTGCACAGCTCTTTAACAATTTTCGCATGCGTTCAGCCAATTAGCATACAATTACGTCACTGGTAGTTCCAATTGTGCTGGGTTAGACCCTACTCTAAAGTAGGAGCTAATTCAGTCCCCACAAAAGGCATTCCTAGAACTAAAATCATTCCCAGTTCCAGTGGTGCTGCTGTACACCCAGAGCGCCTTACAACCATATCAGGGGATCTCTCCTCAACCACCACCAGTGTGTAGCATCCACATGTTCTGATGATTGTTCACAAAATGGGACCAATCAGGTTGACTTAAAGATTGAGTAAGGGTGAGAACAGTCTGATTCAGGTACCTTCTTCTGGTAGATTGCGATCCAGTCGGTGGTTGCAAACCATTTGTGGCCCTTGATGTCGTTGACGCCGTTCTTGAGGTTCCCGAAGCGCTTTGTGAGATCTACCTGCAGCAGGTTCCTCAGCAGGTCCTTCAGGTCAGAGCTAAAATGCGAGGGGAAGCGGACCTACAGGAAGATCGAGACACACCGTCAGTGCTTGGGATTCATGACGCAACACCAGAAAGTCTTATCACAATTGACACAGATGAGATTTAATAAATGAGTCAAAGCAACATGTCAGTTTATCTGTCGAATCCTAATTAACTGACAGCGACTGAATACTAATATCTCACACTCAAACCATAAAACCAATGGAAACTGTTGACAAAAAACCTAGATGGCACAGTTTCATGCTGTCAAATCGATTAATTGAATCTGACATAAAAGTTTGTGTGTGTGTATATATACATATACACACAGTAGTCAACATTTGAAGTGGATAAAAGAAGTTAATCAAAGGTGTCCTAAGACAAGAACGGGTATTGTTCAAAATTCATGTATAACTATGATGAAAGGTTTTGATCCACTTCAAATGTTGACTACTCTCTGTGTGTGTGTGTGTGTGTGTGTGTGTGTGTGTGTGTGTGTGTGTGTGTGTGTGTATTATATAGATAGTTACGGAATTGTGTGTAATTTCGTATAATATGTTTTGATTCTGTATATTGTCTATTCTCCGTTATTGTTATTTCTGTGCTGTCTGTTATGAGCAGGATCCCCTGATCAGCTGCGGGATGGCTCCACCCCTTTGATTGATGCGGGTTTAAAACTATCCCTTCCGCTCTCTGAAGTTGAGCGGTTGCGATTCCGGGCCGGTCCTGTGTTGCACATTATGGGCTGTAGCAGGCTGAAAGTGAAAAGCTTTATTAAAATGAACAAACAAAAAGACTTCTCCGGTCTCCTCTCCAGCCGTCAGACCATTAGTGTACATGATTTAGATTCTGTTGTGTCTGTTCTTTTCAGTTACGGTGTTTTGTAGGGTTGACCGGCCCCTTTTCTTTGAAATCACATTCGTTATGTTTTGTTAGTGTATTTAGGGTAATTTGCTGGATTTTGATTTGGAAACTTCGAGGGAAGTTAGTTTGATATTTTGTTTATTATCCGTTTTGTTTGTTATTTTGAGCCTTGGGTCTTCCTGAAGATTATACACCCACTGATTTATGTTACTCTTGAAATACTCAATTTAACTTATATGTTTATCTTCTTCATCTTAATAAAACGTTTATCATTTTTCTTGAATTTTGGACTCATTGGTTTATCTTGTGGTCTGACAACTGGGCCTGGGAGTCATGTCTATTTCTATAAATAAATAAATATTTTTTTCCCCGTTTCTTTTTTCCCCATTCATTTTAAATAACTTTTTATTATTATTTTTTTTCTTTTAAAATATTACTACTTAGGTTTAATTTATTTTTATTTCAGCTTTAGTTTTTATTTTCATTTAGTAATTTTAAAACTTATTTCAGTAGTTGTCAAATTTTTGTTTAGTTTTTCTATCTAGTATTTAGATTTCATTTTAGCTTTATTTCAACAATTTTTAAAGATGTTTTACTTAACAACCTTGCTCTTAGTTACCAAATAGTTACCAATTATTTCAGTATTATTTATACAATATCGTAGTTTTTATTAATACATTTTTTTTAAATATATTTTCAGTTCTCATTTGAAATGAGTTTAAAAAACAAAAACACGACACGAAATACAATCCTTGTCCCTTCTTCTCTGAGGTGAATATATCCGTTGTGTTTGTCGTTACAAAAAGTTATCACGTTCACTTCTGTCAGCTGTCATTCTCAATGTCATCGGACAAACAGAGATCCGTTCCGGAGATATAAATCTCAGGGAAGAAAGTACATGGACACTTTTTGGGGATTTCTAGGCATTGTATTTCATGTCACAGGTGTATTCATCTCGATTTCTCTCAACTCGTGTGCTTTTTCTGGGTGAGACTAATAGAGTCACACGAACGCACACGTCGCTTAGCTGTGCACTGAAGACCAAGGTCAGGATTTCCGTTAAAGGGGTCATCGGATGTAAAATTCACTTTTATATGGTGTTTTCATATAAATGTGTCTTTGCAGTGTGTGGACAACCACCATACAAAGAAAAAAAAATCCATTCACTCCTTTTTTATATCCTCAAAAAGCCTAAACACTCTCAATAATCAAGCTGTTTGGATTTTCTGAGCAATATGATGTCATATTGCTCATGCTCCGCCCACGACCGCTGACGGACTGTTCTGTATTAGCATATTTCTCGTATTAGCCTATTTCTGCCCTCAGCCATTTGTATACTGTCCACCAAGGCATCACTTTACTTGTCTTGTGTCGACACCCCAAGAGAGGGGTGAGGTGAACAGTTGCTCATTATCATTTAAAGAGACATGCACCGAAACGGGTCGCTGTGAACAGAGCTGTTTTTGAGGAGGTAAAAGGGTGTTGTTTTACACAACCATTGACGAATTTTAACCAAAGTATGTTACAAACTTTACATGAAGATTCTAAAGAATCATACCAACTTGTGGAAAATGGGCATCTGATGACCACTTTAAATAATACATAAAATTTTGGTTAGTTTTTCACGAAACCCTATCGCATACCCCCAAATACTTATAATATAAAGCACATGTCGCATGGGATCATTCTGTGATACTTTTGTGTCTTTTTTTTAAAAGCTTGATGCTAATCGCTATTCACTGCCATTATATGTAAAAAAATTCTCCTTTTGTGGTCCGGAAAAGAAAGTAGGGCATACGACGATAGAACAAAACCAGGGTGAGTAAATGATGGCTTAACTTTCATTTTAGGGTGAACTAATACGTTTTTCATCAAATATTCACATTTTACTTTACCTTTATTTCAAAGAACAATTTTAAACAGTTGGTTTATATGAACAACACTGACACGCGTGTGCAGTGCAGAGTGAATGAAATCCTGATATTCTGTGCTCACCTTCCCAGAGACAATCTTCTCGTAGATCTGAATGGGCTGGTCGGCAAAGAACGGAGGGTAACCAGCAGCCATCTCGTAGATCAGCACTCCGAGAGCCCACCAGTCCACTGCCTTATTATAACCCTAAGAGACAGAGAGAGCAGGAGGAGGCAAGGTTATGCTGGAATAGACTAGCCTATGAGAAACAAGTAAAGCAGCTTTGTTACTAACTTTACTGAGGATGATTTCTGGCGCCAGGTACTCAGGCGTGCCGCACAGTGTCCAGGTCCTGCCCTTTACACGTTTAGCAAAACCAAAATCTGTTACCTGAGAAAAAAGCAAGAAGAATAACGATAAAAATTGTATATCCGACATTAAAAAAAGAACCTGTGTGGTCTCAAACACATGTTTGCAGTCTTGTAGCTGCTATCATTACATACCTGTATATATCCCTGCTGGTCTATGAGCAGGTTTTCAGGCTTCAGATCTCGGTAGATAAGATCAAGCGAGTGAAGGTATTCAAAGGTCAGAACTATCTGGGCGGCGTAGAATCGGGCATGAGGCTCACTGCACCGGACAGAGACAGACAGACACAACGTAAACAAACAGAGGTCATGGGACCTGCACGCATAGTAACTATTCAAGAATGAGAAAAACATAATTTTGAATGGTTTTCAGATGAAACGGGGCAAACAGCGTGTCAGGACACCGTTGCCACGCTTTGACATGTCATGTCAACTACCCTAAAATATGTCATTACCTGAACTGCACATTGTTTTTGTTCATTTTGAAAATGTACAATGTAATATACAGCTATAATATAATACAATACGTTGTGTGCTTGGTTAACGCCATGTGTTCAGCAGACACAACGAACATGTCAGGCAGCAATTACTAATGATTCCAATATGAGGATAATATACAATCCATCTACGTCTTTTGACTATCAACGTTTTCTGGTCGAGAACCATGTACTTAGACAGAAAACTATCAAGATAGATCTTTTAACTGCAAGCTTTTGAATGGATGTGCAAAAAAATATATAGAATTAGCCAGAAAAATTGGCAGTATGCAAAAGAATCCACTTGCGTGTTACAGTCACAATGACTGTTTTTCAATGTGACAAGTTATTATATAATTATAATAATAATAATAATAATAATAATAATAATAGTAGTAGTAGGGATGCACCGATGTATCAGCTAATAACCGATATAAGCTGATAAATGCAATAATTTTCACTATTGGCCACTATTATTCACTATTAAAACACTATTATTATTTTCACTGATATAAACAGCCGATGATCAGGGCTGATTATATCCAAGAGGGCGGAAAAAAAAAACATGTCAGACTGCAACTCATAAAATCTCTCTTGTGTTGAATTTAGGGCTGTCAAAGTTAACACGACATTAACAGTTTAAAAACAGCGACGTTAAATCAGGCTCTTTGAATCATCCATAGTTCAAATCAGGGTTGCCAGGTCTGCGGTTTTCCCTACACCAAACATATCGCACTTCCTATCCAATAATCACAAAGAGCTTTGTGCTTTGTTACTTGTGATAAAGTCTCAGCTTTCAAATTCTGTCTATTTTATCACGAAATCCGAACACTAAATGGCGTTTCGACGCTCTTAAATGAAGACGTGACAGATCGCTTTACCGCCTCAGTTCAATACACTTTAATACAAGTTACAGCATGAAACAACATGCATGAACATCAAAAGGTATGTTGAAAGATACAGTAAAACTTACTGAAATGTATCTGGTCTCATGTAGTCTCTCAATCAGTATTTAAACCGCAGAAAGAGGTCATTAAAACAGCTTGTGAACAACGTCACCTAAAGTTGTATTTACCACAGGAAAGTTCTCAAATGTTCACAGTTTGTAAGTTAGCTATAAAAACACTATCGAGGAGCTTGTTTACTGTGTAAGTTTGAATAAATTTGTCATGAAAACTACCTTCTGTGCAAAAGAGAAGAGGTCCGTTTCAAAGAAAACGTAGGAGAGCCCCCCAAAAAAAGAGTGAATGTAATGTGACTGCAATTACTTTATTATCTGTTATGACAATGTTCTGTAATTTTCACACTTCACAGACTATTTAGAAACGCATGCCATCCATTCCTTTCCACGCATTCCATCTCTTTAACCAGAATCGCGACCGAAATCACACTCACGTCCGAAAACAAAAACAGCATTCAATCTTTGCCATCCTCAGCAAGCATCTTGGACAGCAAAATGACCAGGCATTGAGAGCAAAGAAATAAAAGTTAGAGAACAGGGAATAGATTAAGGGGTTTAATAGGAATTAGTATTGGCAGAGAAATTTTGTCAGACTGGCGTAAAATATCCAATATCACATATTTCAAACCATCATTCAAGCGCAGCAGTATCTGAGGAAGGTTGTACCGAAAAAAAAAAAAAAAAATGAAGGTATGAGAATCAGTTTAAGTATAGTTGCTACAAAGTGCCTCCAGAAAGAAACTCTGAATCCATTTAAAAGGTTTAACAAGTTGACCTCGACGTTGACCATCTGAGACTGACACTGCGACTCAGTGGATTCGGTCGATGTAGTCTGTAGTTACGCAAGATTTACTGCAAAATGTAGCAACACATTTCACCGTCGGCACTGCACATTTGACCAATAAATCTTTGAACTTCACAGATAATCCAGTTGTATTTTGAATATGATGCAATTTTGAGTGTCATCATAAAGATGACATGGTACAGTTTGTAGTACATCACTAAAAACAGTAGAAAACAACAATAAGTAGCTATAATAAAATAAAGCAATATGTAGTAATTAGTAGTAGTACGCATGTAGTAATAAACCAAATTAACGGTTGGATGGAGTAAGCTTATGCAGCTAGTGTGATATGCATGGAGAAAAACTCACCTGAACCGGCCGATTCTGCGTAAGTGGGAGAACATCTCTCCTCCAGGAACATACTCCATTACCATATACAGGTTAGTATTATCCTGAGTGGAGAGAACACAAAAGAAAAGAGTACAAAACCATTTAGATACACACACACAAAGATTTTAGACTCACCGAGGCTGATCAAAAACTCTATTTTAATATATTGTCAAATGTAATTTATTTCTGATCCAAAGCTGGATTTTCAGCATCATTACTCCAGTCTTCAGTGTCACATGCTCCTTCAGAAATCGTTCTAATATGATGATTTGATGCTGTAGAAACAGTTCTGATTATCCTTAATGTTGAAAACAAGTTGTGCTGCTTATTTTTGTGGAAACCTTGATTTCTTTCAGGATTCTTTGATAAATTGAAAGTTATTAGAAATTAAATTATTTTTAAACTTTTTATCTGTCTATCTCATGCTTTTCCAAATCCTAACCATCCTAACACACACACGCACAGCAAATACCTTGAACGAGTGCTCCAATCGCACCAGGAATGGGAAGCTGACAGCCTGCAGGATGCGTTTCTCATTCAGTGTGTGTTCTATCTGTTTCAGTTTCACCACCTGAAAGACACCAGAAAATGAGCTCAACAAACACACACACACACACACACACACACACACGTTTCACTATATTAGTAAGGACATTGCATAGACTTCCATTGATTTTATATCATGTTGATATATGCCTAAACCAACCCCTAAGCCCCAAACACACCCATTCATCACTGAAACCTGTGCAGAACACTAGATTAGAATAAAAACATGTTTTGGACAATTTATAAGCCATTTTTAACTAGTGAGGACCAACAAATTGTCAGTTGTCATAATCAGTGTTGGGGAAAGTTACTTTTAAAAGTAATGCGTTACAATATGGCTTTTCTCTCTACAAAAAGTAACTAATTATGTTACTTTTATGGAAAGTAATGCATTACGTTACTTTAGTGTTACTTTTTCCCACCTGGGCTGGGCTTGCTTGTTTAAATTCTTCAGACAACCAAAAAAAAAAAATATATATATATTTTTGGCAAATGTAAAAGTAAATGCCTGCTCACATTTAGTCTAGAACTACAATAACCATCATGTTCACACATAACTCACTCCCAATTTCACTCAACAGAAGAGCTGTCATTCAGTAAATGAGAAAACAAAGTAACTTGCATTACTTATTTGAAAAAGTAACTCAGATATTTTGTTGTAAATTTAAATGTAATGTGTTACTTTACTAGTTACTTGAAAAAGCAATCCGATTAGGTAGCTCACGTTACTGGTAACACTGGTCATAATATTTCACTATGAGGACATTTGCCACTCAAAAGTATAGCCAAACCTGTAAACACACACATACACCTTTTAGCTATGATTTCTGTTAGAGTGCCTTACCTTCTGTTTGTCAAGGATCTTCATGGCAAAATGCTGGCCTGATTCTTTGTGCTTGACTAGCATGACTCGCCCAAACGAGCCAGTGCCCAGAGTCTTCAACCTCTCAAAATGGTCCAGAGATGCGGTATTCTGTTCATCGAGAGGAATAAAGAAGAAAATATGGTAATTTAGGTTAATACATTTTGCTTGTACAAAAACAAATTTAACACTGACTGTTCATGTGTGGTCAAACTTAATTGACTGATTATTTTACTTGTTATATAATTTGAAAGTTCACTAACAAGATCTAGCCTACATTTCAAGGTATCACTTTCAGAAATGTAATGAAATACAGCCAACTTTACATCAGAATGTAACTTTTCCTCAGGGTACAAGTACAAAAGTTGTGAACTCAAACTCTTTTAAAAGACTTAAAAAGACCAACGAACAGCTGGTCAGTTCACCTTGTGTCCAGAAGGAGGCGCACACCATCTCACATTAGCTCACAGGCTGACAACGTGTTTGTGTGCAGTGCAGAAAATGGGATTAACTGACCTGTGCTGGGTTCTCCCATTTCTTTAGGAAATCTTCTTTGGCTTTAGCGAGAAACTCCTTAACTGTACAAGGAGAAAGGGGAAAATAATGGTGTGAGATTATGTGCACAACAGATCAACATGTACCATGTTGCACTCAGGGACATGCTTATGTCCTAAGCAAATGTCTAAAAGGGGGCATTGCCTATTGAATCTGTTCAAATGTCAACATAAGTAGGACATGTAAAACAAAATGTAGAGGTGGCCATAGCAGAATGGCGGCCAACATCAACCTTTTACAGCCTCGAAAGCACATTAAAGTCCGGAGTTGCTGGTCTACCCTTATTTATGACAGTAACGTGTGGCATTTCAGCCAGCTGTGCTGTCTGTGAAGACTGCTGAGAAGGACTCGTTTTTCTACACGTCACGCTGCATGTACACTAAGTGAATCTCATGAAAACATGTCACATTTCACTGTAGATAAATAAAATGATTCCCATTATTCTCAAAGGTGATCTTCATTACAGTGTATTCAAGTACTTTACACACAAGCAGTTTATCAAATATACCAATAATGTTTAGGCTACATACTTACTCAGAAATAGGCATTTCAAGCATGCTTTTCATTATGTTTTAATGTTGATTTAAGGTATAAAATCAGTGAAATTCTGCATATCTGTGGACAGACTTTGTGGAAAGACACAAATGCTGGAAAGTTGTCCAGACTGGTTTAACTTTCAGAGCAAAGCGCTACAACTACCATCTCCATTATATAGAAATTGGCTTTCTAAACTTAATCCCCATATTGGCCACTTCTGTTTTTCATCATGTTTTTTTGTGTGTTCAGAGCCTGTGGCAATCACTTTCATTGCCTGTCTGTGGTAAGGCCTGTTCTAATTTCCAGTGTTGTTAAAACCACATCGACTGAGCGCTCATGTTATCTAATACTTCCTGAGCCCATCATGACAGAACAAGCGCTCAGACCCAAATCGATATATACAGACTCTTTTTCTCGCTTCATATATCTCTCGCATGTATGTGAATTTTTTTATTTATCACAGAATCATAATTTCTGCTTCAGAAACAATGAGAAAGAGTCAAGTCAGAAATCTGATAAGTGCACCAATGAAGTTACACAGAAGCATTCGAGCATGTTTCTCTCTTCTCATGGGGCTGTGTGGGAACGTTAAGATTACAGGCTCTTCCTCATTCCACACCACCAGCGCTTTCTCTGGGGAAACGCAAGCTGTCACTGCCACTAAAGAAAATCCAACTGTTGCAACTGCAGCGCCCAGAGGAGATTTCCAAAGAAGCGCAGTGAGATTCCTGCTATTGAGAACCCTACTGTACGGCACACCCTTATGAAGCTTTTCAATGCTTTTAAATCCAAAGTAGGGGCATTAAACGATCTCTCCCAGTGGTGAAAGAGTCAGACGGCATAAAGCGAGGTTACCGCCATTATCTTCGATCCACATGCTCCAGGCAGAGCCAGAGAGAGAGAGACTCGCCCCACAACTTCCCGTCAATTCCCCTGCCTTATTATCTCTGAGAGAGATTCAGGAGTTTTCTTTCTCATAAACACAGTGGTTGATGGGACTGCAACACACTCCATGGTCATATTTCAACTTCATTTAGATAATCTGTAGAGGAACTACAGTAGAAGATATAGAAGCAGGGGAGAGGACAGCGTCCAAAGTTCACCTAAACTCGATGTTGATCTAACACACAATAAAACAACTAAAGGTGCTTGAAACAGATTCAAAACAAAGGTCAGGCCTCAACAGCTACAGCACATAAACAACCCGAAAGAAAAATCAAAGAATTACATCAACCACAGATAAAAATAGCCCAGCTGCGATTTCATTAATGGCTCAGGATATGATCCTTGCCTTTGTGCTGGCTTCCCTGACAAACGGGTGCCATGACTACTGGAGGGAAATAACCGATTCCCACACAAAGTTAGCCTTGCCCTTACCGTCCACTAGGAGCGTGGGACCCTCCACTCCTCCACCACCACCACCACCACCTCCCCCATCCACCGATCCTCCTGAAGAACGAGATTCTCCTGAAGAACGAGATTCCCGCTTCCCACCATGCCTTCTGGAGCTTTTTCGGTCACACATGGGCCCTGCCGAGACGGTTCCTCCTTTCTCCTCTTCCTCACAGCATCAGGCTCATAGCCCTACGCCTCTTCCTAAGAGGTCCCTGCACACCTGACCCTCGCATCCACTTTAGCTCAAAGCTACAGGTGTGTGTGTGTTCAACGCTGCTTTTGTCTTCAAGCGCGGCTGATGATTCAGTCTGCTGCTCTTGCTCTTCCTCGAGCGCCGAATGCTGAACTAAAGCCCTCGCTTTCTGTGCGGACATCACCCTGGTAAATCAATCGGCCTCATGCTTCGTTTGTATCAATATTTATTCTGTACACAGTGCCATTCCACTCACCCTCAAGTGGAACACACACTCCTAAAATGCAAGCGCATACACAAACACACGCACCAGATTGATCCAAATAGGGACCTGGTCGCTAAGGGGAGGGACAAACCTATAACAGCAATGTTGCATCTAATGAGTTGCATGGACAATACACAGATAGTGTGGCAGTTCCCATCAACTTAAAGAAGCAAAGGAATGGTAGTCTATTATTATTTCTCCAACGTATGGAGAAATAAAGTGGACCTGAAGGGTATGGCATAAAGTGCATCCCGTTGGGTCCCTCAAACATTGGCATTGTCCTCTAGTGGACAGAGTCCACAATTGATTAGTCAGATCAATCAGTGTGGCCCTCGGCTGCTGTTGCTTGCTCTGACGCATACCAAAGGGGGTCGGCTAGTGGTGCATCGACTGCAGGAGTGCCGCTGGTCCACAAAAACACACACTCATATGAGAACAGCACCCATTTGCAGACCATGTAGCCTCAGGCCTGGCATTTCAGACTCTAAATGCAGTGGCACTGCGAGAGTGAGGCAGAGGCACAGGAAGAGTCAGGGACAGATGGATTTAAAGGCTGAGTCAGATCCAGCCACCCTGACCAGGTGGAGACTCAAGGGACAGTGACACCTTTGGTAAGTCTCTTACATGACCTCATTTCTCAAGACTATAGGTGCTGCTAGGTATAATCTCTTTTCAGCTCTCAAGATACTTGCCATGCTTCCACAGGCTGACCCTTGTGGATACAAAGTTAGTAAAGGTAGGAGGTATTTTAAGTAAACGTCCATGTTCTCTGGTGTTTTTTTTTGTTGTTTTTTTGGGAGTTGACCAAAAAAATTACTGATTTAACAGAAGCTATGAAGACTTCACCTGTTAATCATGTCAAACCACAAA
Source organism: Leuciscus leuciscus (assembly GCF_965113295.1). NCBI lineage: Eukaryota > Metazoa > Chordata > Actinopteri > Cypriniformes > Leuciscidae > Leuciscus > Leuciscus leuciscus. The sequence goes on from NC_138725.1 coordinate 65,037,411, forward strand.
TCAAGTGCTTGTAGTGCAATCGGCAGACTTTCAAAAAGTCTCAACTAACAGTAATTTGAGAGTGGGTAAGTGCTAGGGGTGTAACGGTTCAAACTGCTCAAGGTTCAGTTATCATCACTGTTTTAGGGTCACTGTTTTGGTACGGTTCAGTATGTTTAAGGAAAAAGGACTACTGCCAATAAAGAAAATAAGTAAAAATAAAGAAAATAAGAACAAATAATCAAACTACAAGCAACAGCACATATAAATAAAAGAGCAAAGAAGATAAAATAAACAGTATTTTTCAGGTATCTAACAGTAGTTTCCAGGTACAGAAATCGAATAAAGTAATCAAATGTAAAATAAGGACGTATTAAACAGTGATCAGACAGAACATGTTGTTCAGGTTTGAAACCACGAGGCGCACCACATTGACTTTTTTGGTTTACTTTTTTTAATTTAGAAAAGAGCCGTGCGCTGTGGTGTTCGTATGTTGCTAGGCAACCACCGAATCAGCTGTCCTGTCACTCTAATAACGGATTATAGCGTGAGCGCTCTGTCATTTTAGCAGAAACTTTTTAAAAAAAATGGACAAGCAAAGGGCACTTGCTCTGACCTTAATCAAGGGTGAGGTATGAACAAACACCTAAACTTCTGTCATCACAACGGAAGGACCGCCTCTCCATTAATTCGATTGGACAATGGAAAGAAAAACCACGAATGACGTCAGTCGCTTTTCTGCTCAGAGGTTTTTTTTTTTTTTTTTTTTTTTACAAAAGCTATCCAAGAGCAGTGAGTGATTTCCTTGTCTTTTGTTATTTGATTAACATTCAAAACACAGTCAGCAGGAATATTACGCTGCTGTCACTTTAAGAACAATGCACAGATCCAGAACACTGATACATATGCGTTGTCTTTCTCAACTGTTTACGTTCACTTAAGACACAACCTACTATGTTTGCGAGGATACGCGCCAAAACGGGCATAATTTTTGTGTGAATTTGTCTGTTCAAGCACAAGACTCAAAAAGAGAACTCAATATTTGCGCGCTGTCTGAGACGTGGCTTTGCGTGTGCGCGCTTCAGATGAGTGCACACACAAATCTTCTTACGGCGTGCGAGCTCTTTCAAGTCTTCTTGCGCTTGAATGTTTAAATAGGCAAAGCTTAAATGAGTTTAAACACAGATAGCTTGCGCGCTATCAACACCTGGGTGATGACGGCATAAATGACTGGTCATAATCATATTAGAGCATACGTGCGGCACTCCTGATGAACAAAGTTTACAAAGAGTGACTGTTTTGTCCACTTTTTTTTTTGATCATCGCTGTTGTAACATATTGGGAAGCCAGAATGCATGTCCATCAACAGAAACGTACAATAACCGAACTCTGTCTGTCTTTTCCACATTTTGTTAATTCATCAAACCATGATATTATTATAGATGCGTCGTCAGATTTTAGATGAACAGTTGTGTAAGTGCATGCCGAACCGTGGGTGGAGAACAGTTACACCGCAAGTAATCATCGCATGAACGGGTAATGCTGTTAGCATTAGTTCATAATAGTGCTGCATGATTAATCACATCGCAATTGCGATGTCAAGCCTATACGATTACATAACGCAAAATGCTTCAAAATGCTTTATTTATTATGGAATAAATAAATTTGGGCTGTTAACGTGTTAAATTGATTAAATATTGATAAAATATTTTACGCAATTAACGCAGCATTCGTTATTTTTTTTGTCAATCATGCGCTGCCTGTGAATTTCCTGACTGCAGTGACACAAAAGAAGACGCACGCCAGAATACAGTTCTCTTTCATGCTTGAACGAACAATAACACACACAATTATACCAAAATGTCGGTTTTGTCGAGTATCTTCATAACATAAGAGCAGTCTCATGATGAACGTGAAGAGTTGTGAGAGAATGGAGTCGTGTGTGAGACCCGCATCTGTCAAGCCAATAAAGCTTTCTGTCAGTAAAGTTAATCAAAGAACAAAGGGAACAGAGAAAATTACACATTGCTCTAGACTAAATAACTTTTGTAGCTTTAATAAGGATTACTCTATATTTAATTGATCATTTATGCAGTGCAGACTGTTTGATAACTTTGTTCAATTTCTGTATATGTCCTACCTGTTAGACAGTAAGGGCACAGGTAAATATTACATTTATTTTATACTATTGTACTATTGAGACAATAACAAGTTCGCAGTAATGCAAATTTGTCACTATTTAATTTAGTAAAAAATATTCATTTTAATTTGAAAACACTGTGCATTTAGTTGCTGTTGCTAGTTTGAGTTGAGAAATAAGCTACACATTTCAGCATTATCTGTGTGTGCATTTTACTTGAGAACCAAGCAAGTTGACTCGTGAAACCATAATCGCAATATGACATTTCCCCCAAATCGTGCAGCCCTAGTTCATAATTCAGACTGGCAGAAACGAACAGCAGAACACTGGGACCCCAACAAAGCGGGATACACTGACAGGTTTCCAGGAGACAGACAGCCAGCTTCCCTGGAACTCCTGTATGACGCAGCCAACTCCAGGCAACAGCACAAACATAAGGAGAGGAATAAAAAAGGGCTTTGTACCCAGAATGTGCGTGTCGGCAGTCCCACATCAATCCACGAAGCACACACAGAGAGGTGCTAATTTAAACTCAATCTTCTCCATATCACCCATGACTTAAGTTTACAACATCCCATTATGAAAAACATCTATAATTCGTGGTCAAGTCAATATGGGTTTTCAAAGGGTAATATTAACATCCAGAGATAAGGGTAATCGGAAAAATAACACAATCATTATATAATGGTTATGAAAGCAATTTTCTGAAATGAACTGTAATACTTGTTTTAAACACCACTTACTTAAATGTAAAAAGAAACCGTTTATCCTCAATTGATCTCAAATAGCCTGGTCGATACACCAGTCTATCACTATCCATAATCAAAGGTGAGATATTTAAAATGATTATCAGTTAATCTTACACACACACACACACACACACAGTCAGGCCAGCACTTCAGACGGGGAGTTAAGACCTTTAGACATGCAGGTTTCTCCGCCCCTTTGCCAAGCCCCACCTTCCACAGCTATATCCAAACCCTCACTGTGCCAGCAGCCTTAACCAACATTAACGTCAGTCACTCACTCCAGCAAGAGGCCTCTGACTCCTCCTGGGACTGGTAGTAGCCGCCCTCCCCACCGCTAGAGTCTCCGAGACAGGGACCGGCTCGCTGGAACAGCCTCTCTGCCAACCTTTGCAGCACTGACATTGTAGACAGCCGTGAAAGTAAGCGTGGCACAGAGGCATCCGACTTTATACAACTGCGTTTCAAAACTCTTTTTACTAAATAGAAGTCAGTGTCCCTACTTGTACGAGACTCTTCTGTCTTGACCTCTCTGATTCAGGACTCAGGGTAGGCAGGCAGGGCTGAACCTTCTCCGTTTCCTTGCCTTCCTGTGCCGGGCTCTCACACACCCCGTTTCCTCCCGTGGGCTTCCTTGAACAGTCAGGGACTTCTGTTTCCACCACAGCCCACCTTAGCGTTAACCCTTACTGTTGTGCTTTGATCTGATCCACAGCGTTGTCTGCCATGTCGTCCTCTATTGTCCGTCCAGGCGGTAAAATATGGACCTCCCCGGCTTATGGCCCCGGATGGCAGCCAGCACCTGTCTCTGGGGATCAGGGCAGTCCACCGGCGATGGGGCAGACAGGGATGTGAAGCACGCCGTGAACAAAGTCCCCCATTCCAACCAGGGGAGGGAGTGCAAAAGCCCACCGCGAAAAAAGAAAGAAAAAAAAAACCCCGCTCCATTTTTGCAACTGAATGTATCAAGCATATTCAAATGACATGCAGTCACATGCAAATAGAAATCCACTCTTCACACATAGATTCTAGCAGCAGCATGCCACTGAGATCCATTTCACACATATCTGTTTCACCGACGACACTAACTATGCCTGCTGCATGCTAGGCTCGAGAGGTTCTTAGACTTTGGATGAAAATGTGCATCAAAAATATGGCAGAGAAATTGTATACTGTGTAGTAGACCAATAACATGTACTTGACCTTTTTTCCGACATCAAACTTTGGACTTAAAAAGAATATGAATAGTGCACTGAGAAAAAAATAAAAATATATATAAATATTTATTAATAATAAAGAGTCATTGGCCCCGTCCCAAATGGCACCCTAAACACCCGCTGTCTTCCTACGAGTCCGCACATAACGTGATGTAACGGCGCTTTGACTGTTGGGAAGAAGTCTGCAGCGGAGCTCGCACCAGTGTGGCCTCGGCAAAAGAGCGCATAAAGGGAACATATCGACCGCAAAGGGGGCCCTCGCAAGCACCCTACTGAAGCCTAAAATGACAAATGGGACACCCACACCCATGGACTTAACGGACACGGCGCGCGGCAGCCATTGTCAAGAAGACATTTTGAAGGATCTTCATGCTGCTCTTTTCCACACATGTGATGAACAGGTCGAAATTATCGTTTACGTTTATCATATTCAACTTTCACTTTCTTTGAAGAGGAGAAACAAAAATAATAAAGAAAAAAATATTTTGAGCTCCACAAAAAATGAGAAAATTATGAAAATGTATATTTTTGGGGGAAACAATTCCTTTAATGTAAAAAAGTACAGATTTTAGGTGCTGTAACTGAACATCGATTGTTTTAAGTTTGTCACCATTTTGAATCCACTTTTTTTTGCAGTTCAGGGCACCATGAAAAATTCATCATAAAAGTACTCATAATTAATAGGAGTTCATAAAAGCTGCATGCACAATAATTATACAGGTCATAAAAGCTGTTTTTTTTAATAGTTTTAGATAGGCCTGCACAATTAATCGAATTTCTAATCGCGATTACGGATGCCACGATTACGTAATTGTTCAAATCCACTCTGCGTGCGTGTTTAGAGCATGTTATGCATGTTAGCTCAATAGGAACTTACCAGGCAGTGACGTAAGTGTACGCTGAAATAAAAAGTATTTCACCTCAGAAAAAGTTCCTGTCCTGTCAGCCGTTATAGGACACTGTGCTCGTGGCAAACACTCTTCAATTGCGGCAGCGCGCGCTGTGTATCGCTTCACTGTATATAAAGTGAAAAGGAAACTATGAGCATGCAACTTCGTTACGTTGTAAATTAGTAAGTCACGAAATAAAAGTAAAATACCAATAAATCACGTTACTGGTATGTCGTGTAATGATGATTTTCATTCTATTCACCAGGAGCAGTTTCCATGTTTCATTAACAGTTCTTGTTAGTATTGTGTATTCACCATGGTAACTCATTTCCATATTAACCCCAAAATGCCACTTTATTTTCACTTTGTGTTATTTTTTATATTTATAAATGACTGTGGTGGCTCATACCAACATTGTATTAACAAAAACTAGTTTGGGACTGCTTCTTAATAGCTTTAGCATAGGCCTAATGTTTATTTATTAGTAGTTTTTACTATTAGTCATATTCTTACAAATTATGTGTATGTTAATTAAAGGGGGACAGTACTTGTGTGTGTTAATTTTTGTGTAAACATGTATTTTTATATATATACATATATATATATATTAGACATGTGCCGGTATTCGGTAATGCGATAAATCGCGGTAATGAACATGCACGATATTGTTATCGCGGGCACTTCAAAATACCGTGAAAAATAATAGATCCGAATTTAGATTTTTAGAACGCGCATTATAGCTTATTTTCCATCAACCGCTTAAACAAACACTGCGTATGCTGCGCGAAACACGTGCGCACTCTGATGTAAACAATCGCCACGTGTATAAGCATGCGGCCGGTGCGCACTTCTAGTCTAATGTAAACAGTCCTCACATGGAGAAGCAGCATGGCGGAAGGAGGAACGCCGCCGCCTACAGTCTATGGCCGCCGCCGATCTATCCGGATCCATCCCGCTTCTAAAAGCAGAGCTGCCAACTCGACGCATTCAGCGCGAGACTCCTCACACGCTCACGCCACACATCCGTTTTCTCACGCAGAGAAAAATCGCGGAGCAAAGAGGACACGAAGACCGTCAAACAAGACAGAGCAGGTTACTTTTGATATGAAACAGGAGAACAATTGTGTCACAGAACGTTACATTTAAACTATTTAATGACCAGCAGCATGTTAGATGACTAAAACATATATATAGATAAAGAGGAGTATTTTGCTGAATATGTGCACTGCACTTTTTTACATATTTATTATATTTTTACTTGTTTACTTTACATAATTGTTATAATGAAAACCACATTATATTTGATTTAATTAGTTATTTGTAACCTTTAATAATACCAGCTGATAGGGCTCTATATGGTTACATAGCATTATGTGAGATATTTTTTTTCATGAGGAAAAAATAACATGTGGGCTATCTACTGTAGCCTTCCTAATATTTATCCAAAATAAGTCAATATTGAATCAAAATTTAAATCAAATCCCAAGTATTGAATTGAAATCGTTAAATTTGTGTTAAGCAATACAAACAGTAGCCTACCAGTCATTGTACCATGTAATCATTGTAACATGATGTTGTCACTAAACTTAATAAAATTCAGTTTAGTTACCAAATGTTTTGATAATCACAATTACACCTTGTGATGCAAGTTTTATAAAAAATGTTACATCCCCCCCAAATCCATCTGTTTCTCATGTGCAATTAAAATATCGTGATAATACCGTATACCGTGATAAAAGATCACTCAATTAATCGCAGCATGAAAATGTGATACCGGCACATGCCTAATATATATATATATACACATATATATATATATATATATATATATATATACACATATATATATATATAACACACTTCAATAATGTTCTTCTTTATAGAGCTTCACATTGTTCTATGAAAACACTAAGCAGATAATGCCTATTATTGGATAATACAGTGAATTCAATTCAAGCGATTATTCTTAGAATATTAAATCAGCATAAGAGAAAACAGAGGCAAACTAATATAATAAAAGAGGCAAAACTAATATCATAATAAAACAGGAAGTTCAGCATAAATTCTGATTGGATGAATCGGGTTCAAAGCCAATTGAACATGTGACATCAGATGAATTTTACATTGATGCTGCAAATTGCAATGTTATTCAACAGCCATAAACAACTAAACTGTTACATCCAACAAATACCCCTCAAGTAATTCCTCGCATAACAGTGTATTTTCGGATTACCTTATGTTACCCCTATTATTCTCACATGTAAATAAGTCAAATCAGACTTGCTTGATATGTTGTCAGTACCGGGGTAAACTGCACAGCGAATTCTCTACCAGGTAACACAGGTCTACTGTCACAGTGTAGACAAATATAATCATACCACCCATCCCTATGGGCAAAAAGCGCTTATAAAATAAAGAAATATCTTGGAGACATCTCATTTCCAACAAGTTTTCCAACAAGAAAAAGACAGAAAGCAAAGAGATTACATCGCCTGAAGATGCAGACAGAAGGCCACACACAAAGTGGTCTTGTTCATGACAGTGGTCATCACATGATGTTCAAGAGACTGTTCAGCATCAACACTCCAGGCTGGCTAGATCACACAGACTGCATCATATGACCCCGCCTCCACCAGCCCAGACCTCCTCCTCGCATCGGTTCCCAAGTGCTCTCTGAAGACTCGTGGCAGGCCTGTGTTTATGTTTCGGGTCCTCTTCACTCACATCCCCCTCATACAAACAATTGTTGCTGGTTTGACCCTTAGGGGTCAGAGATTCCTTTCTCATGAAATCCAGTGTGGCTGCCGAATTAGGGCCCCTTTCCTCAGCTGTTCCTGGAACAAGCCTCCATTTATGATGATCTGCAATCATGGCCACACTATGTTAAAAGTTAAAATGGGCGAGGACATTAGGCTATTCGACTTCGAGATCATTTCTATTTATTGAGGGATGGATTCAACTGATAATCAAGAAGAGTACAGAGGACTTTATTATAGTTTAATCATTGTTTCAACTGCCAAATGAACTAACACCAAGTTACAAGAGATACACTGCTAGCCTTACTGCTCAATTCTGATTTATTGCTTTGATTTATTTTTTGTAAGTTACAGCTGCTCACATTGTTGTTTTAAACGCGACCAATATCAGATTCCAGCGCGAACAGATCATGGTCCTGAACTGACCTGCATGCGCAAAAGAACGATAAAAAGACGTCACGCAGCACACCGTCATACGGAAGTAAATTTATGCGCAGGGCAGGCAAAATAAAACAAAGGCGAGGATGCGAAAAACAGAGCAGAGTTCTTCATTTATTATAAAACGGATAGTTCCAGTCCTTGATTCTGATTGGTTGAGCCGCGCTCGAAGCCGTTGTAAATTACTGAACAAACATACACCTGTGACCGCATTACTGCGCAACTGACGTTTGTGATTCTGTGTTGCTGCATGTGTTGCTTAGCAACCTCTTTGGAACTACATTGCTTGGTGGAGGAATAAATGTGTTATAACGTTTTATTACATGGCTTGGTTGAATTCTAATGTAGAATGCGGTGTGTTATTTCTTGATAACACACCGTTGCCATGAAAAACCGAGCGTTGCTATGGACACAGGATTCTAACCGTAGAGACGGAACAGACTATTTTCTTTAGCGGAAGCAATACAATCGTTTTTAAATAAATAAACTCCTTTTTAAAATCAATATTTTGTGTCAAATTATTGATTTATTTGGTAGGTAGCCATGTAATAAGCAAGATAATGTAGTGCGAGGAGGTTGTTATAGCCTCCGCTTCGCGTCGGGGTCCTGATCAGCCTGTCGGGGTTGTATTCGCTATAACAACCGCCTCGCTCTACATTATCCCTTACATATTTTTTGGTTGCTGGTGTTTATTTTATGAATAAAATAAATATTAAAATTAATATTTTTATGGAGTAACCATTTTATAAAAGCAATAAGCCCCTTGAAGCCGTGTTTTACAGTGGATTTAGAACACTTAGGCATTCTGCTGTGCGTCGTAGCTAACCCCTTAGCTAACCCCTTAGCTGTTCTAAATCCACTGTAAAGCACGGCTTCAAGGGGCTTATTGCTTTATGATACGAGTGCTCGTGTTTTGCTTGTACATGCCACTGTAATACTTGTGAGTTCTGACACATTACTGTCCTTCACTATCTGCCTCGATAACTTCGGATATGTAAAATCTTTGAAGTGACTCCCATGAGCGCAGAATTGTGACGAATGTTGCTCTAGAGTGACGTAAATGTCGCATGAGTTCGATTATGACTGTTCAGACTGAGGTTGCATTGCAAAACATCCGACCTGTATCGGGTTTTAATACCATTCTAATAAGAACACATGCAATGGGGGAGTTTTACGAATTTGCCGCATTGACCAACAGAAAGCTTCTTGGTTTGAAATTGACTTCTGTGCGAGTAGTGCTTCATACATCTCTACATTATTGACAATAGAGTCCATTTGCACAAGAAATGTTGCTAATGTGACCGCACCTTTACAGCTATTGCTCTCTATAAATAGGACATACAATTTAGGTAAACCACACACAAAATCTTCTTGCATATCTGATTTCCATTCACGATACTTTATCAAAGAACAGCACCAACATGACCTTCTTGTAAAGATTAAGAAAAAAGACCAGTCAACATAAACTCGCCTCAGTGCGGTTTTGAAACGGTTTAAAAAACATTTCAAGCCTATGTTTTCAATATAGTGAAAGATGTATCCATAAAAGCACAATCAAATGTGCAATAGTCCAAGTATTTTGAAGCCATAGCGTAGCTTTATATGATAAACAGACACAATTTTAAGTGATTATTCGCACAAAATCTTTCCTTCTTCCACAGTTCATAACACAATTCTAAATATTCAGGCTTGGCGCCATAATGCGACACGTAAAACCAACAGTGCTTGGCATAATGCACAGTGTCTTCATGTGGTATATTTGAAGACAAGCCCATGTGAAATGAGATCTGTGACAGAAGGGAAGATTATCAGTGAATAAAGAAATCCACAAATCTTATGGACTAGATTAATGTTGCTTTTTGACATTTATTGAGATCAACAACCCTAGTCTCCATTTCATTTCATTGTATGGAAAAGTGCAGCTTGGATATACTTTAAAATGTATTTTGGTGCGTTCAACGAAAATAAATAAATAAATACATCAGTTTTGGAATAATATGAGGGTGAGCAAATTGTGGCAAAACTGTAATTCTTTGGGTGAACTAAAGAAATAAACCTACAGCTTTAACATTTCAAGACATATAGCATAATATGGCGTTTGCCAAGCATTGCAACCAACAAATGTGTCCTAAAAGGTTCTTGACTAATGAAACATTACTACAAGAGGCTGGCTGGAGAGATTCACCAAAACATCCTGACAATCTCAAGTGTTTACGCAAAGAATCCTTGAAAACACTTCCCTAGATTCACTCTTACAAGCCATTTCTCAGGCAGAAAATGTAACTCTATTATACATTATACATAACATTATTATATTTCTGCAGTATCAAACGTAATACTAAACTGAGTGAAAATTTAAAGCACTATAACAACCACTAGCACCTATAAATCCAAAGGTAGTGATGTTTATAAAGAAGTTATTAAATGGTTATGACTAGTTGCAAAGGAAGTGCCTAATCTGAATGTGAAAAATAGAGTGTTTTGTAATATGTTTGATTTCTAGAGACACTCTCCGTGTCATAATCAAGGACAAGCCTGGTTTGACAATCACACTTAACTGTAACATCTCAAGGAAGTCAGTGAAAGTGACTTTATTAGATCACATTGGATCCTAGCTAACAGTCAAAATGAACAATTCTTGTTTTTTTATGAAACATTGCCGTATTTATTATAACTTATCTGTGCACATCATTATTATTTTTTATGAATTTCCTTGTAATCAAAATAACATCTCCCTCTTGCAGCGACTTCTCTTCTCTGATGACGTGTTTACTGGCGTGAGGGCGGGATCAACCTGTCACTCACACCAGATCAACCAATAGCAAACTACAACCATCTAATCAATTCCGAATGTACAAAATTTATTTTTGTCCCCCCACCCCACATTTATTCTTGTTCGAGAATCCATTTCACTAGGACGTACGTTACAATAGGGAAGAATAGACTATCGTAACATCTGTTTCATGACTTTAATGGAAAATTGGTCAAAGTTTACATGGGGAATATGTATATTTTTACATTGTTTACATGTTTTTACATCGTACTTATATTTTAAAAATACCTGCATGTAATTACAGCTTCCCTTACCCATTCCACCAAACCTGTCCCTAACCTTTACCATACCCATTTCCCACTTAAACAGCAGCACAAGTGTTTGCAATACAACATCAACACAATAAGTAACATTTTTATGAAGGCACACAGCAGTTAAAGACACCTAATATAAAGTGTGGTCGAAAACATACTATAATTTATTAACCATCATGTTGCTCTCAACCCAAAGATATGTTATTATGAACTGACAGCCTCGGTCACAATATCAATTGACTTTAATTGAATCTTCTTTTTTTGATACTTTGAAAGTGAATGCAACTCTCCTTTTGTGATCCACAAAAGAAAGTTATAAAACATGAGGACAGATTGGTCATTTATGGGTGAACTATCCCTTTAACCATGATGTCAGTCAGATCATGTCAGTCATTCATTCAATGGAAATGAATGGAAAAGATGGGCCCAGAAACACTGGTTTGAAACACAATTCGAGTCCGACTGATTCAAGTAAACACACACACACACACACACACACACACACACACACACACACACACACACACACACTTACCGCTCTCCATCTCATTGCCCTTGTTCTTGGCGGTGGGCGCGTTGCCCATGATTGCAGGCCAGGTATAACAGATCTAAATCGACTTTTCTTTACGCCAACTGTCTTCAGACTCCGTCCCCTTTATGATCATACGATTTCTGCTTCCGTTGCACTAGCTATGTCTAGTCATAACTCACTGGATCACAGTATGCTGTCAGATCACATAAAGTCTGGAGGTTGATAGTGGCTTGTTAGTTGGTTAGCTAGCTAGCGAGCGAGCGCTAGCTAGCTAACAGTAATTAGCCGTCCGATTGCTGTGCTTCGGGTTCGGTAAGGTCTCTCAGTTCTCCTGTTTCGGGTCCAGTCCGTTGAAATACTACTAAGAGCCCGTCTTCTTCTCCTTCTCTCGATCCTCTTCCTCGCTCTGCTAACCCTCAGCGAGGCCCTCGACTTGAGCGACACAAGCCCTTGTTTTCACCGTCCGTGCGCGATTCCTGTCGCAGCACGCCCACTTCTCCGCACCTTTTCGGTAGCGTGAACGTTTGCTTGTTTATGTTGATAAAGCAATTCGGTCCTGTGCACTATGTAGTTCGCATAATTCGACAGTCAGACCCCCTCCATTAATCCTCTATCCACAGCTAGAGGGAACTCCTGCTTCAATGACACCCGCCCCAACGCGATGCCTATTGGCCGCTATGCTTATGACGCGGTAGCAGAGTCAGAAGCTGATTGGACAAGAGGTCATCAATCCAGCGCAGAGAGAGCGATGATTGGCCAACCGATATCTATCTGTAGAACTTTATCCCACCCCCGCAAACTGACAAATAACGTCATCTATTTTCATTCTAATAACACAAGTTTCTCTGTTCGCTTTTCGTCTTTGTAAGCGGCTGCGGTATTTTGCTCTCTCAATACGGATTCGGTTTCATTCACAATCCTTTGATGATCCTCTGCGGTTGTGTTTGTTAGCGAAATGGCCGCGCAGACCCCTCCCGCTAGACTAATCCGTGATAGGCTGTATGACGTCAAGACGGTCTATTTTTAGAAAGTTGGTCAGAATTTGAAGCACGCGCGAACACCCTACGTCTATGGAATATTAAAACGAGGTCTGTCTTCTGCAAAACAACCACACCGAGGTCATTTACGCAGGGATTGCATTTCGGCAAAAAAATTTGCGCGATCAGTTGCAATGAAGGGATTCGCCATGAAAGAGATGGAAACCTGTGCGTGCTTTACTGTGCATAGCAACTGCATTAATAATGCTGTGTAATAAAATAAAGGAGTTAACCCCATAATGGGACACTGATTTTATTGAACACCGATGAAAAAATTATGATACTTTGAGTAGGGATGCATAATATATCGGCCACCATATTATCGGTATCGGCCGATATATGATCATTTTTGATGTTATCGCCCCGATAAGAAATTTTGGCCGATATATTAAAGCCGATAAATAATGTATTTCCTTCATTATTTAATTCCTTCATCATTGTGATGGTTTTAAATTGCTTGAAATATGATTGAAATCACTTCAAAAAGGAAAATACAGTTAAGCGTCTACAGTTATACAGACTACATAAAATTATGAGAACATTATAATTCATGGCTTTTAATGGTGAGACTTTTGTTTTTGTATTCAGGCTCTCAAAAATTATATATATATATATATATTTCAAAAAATGGGATTTCGATTTATCAGCCAATATATCAGTTATCGGCATTCAAATATAAAGAATTAGTGGTTTTCGGTATTGACCAAAATGTACATATCGGTGCATCCCCAAACTCTGAGGTCTTGTCACAGATGCTGCAATAGTCCATGTTGCCAAGCAACAACAAGCAAGCTTCTGTCACTCCTGCATAATGCAACACAACAGTGTTTTTATGAATGAAAAGACTGCACAGCTGCATCCACTCTGTGCACATCACAAATCAAAGTAAAACGGCTTCAGTGAGCATGGTCACGTATCAAAACATTTATTTCAAGGAGAACTGGCATACAAAAAGACAGATATATATATTTATACACAATATAATACAGTCACACCCACAATTTTCATCCAGAGGAGCTGCAACCTTTCACACAAGTATTGCTGATTGTGTCTGTTAAATGAATTATTCATCTGACATCTTATCTACTGAGTTGATCTTCCATCGCCTTTCGGTTTGAGAATGGATCGGGTTTGGATCAGACGGCATTAGACGCAGCACATCCTAATACCTAAATCATGTCTCAGATACATGACTCACCAGCTCTCCAATCAAGGTTTCAAACTGAAAAGCAAATATGTTTATTGCGTGCCGGAGGATATTGTGCACAGTCACACCACTGATTTGTTTCAAACAGGCGTGACAACTGTAACAAAATGAGATAACCCTTTCTGATGTGTTTTTTTCCCGCCTCTCCTCCACAGTGTCCAGATTGACCTGAGCTCATGGATGAGCCTTGAGATGTGAGGATTATTCACAGGAGCCTGCGTCACTACAAACAGTCCATGGAGTTGTCTGGCACCAGTCCCAGCAGAGGTGCTTTTCCCGGGGTGCAGGACGGCGGCAGCATGGCGTTAGGTGCGGGGTCCACGTTCTCCGAATCCTCCATTTTCTCAGCACATCCCTCCCAGTTGATGTGAAATCTGGTTACACGAGGATTGGAAGCCAGAATGTTCCTCTGGAGCTGTGAGAAAAGCACATGATGAAAGGCACTTATTTCGAGTTTTGAGTTGCCTGAAATGCCTGTTTTTTTTTCCCTTGACATTGTGACTTTCTAAACACACTGACGCTGATGTGTTTTGACATATACACACATTATTACTACGTTTCTATTACGTTTTTGGGTTAATGCACAGCCCCATATATAATAACTTTTCAGGTTATATTTTGTTATGTTGGTTTTTTTACTAACCTTTGTAAAAGTTTTTTACTAACTTATTTCAATACTGAAAAATATTGTGTCAGCCACAGATAAAAATGAGCTTTAATTTCTTTTTTCAAGCTGTCTGAAATACTATTAAACCTATGTTGTTTTTCTTGAAATGTTGTGACTTTCTCATTTTGGGTCCTGAACATGCATGCAAAGTTTGATGTGTTGTGAAATCTGCGTTTGGATTTTTATATGATCTTGAGCTGTTGAAAAGCAACTGTACAGACCCAAAATACAAAACATTTCTTTGTTGTATGTCAGAGCTCCTCAACTCTAGTCCTGAAGCGCCAGTCTCTAGCTGAGTTTAACAATTCTTTATTTTCAAAGTTTGTGAAAATAAAAAGTAGTTTAACCCGTTAACTATCTGTCCTGCTTTTTGAGCATAGACCTGAACATTTTCCAAATATAGTTTGTTATAAATCTTGAATATTTCAGAGCACAGATACGTTTGGTGTCTTTATAAAGGGGACACATGGCAGATTATTGTATAAGTATTTATTTCTAGATAGATAGATAGATAGATAGATAGATAGATAGATATAAGTAACATTTCATTTTTTATAGAAGTTTAAGTTTATGAAAATATTTTATATTTTACAAAAGATGTTCAACTAAAACAAAAACTACAAAAAAAGAAGCCAAACATCTGAACAGTTCTGTGCCCAATTTTAGATTGATATCTAAAAAATGAATGTTCAGTAAAAATGTTTGTGCGCACTACCAAACTTTTCCACTAGATGACATCCAGACTCCACTGACACACCCATTTCCATTTATGGTTTGAACCATATATTTTCTCATATATAACATCCGTCCTTCGGATGAGACGTAAAACCGAGGTCCTGACTCTCTGTGGTCATTAAAAATCCCAGGATGTCTTTCGAAAGAGTAGGGGTGTAACCCCGGCATCCTGGCCAAATTTGCCCAGTGGCCCTTCATGGCCCATCATGGCCTCCTAATCATCCTCATATACTGATTGGCTTCATCACTGTCTCCTCTCCACCAGTAAGCTGGTGTGTGGTGGGCGTTCTGGCGCAATATGGCTGCCGTCGCATCATCCAAGTGGATGCTGCACATTGGTGGTGGTTGAGGAGATTCCCCCTTTCTATGTAAAGCGCTTTGAGTGCCGAGAAAAGCGCTATATAAATGTAATGAATTATTATTATTATTATATAATAATATATATATATATATATATATATATATATATATATATATATATATATGAAATGCCTGTATATAAATAAATATATATATATATATATATATATATATATTAGGGGTGGGCGGTATGACCAAAATTCGGTTTCACGGTTTGACTAATTTTATTTCACGGTAACGATATATTTCACGATATAGTTATTTATAGTTGTAGTTGTTCTCGAAAAATCGACAAAAAAGGCTTTGTATAATAAATAAACCCAGATACTTTAGAAATGAAAAGTAGCCTACTTCACTTTGTTTGAATTTTCTTTTTCTTTTATTTGGTCAATTATTTCTTTGGTAAACTATTTTTAATAGCTAAATATAGCAAACAAAACACTCTCATCAACTTTTAGATGAACTGCCCCCAACTTATTGATATTAAATACAACTCATAGGTGCAATTCAACTTTAAATAAAGTGTTGCTGAATAATTTTTCAATCTCATGTTATTGCTTTACTTCATCAATCAGTTTATAATATCTGAATATTTTATATTGAACTGAATAGATAAATACTAGTTATGTTTAAATGGTTTCCCGGTAAATTTTTGCCATGCCTGCTTTTAAAGGGCTTGTTTTGTTCTTTTTGTGATATCTGGCAACCCGTCACAAGAGATGTTCAGAAGCGTCAAGTTCATAAGTGACTAGGAGAACAGCAGTATGAAAACTGAACAGCAGCTACTGTTAGTGTTGATTAAGTATTGTAAATTATACACATACCTTGTAACTGCGTCATTATTTTACATAGCTCGGTGAACACAGACACACCGCGCTCCCTCTCTGTGCGTGTGCACGCGCGCGTCTTTTGCATCAGTAAAATGCGATCGGTTAATTTGAGTGACAAGTTGTAATCACGCATTGAATCGAAGCAAGATTTTATCAGCTGTTTCAGTGGCTAATTGTTTGGAGTTAGAAATATATAACTCGCGCTGCATATTTAGTAATTTTGCCTCAGATACAGGATTACACATTCGCAGGTTGTTTATTACCACGGCAACTCTCGTGTCATACTGAATGCGAGTTTCATGTTTAAAAAGTAACTATACATAAGAGACAGAAAGATGATAACTATACATTATTTAAGGTTATTTCTATTCGTTACGATATTGATATATGAACTGTTCTGTTGTTGTCAAGTAAGCTTCATGCTTTCCCCGCTGCGATCGTGCACTCCTCTAAACTGTAGCCTACGGGTGCCTACGGGCCCCCCCAAAATATCACTTTAACAACAACCCTTTAGAAAACGTAATTCCTTTGTGGATCCTCTTGATCTGCTTTCTCCATGTTTCTTTGACAAATCTCAGTGTCTCAGTCTCTCGCACGCTGCATGTGAGTTAACCACGCCCACTTATTTACATGTCGCGGTATCACGGAATGAAAAAATCTGTTACGGTTGACATTTTCTACCGCGGTAACGATATATACCGTCATACCGCCCAGCCCTAATATATATATATATATATTATGAATTAGACATTCTATTCAGAAAAAGTAATGTTAACATTTTATTTGAATTCAACCTCAAAAACCCACATACACAAATAGGGAATCTATCACTATTTCTCTATTGCTCAGGCATTTCTTTTGAAAAATGAGTATTTAGCAATAATAATAATAAAAACAATAGGGTCCTCTCACCATCGGTGCTCGGGCCCTAATAATATTTATTATTATTATTTTTATTATTATTTGACAATTTTATTTGATTGAAATTCCAAATCACTGCTAGCTATGGTGACCCTCATATTATAAATACTTTTTTGCTTCTTACTTTATTAGCACCTGAATTATTACTAAAGTCTGATCGTTGTATGTTGTATATGACACATTCAATTAACACTAAAGATGGCTGTTAACAAAACTATTAAAGCCCTAATGAAACTTTACTAGTACAGGTGACTGTTCATTCCTGTGGCGACGTACTTCCTAAGAATCAGAAAAGATGGGGCAGGACATATTGAAGGGTATATTGAAGGGACATATATTACGGTTTGCTACTTGGATATTGCTAGTCCAAGACAGACTCTTTTTCCTTTTTGTGACGCATATCCAAGCGAAACTGCTAAACAAACAAAATAAAAAAACAAGGATGGGACTTCATTTTGCCCATTAGGAATTGATTAGATCGTAGAAAACTGGCCATTGTAAACTAAACAGAGGCAGATCTGAATGCAGTGACAGGTTGCTGGAGAAAAGGAATTGAACCTTACTTAAATTACAAGGGCATATGAATGAAAATAAATAAGGATGTGCACAGAGGAATCATTTAAAATACATACTGCAACACCATAAACACATATCTGTCCATTTTTTTTAAGGGGAGGACATTGCTATTCTAGAGAGCATTTCATTGGACAACAATTTGTATTAAACATGTGAGTGCAAGATGAGTCAACAATATTTTTCTCAATTTGTTTCTCCAAAAGAGAAAACTGTACATTTCCTATAGACAGATACAGAAGAACACACATGGACTGAAAGCTGCGAGACTGCAGTTTTAATTTCACATGGTCTGTAAGAAACGAATCTCTCACCTGTCCATAGTTGGGTTTAATGGGCGGGTTCTCACGCAGCTCCGTGTCCGTATACTCATTGTTAACATAGTAGCCGATGCGTATGAACTCCTGTCCTCTGTACGTGCATGTGATCAGAGCAACAGTAACACCCACAGCATCACTCTCAGGTATGAGGGCAGGGTTCGGAGCTTCTGCCTGTTGCAAAAAAAGACAAATATTACTTGGAACACTTGCATGACTCAAACTGGGTGTAACTACAGGATAAGTGCAGTAATTGTCTTTTCATGTGTACATTTTATAATACAGAACAACATTACATGAACAGTTCACCCATTAAAAAAACTCATGTAAGTTTTAAATACACACAACACAAAATTCACTCATGCTCTGCTAAACCTCTGTGGTCCATTGAAGAGAGTTACGATATGAGAGTGAGTAAAAAAGGGAATTTCCATTAAAAATTAAAAATGAAATGAGGCACTTAAATAGCGCTTTACTATGTTTATCAGAGGATCCTCCCCTCAACCACCGTAAAGGAGTTTGATGTAAAGGAACCGTATTTGATGTAAAGGAACTAGCGGGGACGAAAGCTGACTGTGTTGTTGCCTTGCGTCGGCTGCATCTCAGACAAAAGCTGCGCTTGAACACACCAAAAGGACTAAAGGCGACTGTCAACTAGCATGTGCATTCAGCGCCTGAGCGTAAGGAAATATCAAGTCTATTTCATCATTCATAAAGGGAAACCGAAACTAGGACTGCAGTAGAGATGTGACAGTGATAATATTCTCCCACCGGTTAATCGACTTGTGACACCACCGGTATTACCGGTTTCATCGTGGGGGTGGGGGGTGTTAGAGTGATGTAATTGTTTTTTTTTTACATGGCGTCAATTCATCATTCGTATTGAGTTTGATTGACATGCGATCTGACCAATCAAATTCCACCATTTTTGTGCGACAAAGCAGTCAGAAGAGTTATTGATTAACTTCGGTGGATTTGAACTTGGCTTTAACTGAGGCAATCTGTCACGACACATTAAAGAGCCAAAAAACGGTAGGCCTATTTTATTTTGTTTTGACTGACCAAATTTGAAAGTTGAGACTTTGTTTCATATTAAATATGACCTGCTCGGTCCTGTCTGTCAGCGCGTTGTCAGTGTCCTCTATTTTTCACTGCTTGAGATCATGTTCAGAATACGATTACATATAAGGTTATATTTCAGCACTTCGCGAATGGACAGCGACTTCTCGCGCATTCATGTTAAGTGCATTTTTGGGAAACGCGCGTGGAAACCCGTCCCTGGTCTCCGCACTAGCCTAACTGAAATCTATGAAAGCCATGTGACCGGCCAACCGGTAAAAAATAAAATAAAAAATACATTAAAGAAACTATTCCCTCTGATTTTGTTTCATTGATAAAGTTTGACTACTCGCAGCAGTCTCGTATTCCTTTAGAGCTCGTGTGAATTGCACGTATAAAATGAAGTTAACGAACAACCTCGTTCCATCAGGAAACGCCACAGGAATTTCACTGCGCTTTATGAAGAGTTTTTCTTTTGCGTGAAGAAGCCGTTCGCCGGAGATGTGTTAAAAGATTCATTCATGCACACAAGAGAGTGCGGCCTAATTTACTCTCTTACCTTTGTTCTTTGATTAACATTAATGACACTCCATCTGACACGCGTCCCATTTTCTCACAAATCTCTACATTCATTTATGATATTATTTAAATCATTTGCTCTTATGAGGACACTCGACAAAACTGACATTTTGGCATCATTTGTGTGTGTTATGTTTTGTTCAAGGCCGAAAAGAGAACTCGATACTGACGCTTTTCCGTGTGTGTGTGTGTGTGTGTGTGTAATAGGCAGGACTTACAGCGCGGTCTCTTGTTTTGTCGCACTTGAATGGTCGAGCGTGATCATACAACGCTAGTCAACTGGTGACAGAAAATACGGATACTGCGTAATTGCTTTAAAAAAAATTTTTGCGGTGCTGCGGTGGGCAAGTGATGAAACCGGTGTTGCGACTGAACACCGTGTAACACCGGTAACACCGACTATCGTGCCAAGCCTAGACTGCAGATATACAAACCATATACAAACCATAAACAAAGCAGCGCTTGTTTAGCATTTTGAATGCTGATCGCTAGTTTCAGACAGCAGATGTTATGAAAAAAATTCACGTATTGGAATGTTTAGGTAAGATGACGTAAAAATGAGTACAGCCTTCTGCCTGTGCCGTCTTGACTTCATTGTACGCTTTTCATCACTTTCGCTTTTCACTTTTGACCTCGACGTACGTGGTTAGGTGTGCGTCAAGCAGTGGTGCACAAGATGTGATGTAAGACACAAGATGTCATTGTTGCATTTTAAAGGGGTCATATGAGGCGATTTCTTGTTTTCCTTATTCTTTAGTGTGTTATGTAGCTGTTAGTGCAAGTATAAGATCTGCAGAGTTACAAAGCTCAAAGTTTCAAACCTAAAGAGATATTCTTTAACAGTTAAGGCTAAGCCACGCCTTCCTAAAACGCTTCATTTAGACACCCCCCCACAAAGCTACGTCAGTGTGTGGGGGCAGAGTTTCATAACACCTCCCAAATGTATACGCAAAGAAAAAAGGCAGAACTTTTATTCTTGCTGTGTTATTGTTGCCGCCATGTCGTGGAGATGCTGTTTTATTTGTTGCGAAAGCCAAACTACTTTGTTTGGCCTTCCAAAAGAGGATACAATTAGAAAACAGTGGGGCAATTCCATCTTTGCAAGTACAGTCTGGCGCTTCTGATTCACACAGCCTTTGAGTATGTTTTTATATTTTAAGAATTTGCTACCGACTATTCAAACGCGAGTTTTGAGCAGTATAGAGTAGCGCTTGCTTGTCGTTTCTACGATCACAAAAGCATAGTTTTATGTTTACATAGTATTCTCACACCCGTAGCGCGGCGCGTAAAAAGACGGTATAAGTCATTATAATCAGTAATTATGTCCCCAATGAAATAAAACCTTACCAATTAGGGATGTAAACGGTTAATCGATTAATTAACGGTCAACAAGAATTTACTCGATTAAATTAAATTAATTGTCGGCTAATTGAACATTGCGAACGTGACAAGATTCTCGCGGGCGGCGAGAGACCCGACACAAACTTGAGGCGGCAAAAAAGAAACAAAACATAAGGCGGTCAAAACGGAGTGGAGTGTGGGAGCATTTCAAATTATTTAATGATGACAAAGACGCCCAATGTAAACTCTGCGGTACTACGATTAAGTATAACAGCTCTACGAGTTCGCTAAGATACCACTTTCATAACTTGCATGCAGCCGTGTTGCAGGGAGGAAGTATGTCGCCTTCACAACCTACAATCGCTGCTGTGGTGGGAAGGCGAGTATGTGACCACAGGAAAGCGGAGGGCATTACTCAGAGGATTTGCGGCATGATCGAAAAAGATAAGATGCCAGTTAGCACCGCTGATGGTGAGGGATTTCGGGAGTTAACCAGATAGATTATTATATGTAGGCTTAATATAGTGTAGGCTAAGCCTACCCATATAGATTTTTATTTAAAATGTATTTTATGTTGCTTAATGTTTCACATGCAACAGGAGAGCCAGTGCACAATAATTTTTTATGTATTTTAATTTTCTGTGCATAATTTATTTAGTTAAACTACATAAATGCCATTATCTGTACCGTATCCCAACTGTTACAATAAAACATCAATTGAGCAATATAACATGCATTTTTATTCAGTATATAAGCAATATTTTGCTTTTTACGTTAAAGACACTATTGATACCATGAGAAATTTACATTCTCAGGAAAATAGCCGCATATCAGTTAATCGTTAATCGATCGATAAGGTCAATCAACTAATGATTAATGAATTAATCGATAATTTGCATCCCTATTACCAATCTGATATGTGTCTGGTCCAGCCGCGCTGGCAAAGTTGATCGATCAGCTTGGACATCTGCATTTTCCGGATCAGATTCGGCCTCAAATTGATAAGGTAGTTATTGATAAGGTAGTATTGAATTGACCGACGTTATCACCTGTCAGTATTGCTTTGGGAGCTGATGTTTCAAATATGGTAAGGGGAGTGAAATTTCCAATCACAATGCAAAAAATCGTCGTGTTTCAGAAAGGCGGGGCATAGAGGAGCAACAATAATGTACAGTATGAGTAAAATAATTACTTTTTTTAACCTAAAACCACGTAAACACATTGTATTAAACCAAATACACAAAATGTTTTTTTTAGAACCATCATATGACGCCTTTAATGTTTTTGTTAGCCTATCCAGTTGAATCTACTAGATGCTTCGCTGCTGTGTTGGTCATTCAAAACATTATAATATTAGAGAAGCATGAGGGGGAGAAAATCTTGGCTACGTCAAAACCGTACAAAAACATCTTCGACCATTGGACTCGCGTCTCACACAAGAGAGCCGCATGTTTAGAAAGCCATTTAAAGTTTAAAGTAGTTAAACTTTTTTAAAAAGTCTCTAAACTTTGTGGGGGTATTTTCCGCCCATTCTATATTTATATATTTAAATTTAAGTAAATCCAAAACAACAAATTTACAAAACTTCAGAATAAAACCTAAGCCACCGGCCTAACCCAACTACAATAATTACAGTACTAATAACAGGCATTACCAGAGGAATGAAAGCAACCGCGATATCCACGATTTTCTTTTCTTTTTCTTAAGGTTATGCCCTTCTTGTTTTACACGTTGTGCACGTGTATTAAATGTTAAATAAGTTAATAACAGAGCTCTACACTAACTTTTTGAACAAGGAGCACTGGTGCGCCTAAATAAAAAAAATTAGGAGGACAGACAAATATTTGGGGGCACAGTCATTTTTGTTGTATAAGTTTATCATTATAGAGCATGTGAGCGGAGTGGAGCGGGAGCGAGCGGATCTTGGACAGAGCGCAGAGCGGCAATTTCAGAAGGACGGAGCGTCGCCCTATTTCCCGCTCCAATACCGCTCCGCTCACGCCACGCATCAGTCAAAAAATGCGCCATGAAGAAAAAACATATATAGGCATAGCCTAAGTCGCACTGGACTATAAGTCGCATTTATTTAGAAATTTATTTCACAAAAAAAACAATGTTACAGATGGGACAGTTCTCCGTTACGGACGTGAGCGCTCTGAAAGCGGCACTAAAAGACTGCTTTAAAACTTTCACTGAGACCTCAAACAGAAAGCACAAAGCCTGTCTTTAAATTTAATTTCGTTTTGTATTAATTGTATCTTAATTTTGATCAATGTTTCATCAACCAATTGTCTGGATTTAATAAATAAGTAAATATATTAGAAAATAGATAATCACGACACGGAGGCGCCGGCGGGTGAACCTGGAGTTTGTCTCATAAATGAACCGAAACTCAGCGTATAGCCTACTTGCCTGACAGACCTGAAACATATATATAAAGCTTGAAATGTCTACTTTTAAACAGAACAATTCAAAACGAAAGAAAACAGACTGCTCTCGTATGTAATCCGTATGAAATGTGCATTTCTCTCTGGGGCGTTCAATACTGTGAAGATCGCGAGTCAGCATCTTTCCAGCCGACACAGACATAAAAAAAAAAATGGTTTATTAGTAAACAATTCAAATGTCTCCTGCTATATTTTACAAATTCATAATCATTCATTTTCCGGTTCGTTGTGACAGCTTTTAGGTGCGTTATTGGCAGCGCCACCCTTAGGCCTACATGTTACATGAACGCATCAGCACCGACAACATGGAGATTTTTTTCTTTTGGGGGCATTTTGTTTGTGTTCAGACTTTCTCAGTTGTCTTTAGGCGCGATGTTAGAGGACGCTGCTAATAAAGTTGCTAGTATGGCCTACACATTGGATTCACATTTATTATTATAGGCTATTTAAAAAAAATACCCCATTTTTTATGCCGTTCGTACAGGGATGGAAATGAACTTTTTTGTCCACAGGCCACTGTGGCTGGTGGATTTAAAAATCTACCAGCCACTCAATGTTTTTACCAGCCACTTTCTTGTTTTTAACCTACAATGTGTAACTGCATGTGAAAATTAATACAAGATCTACAATACTTAAGCAGTTTATTTAATCTCAAGTCTCAATTAAATACTGACATTTTCTCTTTCGTTCTTATACACACACCAGGCAAGGCATTATGGGTGTGTTAGTTGGCCCACCCACTTCACTTTTCAACAGCCCACCCAAAACTTGTCTTAAAAAAAAATAATAAAAAAAAACGTTTAATATATTCTAATTTTGTCAAGAACTATAAAAAATAAGATCATAATTTGTGCTAAAATAGTCTAAACGTTTATTTTTTAAAAATTTAAAAAGCTGGTTATGTCTATCTTGATGTTTCTGCGCAAATTCAGCAGACGGGTTTGTTCCGATCAGAGCTCGTGAGTGGAGAGCGCATTTCTGAATATTCCGCTCCGCTCGCTCATTCCGCAAGGTCACTCGCTCAACCCAGAATGGCCTGATCCTGGTTCGAAAATATGTGGAATAGGGCTTCCTAAAAATTCTAGTCGACTAGTTGTTGTTCATTTAAGCCATTCGTGGACAAATCGCCCCTGTATATTATTTTAATTATGCTTAAATAGGCTATAGCCTACAGGATAATGCGCGTTTACGTAATATAGCCGCACTCAAGCGCACGACCGCACGCATAAAGCTTGCCACAAAGAACCGGTAAAAGTAATGAAAATGAATGTGTCTAAAATAGCAAGGAGACATTTAATTATTTATTAATAAACTGGTGTTTTGCGGATTCGCCATGAACGCCAGAGAGAAATGCACATTTCATATGGATTTCACAATCAGAGAGCCTATTTCTTTTGGTTTTGAATATTTTCGTTTAAAAGTAGACATTTCAAGCTTTCTGTAATATATAGCCTATATTTCTCAAATCTGTGAGGCACAAGCTGAGTTTCGGCGCCCTCCAGTTCACATG
Source organism: Leuciscus leuciscus (assembly GCF_965113295.1). Taxonomy (NCBI): domain Eukaryota; kingdom Metazoa; phylum Chordata; class Actinopteri; order Cypriniformes; family Leuciscidae; genus Leuciscus; species Leuciscus leuciscus. The sequence goes on from NC_138725.1 coordinate 65,062,779, forward strand.
CAATGCAAGTGACCATGCCGGCGCCTTATTACATTGTTTTCTATATATTTTCTTCTTATTTATTAAATACAGGCAATTCGTTGATAAAACATTGATCAAAATTAAGATGCAATTTATACAAAACGAAAATCTTTTAAAAAGAGTCTTTCTACAAAACAAAACTCAATGAAGTGGTCAAAATCATGTCTTACATGTCATGTCTCCAGACAGGAGGGGTGAACAGTTCCGTGAGTGATGAGCAGAGATTCTCACCGCTCCACTCCGCTCATATGCTCTGCTAGCTACTGAAGATTTAGGCCTAAATAACTGATCTCCCGGTAATATAGTGTCCTACTCTGCCCCTCCTCATGATGATGTATTTGCAGCTGTTTCTATAGAAAAATGCTGTGTCACTCGCACGGTGCGCCCAAATATTTTTTCACGTTCGCACGCCGAAATATTTACTCGCATGTGCGAGTGAAATGGGCGCACTGTAGAGCCCTGTAATAATGATAACAAAACTGTTTATCATTATGACGGAGAGTAACTTAGCCTGTGTGATTACCTGCGTTTGTCCTTCAGGTCAAGTCATACATTCAAAAAAATATATGAATGGCATCAGCACTGGTAATAGCATTATATCAATGCCATTGATCTATATGAAGGGAAGCATCAGTCTCAGCCCATGCGACACATTGCTTCTAGCGGTATAACGATACACATATTCGTACTGACCCGTTCGGTACGAGGCTTTCGGTTTGGTACGCATTACAAACCGAACGATTCGTTTGACCGTTCTTCCCACCGGTGCCACCAAAATTTTATTAGCAGTCGCACTGGCGTGACCACCGCAACGATACCCAACAGCAAATGCCAAACGTATTGAAAGCGGAAAGAATTTTTTAAAATAATTTTGCTAGAATACATTTAAATCTAATGGAAAGCAATCGAATAAATTAACTTGAGTTTTAGAAAAAATGGCTGTTAAACTTCTAAAAGATTATTTGTGGCTCATACTGACAATGTTATGAACTCACCTGAAAAACAAACATGTGTCGGCCTGCAGGAACCGGACCAACCAGGACAGAGTCAAGAGTCTGATCATACTCCTCACTTTCTGCTGAGCCGACGTAAATAATCTTCCATTCGAGATCTAGAACACAGAAACACAATTAATTGCATGTTAATGCTCAATTAATTCACTATTCAGAAAAAAAAGAACTATAACACTACCGTTCAAATGTTTGGTTTATGTGTTTGAGGCTGCGTTAATTTAATTAAATACAATTAAAAACAATAAGCTAATAGTTTACTATCTTAATATATTTTGTGATTATAAAGCTGAATTTTTAGCAGCCATTCCTCCAGTCTTTATTGTCACATGATACTTCAGAAATCAGTTCTGCTGCTTTACATTTTTGTGGAAACCATGATACTCTACCATTCAGAAGTGACAGTAAAGAAAATTATAATGTTACAAAATATTAAGTATTAAGCAACATAACTGTTTTCGACATTGATAATAATCAGAAGTATTTATTGGGCATCAAATCATATAATGATTTCTAAAGGATCATGTGACACTGAAGACTGGAGTAATGATGCTGAAAATTCAGCTTTGATCACAGGGTTAAATTATATTTTAAAATATGAAATAGTTATTTTAAATTGCAAGACTTTTTCACAATACTAATACTTTTCTGTATTTTTCATTAAAAACATGCTATTTTCAAACTACTGACATTTGGACTGGATTTAATTAGGATTATTCTTGCATATTTTGTAAGGAAAACCGACACTGTTGAGCAGAAATCAACTTTACGTTTCAAAGAAAACATGTGCAATTACAGTAATGCATTTGCTAATTTGGGAGGTTTTAATAATGAAATACCATCAATATGTATTATTGCAGTTAGTTCATAACATAATTATATCCACGCACACTAACACGATGTTTTTCTTAGAAGTACACACAGCTATCTTCTATCTATATGGCAAGACACAAGGTCGGATGAAGAGTGAGCTTGTCTTTAACTGAGATGAGTAGAATAAAGGATAAGTTAACACGCTTCAATCACCCGCCATTCTGACTGACGTCATCTGGGGGAGTTAGCGCGTTAGCTAGCTAGCCAATAAAGGACATCGAGAAAATGCATCAAAATTAAATTAAACTCAAACACTCACCCTCAGGAAGATCCTCCATGCACTCAAACGTTATTTCGAATTGAAACGGGTTTCCAAATGGACTTGGGTTGTCCAGGACAGCTACATTTAGCACTTGTACTTTTGCCATTGCTCTACTAACGTTACAGTAACACGGAAATAGTCACAATTTACCCCCAAAACAACTCAATAGACCGAAAACCAGTTTAAATATTCAACAGACGTTTTAAAGTAAACGCTCGAATCCTTGACTTCACTTGTTAGCTTGCGAGCTATTTTATGTTGTGAAAGTCCAATACCGTAGACTGTAAACTGTTAAAGCAGGAGAATAGAGAAGTCTATGTTGTCTCTCCTCCCAAATTAAAAGAAAAAAGAACGCAAGATATGATCTAACGTGTAGATGTAAAACAAATATTATTTCGCGAACACCGTTCATAAAATGACTGACAACACGTCGAGCCGCGCTCTCTCCCGCCAGACTGTTCAGACAGCTCTAGTGACGCGTCAGGGGAAGCGGATTGGTTTGCGCGCTGATTGGTCAGTACACCAAAGGTTCCGGATTTTGCGGACGCTGATTGGACGACAGTGACAGCTGTTAAATAAGACGAGTCCTCCAACTGGCTTCATAATCATTCAAGAAACATTCATTATTATTATCAATGTTGAAAACAGTTGTGTACAATTTTTTTTCTAAATTCTTTGATGCATAGAAAGTTCAAAATAACAGCATTTATTTAAAATAGAATATTTTCTAACATTATAAATGTCTTTACTGTAACTTTTGATCAGTTTAACTCATCCTTGATGAATGAAAGTATTGATTTATTTTATTTCTTTCCCCCAAAAATAAAATTCAAATTCTTACTGACCCCTAACTTTTGAACGGTAGTGTTTAATGTTACAAAAGCTTTAGATTTCAGATAAATGCTGTTCTTTTGAACTTTCTATTCATCATAGCATCATGAAATAAAAATGTAAATAACTGTTTTCAACATTGATAATAATCATAAATGTTTCTTGAGCAAATCATCATATTAGAGTGATTTCTGAAGGATCATGTGACACTGAAGACTGGAGTAATGATGCTGAAAATTCAGCTTTGATCACAGGAAAAAATTACACTTTACTGTATATTCACATTGAAAACAGCTGTTTTAAATTGGAATAATATTTCACAATATTACTGTTTTTGTTTGTATTTTTAATCAAATAAATGCAGCCTTGGAGAGCAGAAGATACTTCTTTTAAAAACATAAAAAATCTTACTGACCCCAAACTTTTGAACGGTAGTGTATATATGAAGAGTTCAGATGCAAAAGCCTCTAAATGCCATCTGAAATTTTCTTCTAGAATGATCATTTTTATCAAGCTTGTATATTTAAGTTCAGTAATTTCACTTAAATTACAATTAATAGGTAATCTTTATTGCCATTTAAGTGAAATTATCGAATTTAAATATAAGAGCTTGATAAAAATGATCATTCTAGAAGAAAATTTCAGATGGCATTTAGAGGCTTTTGCATCTGAACTCTTCATATATAAATATAAATATAAATATATATTATATATATTTTTTTTATTTTTTTTTGGGAACGTGATATTTTTTTTCAGGATTCACTGATGAATAAAAAGTTCAAAAGAACAGCATTTATTCAAAATAGAAATATTTTCTACATTATAAAAATGTACTATCACATTTTATCAAATTAAAACATCCTTGCTGAATAAAAGTATTAATTTCTTTAAAAAAAAAAAGAAAACCCACGAAAGAATAGCTTGACCACAAACTTTTGAACAGTAGTGTATATTATTACAAAAGATTTCTATTTTAATGAATCCTGAAAAAACGTATCACAGATTATAAAAAAATATTAAGCAGCACAAGTTCTGTTTCCAACATTGATATCAACTCAGCATATCAGAATGATTATTGGATGTTGATGTATTGTGTTTTTAAATTTAAAAAAATAAATTAAAAAAATACTTGTGAAACACTTTCTGCACGTTATGCCTGTAGATGTATTATGATTATTATTTCTGCTACCACTACTGTAGGCTATATTTGTGAATTATAATATTATTATTTTCGTTGTTGTTGTCGTACGTTTCACTGTGAGTGAGTTTTATGCTAATTTCCTCTTTTATCTGTGATTTTCTGTGTGTGTACCATCAACGAAACAACAGACACTAAGTGGTTAATACTTTTTCTAAAAGGACGAAAGGATTAACAGAAGTTTGGTATGTCAAGAATTTCTTTCTTATGAGATTAAAAGTTCATTCGCTACCACTGGAGGTCGCAACACTGAGAGAACATTTCAAACCGAATGTATTATTGATAACGTGTGTGTGAGAGAGAGAGCTAGTTTATATTATTTAATTTATTTTCTATTATGTGTTATTTATGTTAGGTTAGGTAATAAATTGAATCTAAAATTAAAAGCTAAAAATAGCTTCCATTGAAAAAATAAATAATAATCAGTCGGGTACATTACAGATGGAAACCGTTTAACATTCAAATTAGTAAAGGGCGCAAAGATCGAAACAGTGATGATGACGTGCGTCAGTAAAGCCAGTACTGAGAGAGGACGCGAGCGCGCGCATCGCTCCAGTGCGCAGGTGGATCTCGGCGCACAATAGCGCGCCTGTCTCGCGCCACAGGTAGTAGCTGCTGGATTCAGGTGTTGTAACACGACACTGAACCATGTGATCAGCGATGAGAATTTAGGAAGAAGACAAACCCCAACTCGAGCATTCATTCAACACTCTAGTAAACACAAGACCACCATTGAAAGCAGGGCAGGATCCCGATGGACAATGTTTTATTATGAGCAGGACGCCGGAGTTGACGAGCTAGTTTCGGTTTAAATCCTTAATTTGACCGGTAAGGTGAGAGGCGGAAGCGACCTGCGGACATATAACGTTAGTCCACATACATTCAGAAAAACTCGTCAGGAAACAACATCGTGGATTATGAAGGTGGACACACAGGTATGAGTTTGTTTCTGTTTATGTGTCGTGTCGAGTCGAATGGATGAATGTTTCCTTAGCAACACAAATAAGTTGGAAGGAATGTTCATGTCGTGAACTGGATAAAGGTTACATGAACAGAAATGAGAAATAAGTACCTGCCAGGAGTCAGCTGTTAAGTATTAAACACATTCAGTACATCTGGACACTCTTAAATATCTGGTAACGTTAACACTTTACAATAAGGTCTCATTTTTTAACATTAGTTGATGTATTAACCAACTTAGCCATTATCAATAAGTTAAATCTGTTACTGTATTTGTTAATCTTTGTTAAGGTTAGTTAATAAAAATACAGCTGTTCAGTCAGTGTTTGTTCATGTTTCTTCGCAGTGCATTAGCTAATGTTAACAACTAGCCTATAACATTTGATTTTAATAGTGTATTAGTAAATGTTGATATATTTGTTACCAGAACAGAATTTACACATGGCGACCTTGTTTAAAATCCAAGTTTGCACCGATAAGAAAAATAAGGCATACAGGAATGAATCAGTGCATTTGGATATGTTTTGTTTAATTTAGGAAATCATAGCCAACTAGACTAGTGCGCTAAATTATTCCAAGTCACTTATAAAAACAAATAGTTCTTTTCTACAATCTTACAAATTAAGGTTCTTTATTTGCATCTGTGGTTCTATGAAGAAACTCACAGTTTTAAACTATAGGAATGATCAAATCTGCAAACCAACTTCAGATCCTTACAGACGTTTCTACTCTTCTTTTGCAGCTCGTTAGATTTTCTTATTCTTTGATCTCGGACATGATTTATTGATCACCTCCGCTCCACCCTAGCCGGAGCGTCAGCCCCTTCTGGTCGGGGGTAGGGGTGCAGATTGACTCCATCCCGGAGATGATTCGGCAGGTTGGACTTTTGGCAGGGAGTTTTATGCTGCTGCTTCTCAGGAATGTTTCGGCCCAGGGTGAGTCACTCGCTCCACCTCTGCAGTCATGTCCGAAACTGAACTTTGAGAGTATCCGGATTATTAATCACTGTTAAAGCTCACTGCGTTTAAACAGCTCAATTGAGTTGCGTCAGATTAATCTGAACATGAGCCGAGTAACACTCCTCTAATTTGTACTAATTTAGTACTAGATTGCCTGAAGTGCCCCAGAAACAAGCTCAAGCATGTCTGTTTTCTGCAAAAACATCTAAGGTATTGTTGGGAGGTCATAAAATTGTACTCGCCATTAAGATAAAATAAAATAAAAGGTATGAGAACTGTGTAATCATAAACAATGAGTATCATAAAATCCACCCAGATCACATTTTACCTCCAAAATCACATTAAATTATATTTTCCATATAGAAAATGGAATAATTTTTAGGGTCATTACTATTGTCTGTATTGTGACATTATTTTCATGACATGTAGGTGCATATCCCCACACAAACTGTACTTATTCACTGTAATACAACATATCTAGTTCTCATTACTTCATAGTGAAAATGTTATATATTATTTAAATGCATTGTTGTAGTATTTGTTGTACATACTTTGATGCTGATTTAAAAATTGAGAATTTGGTACAGAATTGTGCTTAATTGTCAAAAAATAATGTCACAATGCTTCAAAATAGGCTACATGTAATTTTCTTTTTCTTCTCATTTCGGGGATGAAACATTTTTTTTTGAGATTCATGCATACAGTTGTTATCAAAATTATTCAACCCCCTTTGCAAATCAGGTTAATTGGCAAAATTGACAGACTTTTTGCTGTTTGCAATGAACAAATCAAACAAAAGTCATTAAAATAGGTCAACACAACAAATGCAGTCTCAAAACTATTCAACCCCCTGAACAAAATCCCTCACAACAAGCAGAAATCTGCAAAACAGGTGTTGTCTCAAGCACACGTGATGCAACTAATCAAGGGCTTCATTAGTTACACCAGGTGTGCTTGAGCTAGGAATGGTGATGTACGTTTTCTGCTCATCTCAGTTTCCTTGCTTTCTTGAACATGTACGAGTCATTGCATCATTTCTTTATTGCAACATAAGCACATTCTTTCAAAACAAACACTGGAACAAACTCAACTAAGTTCAACTAATTGCAGAATTAACAAAAGTTTCCATCTTCCTAAAACACTTTCTTTGCCCCTCTTTTAAAGAAAACATTTAATAAAGAAATGTCCCACTACATACTTAAACTGCATTCACGTGCTTCATGATTAGTCCTGCAACAAGTTCCTTTCCTTCTTTAAAGTTATCTCTGTCCTTGAGGGATTATTGACTCTCGTAAATGATTAACATTTCAGCTTTTTCATATGTGTTCTCCCACTCTCTCTCTTTCCCTTCTCTCTCTTTCTTCTATGTATTTGTGTTGTTGTGCCTTCATAGCATTTAAACATTATTTTTAGGGACCGTTTACACAACACCATTTTCAGCTGAAAACTGAAAACTTTGTCTTCATTTTGGTTGTTCATTTACACGACAACAACGTTTTGTGGGCTTGAAAATGCTAACTTTTGAAAACAGGTGTCAAAGTGCAAGTTTTTGAAAACGACACTGTTATCGTCTCAGTGTAAACTACAAAAACGCAGATTTGTGAAAATGGTGATGTCAATGCATGCATATTACGTCGTAGTGTTTCTTTTACAAAGTGGCATCGCCATCTACAGGCCTGGCATGAATAATGCATCGGCTTTAGTCGTTTTTGCGGATCTGTGTGAACGGGGATCGTTTTGACTACATTGTCGTCTGTACGCGAAAAACGTTAAGGAAGAACTTTTTCATTTTTTGCATTGTTGTTGTGTAAACGTGCCCTAAATCACCACTTTGCAAGTGTAACATTTATTTCAAATCAAGTAAATAGTGTTTGTACCATTACTTGTTCTCTGACCTTCAAAAGCACACTATGGTTTGTCAAAGTGCAACAATCACAAATGTGAGATTTTACAAAGTTGCCGAGATTTTACAAAGTTGCCAAACTTTGAGATTATTTGAGGTTTTTGTTATTTGAGGGATTTGTTTTTTCTTAGAGAATTGAGGTAAATCATGGGGCACCATTTTATACTTTACTTGTCCTTCTTTAATTTTGAACAAGGAGACAACTATGATAAAGTATTTGGTAATTTATAAAAATTCTGAGGCTTTGATAGAGCTTACCAATATAGGGATTGGTGGTACAGCACAAAAAAAAGCATCTTATATACAACAATACAACAGTGCATAGTTATAAACAGCAATGTTTGGTTGAACATTTTACGTTTACCAATGAAAAATGAGGCAGACTTTTCTAAACATTACGCAGTTGATGATGGAAAAAAGAACAACTGAATTTGAATTATAATTCACAGAAATTAATTTGCTACCTTTGTATTGATCGCCACATTAGACACAGTAGGCCTACTTAGAAAATCGAATGGCCAAATAACAGATATTCATGTTGAAAATTCAAAATGTTATGTTCAACAGCAAAATTATCAATACATATACACTGAATATGACGTCATACAGTACCACACAAAATATTCAAAGACCATGTGATCACTTGACACGTGCCGTTTTCTTTCCCGTGTAGACGTATTGAAACAGGAAGGGGGACGTGTCGAAAGGCTCATCCCTATGTTTTAAAATAGCCAATATCCTTTAGTTTATAGTAACCATTCATAGCTTCTAGCTTATTCTGTGGCATTGGGGGGGGGGAGGGACATTGTCACTCTAGTCAAATTGTGTATGTGCAAGATGAGTCATTTATCAATATTTTTTTTGTCAGTTTTCCCAGAAGAAACTGTACATTTTAAACGTGTGTATGCTAAAAGTGTATTCTGTCAACTTTTAGGAGTGCGCTAGGATGTCGATAATTTTTTATTTAAAAAAAATAAATAATTTGCACCATATCTTGTTTTTTTATTGCATTATTATTAAAGGGGTCATATAATGCCATTTTTGTACAAGCTAATATGATTCTTTAGGGTCTAAATGAAAAGTTTGTAATTAAAAATTCTCATTAGTATTGTAAGAACGTAATGTCACTTTGATCTATCTTTGTATGTACTGGCAGGGTAGAGTAGTGAGATACGAACGCTATGTGTTTACTGATGTATATGTTAGTTCAATGACAGATTGATGTTACAGCTAATGGTCATGAAAAACTTTTTTTCGGTAAATGTAGGCTTGTCCCTGATGCATAACGTTATCTATGCAGTGTTAGGTACAACTGTCAGGGCTGAAGCATTACAATTTTATTGATCTGTTTAAAAAAAAAAAACAGTCTGTGAGACTATGACAGTCATTAGGCACATAAACAACACATACTCAGACAGGAGCTAATACCTTTTTCAATGTTCTCGTTTATAAAGCAGTCTGGTGTGTGAAATGATTCGCGCAAACATGAAAGCATTGACATTGATCGTGGGGAATATTCCCTTCGAAAACAAACTCAGCCACTGCGTCTTCAGCGGTTCGGATTTAGGAACATCAAAATGATGCTGTGTTCCTTATTGCACCCAAGAACAGAACACCACAATCACTTAGACGCCATTCTGCTCATAGACAGTGCTCCAGCTATCAACAATGACGTGCGGTCTATGATGACAGCTTGCTCACGAGCGAGGGCGGGTCTGTGTTGAAACGCTGCTGTCAATCAACAATCGTGGGAGGGGCGTCCGACCGTGTGACGTCACAAGGTCGAACGGCTTGATTTGAGAGGGGGGGAAACATATAAGGAGATTTAAAAAAAAACCACTGGATGGATTTTTATCATTTTATGATGGTTGTGTACAGGCACTGCCAACACATTTCAGTACAACCAACTTGTAAAAGTGCATGTACCATTATATGACCCCTTTAAGTCTGGTGACATTTTTGCCCCAAGCCCTCGTTAATTTCTAACCCTGTTGCGTGTGCGCTCTGCGTAATGGCAGGGGATTAGGCTCTTTTTCCAGCGCAAGCATAGGCCCCTTTCTGTTGCGAGGCCCGTTTCAAGTGAAACATAGCAAAGGCCGCTACTTCTCATATGTGCATTAATATAGAATCACACAATAAGCTCTAAATCAGCACCTCTCAACTTTAGCTATATTTTTATATCAAATTTTGTGTTAAGGTCCAGATGTTTAGCTTGTGCTGGGTTTCATTATGTTGCTGTAAATCAACTTAAATTGTGAGATTACACCATCACAGAGCGCACATATCACAGTTCACACCATTTGACATGAAAAAAAAAACAACACTCTCAAGTTCCTCTTTTATTAATGTTTAGTTCTCATCCTCATATCTTTGCTTCTTTTTTCTCATTGTTAACAAAGTATAGTGTTAGTGGCGAGCTCTGTGACAGTGGTGCATGTCATAGTGATGTGACTTGAAATGATCCTGAAACACACCTCAGATCAAATATTAAAGAACCGCAAAGAAAACACATGCTACTTTGAGCTGCAACACTGTCACTGAGAAACCATTTTGTGATTTGTGAGCCACCCCTAGCTAGGATGAGTACAAAAGTCATATTAGAGTCTGTAGACCGTCATTCATAATCTGTACAATTAATTGTCATCTCATTGTAATGTTTTCTATTTACAGATGACAACACCACAATGCCCAGTACAACTCCCAGCCCAGTAAGTAGAGATTCCTTGAGGTGTAGCGGCGTGTTTCTTTCCTCTCTCTATATTAGCCTGAAGGGCATCAACTGTCAAAATGATTTCTCTTATAAGTATCTGATTAACTGTTGGAGAATGTTCTCTTCATTTGCTCAATGAGAATCAGAATTGCCCAAAATTCAGAATTGGCTCCCTTTGAATACCATGTGACATGCAGGAAAAAATATGTATATCGTGGCCACAAATGAACAAATTGTTCCCACGATTTACGAATATGTCAGCACATTTCGTTCCCTTGTTTTAAATAAATTGTGCGTACGATATTATAATTTGTTCCCTTTTAAGTTGTAGTTCAATCAAAACGAGGGAGAAAATAAGTACAACGTGGCCATGATTTACTAAATCGGAGGAGCAAATTATTATATAATGCGCACAATTTAGTAAAACGAAGAAACAAATTCTTAATTGTTCTGCAACCATGGCCAGTAGTTAAGGGTCAGTAAGAATTGTTTTATTGAATTTTGAAAGAAGTATCTTATGTTCACCAAGGCTACATTTATTTAATCAAAAACATTAATAAATGTTGTTATAATTTAAATGTTTATGTTTTAAAATGTAATTTATTCCTGTGATGCATCATTACTCCAGTCTTCAGTGTCACATGATCCTTCAGAAATCATTCTAATATGATGATTTGATGATCAAGAAACATTTATCATCATCATCAATGTTGAAAACAGTTGTGCTGTTACATCTTTACTGTTACTTTTAAACATGATGAATTGAATTGAATTGAATGCATCCTTGTTGAATAAAAGTTTTACTTTCTTTCAAAATAAAAAAATACAAATATTAATAACGTTTATGTTTATGGGTAAGAATTCTGTAATTATTAACAACTGCACCAACAGCAGTTAAATTAATTTCATTCCATTTGACAACGTCCTCAAATCCTGTTTTCTACCTCCATTTAAGCTCGGCTTAAATTCAGGCATTGAATGTAAAAGGGATTCTCATTTAAATTCTGAATTTTACAGAAACTAAGCGATCTGTTCTTGATCACTCATTTGAAATGCAAAACTTGGGCCAGACCGTCATTGCATGCCTTGCAGTGAGAAGGACTACGTTTACATGTGCACCAATAATGTGATTATTCTGATTATTATTAGCACAGCACTGTAGGTGTGTTACTGTTTTAATCTACTTGAATCAAATGCAAAACACATTTCTACGGACGTATTGGATTTTTTTTTTCGGTGACGCGCATAAAATGTCGGCATGTCTGTTTTCGACCATCAATATACTCCGTTATATTCATCGCACAACATTGTCAACATGAACTCGGCTTCTTCAGCACCCCAAAAATGTGACTCCTTTACCGGTATGTTTACAAATTGCCATTCGTACACATCACAAGCACTTGCGCACTTTGGTCAGAGCAGAAAACTGGCAGGAAATTTAAATTAGGCATATGCCATATTTTACTACTATTATGGTTACTACGATTATGAGCTTAACTCTTTTCCTGCCATTGATGGAGTTTTCCATCATTTATGACACAACACTTCCCCGCCATTGACGGAATTTCCCGCCAATCCATGTTTTCACTGTAAAATGGTAGGGAGCGCTATTACACATCTTCTGAAAGAGTACAGAATCTCCTGATCAAAACAAAGGAGAAGATGCAGGAAAAAGCAATAGAAACATTGCTTACGCACATGTAAAAAAACGTGATCATCAAACATTAAATGGCATTAAAATCAAAACTGCCTGACGTTATGGAATGAAATGTCGACCCATGAAGAGATACAGGACTGTGAAGCTTTGGGGGTGTTGATAGACGTGATCTACTCCATCTATGTTTTGATTATAGTTCTGAATTCTGAACAGTTCTTTCTTTTGATATATTGCATAGAATATCCCAGAATATTTAGTTATTTGAATATAACTAAATATTCTGGGGGCCATGAAAGTTTTTTAGAAAATTTAAATCTGGTCGTCATATTGCATTATGTAAATGTTGTTAATGCCACAAGTCGGTGTTTAATGCAGTGCAGCGTCCTGTAGTACTTCTTCCGTTTGGATGATTAACATTCCTACTTTTCTTTGTCCAGGGCCCTAACATCGTGGCCATTGTCGTACCAACTGTGGTCCTGGGAGTGTTGGCTATTTTGACGGCGATTCTGGTGTTCCTGTTCTGCGTGGTAAAGAAGAAGAGACAGACGGAGGGGACGTATCGCCCCAGCTCAGAGGAGCAAACAGGAACCCGTGGTGTAGAGACGCCAGACGCCCTCAAACTACCCAAGGAGGAGAGACTGATTTGACACACTGGTTTATAACTAACCAGCAGCACATGATGATGGTGAATCAATTCCAAAATGGTTAAATGGATAAACATTGACTAAGCACTGTTTCTGAGCACTGGCCATATGTTTTGGCTAAACAAAGCAAGTCTGACTACTTGGAAGAAACTTGAAGGAAAACTACTCTCTCCAAAAGGAAACGCATTTCACAGGATAGATCTGCATGTGCTGTTCTCTAGCATTGATATTCTTATTTTAGACTGGTAGCTTTTCTCTGAAAATTTCATTTTGCGTTGTGTTTTAATTGTTCCTTTACACGTACAAATGCAGATTTTTGTATGTAATGTTAAGATATGTTTAAAGGTGATGTTTGTAATTTCTCCACTCCTAGTGGCACAAAACAAAAGTGCAATCTGTTTGTTTTTGCATCCAGAAAAGGGCCAGACCAAAGTCCCTTTAAGGCTTAAAGGGACTTTGGTCTGGCCCTTTAAGGCAAGTCATTTCACTCGGCGGCCATCTTTGAAACGCCTCTTGGGCAACTATTCCATGCAATCTCGTTGAATGGGGAGACATCAAATTCTCCAAAAGCTGTTCACCAAGCTTCATATTTCAAATTACCAATGAAATATGATCTTATAAATTGTTTCTAAACACTCAAATCATGAAAAAAAAAAAAAAAAACTGTGTTTTTCTGGCTGGACCAGCCAATGCACATATGCAGTCATAAGCACACCTCTTGCAATTGGCTCATTTATTTAGAAGACGGGACTTATTCCGCCATATTGTGTGTTTCACTCTCTCCTATTCATAGTTATATGACTGGACCATCTTTATGTATCTAAAGTCTTTGGTTAACTTAACAGCATCAGCTCAACCAATGGTGTGAGTTTGGAGGCGGGACTATCTGTTTGACTGAGTAATAGAAGCTGGAGGGTGCGTCTGTTTCCTGACACTAGATTTAGCACACTACACCTTTAAATATTTATTGAGACCCATTTGCTCACAATATTGGATGTTTTTACTTTTATAATCTGGTTGGTTGAAACCACTTTGATCATTTCAGAAATTATTTCATTTGTCTTGATTTACCTCGGTTACATTTCTATATCTATATATTTGTAACTAATTTTAATTGTCCAGAAATTTGATCAGTGCAACAATGAATTCTACTTAGAATCGTTTTTGATTCTTTTTATGATGGCGTGAATGTTTACACTCAAATATTTCATGCATTCTATTTAACTTGAATGCCTTTTCAAATTTCAGCTTTTTAGAATTTGCAGTTTATATTTAAGCAAAAAGGCATGAGAGGTTGGACTATATTGCAAATATAATCATGGCTGAAGGGTGTTGTGAGGCACAACGCTCAGCAGAGTTACTATATTTACAATTCAGAATGTCCTTGGGTGGCTTTGCTGTTACTCCATATTAAAAATATTGAGGACACTAACACACATTTTCAATAAAACATGTTGATTGAGCTAATTAATTTAAGTGTTATTCTTCTGCTGAATATATATAGTCCTGATTCTCTATAGGAGTTGTGCCGTGATATGATGTTGCTGTTACGGCTGAACGCTGTATTAACGCATCGGAAGTCAGAACCGGAATTATATGTTTTATCAACATTCAATTTTAACTTGAATGTGCAAGGTTTCCGGTGTCAGCCTGTTTGAGCTGTACACACACACACACACAGTCCATTACACTGCAAACTAGTGTTTGCGATCATCATAGTATTTTAATTTATTATCGTCATCATAAACACCTTAGTTGGTAGTGCATATAGTTTTACTGTTTGCCTGTTATTCCTCTTGATAATTACCTATAGTGGCTAATAACTCATAAGTATCAGATTCTTCTGGATACCTTTTTTTGGGGGAATTAAGAGGAATTAAGTTATTTCCAGATATATCAGAATTCCTCTTAATTCCTAATTCCAAAAAAAATTAATTAGGTGGATTACAAGGCCTGTTAAAGATATCTAGTAAAGGTCTCTGAATTTGTAGCTGGAAAGGTGTAGGCTACTTTGAGGTTTTATAACGTTACATAAATGTCATATGATTGCTGACACTTACACAATAATACAATAATATCTTGGGTGTGCATGGAGGAGTGTCTTTCTAGGAAGCGTATTGGAATTAGACCGTATTGCTTAAGGCTGGGTCTCAGATTTGCTTGCCAAGAACAAAGCAAGATTTATTATGTGGACTAGATCTAAGAAAGACCTGTTCAGTAGGTTGTTTTCAGGAACACTGCTCTCTAGTGGTTGCTAAGATTTTCAGTCTTTTGCTTTTATTTGCTTTAGTAAAATGGCAAAAAAAAATATATATATATACATTTGAATGATAATATCAAGAAACTATGTTCATGTAAATACGTAGTCCTCAACCTTTTTAACTTCAAGGTTGTACACTTTTAAAAAATAAAGGTTACAAAAGGGGTTTATCACAGTTATGCCATGGCATAGAAGAACCTTTTTTGGTTCCCCAAATAACCTTTTAAAATAGCACCTTTTTTTTTCTTTCTTAGTGTGAAGGAACTTTAATAATCTAAAGAACATTTTTCCACTATAATTAACTTTTTGTTGAATGGAAAGATTCCATGAATGTTAAATGTTTTCCTTGAAACCGTTGATGCCAATTAAACTACTATTTTTTTTTTCACAAAAATGGGGAGTGGCAATATATTAAAAAATATATAAATGAATAATAAATTCCATAGTTTCAATAACTACTGAAATGTTATTCAGAGTTTATGCATTTTACTACCAATTAATTAACCAATTTAAGATTTTAGATTTCCATGACTTTTTCAGGTCTACAAATCACATTTTTAAAATTCCCTCATATCCAAGTTTTCCTAGACCATGGGAACCATAAAAATGACAGTTGTTGAGGGAATGAATAAAAACAGATTTTTAGCTGTTTTAAGCTGATTAAAAAAATTATTTTGTTTTATTTTTAATCGTTTTAAGTCATCCTGGCCCCCTAGTTGAGGACCACTGATGTAAATTAGACATTCATGTAAACCTCTGTGACGTTAGAAAAAAAAACCCAACAACAACAAAAGCACTTCAGATTCAGAATTTGCCTTTATTCAGATTGACATGGACAATAGTTTCATCATTATGGAATCTGAAGGCATCACAGTTAAAATAACTTGCGTTGTTGCATTCACAACACTTACAAAACACAAAACCGAACCACAGGAGAGCATCGGTTTGTGGTGAGAAAGATGAAATGATGGTGATGGAGTAGAACAGCTTCAGCTGATGGTTGCGATTTAGGCAACCTCCTCCTCGCCCTCCTCTTCGAACTCGCCCTCTTCGGCGGTGGCGTCCTGGTACTGCTGGTACTCGGACACCAGGTCATTCATGTTGCTCTCTGCCTCGGTGAACTCCATCTCGTCCATGCCCTCGCCGGTGTACCAGTGCAAGAAAGCTTTGCGGCGGAACATAGCGGTGAACTGCTCGGAAATGCGCTTGAAGAGCTCCTGGATGGCCGTGCTGTTGCCGATGAAAGTGGCTGCCATTTTGAGCCCGCGTGGTGGGATGTCGCAAACGGCGGTCTTGACATTGTTGGGAATCCACTCGACGAAGTAGCTGCTGTTCTTGTTTTGGACGTTCAGCATCTGCTCGTCCACCTCCTTCATGGACATGCGTCCGCGGAAGACGGCGGCCACGGTCAGGTAGCGGCCGTGACGCGGGTCGCAGGCGGCCATCATGTTCTTGGCGTCGAACATCTGCTGGGTGAGCTCGGGAACGGAGAGCGCGCGGTACTGCTGGCTGCCTCGGCTGGTGAGTGGAGCGAAGCCGGGCATGAAGAAGTGGAGACGTGGGAAGGGCACCATGTTGACGGCCAGTTTGCGAAGGTCGGCGTTGAGCTGGCCGGGGAAGCGGAGGCAGGTTGTCACGCCGCTCATGGTGGCGGAGACGAGATGGTTGAGGTCGCCGTAGGTCGGTGTGGTGAGCTTGAGAGTGCGGAAGCAGATGTCATAAAGAGCCTCGTTGTCGATGCAGTAAGTCTCGTCAGTGTTCTCCACCAGCTGGTGGACGGACAGCGTGGCATTGTAGGGCTCTACCACGGTGTCAGACACCTTGGGCGAGGGCACCACGCTGAATGTGTTCATGATGCGGTCGGGATACTCCTCACGGATCTTGCTGATGAGGAGGGTTCCCATGCCGGAGCCGGTGCCTCCGCCGAGAGAGTGAGTGAGCTGGAAGCCTTGCAGGCAGTCGCAGCTTTCTGCTTCCTTACGAACAACATCCAGTACTGAGTCCACCAGCTCTGCTCCTTCTGTGTAGTGACCTTTGGCCCAGTTGTTTCCAGCACCACTCTGACCTAAAAACATTACAATATGAGTTGAGCACTGATGGTTCCTTTCGGGGAAAAGTCAGTTTACTCTACGGCCATATTTGCAACGCGTTCTGGGCAGAACTGCAACTAGTGCAACATGTCCCTGGATCAACATCTTTGTTGATCCTGGAACAACATTCCAATCAACCAACCAGGTTTGAGTGACAAGTTTACAGTTTATGTCAAGTTTAGGCTTACAACTAGGGTTAGGTGCTTCTACATCAGTTATTCACCATCATTTCCCTCTGATTTCAGGGATAACTTATGGGTAGGGTAAGGCTTAGAGATAGGGATATGGTCAGGATAAAATTTTTGGACTGAATGTTGTTCCAGGATCAACAAAATATCTTGACTCAGGATCGCGCCTAACTCTGCAAAAGCAGGACTCCTGGCAGCTATAGCCGTGTTTCCACTGAAATTACCTGGAACAATTTGTCACAGGAACTTTTTTCCCCCAGACCTGTTGCTGTCTGCGTTTCCATCGAGGTCTAAAGTACCGTGAAGATTAGGCAAATTAATCCGGTGACGTAGGACTGCGCGCTACTTTACCGTTCCCGCTGGATTTCATCTTCTGAATTTAAGATTAATAAAGCCTGAACCTCGTCGTTGTTCCATTGGTCGTATTTTTTAACTTCATTGTTGATTCGAATAGCAAACAACTCTTACTGCATGTAACGCAAAAGATTTATAAAAATGGTGGATGAAATAAAATGCTACGTAGAGTCACCAATAAAAATGCGGCATTAACTCAACCAATCAATGTGTTCAGTGCCCAAATCCAACCCCCAAAAGTGAAAAAGTACCTCTGAGGGAGAAATATTTACCCGGAACGTCATTTAGATCCTGGTTCCTGCGGTGGAAAAACACAGAGTACCACCCCAAAGTTCCTGGGGAAAGTTCCTGTGGTGGAAACGCGGCTTATTTTGGGCATCCAAGACCATGTCCTATCTACTTGAATGGGGGAATCCTGAAATCCCTTAACCTGCTGTCCAAACTCGCATTTAAACATTTCAAATCGGCAATAAAATCTGTCATGACTCATAAATGTAGTTTCTAATGCTAAAATAAAGTTTAAACAATTTATATCAGGTTGTTGTTCATGTGCAGACCTAAGCTTGCGTCAGGTTTCTAAGGGAACTGGAGCTTCTATGGCTCTCTTTTGGTTCTTTTATTTAGAAGGCGGAGCTTATTCCGCCATATATTTTGCATTACAAGTACACCGTCCTGGTACATCTATAGTCTTTGGGGTGTTCATTCTGACACGAATTTGCAGGCATTCACCAAGTCAAATCTGAACTCCTAGCATCTAATTTAAAGCATCTAAACACTTACCAAACACAAAGTTGTCAGGTCTAAATATCTGTCCAAAGGGTCCTGAACGAACTGAATCCATCGTGCCAGGCTCCAGGTCCACCAAGATAGCACGGGGAACATACTTCCCACCTAAACAAAGAGACAGATACAGTAGGTCAGACAAATGTTTGTACATACAACGAGGTTTAAACACAGTGCTTACATTTTGCATTACAAAAAACAACATTTTATTCAAATCAGCATAACAATTTAAGTGAAAAATTCAACTGAAACCTTGAATGAATTTCAACTGGTCTTTCTGTCTTCCTTTTGCTGTACTGATTGCAGCACTCAAGCTGTTTGTGTAAAGCCTGATGATCATAGAGGCTTTTCGCACCGGGTTAAGGAACTAGCCACCAGGGTGGTTCCCTGAGAACTAAAGTTTCACCAAGGAAATTTTTCCTGGTTGCATCCACAGCGCCAGTATGAACTCTGAAGTGACGTAAGTCGGACGAAAAATGGCGTCAACGACTGGAGAATAGAGGACGCCGTGATCAGAGTTGTGCTTTAGTTGTGTGTCATGGGTTTTGTGATAACTGAGAGGGAGCAGACATATAGTTATGCGATTGAAATATTAAAAAAGAGGGCTGAGAGACGAAATCTCCTGCATCAACTCGTGGTGCTACATATCATTGAGGTTGAGTAAAGAACACAACACCGCAGACAAAGACGACAGGTAGGCCTTATCGCTCTTTTTTTATGTTCATGGAGTAAGTATATGTAAACTGTGTATAAAACTGGCTGGTGCCGGTGTTTCGTATGGCATGCGTTCGGCCAATCAGCATACACTTGCGTCACTGGTAGTTCCTATTGTGCTGGTTAGACCCTATCTGAAGTAGGTATTTAGTCGCCACAAAAGGTGTTCTTATAACTAAAATCGTTCCCAGTTCTTGCGGTGCAAACACGGCAAAAAGCAGTTACTTAGTTATGGTTGACGACAACAATAGTTATTGGAATTATGGAAAAGCCCCTCATGTTACACAACGTGATTTAAGAACAATCTGAAGCACATCAACTTGGTTTTCGTAATTCTTTAGTGCGAATAAGTTAAAAATAGAAAAAAATGTGCTCTTATTTAATTTCATAATTTAAATCTAAACACTTTATTTCCACTTTTACATGGTATTATTTTAATATAATTATATAGGTAACACTTTATTTTAAGGTTTCCTTGTTACAGTGTAATTATACATTTAACTACTGAGTAATTTTAATTAGCAACATGTAGCCTACTTACAGGATTAGGGTTTGGTTTAGGGTTAGTTGCATGTAATTATGCATAATTTACTGATATTACTAAGGTAACATGTAACGTGTAACACGCTGTACAGTAAATATTTTGTTTAGTTGTTTTCGTTTTTATATTCAGTTTTAAATGTATTTTAATTTTAAAATATTTCAATTTTTTTTTTTTTTCAGGGTTTCCCCCCCAGTTTTAGTTAAATTTTATTTCAGTTAGTAATTTTAGTACTTCAACAGATGCCAAGCTATGCAATATTTCTTTTAATTTTATTTAGTCTAGGTTTTTTTATAAGATATTTATATTTTATTTTACTTCAGCGTTTCATTTGACAATTTGGTTTTAATAGTTATACGATAACAATGCTACATTTACATTCCAGATTTCCAATGCTGTCTCAGGCTTTTGGATCCCACTATATGTATGCTGTCACCAAATATAATATTTATTTAAATATTTAATAAATATGCAGACTGTAACCTTTAAGATATATATATTTTTGAAATACCTGAGGCCTCATTGTAGTAAACACTGATCCTGTCTAGCTGCAGGTCACTGTCTCCATGATATGTTCCAGTAGGATCAATGCCGTGCTCATCGCTGATAACCTCCCAGAACTGAGAGAGAGAGAGAGAGAGAGAGAGAGAGAGAGAGAGAGAGAGAGAGAGAGAGAGAGAGAGAGAGAGAGAGAGAGAGAGAGAGAGAGAGAACAGGGCGGAGGCCAGAAAGGGAGACAGAAACCGAGTAAAGAATCATATTTATCTGGTTAGAAATTTAAAAACCAAGAATGCAGCAAATAAGAAGTTACACTTTTATGTAGGTTAAATTAAAAAAATTATTAACGCTGAAATGCATCCCACAATGTATAAATTGTGTTTTAAAAGAGTATCTCCAATTTAGGTTTGGAATCCGAGGAATAAGTTATCTATAACAATGTGATGTTATTTTCATTCAGCGATGTAGGTCTCGAATGCATATGTCACTATATTATATGAATATGGAATCTATTTGCAAAATATTAAATACCAAAGTAGAATATATTATACATACCCATATGCTAATAAAGCGTTAAGTAGGTCATGATCGTCGATAGGAGGAACCAATCCAACAATTCAATCTCATTGCCATCAATTACCCTGAAGGGTGTATATAAGGTCTAACTGTAATAAATGTGGTATGATGGCACGATTATCGCTATTATAAAAAGGGGAAACAGAAGGAATGTTTGATTCCCCATCGTACAATGAATGAATGAGTTGTTTCCACTCCCAGTCTGTCTCTTCGCAATGTGTTCAGGTTGGGCAAATGCATCTTTAAATCCTGCATGCAGCTGATGAAATCGGCAGAATTAATCTGGAAGATTCTTTAAAGGCAGGTTTTGTCGCCTCGGAGGGCATCGCGTGCATTTTTCCAATCTGAGCCGTCCGTTCTCAAACAAAGCTATTTATTTGTGCATTTTACCTTGGCTCCGATCTGGTTGCCGCACTGGCCGGCTTGCAGGTGCACAATCTCGCGCATGGTGCAACAGGAGGGACACTGGCGGGGACGCGGGAATCGAACCGAGGGCTGGCTGGCTGTCTGTCTTCTGCACACTCACAGATTGAGCTGCTTTTTCCCTGCTCGTCTCTCTAATAACGCCCGCCTCTGAGCTCCGTTACTGGGCTGAACGTGTGGTGCAAGATAACGTCATCGCTATGGCAACCGAGGCTGGAGGATAGAAGGCTCCAGAAGCTTGGATGGAATGAGAAGCTCGTGGAGACTCCGGGTAGGATGCTTAGAGGATAGGCGACTCTCTATAAGGACCACTGACTATTAAAGACACGTCTGAAAAATATAGGAAAAGGGAAATAGAGAATGGCGCGTCTTAAGTTACAGTGAACCTGTGAATTTACTTTAAAATACATCTTAAATTGTTCTGGAATGTTACCTTTACTTGAATATATATTATAAGTGAAAACACATTTGAGAAATATTAATATCAGAACCTGAAGTTTCTGAAATAACAAAGCAGGTGAAGTAAATGCAATTGATCAGGTTGCAATCCCAACAAAATGTTTATGAAGGATTATTTTTTATTTTTTTTTAAATGTTAAAAGTGCTCGCCCAAACATTATATATTACAATATGAGAGATATACGGATACATTAAACTGTAGTTAAGAGTAAGAAGACACTCATGTAACAAGGTGCCTAACCCTCCTTATTATACGTGAACTTGAGAACTCAAGCTCTCATCAACAAAAACTCCCAGGAATTTTATAGTTGACACTTGAGGCATCTCAATACACTCAATTATATATTTTTTTATAAATCCAGGGTATAATTTTTTACCACCAAAAAATAAATAAAATATATATTACTATATTTAAAGATAATTTATTTAAATTAAACCAATTAGTATGTGATTAGACCATAATTTACATTCTTAATCAATAAATTAAAATTTGAGTGAGAGAGTACTAAGGTTGTGTCATCTGCAAACATTATTGGAGTAAGAATATTTGAAACATTTCAAAGAATGGACCCCTGAGGAACCCCACAGATTCATCTTGCTTTGCTAGAATAGCAACACTTAAAACAAACAAACAAACAAACTGTCTTCTATTACTTTTCCACTTAGTCTTAACTTAATTATAAAAATCTAATAATCTGTAGGCTACTATTCACATACTATCCCTTGCTTACTAAAACCCAAGTTAGGATTAATTGATTGGTTTGAGTGCCATTTTGTCCAGCAAATAATTTTTAATTACAATTTTTTTTATTTAAAATTATACAATTACATTTAAATAATTAGAATGGTTGTTCTGCATTACAGATATTGTTTTGCATTAATGAGATTTGCATGTGTGTCACAATGCATAAATATAAACTTAAATTAATATACACAATAATCATAAAAATAAAAGTTCTTTATTGGCATCAATGGTTCCATGAAGAGCCTTTAACATCATCGGAACCTTTCCACAAAAGGTTCTTTATTATGGAAAAAAGTTGTATTATATGGTGGAAGGCTTGGATTTTTTAAAAGTTCTTTACACTAATGGTTCTTTTCACTGAAAGTTTTTTTCGGGGGGGTACCATTCTTCTATGGCATCGCTGTAAAAGCCCCCTTTTGGAACCTTATTGTGTATACCGGTATATTAATAATGGATTTATTGCGATGTATGGGCAGCAGAACTTAAATAGTGAAACCACACCTACTATTTGAATTAGACTATATGGGCTATAGGAAGTGGATCAACTACCATCCACTCTCTACATTATTCAACAATCACTTCTAGTTTTACTAGTTCAGAGTGCTCAGACCCCTCCCTCTCTACTGTTGCATGTCAAGACAGACACATTATCAGCGCTGTGCTCCATGAAACCAGAACACCTGTAAAGCTTTAGCTGAGATGTCTAACGCAGACAACAAGCCCTCCTCTTAAAACCTGGAAAAAAAGCGGTACCTGCTAAAGGATATGTCTGCAAACCTTCCCGAAGAGGACCTCTCCTGTCCCGTGTGCTGTGACATCTTCCAGGATCCGGTGCTTTTGCCATGTAGCCACAGTTTCTGCAGGAGCTGTCTGGAGCACTTCTGGGAGAGCGCAGTCTTTCGCAGCTGCCCCGTCTGCAGGAGAAAAGCTTCCAAGAAAAGCCCACTTTCAAACCGGGCCCTCAAAAACCTGTGTGAAGCTTTTCAGCTGGGGAAAGGCCAGGGCAGTGCGCCTGGATCAAACACCCTGTGCTGGAGACATGGGGAGAAGCTCAAGCTCTTCTGTCTGGTGGACCAGGAGCCCATCTGCGTGGTGTGCCAAGCCTCAAAAATGCACAAAGGTCACGACTGCTCTCCCACGGAAGAGGCGGCTCTGGACTGCAAGGTAGAGTTTGACAGAGCCACATTGTTTCGACACACTGTGTAACACTGTGTTGCTGTTCTCAAGATTTACAGCAGCAGGGCATAAGAATGCTGTTTATCAAGTTTGCTTTGACATTATCACAGTGTTCGGCCAAAAAGATAATGGCAGGCTTTCAAACAACACCTTCTTCATTCCCCTTGTTCGAGCTCCCATTGTGGCATATGCGTCCTATTGTATTCTGGGAAAATGTGATCAACTCCATCCAAAATGTGACATAAATCTTTCAAAGTGTACTTGCACCGTTGGATTAGGGTAGTGCTGGAAAGAGAAGTTAGTATTGAAAAAGGGCTTCAGTTGTTCATATAGTTTTTCTGCACTGGTTGTTCTCATCTAGTGGGTTGTAGGTCTGTTCTGAAAAAAGACACAATGCTAAATGCAAATGCAACAAACCATGTTGGCCTAGTTTCACAGACAGGACTTAGATTAAGTCAGAATTAGGCATTTTTTGACATTTATGTCTTTATATATTTTGACATTTAAAAATGATGACATTTAAGTAGCTTTTATAAACTTGCTTTAGACAAAAACATTACTGGTGTGCATCTTGAGACAGAGCAATGGCACTGACATGTAAAAAATATTCCAGTGCAATTCACTTTCAGTTAACTGTTAAAGTCGCCATGAAATCAAATTTTACCATTCGTATTTTTATATGTAATATTGTAGTGTTTTTTACAAATGATTTATCATTTTTAAAATTCATGTGCCCTTAAATTCTTTAATCAAATATGTTATCTTTCCCTCCCCCCTCGAAACGACTTCTCTTCCTGTCATGTGCTATGGCGCTAGGGCGTGGCAACTCCCCTCAAACCGTTAGTCTGCTATGAGCGAGAGATGGAGAGGAGGAGCGCTAGAGTAAAACCCTGCCCTCTATTCAATATTCCGTTTCACTTGGAAATACGTCACAACACTGGAGAAAAGTCGCTTGTAACTTCCGGTTCATGGCGACTTTAACTTTTAGCTCCAACATGCATTTTAACCTGGGACTAGACTTAAAGGGTTAGTTCACCCCAAAATTTTAATTATCCCATTATTTACTCACTCTCAAGCCATTCTAGGTGTATATGACTTTCTTCTTTCAGCCAAACACAATCAGAGTTATATTTAAAAACAATCCTGGCTCTTCCAAGCTTTATAATGTAAGTGAATAGAGCCTGAGATTTTAACCCAAAAAAGTGCATCCATCCATCATAAAAGTAATCTATACTGATCCAGGGGGTTAATAAAGGCCTTCTGAAGCGAAGTGATGCATTTGTGTAAGAAAAATATCCATATTTATAACTTTATTAACTATAATCACTGGCTTCTGCAACAGCCGTATACGGGTCTTGTTCCGGCGGAAGAGTGACCTCTGACCCGACGCATGTTAATATAACTCTGAATGTGTTTGGCTGAAAGAAGAAAGTTTTGAGGGTGAGTAAATTATGGGATCATTTTCATTTTTGGGTGAACTAACCCTTTAAGCCTTGTCTGTGAAACTGGGCAATAACAAGGCATTGTTAGGACAGCGAAATAAATGAACATATTAACTTTTAATTTTGATGCCCAAAGCAAAATCTCGTTCCTGAAGCACTGTTTTGATCACATTACGGTAACGCTTTACTTGAAGGGGTGTGCATAAGATTGACATGACACCTTCATAATCATGACATGACACATGTCATGAATATGAAGGAGGTTTTATGCATGTTTATGAATTTGAAAAAATGAAAGTGTCATTCGCTCAGTTATGAATTTTTTTTGTGAAAATATGACGTTGTTTGAGATGTCTTTGTCATGACAACTTGACATAAACCAATACATCATAACCTGTCAGTGTCTTTGTCATGACAACTTGACATAAACCAATACATCATAACCTGTCATAAATGTGTCATAAACAATAAACATGACATAGCAGATTAATCATCAAACTTAAGAAACTACTTAGCTTTATGGGTTAACATTACATTAAACTGGCATGTGGTTGGTTTTGACATTGGCTGTCATGAGGCCATTATAACTGTGTCATGAATATATCTCTGACCACTTTTTTTCTCTCCAGTATTCCAGTATTAGTTATAAAATAATTTGACAGTATTAACACTTAATGACATTTTAATGACAAA